>NC_092815.1:18210126-18891793 GCF_023375885.2 Dermacentor andersoni
TTCGCCCACCTTCGAGAGGCACCTTTTCTAGCGCTTACAACTCCCCCGGCACAGTCTCGGAATACAAAGCAAACGCTGGCTAAGCAACACAGCGGCTTGGTTTTGCCACCTGGCTTGGGTGTAATGCGAGGTTATAGGGTGACAAAATTGGGCAACCTGACGGCGATCCGGCGTACAGCAGCACCACAAACAATGAGTGCTTAGAAGCAAGGATAACAGGGTGCCTGTCCTGTGATACTTAATCGTAAGGTAGCTTAGCAATGGCTAAGTAATAAAAGCAATGTTTTGAGTAAAACATCATACCAAATTCTTACACGCTGAGTTTGCAGATGTTCCTTTTCGCAAGAAAATTAATCGGCAGCCATGACGCGCCTCTATTGCTGAGATCAGTGAGCCCCTTCTTTAACTTGCGACATCCAAGCTGCAAATTTCGCGAGTCACGCGCTTTAGAAAATCGAAGTGCAGTTCGAGCGCGACTGCGTCAACGAGCCCGGCACATGCTCCAGGAAGCGCGCCTCGCACGCCTACTCCACTCGAACCGAAGCGAGCGCAGCACAGCCAGCGTCGTTCCCGCCGTGACGTCAGTCGCAAAGGAGCACCATGCGAACTCCTTATATTTGTGCCAAGGTCGCGAAGGAATATTGCCAGCTGAGTATCGCAGGAGAAGCTTTTGCGAAAACCGCGCTTGGACAAATGACGAGAAAGTACTTGCTTGAGTCACGAAACTTCATGATTTCTCTATAGATGACGTGTTCCGCGATTTTACAGGCCGCGTTTGTTAGTGAGATGGGACAATAATGAAGTGAAGGATGCTGTTCATCTGATTTCTGGATGGGTGCAACCTTTCCCGCGGTTCAGTCATGCTGTATGTTGCCAGCGGAAACTGATTGCTGAAACATAGGTAATGCCAGGTTTATATTTTTAGCATATTTAAACAGTTGTTGGAGTTAGTTATCTAGGCCAGCTCAAGATGTGAGCTTAATATTTTTTGTTAATAATGAAATGTCATCCGCAACAGAGGTTACGGCTGGTATAAGACTTCTTTCTTGTGCACTGGTAATTGAACGAAGAAGGGGTGCTCTTCTTTGATGAAAACCCCGAAGCAAGAGGTCAGCAGCACATTAGTTATTGTCAAGTGTCTCACCTTTTTCGTTGTTGAGGGCGACACTGCGCCCTTTTTGAACATTTACCACCTGCCGGAATTTCCTTGGGCTATTCGTTAGGATTCTTGGCAGGTCATCGTAGTACAGAACAAGATTTTGCTTCAAGAATATGTATGCATTAACGAATGTGTACTGAGGGCTCCAGCACGATGACTTACTCTACTGCTAAGGACCAGTGGCGTTGCCAGAAATTTCGTTCGGAAGGGGTTCACGTTGCAGCTCGGGCTCCTCGTAGAATTTATCGAGGGACTAAATACATGAATAATAACTGCATTCCAATTGTCTAAGATGCTGTAAACGAATTTTTGAACGCTACACACTGTCAAGACAAATAAGATATGTATATTTTCATAAAAGAATATACTCGTATGTCCCGAAAATTGTGCCCGAAATAACTGATATCAATGCTTCCGTGTTTTTTGTATATTTAATAAGTGACGAATATATCAAACGAACTTTACAACTATATCAGTTCAAAACCAGCAAAGCAGTGCATGCCGCTGATATGAAAAATGTAAAGGTCGTGAAATGAAGTTGAGGACAAATATTTTAATGAAACTGTCATTCAAGAACCTTCTTTACATTTTTGTACATATGCAACGACCAGGGAAAAATCTCAGCGACGCTGTCCTTTGTTCCAATGTATTGCACAGGAACAGCTGTCACCGGTCGTGTACTGTGAATAGTTGCGCCGAAATTATAGTCGCAACAGAGAGCACATATAAACATATACGAGGGCGAGTCAAATGAAAGTGAGCAAATGCGCATATATGACAAACGAGGCACTCTACTTAAAGGTAGCCTCCATGAGCATTTAGACATTTGTCCCACTGACTAACGAGTCGCATGATCCCCATCTCATAAAACTGCTTGGGTTGCTGCTTTAAGTCTGTAACTGACTCTTTCACGTCATCGTCCGACACGAATCTGTTTCCCTTTAGCTGTTTTTTCATTTGTCCCAAAATGTGGAAGTCGCAAGGCGACAGGTCTTAGCTGTATGTCGGATGTTGCAGCGTTTCCCACTTGAACTTTGCCAGTTTTGTATTAACCACATCAATGACGTGGGGACGGGCATTGTGGAAAAATTAAAAATTAAATTATGGGGTTTTACGTGTCAAAACCACTCTGATTATGAGGCATGCCGTAGTGAAGGACTCCGGAAATTTCGACCACCTGGGGTTCTTTAACGTGCACCTAAATCTAAGTACACAGGTGTTTTCGCATTTCGCCCCCATCGAAATGCGGCCGCCGTGGCCGGGATTCGATTCCGCGACCTCGTGCTCAGCAGCCCAACACCATAGCCAGGTCGTGGAACAAGATGACCCCATTCGTCAATTTTCCACGTCGTTTGTTCTTGATTGCGACACGCAGCCGATCCGGCGTTTCACAGTATCGGAAACGATTGACAGTCTCTCCGGCTTTAGAAAATTCTGTCAGTAATGGCCCCTGACGATCGAAAAAAAAAAGTAAACAACACCTTTCCGGCGGAAATGACGGCCTTTGCTTTCTTTGGGGGCGGGGAGTTCGAATGTTTCCAAAGTAAGCTTTGCCGTCGTGTTTCAGGCACGTAGTAGTGGCACCATGGTTCGTCCGCGATCACAATTGCAGACAAGAAGTCGTCACCCTCATTGTGATACCGGATCAGATGAGTCAAGGCAGCGCAGAACCTCCTCCTGGCGGTGGTTCAAAATCTTGGGCATCCATTGCACACACAAGAGCCGATGACCGAGATGTTCATGAATTATGGTGTGAACCGAACCGCGACTGATGTTCACACGCTCTGCCAGTTCATCGATGTTTATCCTCCGTTCTTGTCTCATCAGCTCATCAACTTTTGCACTTGTGTTGGGGGTGATTGCGCGATGGCTTTGGCCCGGTCTTGGATCGTCTTTGCAACATTCACGTCCTTTTTCAACCGTTTGCTCCAATGCTTCACAGTGGCCAATGAAATGCAATGTTCAACGTACACGGCAGCCATACGGCGAATAATTTCCTTTTGGGAAACACCTTCAGCTGTCAAAACATTCACGGCACCCCGCTGCTCAACTTCTGAAGTGTCCATTACGTCACGCAACCATGTTCAATCCAAAAATGAGAGCATTAAAGAACATTTACCCTCACATCTGCGTGTCACTTTTGTAAATGAAAGATGTCTGTGTACTACGCGCATGCCTCGCAGATAATGAACCGAACCATTATTGCGCGGGGTGGGTAGGCTCACTTTCATTTAACTCGCCCTCGTTCATTAGAAATGCGAAGATACAATGGAATATACAAATGCTTGATAAAGGGCAAAAAAGTGCACTGGAAAGAAAGTTCACTGCACGTATACACAAAACCTCGCAACAACATATTTAAATGTACGTATAAGTATCCAATAAATCTAAGTATCTAAGAAAAAGTCACTGCATATAATGCGTCAAACAAGGCAAATAAACATGTAGCGCAATCACAGATTCACAGAATCCAAGATCCTGCCTCCATTTCATCCACTCCATCCGATGTATCGCGTGCGACGGAAGGCGGCGCGCTTGCTCCCCGCTTTTCTCCTTTGGCACGCAAGACTGAGCCACCATCGTCGGCTCACCGCTTCGTCTCATCGGACCTAGCTACGTGCTTTGTCTACTTGTCTGATAGTGTGTTGATTTGGCATGTCGCGTCGTATGGTCCGATGCGCGACTTTAGAAAAGTTAATGCACCTTTGGTGTCCAAATGTTTATGACAACATTAAACCCATAAAGTTTCGGTATTGAAAATCTAAAGCACAACTTTGGTAATGTCAATGCACCTTCCGCATGAAAAGTTCATGAGAGCTTTATACCTATCAAGTTTCGGCATTCAGGCGCTCCGTAGGTTCGGCGGCCTCCGCGAGATGCCACGACGAGCCCGCTCGCCATCCAAACGCCCTTGAAACTTTGTGCTCGGATGGGACTCAGCGTTATGTGACTCCAGGTGCATGGGCGTTGCCGCGAAATCCAGCCTGAGTTTTCAATGTTTGCGCTGAAATGTCTTTTCGAGTGTGAAAAAGACATTCTAGACAAAATCCAGAATGATTTCCGGCGCCGGGAGTTGTTTTGGTCGGCGGTGCATAACAGTACGAAAAAATTTCAGCGGGGTGGTGGCTAAAGCTCCATAATCCCCCCCCCCCCCCCCCTTCTGAGGACCTTGTTGGTTTCATGCTCGTAGCTGGACGGCTGTTGTCGATGGCAGCGCTGACCGACGGGACGAACCGCTATCTGTGTTCGCCTATATGCCAAGTCACCACATCGTCATCTATCAATTCTAGCGGAATATTTACTACACCCACGTGTCTTAAGATTATAATATTCTCGTGAATAACCCTTCGCCTCTATAATTTTTCCCACTCCGAATTGTGTTGGAGTACTGACGTTTGTCGGTTAGAACCGATTTTTCCGTGGATTTAATTCATTATTGCCACAGTTAGAGCGCATGTGCACCAAGCAAGTGTGTGAAACCTCGTTGTGCGAGTTGATAGATTTCGCGGACGTACACGTGACTACAACCTCTCAGGGATGTAAGAGAGCCGCTTCGGGAACAGCAACACTGTCACTGCCTTTCACAGCTTTCATTGTATACCACATCGCTTGGTTAAAGTTTGAAAATCGATCTGCTTTTGACGGCCTGAATTGGCGTACTCGTCGGAAATGGAATTTAGGTGTCAGACCATTTGACAATGACAATGATGTTTATTTGCATCAATACATGACGCGAGGGGCATGCAGAAAAAGCTGCCACATGGACAGCTTGACGAAGCCGCAGGCCCCTGCATTGGCGTTTGCGCGGCGTTAGCAAACACAAAGGCAGTACATCATTGTTTACAAATGCCATTTACACAAAATTGAGCATCGCGAACCATGCGAAGCAAATGAAGAAAAGAAGATGTGCTCTAACAGGGCATAGTCAAAAATATCTCCAACCAATAAGGATGAAAAAGCAATGAATGATACGCACAACGGTATCGCAACTGTTCAAAAAACACGAGGGTGAGAAATATATAATCAAAACACACGCTGTAACAATAACATTTCTCATACAAACTAAACAAACGAAAAACCAAGAAATATAAGCTATACAATTCGACTAGTTTGTTTCGATAAGGAAACATTTGCGAAAGCCAGGGAAACAATCTAGTACAGGCAAAAATGATTATACAGAGCTTTAAAAGAGGTATTTTCCAATCCGTTGGTTTCGTTGTGTAGTTTATTCAGTAACCTCGGCAGGTTGTTACGAATAGGTTGTTGTCCGTATGTCGTTCTAACGGTTTCTACTTTCCAAAAGTCTCTGGACCTTGTCGTATATGTTGTAATGTTGATTTTTAAATCCGCTAGTGTTCTTAGAAAGCTGGCTCCATTCTTTATTTCTTGTTTGTATGCTCTACAGAGTCGATAATCGTACATACTGGCAATTGGCATTATATTGTATTTTATAAAAAATTCACGTGTATGAACATATTTTGGAACATTTTCTACGACTAGTAAGGATTTTTTTTGCAGTACATAAAGTTTTTCCAAATTTCCCTGTGTGGTAGTAGCCCAAACTAAGTGACAGTAGTTTAGACTAGAAAGAAACAGTGTGTTGAAAATTAGTATCATTATTTTTGTTGGCAGTATATGATGGTTACGGTAAACAAGCCCGATTGTTTGAGATAATTTTGTGGCCAAGTAATTTACATGCATATCCCAAGATAAGTTTTCTTGAAAGATAACACCTAAAGTTTTAAAGTACGGAACTATATCGACAGGCGTTAAATTTAGCATTTTAGGCGTATTAATTATTACGCTTTTATTTTTGCTTTGGAAAATTATTGCTTTTGTTTTGTTTGTGTTTATTTTAAGACTATTTTTACGTGTCCATTCATGCAATCTTTGAGGGATTAAGTTTGCTGCTGATCAATTTGCAAGTGCATAATTGAAATTTTCCGCCATAAGCTTTTAAAGGAACCGTTTGGCTGTATCTTGAAGGGAGATTCCGAAAGTTCAAATGTCTATATGGGCCATTTGGCACGACTGCGAGACAATAGAAATGCAATCCTCATTCGTCGGGTGTTTGATGTCGAAGTGTCGGCTCTACAGATATGGCAACTATTTATTGTACACGCTTTGCCGAAACAGACGCGAAAAGCCTTCGTCGAGTATGTGTACGTGTTCTACTGGCTTCCGACCCACATATTATAGGTGTCCGACGTGCCTCATGCCAAACTAATACATTCACGGACGTGTTCGCAGTCGCCTCGCGTTGCTCAGAATACCTCATGTAGGGTGCTTAATTGCCTGATTACTTAAAGTATGTTTATTTATTTATTTTTTCAGACGTAGCTTATTTTGAAGAAGTTAAGTAAGTTATGGAGATCCCCCCATAGCGGTTATCGCTAATCTCGCTTATGCACGCAAATCCGAATGAGATTTAACCGATGTTTACCAAAGCTTGTTTTCGGGCGAGTTGGTGCTACCCATAACTACTGATGTTACTTGCTTTCTTTCATTCAATAGTTTATTTCTTTTCTCTCTTGTTCTTGAAGGGAGCGCGGGGAGGAAGGAACTAAGGAAAATGAGCAGTGATTTAGAAAATTACCTCAATCCTCAAGTGCTTCTCAGCCACTACGCGTTTGCACGCCTAAAACGTAGCGCGCTGGAACGCGTTCTTAAAAATTGAGACTCGCATACCGTGCCTGCGTGCGCTGGTAGCATCCAGTGTGAGCCAGACAGCCACGCCAGCATCTTCACCGCGAAGATTAGAAAGCCACCGCAGCCGCAATTGATAAGGGATGGGGTAGTGCCAAGAGCCGAATGAAACCCTTCTGTCTGCTTGGGTTGCGGCCAACACGCGGGCGTCGTTCGTCGAACACAGGCGCACAGGGCGCTGCAGTCCAGACGTTCGAACACGTGGCGCGCTATAGCGACGCCCTATATTTAATACTTGCCGGAATTCACTCGGAGCCGAAAAACAACGAGAGAGGGAAAGAGGAAAGTGCATAAAGGATATATTCACAGGAGGTAGGTACAACAACGACGATAATTTATTCTCTAATCCAACTCCGCTCTTAATTTTTCGAACCTGTGACGTTACTGTTCGTTATTAGTACTATGTGAAAAAGAGTAGACGTCACTATTATAGTTGGCTAAATCTCGTATTTCCGTTTAGATGTTCAAATAATTGGGCAGACCGCATGTATGACCGGAGGTTGTATTGTGCACGGTGTTGGATGCTCGGACTCATCAAGCGTGTTGGAGAGAAATGCCACGCGGTCTCTCTCTCTCTCTCTCTCTCTCTATATATATATATATATATATATATATATATATATATATAGTCTCGCTGCTGTTTGAGGATTATCAGTCTCCTGCATGTTTTTAAAAGAACCGGGGCCGTGGAAACAACTGAGATACATTTTTCATGACATTTAACACAATATTATTGACAGATTGCTGAATAGAACAGCGCAAACAGAAAGACGGGGCAAGACAGTACAGGACGAAGTGCTGACATTCAACAAGATTTTATCGCAATACGGCGCGTATTTACAAACTAGCGCAGCTTGCGCGTAAACACCGACAGCCACACGGGCTACACAGCGCCTCCTAACCGCGCGCTTCGTGTGGCCGAGCATGAACTCTGACCTCCGCCGGCGGGCACGTGACTGCCTCCTGTGCCAGCGCGCGAAGATTACCCGACACACAAAGCCACCGATACAAATTTTCGGCTACCGGACGCGTGTTCGCACCACGTGCACGTGGACATCATTGGCCCTCTTCCTACATCCCGTAGTGCTGGATGCATCCTCACTTGTGCGCACGGGCACACCCGCTGGCCAGAAGCGCTCCCGCTACAAGGCATTGCCGCAGCTACCGTGGCGTCAGCATTTTTAAGAGGCTGAATTTCCCGTTTTGGCTGTCCAAGCGTCGTCACCACCGACCGTGGACGTGAATTCGAATGCGACCTTTTCCGCGAGCTGCCAAACCTGTTTGGTGTCAGTCACATCCAACGACGGTCTGTCACCTGTCCGCCAATGGTGTATGGTGGACCTGATGCACCGTCAGCTCACAGCTGCCCTCGTAGCGCGCAGTGCCCTCTGGGTCGACGAACTTCCCCTCGCTCGGCATCCGCTGTGAATTTGAGGAAGACCTCGGGTGCATGGCAGCTGAGATGGTTTGCAGCACGACCCTGCGACTACTCGGTGAATTTTAGACCGCAGCTCTTAGGCGCCCGTTCCGGCGGCGTGCGTCGGCGTGACCGAGCGAACGAGCACAGCGAAGGATGAAAGAGCGAACGCGGAGCGCAGCTGGCGCAGCGGGGGATGAGAGACGGCGATAGCGCGAGAAAAAAAGCGTAGTGACGCGCAAGACGGGCTCTGCGGCGACGATGACCACAAGATGGCGCCAGAGTAGCGCGCGTCGTCTATTCACCGATGACGCCATCGATACTATACACGGAAACAAAGCGCTGCACGATCGGATGTCTGTCTGCGGCGGCTGCTGTGAATCGCGCCCACGCGTCACCCACGCGCTGCCTCTCGCGATCTCCCGATTAGCAAGGCATTCGCGCCACACTTCGCTCCGTTTGTAACGTGCCGCATGAGACAGTCTGTCCGCGCCAGCCAATATATCGCGAAATGAAAACACGTAGAGCTGCGCTCAAATTTTGCATTTGTCGGTGAATTTTTTCGCCCCACTATCTTTGGCGTCGCTTAACCCGCAGGGCTATGTGGAACAGCTGAGGCTACTTCAGTGATTGCGACCGACTTCACGGACGCTTTCCACTCGAGACGTCTTTGTGAGCAAGGATCTCGCCGCGTCGACCCACGTTTTCGTCCGCCGGAAAGGCGTTGGACTGTTCCTCGCGCCACGTTATGACGGCCCATTTCTTGTTTTCCACCGAGATAAGAAGACGCTCACCAACCGTGTTAATGGCCGTGACGGGGTTGTGGCACTCGATCGCGTCAAGCCAGCGTTTACATCGAGCGCAGCGCTCACATCAGCGCCACATGACGCCTCTGCCTGTACTTATATGCTGTGGCGCCAGGACAATCCATTCCTCGCAAACGGGTTACCCGTCCGGTGTCTCCGGCAGTAGACTTTTTTTCTTCTTTGGGGAGGGGTAGGGGGGAGCACCATGTAGCAACCCCACTTGGCCACGCTCCTGCGCCATGCTTGGGCTCCTCGAGGCTCGCGCTCGGGATAATAGAAAATCTGTTCTTGTTTTCTATTCTGGACGATCGTCTACCAGTCGGCCTCGCCCACGACGCGTCTCATGCTCTATAGGACCTCATTTCGATCCCTATAGCGTGGCAAGTAATCTGGAATACTTCACTCTTACATTTTTTGTAAGCAAAATGTAGTGTACAGAATTGTATTAAGTAGACAGCCTCATGCAAACACCAAAAGTGTCGCGCAAGTTTTGTTTTGAAACATTTATTTACATGCTTTGTGTTACAGGAACAGTGTGGGATTATGCTGTCATATTATATCGTATTTTTATATATTTATTCACAAGGCACTGAATATGCAAAACACATAAATAAGTTTGTTTTGTTTGATGCAACATTCGGAGCAAGTAGGAGATATGTATACGAAAGGTAAACGTTGTTTCGTGTCTTTAATGACACGCAATAAGCGCCGGAAATGCAACCAATGTTTGGTAGCAGCCACAAATTACTGGACCGTGATATATAACTAACCGAGCATCTGCGCGTTCTCTATCTGACATCAGTTCTTTGGTGCATGTATATTGCTGTGCGATCTTACCTTGCGATCGCCGTATAGGGAACACTTTTTACTCATCTTCACACATTAACCCGCCGAGGTTGCTCAATGGCTATGGTGTTGGTCTACTGAGCAGGAGGTCGCGGGATCGAATCCCGGCCACGGCGGCCGCATTTCGATGGAGGCGAAAACGTCCGATTTAGGTGCACGTTAAAGAGCTCCAGGTGGTCGAAATTTCAGGAGTCCTCCACTATGGCGTGCGTCATAATCAGAAAGTGGTTTTGGCACGTAAAACCACATAATTTAATCTTTTTTTCTTCGCACATTAAAAACAGACACGATTCCCGTCATTAAATAAACATTCTCAGAGCCATTGGCGTATCAAAATTACTTGCTAGAGCTCAGTGAAATGTATTTGAAATGCAGCAGCGGCGTAGCTAGTGAAGGAATAGAAATGGCACGCTGCAGCCTGCACGAAGTGAAACTCGAGCCTCAAACGGGCAACGTCTTATCTGGTCTTATCTTACTCCGAGATGTACTCGATATTCACTTGTTTGTGCAGTGCGGCCGCAACTTTTGCTTCGCTTGCTTTCTCACAAAGCACTGAGAGCACGAGTAAATGACACCTGCCGCACTTCCGATTCAAACGACGATGAAAAAAGGGGGCGTGAAGCCGCACTCGGCAAAAGCACAGCCATAACTGGCTCGACTGAGAACGTGGCATGTTTCTGCTCGCGATCGCCGCTTTTTTGTAGTCGCTTCATATTCGATAAGTTATAAAGCGCTAATTTTTGGTTATTTTTATTTCGTATTTGATTAAATTTTGTGCAACAAATGTTGATGAGGTTCGGCATTGGCAGCAGCGTCCGTTTTTAACGAAAGCAGCGCTTTTGATGATGAGACTTAATTAACGACTGCGGCGCCATCATTGGCGATGACACGAAACTGGCCCCAGTGTCCGGGGCGTCTGCTATTGCTCGAACATTACCACTGTCACGACGGACCGCACGGTACCGATGGGGCAAGAGCTATCTGCTGTTGCGATGAACTAGAAGAAAGCGAAGTACGCGCAATTGGGTATCGCTTCACCAGAGGAGAAATTAGACACAAGCCATGCGGACCATGATTACTGCTCTGCACAAGTTCATTTAAGCGTCAGGAAGGTTACGCTGCTAAGGCGCCGACCGTGGGACACATTACTTTACTTTTACTTTTTCCTAAGTTTATGTTTAGACCCTCTAAAAATTTGTATCATCTAGTTGCCTAATGCCTCGCTTTGCATGTGTACCTTTACCCCTTTTGGTATTTTGTTTTCAATCAGTCCAGTGTGGCCAATCCCCTACGTGGGTACCAGCCACGTTTTCAGACAACAACAATGACACACACGCGCCTACCAACCGCCATCAGGCCAAAGTGAGTCTTTGTTTAAATCATCACCAGCAGTAACGTCTTCAACCGTCACTGGCGAATAATAATGCAGCCAGAAAGCGAAAACAGCGCTTTTCTGAATTGGTCTGCACGTCATCTTATATTGGGAAGGATAAGTCCCAAGACGCTCAATGGCGGCGCAGTCACTGTTCGAAAATGGCAGCACCTATGCGGTGGCGTTGAAGAGTGCACCATACTTGAGTAAGAAAAATACTTTTCCACAAACGTTATTTGTAATGGCCGAGTTTGCTATAAACATTACGGGAAACACTGGAAGTCGTCATTAATAGTTCACAACGCTGACTCGCGCTGAGTGCCGATGACATTTTTGTTGCTAACTCGATCAGCTGAGCCAAAAGTGTTTAGCGTGCAGCGTGTGCATTCGCACATGCGTCGTTCTTAGCAGAGGCACACGTCTTCGCCTCGCAGCCGTAGCAGCCGCAGCAGCCGTAGCCGCAGCCGCAGCAGCGTCCTCGTTGCGGCCGACCGAGCAGCCCTGGGCCCCGTGGCACCGCCAGCCGCCGTCGTGGCGACGCCGCCCAGTCCGCCGAGCCCGACGGCCGCCGCGGCCGCCGTCGTGCAGCCGCAGGCCTCGTCGCTCGTGCTGGCCACCCCGTCCAGCCTGGTGGCGGCCAAGGACTCGCGGTGGCTCCAGCTCGAGGTGTGCCGCGAGTACCAGCGGAACAAGTGCTCGCGCCAAGATGCCGAGTGCAAGTTCGCCCACCCTCCGCCCAACGTGGAGGTGCAGAACGGACGCGTGATCGCCTGCTACGACTCCATCAAGGTGAGCCAAAGAAAACGGATCGCTGTATCGCGGGGCGCGCGCGGCGGATACATTTTTAGCCCGGCGGTGTGTCACCGAGTCGCCTGCGGAGGAGGTTGCTATTCCGGGAGGGCGCCGCCTTTTTCTTGCGCCCCTAGCTTGTTTAGTCTTGCTCGAGCCGAGCCTCTTTTTTGGCTCGGCCGGGAGGCGCTTTTCGTATTTCGGGAAACCCTGGTCCGGCAGCCACTGGCCGACGAGCGCCATCTTGGTCCGCCCGCAGACGGCTTTGCGCCCGCGATTTGCGCAACCGGCCGCCGCCCTTGAGCGCGTGTCGCGTGCTGGCGACGAGGATGTCCGCTCGTTACGAGGCTCGCGCGCAGGAAACGGCGGCAGCCAACTCCCGCCCATTGTTTCAAAATGATGCGGGAACCGTGGCTCCCGCGACAACGCGGCTTTGCTTGGCGCGTGGCTTAACGTCAGTCGTCTTCAGCCACCTGCGTTGCCCTATTCGCCTCCGCCAGTTTTACGCGTCTTGAATACAAAATCGCGTCACGCCACATTCAAGAGACAGGCAGACCCTGTCGCGTCGCGGCAACCACATGAACGCGGCATCGCGAAAAAAAACGAAAAGATAAACGTAGTGAGACATTTTTATTGTTATCCTAATAAAACTTTAACCAGAGTGTACTAGGTAGTATTAATGCGCTCTCATCTCGAGTAAAAAATGCGTTCCATGTCGCTAGCGTGACACCCTATGGCGCCCTCTGGTACGTAGAAATCAAAACACTTTCGCGGCTCTCGGTGACGTCTCAGACCTACCAACGTCTAAACAAACAACTGATTTCCATAACAACGACAGTAAATTACCTATAGTTTGCCCTCGCCGGGAGATTAAAGAAAAGGCGAACGCTAATTTTACCACTTGCTTGTCACGGCGGAGAGCAGCGGGTGGACTGGTCGGTGGTGTGTTGTTGCGCAATCCGGAAGCCGCCGCGCGGGCTTCCGGGCGACAAGCGACATTTTCTGGCTGGCCAGAAGCCGGCGACGCGACAAGCGACGGATTGCCTTCCGCGACGGCAATACTTGTCGCTGGAAAATCATGTGCTTGTGATTGAACTTGTTTTCATAAGCCAGAAAAGGCGCGATAAATAAAGGAAAGATGGCTGGCGGCGCAAGCATCCTGTACTAGGTCGCTGGATTTTGAGATTATCGATGAAACGAGCGTCGCATGCTAACGAGCCCCAGCCTATCGGGCTTTTGTGCACACAATCACTCTCAGAAAATGATTCGATATCGGTGACATGACGTACTGGCTTGTGGAAAACATTTCTTTGCTCTGCGAGTCACCGTAATTTGATCGCCATATAAATGCGAATGTAGTCTTGGAAGAACAGCGTAACACACTGTCCTGCTCTTATAGCAAGCCCATTGTACAGGCCCGGCACGCCAGGACGCGTATGCATAGTCATCTTCCTAAATATTTCTTTTCGGTTATGTTTAAATGAGAAAGTTCTTCATCTTCAAAATCGAATTTGTTTGTACCGCGCTTTGCTGCTCGCACATTTCTTTTTTCCACACTGAATAAAAAGTGCAGCAGCCGGCGCCGCTACCGGGACGACAATGCGCTTCCTTGTGCTTATGCGAACAGATTAGCTTCATATCTTCTTTTCTCTTCGTCCTTTCTACTCTGTTCCCCCTCCCCCAGTGCAGAGCAGCCAGTTAACCGAATAATTACTCTGGTTAACCTCTCTGTCTTTCTCTATCTATCTAGAAGGCAAAGTAGTTTGTCTGTACCGATAACTATACACGAGCAGACGCTCTCAAAATCCATGACGTCAGGCAACCTGCTGCCGAAACTTGAAGTTGGTATTACAACGCGTCCCGAGTTCAATTCTTTTCGCTCTTATCAAGCCTCGTCTGACGCCAAGAGTGACCGCTTTGGTATTTCAGAAGCGTAATTCACTAAAAGGTTAACTTGATACGTACCTCTTTAGTGTCCTCTTAAGAGGTGTCGCTGCAGAAGTTTATCAGAGCTAGTGAACTCACGGACACGCAAGCGGACGATCCGGCGAAATGCCAGCTAGAGCGATGGTTTGACTTTGCACTATAATGAAAGAAACTTTGTGCTAAGTGTGCGCTTGCTTAAACGTGGAAGTATGAGCCAACTGGCCCGGCAACAACACGTTATTTAAAGCTATAGCTGCCCTGACGACAAGCTTTTATTGCCGCCTGTTCGCGCAGCGGAAAGGGGGATAGAGAGAGAGAAAGAAAGTAGGACATAGATCCGTGGCGTAAAGTGCCAGGTTGTTCCGACGCACGGAGCAAGAATTTGACGCAAACACGTGGGCTATTAACGTGCTCCTGATTGGTCCACGTTGATCGTAGCTAGCTTCCACTTCGGTGCAGTATTTCGAGACAGAGCATGGATGGTGTTGGCGTGGGCCCATCAAATTGCCGAATTAACAAAGCCACCGGCTCAATTGCAGCAACTGCGCAAATGACCTTTCAGTAAAACCGTCGCTCTTCTGAACTCATCGCGACCAAATGTTTACGAGATTATGTAGTGGCGATTGCTTTATGTACCGGGTTGTTAAATTAAACTTTTTAAGACATTAAAATGACATTTAGATGACAGAAATTCAATTCACTTCCGGATCTTTAGGGAGCCACCACATGGTCCGAAAATTTTAACGTGAACGATTAGCGTGAAATATAAACATCTTGAACATTTTGAATGCGAAATGCGAAAGGAAATGTGGTCGCCGATGCAGAAAATGGATGGAATACTTCAGTCTACGGGCGACTGTGTTAGCGAGCTTGACGAACCTGCACATCAAAGGTCGTATTCGCCAATAATCGAGCACTTAATCGGCTGTGCCAACTATACTGAGAGCACCTATACCTAGGCATCGACACATCGCGACGAATCACGCAAGAGAGTATAATTGGTTTCGTCGTAACGTCGAGGTGGATTCTGTGCGAGACGCTCCTGTTCTGGTCGACACACGTTTCGACTTTACCTGCTGCGCCTCTTTTAGAACCAGTGTTATTATTTGCTTTCCGACTATCGAATACATCAGAAGAACAGCGAAGCGAGATTATCTAGTCCGAGTTTATCAGCCTCGGCTTAACAGGGAGCAGTAAGGACATCGCTTGTTGCTGCTCCATCTTGTTAAACGAGATGGCAAGAAAGTAGGGATGAAGACAAGCTCTTGTTTTCGTCCCACCTTTTCTGCCGTCCTTTATCTCATTTCGCGCTGTTTAACAACAAGTTGACAGAGAGCGCGGAATGCAGTGCTGTAGTTCTACTCACTGTGTTTCTACCATAGTAATGCCAAATGTACTTTAATGCAAAGTATACCTCGTAGTCCTCGTAAACCCGTAGTCCTCCATAAAGAATGCAACAAAATCCCAATAAAGAAAGGCGTCAGGCAGGGAGATACGATCTCTCCAGTGCTATTCACAGCGTGTTTACAGGAGGTATTCAGAGACCTGCATTGGGAAGAATTGGGGATAAGAGTTAATGGAGAATACCTTAGTAACTTGCGATTCGCTGATGATATTGCCTTGCTTAGTAACTCAGGGGACCAACTGCAATGCATGCTCACTGACTTGGAGAGGCAAAGCAGAAGGGTGGGCCTAAAAATTAATCTGCAGAAAACTAAAGTAATGTTTAAGTCTCGGAAGAGAACAGCAGTTTACGATTGGTAGCGAGGCACTGGAAGTGGTAAGGGTATACATCTACTTAGGACATGTAGTGACTGCGGATCCGGATCATGAGATTGAAATAATAAGAAGAATAAGAATGGGCTGGGGTGCGTTTGGCAGGCATTCTCAGATCATGAACAGTAGTTTGCCATTATCCCTTAAGGGAAAAGTGTATAACAGCTGTGTCTTACCAGTACTCACGTACGGGGCAGAAACCTAGAGGCTTACGAAAAGGGTTCTACCTAAATTGAGGACGACGCAATGAGCTATGGAAAGAAGAATGATGGGTGTAACGTTAAGGGATAAGAAAAGAGCAGATTGGGTAAGGGAAGAAACGCGATTTAATGACATCTTAGTTGAAATCAAGAAAAAGAAATGGACGTGGGCAAGACATGTAATGAGGAGGGAAGATAACCGATGGTCATTAAGGGTTACGGACTGTCATTAAGGGTTACGGACTGGATTCCAAGGGAAGGGAAGCGTAGCAGGGGGCGGCAGAAAGTTAGGTGGGTGGATGAGATTAAGAAGTTTGCAGGGACAACATGGCCACAATTAGTACATGACCGAGGTAGTTGGAGAAGTATGGGAGAGGCCTTTGCCCTGCAGTGGGCGTAACCAGGCTGATGATGATGATGATGACCTCGAAGAGCTAGCTTCGTCGCGAGATTTGAATGCTGCCGGGCTAGCATTAAGAAAAAAAAATGGCGCACTTCTTCTAGTCTCTCCTAAAATACCCCATGGTGTCTTTCATTTGTGTCCAGTGGTTTGCACGATCACCTTGATTTCATGCTTGCAGCACAGATAATTGCAGATGTTTGTGACGGGGATATTGACCGCAGGCTGATCTAGCATTGAAATCATTGCCGGCTGTTGTTCCGTCCTATTGTCGCCTTTTGAGAGTGGCAGCTAAACGCGGAAGGTTGGCTGCACGCCGTGGGAGACAGCAGAAGCAGAATGGACGCGACATCACGCAGACGCCGCTGAGTGGCGAGCCCACCCGAAAGCGACGCCATTCGCGCGAGCATCCGACTCGCTTTTCAGCTGAAGGATTTTGCGAAAGCACAACGTTGTGGCATGTGGTGCGACCCCGCATGTCAGACGGGATGGTTAATATTGAAAGCGAAAACTGCTGCTGTCATGGTTAAGAAGTTACTCACGTTTCGGGACCGGCTCGGTCCGTTCTTCAGGGGATGAAGCTGCCGAAGAAACAGCGTCGAAGGAACAGTGCTTCCGCGTTCTACAGTGTAAATGGTGGTCCTAGTTACAGCAGCTACAGACTGGCCGATGTGTGCAACCAAAACGCGGCTCGTGGCGTGATTTTTGCAGCGCCCACATCGTTATTCCTAATAAAAAAAAAAACGCGGTTCGTCAAACGTTGCGGCTCGTCTTCAGTATCCGGAGAAGCGCAGGCCGTCCAGTGCTCGCCGTCGCGCACGGAACGGACGGCTCCAAGAGGGCCCCTTCTCGCGTTCCCATCGCTGTGTCTTGACCGCGTGCGAACCCGTTCTCAACGGGGTCCGTTGGTTACTTGACGCTGCCCCCGTGACGGCGATTGTCCGTGCGGGGCTATTCATCGGCTCTCCTCTACGCGGGGCCAATGAATGGCTCGCGTATCAATGAACTCCTCGTCCTGACGGGAAGGAGTTGCGTCGAAAGCGCAACGCCACTAATCCGGGAGGGGGCGACAATGGCGGCGCGAGGGGGATGCCACAATGGCGGCGCCCAGTTAATAGCAGCACTTTCATTACGGCGCGCCCCTACTCGGGCGTGGCCGCCCGACCGCGCCCAGCAGCAGCGTAGAGGGTCCCCGCTGCCGCCGTCGCGCCACATTACGACTCGTTGGCGCTGCAGCAGCGCTCTCGTCGTCCTTTGTATCGCAGCTGCATGCGCGTACTGGACGAAAACAGGCATGTTCTCTTGCATTTTTAAGTCGCTGTGGATCGACCGTAGTTAGGCAGTTCTGAAGCCGCGATGGCTGTTCTAGTAGCCGCTGGTATTTTCAACAACAATCGATCTTCCGCCACCAGCCCAGACTGCTCGCGAAATTACCAGCAGGGACTAGTCTGAAATATGCGGCAATTCACACAAAACGTGAGCACGCGCATCTTGTGGTGGCACGCCGGAAAAATCGGCCACGTACGTCGGCGTCTTGTGTTCTGGTCAAGGGCGAATGAGGTCAAGGTTTCTCAATTGGCGCATCCTCCGCTCCCAGAACGGGCCAAGTGGCACTTCCGAGACGCCATATGCTTCGGGGCGTCCCATGGAGGGCGTCCTCAAGGCGTCCCATGGAGTAAATTGTTTGGAATCTCAAGAAGAATTTCACCATCGGGCCCTAACATTATTCTTTGCATTTAATGACCCGACAGCCGCGTGATAAAATTATTTGTCCATGCGAACACCTACACTAAAGGAACGCCGCACTGTGAAGTCGACGATCAGCGCAGCAGAATAAGCGAAGGGAGACAGAAGAGGGCGTTCTCGTTTTCGCCCAACAAAACGGTGCGAGGCAACCCAACCATGGTCTCCTGTAATTATTCAATATTCTGGGGACCGTAATCCAACCCGCGCCAATTACTTTGAAGTGCCTTAGAGATTGACTGGTGTTTCCCACGGGAAAGCAACCTGGCCGGGGTGACGTTACCACCGGCCCTGCTTTTGTTACTCCCAAGGTTCGACCGGCGAGCATAGAACATGCTTATAAACGGACACTAAAGAGAAAACGCTTCCCATTCTTGAATTTCGCGCCTAAACCTCAGCGCCTTGTGTCGAATACCTACTGGTATTAGGCCGTCGTGACGCAGTGAGTGTTCTCGAAACTTGGTCCTTCAGGATGGAGTGTAGCTCCGCTTTTCCGATCAACTGTACCTGCCTGAGCAGACGACGTTAAAATGATGACGCTGCGCAGTGAGCCGTCCATCTTTCGTCTTCTCTGTCTCTCCAAGACGCCTGTCGCGGTAAGAGATATCGTAGAAACCCAGTTTACTGTAATACAGCGGCATTTATATTAAATGCAAAGTATTTCTTGGCGAACATTTGCCACTTTAACAGTATCTATCTATCTATCTATCTATCTATCTATCTATCTATCTATCTATCTATCTATCTATCTATCTATCTATCTATCTATCTATCTATCTATCTATCTATCTATCTATCTATCTATCTATCTATCTATCTATCTATCTATCTATCTATCTATCTATCTATCTATCTATCTATCTATCTATCTATCTATCTATCTATCTATCTATCTATCTATCTATCTATCTATCTATCTATCTATCTATCTATCTATCTATCTATCTATCTATCTATCTATCTATCTATCTATCTATCTATCTATCTATCTATCTATCTATCTATCTATCTATCTATCTATCTATCTATCTATCTATCTATCTATCTATCTATCTATCTATCTATCTATCTATCTATCTATCTATCTATCTATCTATCTATCTATCTATCTATCTATCTATCTATCTATCTATCTATCTATCTATCTATCTATCTATCTATCTATCTATCTATCTATCTATCTATCTATCTATCTATCTATCTATCTATCTATCTATCTATCTATCTATCTATCTATCTATCTATCTATCTATCTATCTATCTATCTATCTATCTATCTATCTATCTATCTATCTATCTATCTATCTATCTATCTATCTATCTATCTATCTATCTATCTATCTATCTATCTATCTATCTATCTATCTATCTATCTATCTATCTATCTATCTATCTATCTATCTATCTATCTATCTATCTATCTATCTATCTATCTATCTATCTATCTATCTATCTATCTATCTATCTATCTATCTATCTATCTATCTATCTATCTATCTATCTATCTATCTATCTATCTATCTATCTATCTATCTATCTATCTATCTATCTATCTATCTATCTATCTATCTATCTATCTATCTATCTATCTATCTATCTATCTATCTATCTATCTATCTATCTATCTATCTATCTATCTATCTATCTATCTATCTATCTATCTATCTATCTATCTATCTATCTATCTATCTATCTATCTATCTATCTATCTATCTATCTATCTATCTATCTATCTATCTATCTATCTATCTATCTATCTATCTATCTATCTATCTATCTATCTATCTATCTATCTATCTATCTATCTATCTATCTATCTATCTATCTATCTATCTATCTATCTATCTATCCGTCTTGTTGCTCTCATGGTCGTTTCGTTAACTTGGTATGTAACAAAATTGGCATGGTATGAAAAGAGTGTATGGCGAACATAAATGATAGGTCATGACATGCGTGTCATGTAGGTCGTGAAACAGCCGCCTACATCTTGGTGCTCTCATGGTCGTTTCTTTAACTTCGTAGGATCCCCACACACTGATTCGCATAACATCGATTCCCACAGGGCGTGGAATCTGCCGGCTTTTTCTTCTTTTCTTTAGCGACCTTTTAAGGCCTTGCCGGCCCATGTGGGAATCGAGGCAATCGACCCAGTCGCTCTTGTAGGCCCTGTTAACTCACTCACTGTCATTTGTGAATGCTCCGTATAAACGTCTTTTTCTGAAGTCCTACTTTCCAACAGTGCCCACAGAAACAGTTCTGTATCGTGTGCGTGTGTGTGGTTTTTTTCATTCGTTTTCTCTCTCTCACTTATCGCATCCCTTTGCCCCTCCCCCAGTACAAGGTAGCCAACCGGACATAAGCTCTGGTTAACCTCCCTGTCTTTCCTTTGCCTTTCCCTCTCTCTCTCTCTCTCTCTGGCTGTCAACTAGTTAAAGTGGCGATTCACGTTACGCTAGTAAAAGAAATAAAAGAGTGAGAAAAAAAAAGGCCTCACATCCTCTCTCATTGCTGTCAAACTGCTATCTGGATATCGTGTCAGGTTTAAACTGTCCTCGCTCCATCTGCAGCAGTCAGCAGGAAGCGTCCAGTCTCAGTCCTGTGGCCTATTACGGCTGTCTACAAACGAAATTGTCGCTTGCCATGCAGGGGCACCCCCACTAGGGAAAGCCAAACGCCAGTTTTCGCGAGATCACGTTAGCACTGTGTAGGTATACCTGCAAAGTAGCCTGAAATAAAGCCGTACTCGTTATTTGGCGCACTTCACCAAGCACTGCGTATAACAGAGTTCCCACTGTGGCTGGGGGTGACACTTTACGTAAGCGTATGATATCAACGGCTGTGTTGCAATCATATATGCTGTGCCTCGACATTTACAATGAATTAAACGCGCCAATGGCGTACCTTGGAAGAAAAAGCGTTTATCTGTGCTTCCCGATATACCGAGAGTTTTATTTTAATGTTAACTGAATTTTTTAATATCGCCTGTGACATTTAGCACAAATCGAATTATTGAGCTGGAATACTCGAAGAGGTCTACATTACTTAAACTGTTCGTCAGTATGTATAATTGACTGTTTAACAAACAGTAATTTATTAACATTTCGACTAATTACTTAAGCGCACATGTTGCAATGCACGGATAGAAGCCAGTGATTTCACAAGGCATATCCACTGAGGATGTATTTCGAAACTAGCACCAGTTTTGAGATAAGCGCAGCCAAACTTGCCGTAAAAATGCACAACTAAAAAGGTTTAATGATACGAAATGCAGAGAGGTAGGCCTGAGATACATTACTCTAGCCAGCTATTCTGCGTTGAGGGAAAGGGAAGAGGGAAGAAAAAGGGCACGATGGGTGCCGATGATGAGGAAAGATATAGTAAGCTGTTTGGACAGCTATATGCTGTAAACAGCTATATGCTTTAAAGCATATAGTAAGCTGTTTGGACAACTTAAAGCCTACAGTCCAGGCCCGTGCTTCTTAAAAAATCTAGTAAGGCCCGGATAGCCTTAAAACTCGATTTAACGTCGGACCAAGGGCCGAAATAACGACCTCCGACAGAGGTGGGCTGCCGAGGCGCGCAAGTACATTATTCAACTTTTGACGCTCTTCCACCTATACCGAGGGCAGTCACGCCAGCACATGACCTATAGTCTCTTTCACATTGCACAGTTCACAGTTCTGGTGACTCGGTGCGTCGCACGAGGTGCACCTACCCTCGCGCGAACGCCACCCCCAGCCAGGAGGCTGGCACAGCTGCGCTGAATTTTGGGTGGTAGCCTAAATTTCATGGTGGGGTCCAATTTTGGAGTCGTCCGTGGCGATTATCCGGATTGTCTTAGTGCTTTTCTGTCTCTGTTCGGATGATACTTGAGAGGAGGCAGTTGGCGTCCGCTCTTAAAAATGCATAAAGCGCCTCTTTATGCATTGAAGCTCGAAAGTTAATGATCAATGCATCATCATCATCGTCATTATTATTATTATTATTATTATTATTTGTTTTTAAAACATGTACATTTGACAGGAAAGGGAAAGTGAGGAGCAGGCTGGCAATTGCCACCTGAAGGGGCACTACGCCTGCCTACTCTTCAGAAAAGAGGAGACAGAAACAGCAATGGAAGATAGGAAGGATAGGAGGAGAGCGGAAAGAAAGACGCACAGTACAGGTCACACGCAGTAGCGCCAGTCACTGCAGGTCACGCTACTAAAGAATATGTTAACTAGAACAAATAGTGTCAATGCATTTCGTTGCAAACTTTGGGAACGCATATATCGAAACTGGTGTCATCCATAAAATTTGTTCCAAGTTGATTTGTCTTTAAAGTCAATGGCGACAATTGTTAATTTCAATATGTGAAGGAAGGTAATTAGTTTATAAGTTATTTCGGAAAGAATGGGTTAATTAGTAGGGCATTAACTTTCATTTCTCCTGCAAATAATGTCTGCCTCTGAGAGTAGTATAGCTCAAGGAGTATAATTATGCTATCTGCCATTGGCGATTTTTCAAAATTCAGTAGAACTTGAATATGACAACCCCGTATATAGTGCACGGGAGCTGCATGTGTCGCCTCCGTGTACTAGCACGTGGTACAGGCCATTGACAGCCAAGACAATGTTCATCTCCGACCATCACGTGTGGTGTATACTTTCGCAGAACAACTGCGGACCGCCGTGCTCGCGTCGATCGGCTCCGTCGTCGTGTCTTCCGCCCGTACGTAGGCGGTCGGTTCCAGTGGCACATCCGCATTGCGCTGCCATCCGGCGGAGAGCACGCGCTCCAAATCTGGAACGCTCGCCCTTCAGCCGGCAGAGGTGCCACGCATTCCTCGCAGCGACACTCGACGTCTGTCATGGCCGCCATGTTTTGGTCACCACCTATTGGAATTCATCATAAGTTGCGATCCGAGTCGCAGAAGCGAGCACCCGCAGATGAAATCGGATTATTGTAATATACTATGCATAAGTGTCGAACCGGAACTCTTGTGGGTTCGGTTCAGGTTACGGTTCAGACATTTCGGTTCGATTCGGGTTCAGCCTCCTGAACGGAGAAAATAACTACTTGAATCGTTTGGAACCGGTTTGTGTGCTTCCACTTTAGCAGGCATTGATCGATTAGTGAAAAGCTGAGCAACAAAGGTTGATTAAGGCTCTCAGCGCGGCCTCTCGGTCATCTTAAGCTCACTGAGAATTGCCTCCTCCAGTCCGCAGAAAATTAATCGATGGCTTGACTTTATGAACACTAAATACGCTGTATCCAAGGTGCGTGGGAAGAAAGAAAAGAGGAACAGCATATCCAACGAAAGGCAACGACTGCATTTGTTCACCAGTGCATGTGGGACATTTGGCATGCTCTTCTGTAAGGCAGGTCGGGAAAGATATGGTGTTTAGGAATATACGAGTCTCACTCTCTCGCTCTCCGTTTTTCTTTTCCATAACGGTTACTGCAGACTTTCACGTCACGAACACGTAAAAACCCAGTGACCGAAGCGACGCTACAATTTATGTGCGTAACGCCTTCACAGCTAATGGCCGCTCATTGGTTTTCTAGCCAAGTAAATGAGTATTCAAAAACCCACTAACGTCTCAAAACAGCGTCTGTGAGGGATAGAATCGAGCAGCCACTGCGCAAACACTCGCAGATGCTACACTTTTGACGTCTTGGCGGCGCTTCAAGAAGGCGGCTTCGCGACTGGGAAATATTGCAGGGGCTTTTTCATGGCGAGAACAATTTTTATTGTATTTTATCACAACCAGTTTTCTTTTGATGATCAGCACAATATTGAAGAGCTCCAATGATGAGCATATTTTGTCCCTAAGTGTATTGAAAATGGCTTTAACAAAATTTGACATTCAAGGGACACCTTTGCGGAGCTTGACGTGGATTGCTCATACGTCCTGTATTCGCTGTGACTGGGCACACAAGCTTTACACGTTCCATTCCATTGTGGACGAGTAAGATGTCATTTCAGTCGTGTAATTATACCGCTGGTAATATTCACGTATTAAATTTGCTTATCCACCCAGCGCAGCACGCTTCCGACGCCTGCATTGAGGAAATAGGTTAGCGGGCTTGCGTTAATTTTTTCAACTTGCTGCGATACGGAGAACGTGCTCCAGAAAAATTCATTTCCGGTGCCTTATAGCCTTCGGGGCGTCGGAAGCTTTTCATTGCGCGCCTTGACTCAATTTAAGCGCACGCTCAGAACGGCATTACACCGGCACCCATCCATGTGGGCCGGTGTAGCCATGTGGGAATGAGCGTGGCGTCTCCTGCAGGTGACTCTGTAAGCGGCCCGCACAAAGCGGGCACGTGACTTCGGTAGCAGCAGAGCTCTGTGTTTTTTCGGCCAGAGCATAGTTTCACAGCCAGCCAGCCCGCACAGAGAAACGCACTCGTGAGCACGTGTGCGCCCGCGCAACGCACACCGCGTGCAGTTCGTTCTCTAAAGGCGTCGGTAATTTCTGCACACGTACGGAAACGACGGCACACTGATCCGTTCGCTTCTATATATATGCAGTCGAATCCGATAAGCAGCGTGCTTGTTTGATAGAAGCCATCCGATGCTGCTGGCGATCGAAAACAGACCATGGAGACTGTGGCGGTCATAGATCGCGAGCGAAAGCGCGACAGAGCGTTCCAAAATGACGACGACAGATGACTGACTAAATGTCGGAGCCTTGCAATTTGATATACTCGACACTCGCTCCGCGTGCCACTCGCTGGCGCTCTGTGTGACAGTGTGAGGAGTACATTCAATTCCTCAGCTGTATTTAAAGGAACAGAGTTTGTGTGTGTGCCAAAGCAGCGTGTAATGATATGTGGGCGTCTGCGCGAAGTGACTGGGCAGTAGATGAGCAGCATTGGCCACAATTCTTGAAGCGGGAAAAAAAATCACAATGCATAAACGGCTGAGGATACGCTTATTTCTCCCACCCGATACCAGGGGAATCCTCTAACCACTTTTCTTTCTTGCAGTTGGTCTAATATTCTATAAAACACTACGTGAGGCCTCGTTCCTACAAACGGTCATTAAATTATGTTTAAGCAGCGTGGCCGATGCCGCTTTGGCACGAGGGGCCCGTACTTTATAACATTCCGTCTCATGTTTTTCCTTCTTTTTTTTTTTTTAAGTCTTAGATCGGTGCTTAGTTTCAGATCTCAGTGATGACAGCAGCGGGGGTAATGCAGCGATCATATTGATCGCATTCAGTTTTTTTTTTTTTTCTTGTCGCACTTCGTCAGTGGCCCACGTTATCGCCATGATCGGGTGGTCACGAACGGTGGATGTAAGAAATGATAGAATCGGGCAAATGAATCGTCACGTCATACTGCTCCAGTTGTTTCGTTGCTGAAACACAAAGAAATTCAGCTCTGTGCTATGCCGACCACGTACGTTGACGAGCACCAAATGTAGGGTGCCGAATGCCCGCTGCGAGTGAGCGGCTTTACTGCAGGCGCGCCTTCCCTTTTCCACCCCTTACAAAAATTTTTATAGAAAGTCCATAGACAGTCTATAGACATTTGTCTATGAAGTCTATAGACCGTCTATAGACATTTCTTTAGACTAGTCTATAGACTTATGGCCATACACTTTTTATAGACTAGTCTATAAAAAGTCTGAGTCTATAGACTGTCTATAGACTTATGGCCATACACTTTTTATAGACTAGTCTATAAAAAGTCTGAGTCTATAGACTGTCTATACACTGTCTATAGACAGTCTATAGACTTATGGTCATACTTTTTTATAGACTAGTCTATAAAAAGTCTGAGTCTATAGACATTCTATAGACGGTCTATAGACTTATGGCCATACACTTTTTATGGACTAGTCTATAAAAAGTCTGAGTCTATAGACTGTCTATGGACTTATGGCCATACACTTTTTATGGACTAGTCTATAAAAAGTCCGAGTCTATGGAGTGTCTATGGATTAATTAAAATTCATGTTTGTAGACAGTTGTCTGCAGAATGTCTATGGACAAGTGTATAGGCTTACAGTTCTACTTTTGTAGACTGAAGTCTATAGAATGTCTATAGATGACATTTGTCTGTAGACATTTTATACACTTCAGTCTACAAAAGTAGAACTATATATACAGTTCTACTTTTGTAGACTGAAGTCTATGGAATGTCTATAGACAAATGTATATAGATAGTCTATAGACATTCTATAGACTTCAGTCTACAAAAACAGAACTTCATAATCCGATACACTTTTTTCTATGACATTCTGCAGACATTCGTCAATAAACATGAATTTTCATTAATCTATAGACACTCCAAGACACAGACATTTTATAGACAAGTCTACAAAGAGTGTATAAGGCCATAACTCCATAGCGGCTATCTACAAGTTAGTTCACATTTTTCTTTACATGCGGTAGCAAAACGTTTTGAATGTGTTTATGCATGTGCACCTGTTCCTTTTCATCTGCACTTATGCATTACCGTTAGTAGATTAATATTGCTCCTGAACCAGCTGTACTTTTATATATGTTGCATAAACAGAAAGAATTCATATAGTGCTGAATCATGCAGCGCAAAAAAATAAAACAAATGCACCGGCAATGCATTAACAGTTTTTATTGCTGGATATAATAGATGAATTCCTTAAATTCATGTCTTATGCTATTATGGAAACAGATTAAATATTTACACTACTCCTTGGCAAGCATGGTCGCCAGGCTGGCCTTGACCTTTGTGTCATTACTCCCAAAGGTGCTGCAGGTGTATGCTGCAAATAAGTAGATGCAGCAAAATGAGGCAAAAATAACAAGTGTGTATTTTTTGTTATGTTCATTAGGCAGCTTAATATATTTGCTCAAACCATCTAAGTCAATACTTAATGCGGTTTAACTATGACTAATGGCTGCTTGTCAATACAAATCAGTACCTTTATACAATGTTTTCTTGCATGGTATGGTGAACAATTAAACAGTCACAACTGCTGCTCGTGCCAGCAACAGTATGTTCCCTTTTATGAAAAGTTCATATATGATGCATTAATGTACTTATCCCAAATGGTCTCTATATTTATTGCTGAAACGTTACCCAGTTGGGCTGTCTGTACATTTTCTTTGGCTGGTAGTTAAGTATGCCCGTGCAGAGGGATATTTTCAGAAGACGTGACTGGAATATTCAGTATCATGCCTAAGATTGTAATTTATTTTGCTTAATACACATTTAAATGTCTTTCTAATACTTTTAAATGAATGGGTCATTGGCCATAACTTCAACAGAAGGCAGATGGGTTGATTGTATTGATATGGTCACTTAATTTCTTACAGGTAATGAGGCCTCTTGGGCATGCTAACAGGTTTCCAAGTTAGGTATACCACATGAGCACCCGAAATACCACACGAGCACTTTGTGTCATGGCACGAAAGATATGCACCTCCTAGGAAACAGAACTGATAGTATAGTTCGAATGAATTCTATGACAGTAAATTATTTAAGGTGCTTTGAAAGATGAAAATTTTTTCTAGGCTATCGAGGTTCAGGACGTTTAGCTAACGCAAAAAAAAACATATTGAGTAAGAAATGCCTTGTCAGTATGCTTGACTTTCTTTTTTTTTTTAAATAAATAGAACCAATTTCCCTCAATTTTTATGAAGTGAAACGTTTTAAAAATATGTTTAACACAGAGATTCTCTGGAAACTTTGTATGACATATAACGAGACAGCATACCAAGCCTTCCCTGGCTGTTTTCATGAAAATTTTCTGGCAATCTATGACGCCTGCAGCTTAAGTGCAATAAAAAAATATTGTGGTTTAATGCTTGCCAAGTACTGCCAGTCCATAATATTTTGATAAAACGAATAACACGTCAGTCACTTGACATGTAGTATTAGATGCAACTGACATGAATCCCTTGTTTAATAAAGCTGACAAGGGCTTCGGCAAGTTCGTAATTGATGGCCACACGAGTACAGCACGGAAGACACAGAGACACACGTAAAACAAATGCAACAATGTGAGGGAAAACTATACAATGAGTTATTTTTACGGTTCAATAGTAGTTTTCCATATAATATGCTCTCATCACTTATGCCTCTAGTTAACTTTGTTTACCTCTGACTAAAAACTACATGGCAATATTAATCAGTACCATTATGATGTTTCGTTATACTACAGTATGATAAGCAGTTAGACAACCGTAATGGTCGCCGGTGCCAGTAACGGCACGTTTCGTTTCAAGACAGGTTCACGTGACACACAGTGTACTTATAAAAATAAAAGAAATGCGAGAATCCCAAACGATTCCCATAATAATAATTGTTGAAACAAAGATACCCGGCTGGACTCTGCACATTTTTCAGGTGTTAATGCAATATGCCCGTGCCGAACGAACATGCTCAGCATACTGACTGCAGTTTTGAACAATCACGTTAACATTTGCAATTTATTTCCGCTTAGAACAGTCTGCAATGTCTCTTTTCTCATACTTCGAGATGAATACATTTGCCACACTTTCAGTAGAATGCACATGAATGGGGGCGTACTGATCAGGTTACTTATCAAATAAAACATGTTACGATCTCTTAGGTGTGTTGATAAGGGTAGAACAAATGCAATGTCCACTGAATTATTTGAATAATCTGTGCGTTATCTACTAAGAAAAGACCACCAAATTGATAATCTGGCTCTTTTTTCTTTTGTACAGCGCATATAGTATGCAGTCTGTCCAAGACGACGGCACTACATGCAACAGTAATGAAAACCGAAACACTTATTACGCACGACAAGGGCTTCATACCATGCACGACTGGCACAATGCGAATCTGCGCCAGCAGCTGCCTAGTGATTAAGAGCACGTAAACTGCATAACGCCGAAGCATCGAAAGGCGCTTAACGCTTTTCATATAGCTCGAAAGACAACTTCTGCTGCTAAACTGTTTAAAAAAGAGACAAAAAACAAATCTTCCAACTACCGTCAAACGCAATGCCTTCAGTTTGAAATGTGTAAAGGTGCTTCTCGGAGCGACTAATTTATTGTTCTCCAATTTTTTCGGCTAAGTTGCGAAGCTGCGAGTGACTGAGCTTATCGCAGGTTTCATGCTCCAAAGGCGTTTGTGGTTGCATATAAATAGATTGGGTGAATCTAGTGATTTCTGCTTGATATTTCTTCAAGTCTCGTGTTTTGCTTGCGGTAACTTCCCAAAATTATTTAGATTGGTTGCCAGGAACCTTAAAAATACTGCTACTTTTAAACAATGCGAAAACGGCAGCGCACACACTGCTGATGCATGCCCCGCAAACACGGCCTTTCATCCGAGTACGTTAGCAGTTAGTCAACTATACGTGTCTGTCTGAACATTCTTGATGCCAACACAATTTCGAGATATACACGTAAAGCGTGTCACGAGAATTTCACTACACATGCGGCGCAGCATTCATCGAGGCGGGATCAAGCGCCACGAAATGAGATCTACCACACTGGCTGCCCAACATACACAATCCGCCTAGTGGTAGCTCAGTATCAAGTTAAAACATGGTGTACTACCTTCTTTACGCACCTAAACTATAATGCTAAAATCAACGGCGATTTTACGGCGATCGCTCGCCGTAAAACATTCCGTATAGTAGAAGCGAGAACAAGAGCGCGTTATCAAACCATGTCAACGACAAACCGACACTATACCCGAGTCGCCTGCGCTACATGCAGCCGCTTCGCGCTACGAAATGCGCTCACATAATCATTAGCTATTGACGCAAAACATTTGCTAAAGCTTACCGTCCGGTGTAGTTGACGTGTGATGCCACAAAGAAGACACGCATACACAGACACCAACGTTCAGGCAGACACCGCACACCGATACAACCGTTTACGTGCCTGGCGCACTCGTTGAGACGACGCACCGCCGCGCATGCGCAAGAGCTCCGAGCATGCGCAGGAGCTCCGCGCCCGAGGGCGTGCGCGCTCGGAAGAGTGTGAGCGCCTTTTCCTTCATTTTTTTTTGTCTCTTTCTCTCTCTCCCTGCGCGCCATGCGCTCCGGAACGGGTGGCTTATGCATCTTTATCACCATAATTCATCTTTTTTCATGGACGAAGGAAATGCGCTGGCAGGTTGCATGACAAACGCTGTGGGCTATCGTATGAGACTGGAACGCTAACATGAATGCGCTGTTTGTAAAAGCCGTTACAGGGCCCTTCAGACGTTTCAGACGCATTATTGCCAGCGTCGATTAGTAATACAGCGTACTTGTAGCATATCTTCCAGCCTACCGCCAAATGTGATGCCCGCACGTATGTTAGTGCTACTTTTCTGTTCCCATGATAGGTCAAAGCAATCAGTACAGCATTGAGGTACTCATATGCGAGGCTGCGCAGGCATACCGCCGGCGAAACACTGGGTGGGCTCAGAGAATTTGGCACCTATTTCAAGTGAATGAGAAACTTTGATGGGTTTATAGTGCAGGATATCAGTCAACAAAAAACCGCCCGATGTTAGTGACGCGGCCGAGATATGAAGACAATGTGAAAAGTATCCGAGAATCGGACGACACACAACGCGAACACCACATGCACGACATCGGTTCATCGCACATTCACAAAGTCCGCGTTGTCAGCTACAAACATTACGAGTGTCTTTGCTGTTAGCTTGATGCCTGTTTGGAATCCAGTTGTAGCTGAAGCTGGCGTTCATAACATCTATTATAACAATTGGATCGGCGTTTTGCTTTCTTTATTCTACTGCCGCAAAAGTGGTGCGACAACTGTGAAGACTGTCTTGGGATTGCCGAGAGCGACTACGTAGATCATATCATGTGGTCAACAAATGCGGAGGTATACACTATGTGCGTACTAATGTCTACAAATAGGCTCTACAGCAATCTTAGCAGTATACAACTTCAGTGGCTTATATCAAACGCAGCTAAGTATTATCCACCGGTACCTGCGCTTGGTTACAGCGTACACGGGTTGGGCCCAGATTAACGATGTTTGTCTATTGTTAATCTATAGACATGCAAGACCACGACAACTCAGAGGCAGACCAGGTGGTGAATTCACCACCTGGTCTGCCGGCTTTTGCCACTTATTCACCACCTTTGCCACATCATCACCATCTGACCTTCACCACCTGGTCTTCGCGAACTGTGCGTCCGGGAAGCAGCCAGGTTTAGGGCCTTCGGGTGCCTGGAAGACATTGGTGACTCAGACAGTGCCTGCTCCGCCGCGATCCTCGTTCGGGGAAGCTGCACCGAACGCAGACTAGCAGTCTGCACGGTTTTCCCGCCGCGCCGGGGTTGCGGTGCCGTCGTGCATGAACCAGCGCCATATCATCGCGTTCGCAGAGGGCGGGGGGTATGGGAACTCGGAATTACATATTATCGACTTTCTTCTATAGACATTCAATACACCGGGAGTAGAGAAAAAGAAATAGAAACCTTGTCGACTATTGCCCATAATATAGAGAGTCTATGGACAAAGTATGGACAAAAATAAATAGAAACTGTATCGCCTTTCCTCTACAGGTAGTCCATATAGAGGGGAAATAGACAAAGAAGAAACAAACACCTTATCTAATTTTTTCTATAGACTGCGAGTAGACAAAAAGAAATTGAAATCTTTTCGACTTTCGTCTATAGAAAGTCTATATACAAAGTATATGGACAAAAATAAATAGACACTGTATCCACTTTCGTCTATAGGTAGTCCATAGAGGGGAAGTAGGCAAAAAGAAACAAACACCTTATCGACTTTTTTCTATAGACCGTCTATAGACTGCGAGTAGACAAAAAGAAATAGAAACCTTATCGACTTTCGTCTATAGAAAGTCTATAGACAAAGTGTGGACAAAGTGTACAGAAACTGTATCGACTTTCGTCTATAGGTAGTCCATAGAGGGGAAGTAGGCAAAAAAGAAACAAATACCTTATCAACTTTTTTCTATAGACCGTCTATAGACTGCGAGTAGACAAAAAGAAATAGAAACCTTATCGACTTTCGTCTATAGAAAGTCTATAGACAAACTATGGACAAAATGCATAGAAACAGTATCGACTTTCGTCTATAGGTAGTCCATAGAGGGGAAGTAGACAAAAAAGAAACTATCACCTTATCGACTTTTTTCTATAGACCGTCTATAGACTGCGAGTAGACAAAAAGAAATAGAAACCCTATCGACTTTCGTCCATAGAAAGTCTATAGACAAAGTATGGAAAAAAATAGATAGAGACTGTGTCGACTTTCGTCTGTAGGTATTCTATAGAGGGGAAGTAGACAAAAATGAAACAAACACCTTATCAACTTTTTTCTATAGACCGTCTATAGACTGCGAATAGACAAAAAGAAATAGAAACTTTATCGACTTTCGTCTATAGACAGTCTATAGACTTTGTACCAACAAAAGTCCAAATCTATAGAAAGGAAAGGTCGTCTATGAAAAGTCTATAGACTTTCTATAGACAGTCTAAAGTCATTTTTGTAAGGGACGGCCGTCTTCCCATACGTTGATCGCGTGTTTCGACTTTCTGACGTTCGGTGCTACGGCGTGCGTTCTCTTTTTACCCCACCGGTATGGCTAACCTTGCGGCTCTGTGCTTCCTTTGCACAACTGGTGTTTCTATTTTCACGGACGCGTCCTTTGCGCAGTAACACCTTTCGCAGCGATTTTAGCTCAAGCACGCGGTGATCCTAAGCGAGCTTTGTGAGCCTGGCCAACAACCTAAGTTGAGCATACCACTCCGGCGAGGGGAAGGGATCGTCGGGTAAGGCCAAGAAGGGACTTGCTCACGTGCACGCTCAATGACAAACGGTTGTGCGTATCATATGTAATAATCTGCTCAACGTGTTCGCGTTATATCGGGTATTTGTATCCTTCGCGACATTTGGATAACGCACAGGTGAGCACATTCATGCCATACATGCATCAGCGTGTTCTCCGCGTCCTTGACGTCACAGAGCAACACTCGTCATGGCGTGCTCTAATAGCCTCGGAAGCATTGGCCCGGCTGCAGCAGCGGTGCACTGCGTGCGCGGACCTCCTCGCGCGCGGAGGCGGCGCTGCAGGTTGGCGGCGGCGCGCGCGCGACTACTGGCTGCCATAGCGACGGGGATCGATGCCGAGCCGCGCTTTGGAGGAACGCAATTTTCGTTGCAAAAACAACCGACACACGGGGAAAGATCGTCTCAAATAAGCGTCTTCACATCAAACCAGGTTGTTTCCCTCTTGCCATCAACGACAAATCATTATGATAACAAGTATCGGCTCACGGCTCTCGCAGCGGCGAACATCGATGAGAGGGAGAGAGTGCCGTGCTGTGATTGTGAAATTTGTCAGGAAGCGATGTATCAAGCATTGTGCTTTGATAAGCCATTGTAAAAGTTGACAATGCTATGGCTGTAAGCGCAGTAGATTAGCATGGCCTTCGAGATCGTGGTGCGCCGTTTCTTTTTCTTTGTTTATCCCCCCCCCTTTTTTTTTTTAAATTTCGCGGCGGGAAGCGACGCAATCTCGGATTCCTTTTTGGCTCACGGCAGCCGGCCATAGCTGCTTGTCCGTAAGCGGGCGAAACAGGTCGTCTACGAGCTACACTATATCGCAAGCTCATTCCACGGTCTTTGGGTAGCTTCAGGCGCCTAAAATGCGTTCGTTTCAGCTTACCGAGGTGGTGATATGCGGTGCCGAAAACTGCGGGCAGCTGGCGAAAAATGTGCGGTGTATATTTAGGTATGATTTAGGTGTATACGTTGAATGTCGTGCGTATGCTACGTCTGCGAGCGAACCGTTGTCGTTGCTTGATGCTTAAACATCTGCGGTGTCGCTACAGCTGTGTGTCACCATGTAGGCGGCCTCGAAAGCCGTAATTGCTGTGCCCGTGTGACTCGTGTGGTATTCGTATAGCAAATGCACGGAGTGGTAACGAAGCGGGCGACCTGGAACACTGCAGTTGGTCACGTCACTGCATCGGTGTCGCAAAGACACTAAGGCACTGACATGTCCCAACTACTGGACAGCTTAAAAAGAAAGGGATGCCCACGTTCCCGTACTTGCAGCGTGTTCTCCCAGGGATCAGTCACTGTCGAAAGGAGATCTTGTGCTATCTGCCGTACACCGGCTCGATGGACAGGTCTATCTCGCATCAAGCAGAGCCACAACCACCGCCGTCGCAGAGCATGATCGCGATACCCCTCTCCTGATAAAGCTGTAATGAAGTACCTATATTATCGGTGTTGATAAATCTACGCGTGGCGCCCGCACTCCTTGATCAGACTCAGGATTCTCAGTCCCACTGCGTTGCATTTTCAGAGTTCAAGCCACTCTACACTCAGTCAGAAAAGCCATGTTGAATGACTGCAAGGCGATTGTGTCTGCACATGCACAGCTCTTCTTCTGGACGCAAAGGTTATTCTTATGCTATACGCTGTTAGACTCTCGCAAGCGTTAGAACGGCGTCAAAAACGCCCGTGAAACACCTCTGTATTGACATCCAAACAAGACAAAGGAGGTCAAAGGCACATGGAGACGAAGTGATCAGCAGTGGACGAACGAGGGAGCGGCGTTCCTCATTGCGTGGCGGTAAGCGAAGGTGTTTGTAGAAAAGCACGAGCCACGTGACGATTGCCTTGACAAACAAGATTAATTTCTTACAGCTTTGGGCTGCACTTGTCGGCTTCACCTCACACATCCCGGCGTACGGCCGGGCCGTTATCACCTTCACCTATCACTATTGCTAGCAAAAGGCTGTACGTAAACACGTTCATTGCTAAAGATTGAAAATTTTCTACATAAGACGGTCCACAGTGTTTCCCGCGTAACAGCTGCAGTATTGGTTCATAAGGGTGTGCGGCCGGCAACTGCGCAGCATGTCGCCACTGCTGATCTCGCTGACATGGACGCATACGCTGGCCAATAAATAAAGGAGTGGTTCATGAGCATCGGTCAAGAGTGCTCCACGCAAACCTTTAAAATTAATGTGTGGAAAAACCACAAAATCGCAGTGGCGCACATGGCTGTGTCGGGCAGGATGACGCGCTACACGAATTTTGTTTTGGCGTGGGGTGGGTGCAGGGGCAACCACGTCTATTTTTCCATCTGAAATTCAACAATTCCTCATACAATTTATATTGTCATCGTAACTGCCAAATTGCACTACCTGTCCCAAACGAATATCACTGCCCTTCACGAGGCACGTGGTCCAAAATGCTTTCCTCACAGGTGCGCCAGTAGCAATGAGTATGTCCCCGTTTTGGCTAGTCACAATGAGCTTAGCTTAAAGTATATTATGTCTTGTCAAATATACAACTTCAGCGACCCATGGGCCCCGGGTGCCAGACGACCTAGCTATACGCCATTGCGCTCGTGCATGTGCGCCCCTTCAAGATGGCATGCTTCTTAGCGGCTTCATTTGGCTGGTGTGACTCTCTTACAAATTGGTGCTTTATTTTCTTCGGCCAGGTATAGAGTTCCATTCAAAGCATTTCTCAACTTTGACTTTTCTTGCCATGTAATCAGTATATAACCACATTTTCATTTAGTGCAATTGTTAACTTGCCTTTGACAAAGTTGAACCTGTATACAGTCGGAACCGATTAGGAGTTTGCTGCTTCCGTTCCTTGAATTGTACTTAGAGGCTAACTTTGTTTAAAAAGAAATGGGTGATTATAGTTCTGAGAATGTGTTGACTATGTGCTGACTATGATATCAGAGAAATGTCACAGGCCTGCGCGGCACACGGAGCACAGTCAACAGCGTAAGATGGAAGAGCGGCACCACATATGAGCTCCATTTCGAGAGTTAGAGGGTCGTCGCGGCGAAGTCTCTTCGCGTCGTTTTCACGAGAACGATCTGAACTGCCCGCCCGGCTTCGACGGCGAGCTGTGGCTTGTGCTGCTCTTCTGTGCACAGAGGTCTGCTGAGCATGACGTTGCCTGGTTGCAGCCGCGCGCGTAGCTCTACGATTCGCTTCTTCAGCAGAGGTTCGTACCTTGCGAGGAGGCGCCATAACGTGTACCGAAGAATAAACACAGGTATCCAGACCACGCGGCGCGCATGTCGCCTCCCTTGACCCATGGCACGATACGCTGCTGTTGATGATGGCTTATTGGCATCCCCTTTGAAACGGAGCGGTGGCAAATAGTCACCTATAGTCTGCTTGAGTTAGGCAGGTCCAGCCACATGCAGCATGCAACTGCTACATGTCGGGAGACCTGGTGGAATACAACGCAACTGCATTGCAAAGTTTGCACATATCGACGCTACGCGGCACGCTTTTCACATCGCGTGTTTTCAGTTAATTGTACATATGAGGAATGTTGACACAAAACGGAGGAAGCGAACCAGAAAATTGTCCCGCAAATATATGAACAGCAGCAAACCAAGAAACATCGGTTAAGAAAAAGGTTAAAGAAACAAAGAGGGGGTCTGTGGAAAACAGGGATTCAGACTAAACGACCGCTAGGGAACATACAGAACTTTCAAGCAGGAAGTTGCCAAAGAAAATATCTACAATTCTAGGGGAAGCTCTTCGTTGTGTGAAGCCAGGGCAGGAGTATTGTGGACTAAGACAAACCGAGTCAAGTATCAAGGGATAGACACGGTATGCGGTGCCCGTGGAGAGGGACACCTGATACTTTTCTGTAAAGGGCTTAACCCTATACAGTTCAAAGCAACGGGGCGGTCTTTTTCAAAGCATTGGGGTTTAGGGGCAGTGGAGTAAAAATAGACTTTAAGCGGGTAGAAATAACCAAACGGAGGTTGTCTGATTGGTTGCTAAAATCAAGGCAAGAGTGAAATTTCACCCTCCACTAAGTGCAAAATATATTACTAGTGTTAGTCACGGCGAGGTGGTGGGTGCCGCCGCCCGATTTGAAGGGTTCAGCCTTATCCATCCATCCATCCGTCCGTCCGTCCGTCGTGTAGAGAGCCTACGTGCAATCCCTGTTTTAGGGTGATGGCAACACCAAAATTTTGACTATTTAACGCCAAATTCGGTCAGTAGCCATTTTGGTCCCCAATATCGCTAGAAGTCGCGGCGCATCCCTGTTTTTTTTTTGTCACGCTCTGATGTACCCATGTTGGCACGCGATCTATTAAATTTCTTTAGTTTTATACCAATGCGCACATAAAACCTGCATGCATCTTTAATATACTAGTTGCTGTTTTCTTTTTCAACTTCGGGGTGGAGGACGAGAGTCGGGACTCTTTCCGCAAACAAAGGAGAAACGAAAATCTTTATACAATATTTACAGATAGTGGATGATAGCGTACACGTAGCTGTAAGAGCGCATCAGACCGACTGGGCGGCTGGAGGCGACTCTCATTCACAATGGGCCGGTTCCCCCCTTAAGAGGAAGCTTTAGCTCGGGCCCAACTCCGACGCGGCCTATTCAAATACATGTAAAAACGCAAAAACGTTTTTCTGAGATAACCCCTGGACCGATTTTAATAAAATTTGTTGCATTTGAGAGGGAAAGTGAAATTCTAGTGACTGTTGGTCGCGGAATTTTTATTTAGGTCCTGCATATTGTTAAAAAGATTTTCAAAAATTCGAAAGTTTGAAAAAATAGAAGCACGAAAGTTACAAATTCATAACTCTGCATCAAGAGCAGATATCGCGGTTCTGTAAACGAGATCCATCAGATCATTGAAAGCGGACAAATTCGATACGTCATCTTATATCTTACGTGAATTTGTTACATTGTTTACAAGGGTTCTGCAAAACCTATATTTCCATTTTACTATATTTTTTGACATTCATGTGTAACCAATCAAGGTTGTCCGCTTTACATGTGCTATTAGATGCAGTTCACGGAATTGTATTATGAATTTTCGTTGCTGAGTTACAGAGTTGTAAACTGGATAGTTTCGTTTTTTGAAAATTTTCGATTTTTGCCAATTTTTAATAAAAAATTGACGACCTAAATCAAAAATCTGAAACCAACAGTCAATAGATTATAAGTTTTTCTTTTAAATGCAACAAACCTCGTCAAATTTGGTGCAGTGGTTGCCGAGAAAAACGAATTCTACTTTTACATGTGCTTAGATAGGAGCACCCGAGCTAAAGCTTCCTCTTAAGTCCTTTTGGCCACTCTTCGTCGGCAGGAACCTGTTTGGCGACTTCTCGTCGGCAGGAACCAGGCGGGGCGGGTGATGACGTCACCCGCGTCGAATTCTTGATTCGTCGCGAAGAAGTAGGAGCTCCCGTCACCTCGTTGATAGGCACGTGGTATGACACTACAGTATAAAGCAACAAGGCACGGCGGCGTGCTCGTGGTCGCATTATCTTACGCCAAGAATGTGAACTGGATTGTCGTTGCCTTCCACTTGTACGTAATATATGAAGGGTGTTTTGGAAGCGTGCTGTAATAAAGACTGCTTTACTTGCCTGCTTAACCAAAACGTACACGCGCCGTGTACTGCGCTCAGACACGCTATATTTCTCTGGCTGCTGAAGCCAAAGTTTATTTTTAAAATTAATTAGTTTCTCGTCACTAGGGGTTGCGGGAAACGTGATCTGTCGGCGGGTCTTTCTTTATTTTCTGTCCCGCACCTTATAATTTGTCGGAAAGTTTAACCCACCAATTTAGCTGGCTGCGGAAAGTAGCCTTAGAAAGGATGTCACCGCCCTAAAACAGCGCTTTCATGTAGGCTCCCTAATCGCGTGACGAGTGGCACGATACGTTACTAATGACGATGATGATGAGAATTTATTGGTAATTCCTTTGAAACGGGACGGTGACGAACAGTCACATAGTCTGCTTGATTTAATGAGGTATGCTATGCATGTTTTTTATTATAGCATTTTTTACATCTTCATAATCTCTTTAAAGCGAAGCTTTCTTTGTCTCTTCCTTCGAGTGTTCCACTGGTGCTGCTGTGGCTGTCGTGCATGCCACGTCAAATGGTGGTTCAGAGCGTGTGTATACATGTAATGAGCATGGCAGAGACGAAACGCGACGCGAGAAACTCGTTTGGACCTTTCCGTCGCGTCGCATATGCACTGGAGCTGCCCGGGCGTCGGCTCATTAGCCTCTTGACAGCTGTAAATATATGTTACCCCTCGCAAAAGCATTGGAGAAACTGCAGCGCTTATCTTTCTACTAACGTGCTAGACCAGAGGGAGGAGAAGGGGCAGTGAATGGGTTGAACCGAATAATAGCCTTGTTGCCACTCTTCGCTAGCAGTTCCCATACAGGGCGAGGGGGGAGAGGGAAAAGATGACGTGGAAAACTAGGAAACACGACGGCGTTGCGGGCAAACTGAAAGTACGGCACGGTACGTTGCTATTTCTGAAAAATGAACATTTAAAAAAATTGATAACTGACGTGGTACTTGCAGACGCAAAAAGCACCGCAGGTTCCAGGCGACACTACGGAGACGGTCGCATGTCAAATCAACATTTATGTGCCCGCCGCGGTAACTTAGTGGTTATAGCATTGTTCGAGGTCGCGGGTTCGATCCCGACTGCTGTGCCTCATTTAGACGGGAGCGCAATACAAAAACGCTAGTGCACTTACATTTAGGTACACGTAAGGAACACTAGTGCATACCTGCCAACCCTCCCGATTCGCCCGGGAGACTCCCGATTTTTGACTGAACTTTCCGATTGTACGATCACTGTCTTATATCTCCCGAAAAGTGGTCTCTGTTCGCGCAATAATGGTTTTTGCGAAACCGGCACCGCGGAATCTACAGTCACATCGTAATCGTCCCCCCCCCCGTTGACGCGAAAGAGGTGTCTCCCGATTTTCGATCTCGCCAGGTTGGCAGGTATGCTAGTGTCAAAATTAATCCGGAGTCCGCCAGTACGGCGTGCCTATTCCGATTATGATTCTGACACGTTCCGCTCCATAATTCAATTAAATTTTAAAGCTGCCACGATGCGATGTGCCATGTGAGGCAATGACAAGGCTCAATCCTCTTAAGAGATTATGGACAATGGCGCACAACAACGCCTCAAGCAAACACATCTCCCTGTATGTTCTGTGTACTACGCAGACACACAGCACTGGTGCACGCAAGGTAACGTTTAACATTAACTAACCACTTTCGTATTGGACTAAACGCTGAAGAAATTGCCGTCGCAAATAGCACAGAAAGCTTCGCTTAAATCGATTCCCACAGTGCGTGGGATCAGCATAATCCATGGTAAAGTGTATAAGCGCGACTGGACGAGGACGTAGAAAGAAACAGATACACAGACACAGCGCTGTGTCTGTGTATCTGTTTCTTTCTACGTCCTCGTCCAGTCGCGCTTATGCACTCTACCATGGATTCTAACCAACTAGCCCGCCAACGTGTTTTAACCAGGATCAGCATAACTTTTTTCTTCCTCAAAGCTTTTGTGCTTACATTTTACCGCTACCTATAAAGCTGTAGTGTTCCTATACAGGAACATTATGAAACTGGTACATGGTGTGCCGCCTGGTGCAGTAATATGCAACTGCAATGCGAAGGGCGCGCTGATGGACGCGCCACTTGTGGCGGCCTTGCGCAGTGCATCCGGGAAAGGAGCCAGCCGCGCACCGTAGTTTTCTGCGTCGTTGATCGTGCTTCTCTGTCTTATTCACGTTTTTATAGAGCAAAATAAGCAACACCCTTCGCATGTGTGGGGTGGCCAAATCTTCAAGAAATGTCGAAGAATTGTTGCACGGTGGGGTGATCAAATACCGGCAAAAACGTGCCGGCAATACGGTTCTAATAATTCCCCGCAAAGCCTCATCAGCAGGAGCAACGGTAGCATTGGATCGCCGCCATTCGGCGGGAAATTTCTTGTTGGATTGGAAAAACTTTAATAAAAGTCCTGCAGGACGCACGTCAGCGCGCAATGGGCGTCTCCCACGCAGGGACCGACAGGGAGTACCTGGCGGCCGCTGCGCGAGCCTGCTGGACAGCCCATTGCTGGTCTTGTGGAGCGGGCTTCGTATGGTCTTCTCCCACTTGTCGGAGGTAGAGCGGGCGGAGCGTTTCTTCACTCCCAGAGCATGTGTGCGAGTGTCGCCGTGACCCCGCACGAGGGGCACGCATCGTCTGGGTAGACGTCCGGGTAGATGATGTGTAAGGTGGCGGAGTTTGGATAGGTATCTGTCTGTAATAAGCGTAGCGTTAGCGCCTGCGGCCTGTTTGGTTTGGGGTGCGGTGGCGGAAAGAGACGTCGTCCCAAGTAAAAGTGTTTGGTTATTTCACTGTAGGTTACTGGGGCGTCCCTGTTCGCCTCCAACTCATCGAGACGTGGTTGCCCGGGGGTGACGGCGCGGTCGGTAAGCACGCGCGTAGCGTCGTGGGCTGTCTCGTTGAGGTTGGGCGGGGCGCCCGGGATCCGACCCAGGTGGGCGGGAAACCAGATGACGGTGTGGTGTTTGAGGGTGCTTGGATCAGCGCCGCGGAGGACGCGTAACGCCTTGACGGAGACGACTCCTCTCTCGAACGCTTTGATGGCCGGTCTCGAGTCGCTGAATATTGTCGTTCGCTTATCGTCGAGCATTGCCAGGGCTATGGCCACTTGCTCCGTCACCTCGGGATCACGTGTGCGTACCGTGGCGGCATTTAAAGTCCGTTGCGAGGACGAGACAGCTACCGCGGCGAAGGCTCGGTTGCATCGGTAGGCGGCGGCGTCCACGAAAGCGACGTCGTCCGCTTTCTTGTTTATTCGTTTGAGGAACGCGGTGGCCCGGGCTAGGCGCCTGCCTCGATTGTGTTCCGGATGGACGTTTCGCGGAATGGGTGCGATCGTGATCAGGTTGCGGAGCTCGCGGGGAACCGGCGTAAGCTCCGGTGGATCCTGGGTGTTCGGTGGGAAGTACCCGAGCTCGCGCAAGATGTGACGGCCGGTCTTCGTCATCGTCAGTCGTATCATCTGCGCTCTCTCCTGAGCCTCAGCGATCTCTTCGAGGGTATTGTGCACCCCGAGCTCGAGGAGTCGATACGTCGGCGTCGTGATCGGGAGCCCAAGGGCCCGCTTCACTACCTTTCGGATGAGTGTATTGAGCTTGTCACGCTCCGATTGTTTCCACGTATGCATTACTGCGACGTAGGTGAAGTGACATAGGACGAACGCGTGTACGAGACGCAGCAGATTGTCTGCTTTGAGGCCGTGGTGACGGTTGGCCACCCTGCGTACAAGTCGTATTGCGTTGTCCGTCTTTGTCGTCAGCTTGTGGACCGTTTGGATGTTTGATCCGCCCGCCTCGATAATCATTCCCAGTACTCGGATGGAGTCGACCCTGGGGATTGGGCGACCGTCTCTGGTGCGGACAGTGATGTTGCGCTCGGTCGGTGGTTTCCATCCCTTAGGCCTTTTGCCTTGTCGTTTTGGGCTCTACAACAACAGCTCTGATTTGGCGGAGAAGCACTTGAGGCTCGTGTGGTCGAGGTAGGATTCGGCAGTTTTGACTGCCTCCTGCAGAGCGGATTCGATAAAGCCGTCCGACCCCGCGGAGCACCAGATGGTGATGTCGTCCGCGTATACCGTATGGTTGAGGCCTTGTATCTTCGACAGGCGTTCGGAGAGCCTAATCATCACCAGGTTGAACATCGTCGGCGAGAGGACGGAGCCTTGGGGGGTGCCACGCTGTCCGAGCTCGACTTCTTCCGACGTGAGGTCTCCGGCACGGAGCACGGCCTTGCGACGGGTTATGAAGGAGCGGACGAACTCGTAGAACCGGCGCCCGAGCCCTAAGGCCGTGATCGCCTTTAGTATTGCCGAGTGCTGGATGTTATCGAAAGCCTTCTCCAGGTCAAGGCCGAGTATGGTGCGAGTGCCCCAAGTAGCCCCGGCGTCTATGATCTGGTGTTTTAGAAAAGCATCGTATCCTGAGTCGAGAGCCCGGGTCGGAAGCCGATCATGTGGTGTGTGTAACAGTCCTGGTCTTCGAGATACCGGCCGACTCTGTTGAGTACGACATGCTCGGCCACCTTACCCACGCACGACGTGAGCGAGATGGGGCGAAGGTTATCGACTCCAGGCGCCTTGCCCGGTTTCGGAATGAGGATCGTCTGGGCGAGTAACCAGGCATCAGGTAACTCGCCCCGCCCCCACACGTCATTGATAGCGCCCGTGAGGTACACGACCGAGGGGTCGTCTAAGTTCCGCAGGAGCTTGTTGGTTATGCCATCGGGGCCCGGGGCGGAACGGCCGTTTAGTTAGTGGCGAGCCCGGCGTATCTCTTCGACGGAAAATTTGGCGTCTAGGAGGCTGTTGTCGGTACCTGTGTAATAGGGATGTAGGGTCGGCGGGCCTGTGGGTATCGGCAGGTACTTGTGCACAAGCGTCTGACGATGTCATCCGGCGAAGCGGTGCTTTTGGCCTGGTGAAGGACTTTGGTGAGCGAGTGGCGCTGGTTCGTGCGGGTGTTGGTGTCGTCGAGCAGGTGTTTGAGGAGGTTCCACGTCTTCCCGTTGCGGACCTGTCCGTCGACGGAGTTACACACCTCGTGCCATTGCTGTTTGGATAGGGTGCTGCAGTGTTCCATTATGGTCTGGTTCAGTGCTGCAATGCGTTTGCGGAGCCTGCGGTTGAGACGCTGGCTCTTCCATCGTGTCAGTAGAGACTGTTTGGCTTCGAGCAAGTGGGCGAGGCGGCTGTCCATCTTCTCGGTTGGCATATCCGTGCTAAATGTTTTCGTGGCCTTGACGACGTCGGCCTTGAGCTGAGCCGTCCACGTCTCGAGGTTCGGGGCAGTGCCTGCAGGGAGTCGTGAGGCGCGAGTCTTGCGAAAGAGGTCCCAGTCGACCCACGTGTACGACTTGGGCTTCCTGACGATGCTGGGTAAGTGCACGGCCAGTATGAGATGGTCGCTGCCAAGATCCTCCGCAAGATTGGACCAGCGGGCATCGGCTGTGTTCTTCACGAAGCAGAGATCTGGAGTTGTGTCTCTGTGCGTGGATGTGCCGATACGGGTAGGGAACGTCTTGTCTGTCACTAGGGTGAGATCGAGCTCGTTCGCATGCTGCCACAGCGCGGTGCCCTTGGGGGTGTCATATACGTAACCCCAGGTGCGATGCGCAGCGTTGAAGTCGCCAGCTATCACGAGCGGGTTTGAGCCAGCAAGACGGATAGCTCTCTGGAAGAGGCGTCGGAAACGGTGACTCGTTTGTCTGGGGCTGCTGTACACGTTGAGTATGTACACACTTTGTCGGGACGCGTCGCTTGGGAGAATCTCCGTCATGACGTTGTCCACCTCGGACGTGCCGAGGTCATGCGCGAGGCAGGTGAGCTTTTTAGAGACCAGCGTGGCGGTACCTCGTCCTCCCGCGAGGCCTGGTAACCACTGGTAACCGGTGAACGTGGCGGTGTGTGTTAGTTTCTTGCAGTAGGTTTACGTGGGGCTTGGCGTCGTGGCTGCGTAGGTACTGCTGCAAAATTTCTTGTTGTCATCCTTTCTTTTGTCGTGCCGGTGTTTTTTCCACTCGATCATATCTAGACGGGTAAGCGAAGAAGTTCGTCTGCAATGCAACATGTGGTTTGAAGGCATTTCGCTAAAGTTCTAAATGCCGTTTGCCGCTTCCTTACTGCGTTTTCCTAGCTAGGCAACACGACTGCATGAGTGAATCGTGTTGTACGTTAAAACTACTGAAGCTTGCAAGAAATGAAATTTATTTGTTTTTATGTGGCCCGGTAAATCCTCGCACCAGCTGTCACGCACTTCATCATTTAACGCGAAGCATTTTTTGCATCTTCCTTTGACTTTCCCACTGTTGCTGCTGCTGCGGCTGCTGCTGTCAGGCACACTGCGTCGGGGGGAGGGAATGGGGTCACACCGTGTGCATACATGACAGGAGCGAGTCAAATAGGAAAGGCCACGCTAGAAACTCGTTTTCACACCACCGCGTCAAATGTGCACAATGCCCTCTGGAGCTTCCTGGCCGTCGCCACATTAGCCTCTTGACAGCTGTAATTATCCGTGACTACCCTCAGAAGCATTGCAGAAACTGCAGCGCTTCCCTTTCCACTAAGGTGCGAGTCCAGAGGGGATGAATGGATGTATATTATGAGCGTCCCCTTTGGAACGGGGCGGTGGGTTGCGCCACCAAGCTCTTGCTATTATACTGCCTAATGTCCTACCTAGGTTAAACAATGAAAAAAGAATAAAGAAGAACGCTATGAACTCCCACAACCAAATTTTCTGATCCCCTATTGCGAACTTTGCTTTTGTACGTCTCCGTTTTTTGTCGTTTCCCTACTTTTCTTCCACCAATCCTCCAATCGCCTCTTACTAATCCTTATTGCAGACATGTTTACTTTTCCACTGCTCTCGCTGAACCCAAGGGCTTCAAGGAGGCCATGGAGTGGTGCCCAAATCGACCGCTGGGTAGACGTCTTCACATTCTAATAAAACACGCTCCATAGTTTCCCTAGCTTTACCGCAGCAAGCACATGCTTCTACTTCCTTCTTATATCTCGCTTTATAGGTGGGTGTTCTAAGGCATACCGATCTCGCTTCGGAAAGTAATAAGCTTCCCTTTGAGTTATCATAAATTGTCTCTTTCCTGATTTCGTTTTTTCCTCTTAAGTAGTTACTCATGGCAGGTTTCTTTTCCATTGCCGCCACCCATGAGTTTTGAAGAAAGACTCAGCAACATGGATCAAAAGAAATGGGCGGCTAAAGTGCACAAGTATCTGTACCTAAAAAGCGTGGACACAGCATGGAGGAAGAGGTCAAGAAAGTTGGCAACCAAGTACAGGGTAATTGAAAGTGTAGACAGGCGACCAGGAGGAATAAGAAAGTGAGAGAAACAACAATACCTTGGTTTGGGCAAGTTGGTCCATCTTGACAGTTTTCATAAAAACGCGCTAAAGCCGAAGATGAGAGGAACGTCCTGTCGTATGTGTTTGTATCGCCTCCGTCCTTAACGCGTGCTTATGAAAACTGTTGAGACAGCGAATGGAATGCAAAGATTGGAAACGAAAAAGACCATGGAGATTTACAAGAATCAGAAGAAGAAATTAGAAAGGAAAATTTGTACGATAACACGAAGGGAAGTGTTGCTATTTGAGGTTCGAGCCGGTTGCCTAAGGGCAAGAACAAGCACGTGCATGCTGCTAAAAAAAAATAAAAAAAAAGTCGGGAGGCCACTGAGCACATCCTACTTGAATGAGAAAGGATTTGCCCAGCGAAGCCAGCACGCAACGTATCTTCCAGAAGCGCTAGGATTTAAGGTGGACGGAAGGCACCAGCCGGTCAGCAGTCTAGATAAGCAATATACGTTTAGAGTATTGGTGGAAAAAAAGCGGGGAAGAGATTGATACGACCGGGTCATGTATCGGCATATGTAGCGGTACAAGGTAGACAGGTAAGTGCTGAGAAAAAAATAAGAGATTAAGGAGATGTGCACAAAAATGTCTGGATGAAAAACATGCATAGCATTCCTGATTCAATCAACAAGGCTAGGTGGCTATTTGTTACTGCCCCGTTTCAAAGGGGATGCCAATAAGTCATTATCATCAAGACGACTCGGTCTTTATGTTCGTCTTCTTCGCGAAAGGAAATTGCTCGCGCGCATCTGCGAATGTTCATTCCAACCGCGCGAGAGTTAACGGCGCATAATATTGCTCCGGCTATCGCGCAGGACCAACTTGGGTCACATACCGAGTGACCCAAGTTAGCCCAATTTAATTTCGAACCCGGTTCCCTCAGCACAGCAGATTGATCCCATTAGACCATGATCTATCCGAGTGACCAAAGTTGTCGTAGGTCGAGAGAAATTTTTAGAGACGGACATAGATGGATAGGTGGACACAGGAAAGTGCGTGAAGTATAGAATAATAATCACACAAAAGGAACAAGCTCGGTGTCATGTGCCACCACCTTGCCTCGAATTTATTGCACTTTGCCTGCGCCACTTAATTCTTGGGCATTCCTCCTTAGTGGGTATGCGCCATGGTTTGCGGCCATCATCATCATCAATAGGGGCATCGTCATCACCAGGAACGCCCAATGCCAGTGTACGAGGAGATAGCTGTTCTGGGTCTCGATACGTCTCAGGCAAGTTCCCTTTGCGAAACCAGTTGTAGTGGTTGTAGGCTCTCCTGTAACGCGAAAGCACCTTGCGCGGGCACCCTAGTGCATCAACTCGTGCAAACGTTTGGCGCATCAGTAGTTTGGTTTAAGCTGTCCAAGCGTTAGACAGGTGTAGACGTAGGCTACGCACGCAGCAGCCACGCAGTAGCTTTCCGACGTTTCGTTCTGCCAACTTCTGATACTCATAGCGCCGCACAGGCGCACAGAGAGTGACAGCGGCTGGAAGAGAGAGGGAGGCATTGTTTCTTTGTAATTGTTGGGTGCTAGATGTGTTTCCTGGCCGCGTATTTTCCCACCTTAGTCATCCTGCTCCTAGAACAGCCGGCCACTGCAGCGGCGCCGCACGGAAGGGATGGGAAGCACACCGCCACCACATATCTGTGCCTTGAGAATCAGGCATCCTTATAGTACGCGTGTTCTGCGGTCGCACGCCATGGAGCACACGCCTGTTTTCATTTGGATCAAAGGAGCAACGAGGATAAGTCCACTGGACTGGCCCGTGGGCTCGCCCCGCGGGCCGGAGGTATCCGATCTTGTATGCGAAACCGACTGGTACGCTCCGGCCCCGGTGGCACGGCTTATAAGTACGGTGTCATAGAGTTAGTAGTTGGTTATATTAAGCGTTTGTACAGTGTACCCCAACCTACCGTCCTCTTTGGTTCCAGCATTGATTCCCCCGCTGCCCCAAGGGCGCCTCGAAGGTCCTGCGCCTCTTGCTCTATTAAGGCGAAAGCCTTATATGCCACATGAAGCGAAGCGAAAAATCCGCCGTCCGTTGTTATCATCCAATGATACCAAAACCTAGGTGACCAAGTAATGACGTCCCGTTCCCGGCGCTGTACCTGCCGCGGCTTGCACTGCGAAATCTCACGGTGCACAGCCACTCCATGGCCCACACCTCTACAGCCGAAAATCGGCCTGGCCCACTCCAAAAATTGGATTAAAGTGGATTAAGATGAATTAAAGCGGATTAAGGCTGATACAAATTAGAGCAAGGTGGATTAAAGTAGCGTTTTTATGTAAGGCGGTGACTTGGAGAAGTCATTATGCTCAGGCACTATCCGGAGTCTTCCGTTTGCGGGTATATTTATTTTCACATGCTATTATGTATAGGCGCTTCGACTTGTAGGTACAGGGGACGGTGTAGGAATATTATGAGTGGTACCATAGGCTCCTATATAACTTCTGTACCTGCCGGATCATCGGCGAATCAATGGGAAGTTGCCGTCGTTTGAACTGTGGTGGTGGGCACTTACGTAGGGTGGTCTCGAGCATACTCTTGCGTTTTTGGTGCTCGCGGCTGACCAAAAAAACAAAAAAAAAACAGCATGCGCATCACTAAAGGAGCAGCAGTATACATGTGCTTGCCGCGTTATTAGCAAAGCAATAAAAAAGCAGCCGCTGTTAGAGCTTTTGCTAGGGGGCACCACTTACGTTGGGGTCTCCGCTGGGTCACTCAACTCAGCCGCGCTATTTGAACCATAGAGTTTCCTACAAAAATTACTAGAGGGAACTCTGGCGCTAGTGTCTACGGGAGCTACAATGGGAGCGGTTGTCCCAGCATGGGAATTATGGTAAGTACATGGATTTGCCTAAACTTCGTCCTTTTGGCTTCAAACGGCTTTGTGACTTTGTAAACTCGTCATTTTCAACAGTGTATTGCGTAATAAATAATTAAACATCATTAAAATTGCCGGACGGCGGGATTCGAACACAGGGACTCTAGCACAGAAGCCTGATATGGAAATCATTAAGCCACGGACTCATGTATCGACAAGCGAATGAAACGCCCTTATGAATTTATCGCGGGCATGCCAGTGCCTTGAGACGCTTGGCGCGTTTCGATTTGGCTACCTGGACAAGCTCAATCGTTGCAATTAATGGCAATATTGTACGCGTTCCCGGCGTCTTCTGCACTTCGAAGAATATAGATTGCGCTGAAATATACGACAATAAGATTTATATAGCGTAATATACAAAGCCACAAGAACGTCTGAATCCACAAGCACGAAGATCAGACAAATCCATGTACTTCCCATCATTCCCATGGTAGGACAACGACTGCAGCGCCAGAGTTCCCTCTAGTAATTTTTGTAGGAAACTCTATGATTTGAACCATAGAGTTCCTAGAGGTGGCGCTAGTGTCTACGGGAGCTGCAATGGGAGCGGTTGACCCAGCATGGGAATTGTTGGACGTACATACATTTGCCTAAACTTCGTCCTTCTGGCTTCAAACGGCTTCGTGACTTTGTAAACTCGTCATGTTCAGCAATGTACTGCGTAACAAACTTAATTAAAATTGCCCGGCGGCAGGATTAGAACACAGGAGCTCTAGTACAGAAGCCTGATATTGAAAATATTGCGCCACGGAAGCATGTATCGACAAGCGATGTGAAATGCCCTTATGAATTTATCGCGGCCATGCCAGAGCTTGAGACGCTTCGCGCATTTCGATTTGGCCACCTCGATAAGCTGAATCGTTGCAATTAGTGGCGATTGTGAGTGTCCACAGCGTGTTCTGCACTCGAAATTTACTGCGATGAAGGCATACAACGCGTAATAAACAAAGCCACAAGAACGTCTGAATCCAAAAGCACGAAGGTCGAACAGATGCATGTACTTCCCATCATTTTCATGGTGGGTCAACGACTGCAGGGCCAGAGTTTACTCTAGCATAGTTTCTCACTATAACACCTAAAGGGAAATCTGGCGCCACCGTCCACGGGAGTTTCTTAAGGGGCGCTGTGCCGTCATGGGAATGGCGGTATATGTGTCTGCGAGGCTTGTGTTGGCTGATGTTGTAAGAGGCTTCGTCTAAAACGTGGATATGGCTACACAAATAACGCGTTCTTAAAGTAAAATCTTCATAAAATGTTTACATTCACGTAAATTGCATCTTTACTCACATACAATGCATGACGAAGGGAAGAAAAGCAAGGACAGACCACAAACTGTTGCAAGGCGAGCGCGAATCTTGTCGTCTGTCCTCCTACTTTACCGGCCCGCTGATACTTTTTTACCTTTCATATAATTCTACATGCAATGACAAGCTCTCATAGTTAAACAAAACATGTTTTTGTGTAATAATAAAGCTAAAACAGCTTTTTACGTGCAGCTTTAGTAGAAAATGAATGGTTGTGACCATAGAGTTTCTAAATAAATACCCTAGAGGGAAATGTGGCGCTAGTGTCTACGGTGCTCCCATGAGCGTGGCCTCAACCTACATGGGAATGATGGGAAGTACAGGCTTCGGATTGACTTCGTTCTTTAGACTAGTGCCGTTTGCTTGCGGCGCAGTAAACGAAGCTATACTCAAATATTATCGTGTAAAATCTAATTCTATTTCTGCAGTGTGGTATATAATGTACAACACGCTACATAAACATTGTATGACTTTGGGATGGAAGCACAGTTTACTATGGTTTATCACCAGAACATACTAGGGTATGCATTCTTGTGCGATTCTGTTCCCGATTTAACGCCAGAGAATAATTATTTATTCATTTTTGCAACAGCAACAACAACCGTGCATGTTTTTATATAAGAATACTTATAAAGTATTTATGGAAATATATTGGGTGAGAATGTGTTGAGCCCTTGAGCGGAATGCTACAAGTGTTGTCTGCTATGACGCCTGCTCGCTGCAAACGCGATGCTTTTCTCGCAGACGACAGGCACTTGCGAATTCTCTCGCTCTTTCGAAAGGCTGCGTCGGCTGTCACGATTGCTGAACGTCTTCAAGTACTTTTAAGCAAATCTGCTACAGTGCTATCTAGGGCGCTAGTGGCCTCCTACGAGTATGCTTCATCATATTTTATATTGACGTACCACTTCCGAAGCGTTATGGCGTGGCTTTGAACTTACACATCTTGCGACACTAGACTACAGCCAGGAGGCAGCAACCTTTCCTACCACAAGTAAGTTTGTGTTCTCAAAGTCCTAAAACACGCATTTCAATGAGCACATACACGAGCAATGCATAATAAAGCCCTCAATAAAATTCGATTGTCAAGCCACTAGTAGTACAACTGTCTATGTCTTATATATCAGTAGTGCCTTCTTTTTCCTATTCTGAAGTTTCATAAAGCACGTAACGCTACAGTGCCAACCTAACACACTTAACAAACCAAGGTCCAAACGGTCAAAACATATTCTTTCATCGTTTACGATGCCGTCGCTTTCTCATCAGGGTTTCGACACCACAACGCGACACAAACATCGTCCCAGCCGCTGGCTCAGCGCGCTATCGCCACTTGAGCAACATAACAAAGGCAGAGAGCTTTGCGTTGCGCTGTCCCACTGCAGATTATCGCAATTGCGCTTGAAGCTAAACCAAAACTGCCAAAAAATACTTGTAGACTAGTTCGCCAGTCAACAGAATGCCAATCCGAAGCCTGTACGTCCCATCATTCCCATGATGGTTGAACGATCGCAGCGCCAGATTTCCCTCTAGTTATACTAATATGAAACTCTATGCTCTCAAGGGCGCAACACTTTCTCACAATACGACATTTTTATTTTCATAAATACTTTATTGGTATTTTTATATAAGTACATGCACGGTTGTTATTGCTGTTGAAAAAATAGATAATTATTCTTTGGCGGTAAATCGGGAACAGAATCGCACAAGAATGCATACGCCGGTGTGTCCTGGTGATAAACCATAATAAACCGTGCTTCCATCTCAAAGTCATACAACGATTATGTAACGTGTTGTACATTACATAATATATTGCAAAATAAAATTAGATTTTACGTGATAATACTTTAACATAGCTTCGTTTACTGTGCCGCAAGCAAACGCCACTAATCTAAAGATCGAAGTCAATCCGAAGCCTGTACGTCCCATCATTCCTAGAGTTTCCTACAAAAATTACTAGAGGGAACTCTGGCGCTGCAGTCGTTATCCTACCCATAGAGTTTCCTACAAAAATGTGGGTGTAGGCAACGCTCATGAGAGCCCCCGTAGACGCGTGTACTAGAATAATGTCTATTTCTTCTAGTACAATATACCATAGACACTAGCGCCACATTTCCCTCGAGGGTATTTATTTAGAAACTCTATGGGCATTCCCATGCATACCACAGCGCAACAGCGCAAGATTTCCCTCTAGGTAATATAGTGAGAAACTCTAGGCCCTCTAGTATATGTTAGAAACATAGAGTTTCTCACTATAACTCTATGGTTAGAAAACTCCATGATTTGAAACGCCAACAACCGCCTCTCAGAACCATTATTATGTGAAGAGTGCAAACAAATTCTGTCGTATGCTGCCGCACTCCGCGGCAACGCCCATAGAGTTTCCTACAAGAATTTTATGGCAACGCCGTACCATGATCGCCTAGCGCCTGGTGAGGGTTGTCGCTACCCTAAATATACTGATTTGACCCTACGTAAGTGGCGTCTCCATAGGCGACGGCCATATTGAGGTCATCCATCAGGCACATAAGTTATATAGGAGGCTATGCTGGTACAGGCATAGAGTTCCGTACAAAAATGTTTGTAGGAAACTCTATGGGTACAGGCATAGAGTTTCTCACTATAACACCTAGAGGGAAATCTGGCGCCACTGTCTATGGGAGTTTCTTAAGGGGGCACCGTGCCGTCATGGGAGTGACGGCACGGCCGCTGGATGAAAACGCACAGCGAGCGGCCGTGGTGACGGTATATGTGTCTGCGAGGCTCGTGTTGGCTGGTGTTGTAAGAGGCTTCGTCTAAAACGTAGATATGGCTACACAAATAACGCGTTCTCAAACTAAAATCTTCACAAAATGTTTCCATTCACGCATAGTACATCTTTACTCACCTACAATGCATGACCAAGCGAAGAAAAGCAAGAACAGACGACCAACTGTTTCAAAGCGAGCGCGAACCTTGTCGTCTGTTCTCCAACTTTAGCGGCTTGCTGATACTTTTTACGTAACATATAGTCGTACACGCAATAACAAGTTCTCATAGTTAAACAAAACATGTTTTTGCCTAATAATAAAGCTAGAACAGCTTTTCACATGCTGTTTTAGTAGAAAATGAATCATTGTGACAGACGGAACGGTAATTGCCAAGGGCGTCTTCAAGGTGTCCTGTCTCTCCGAGAACGATGCCAATCCGACGTCACAATATACCGGCATTCCCATGCATACCACAGCGCAGCAGCGCCAGATTTCCCTCTGGTAATGTAGTGAGAAACTCTATGGGTACAGGCATAGGGTACCGGACCTACCCATGGCCTACTTCTATATGAAACCCGATTCCCAGTGCACAGATAAAAGGCGGCTGTGTGCTTCGCGTCTCTTTTGCGCGGCGGCGCTGCAGTCGGACTGGCCATACGGCTCATGCCACTTTTGTGAAATCAGTTTCCTACAATGGTGGATGCTCATACCTATTTCAAATTGCCGCATTTGTAATATTTGGACTGAACACTTTCGCTTTTACGCCCATGGTTGCTTTGCGGATGTGGGAATGCAGTCACAGAGAGACAATCGCTAAAATGGTGGCTCCATTGACGGCGATCTCTAGCGGTTCCGCGCCAGCGACTAACCCCGCGTACGTGACAATCTGCGTTGTGTTGCAGTTGCCGTGGCGACAACCGACCCTTCGTCTGCTGCGGCGAGTCAGCGTTTGTCGCAGTCCCCAACGTGCGGGAACCTGATGTGGCATAACTCGTCGCGCCACATAGTGCAGGGACATTACTGGCCTGCAGCTGGCCTTTCCTCCCCCGCCCGCCCCCCTTTTGCGACGCTGCACCACATAAAAATGTGCATATTAAGCACATAAGTCACATGTTTTGCAGCCTCCTCCACATTTGAAGGAACACTGACACATATACCACATGCATACACATAAAATGACAACACTTGGCAAGTATGAACGTTGGGAAATAATATGGTTTAATTTGATACTAAATTTATTATGGGAAACATAGCGGAAAATAATTAGATAAGAAAGAAAGGCCGCACAGGCACTGTTTAGTAACAACAAAACTAGACAGCACGTGCTTTTTAACAATGCCTGTCTAGTCTTTCTTGTTGCATTATCTTTTTGTGCTTTTCCTTATAATGAAGCCATACCAACAAGCTCAAGTTCAGACCCTTTTAATATTGATACTAAAATTCACAAAATGCTGATTGTGGTACATTATCATGACACAGAGCAAGACTTGCAGATGTCGACGTGATTGTTTCTTATTAAAAAAGTAGTGCTGTATGCATTTCTTCTGGCTTGCTTGCATGTGGAAGCCGCAGCATTAGAAGAAATGTTTTGGACTCATGTATCGTGATGTGTCCACCTTCTGGATACCAAAACTGGAACTGATTCCTTGGAAGAAGTATTATGGTAAATTATTTAAAATGCTCTGTGCTTACCCATATTTTTTCTGGCGTTTAGCAAGCACAAGATAACAATGTTCTCATGCTTGCTGGCATTTTTTATGAGCTGCTGTGTTATTTATGAGGCCACAGTATCATAAAGGTAATACATGCAGTGCTAGTTCACATGCTTCGCATCATTTCCAGCACTGAGTCATATAATGTTTGAATTAGGCACTTGTCTCAGATAGATTAAAAGGTGCAGACATTGTTGCATAGGTATTCACAGCTCTATTCCTCATCGGCACGGCAGTGTTCAAACAAAGAAAGCACTGTATTCAGAGTTGCTGATGCACTTCAACCCTTGTATGTGATATGACTTCAGTTGAAGTTGGAGTGCTGACATTTGTTTGCATGCAGATAGGTTTCAGCAGAAAAAATGGGATGAGGTTCTTGCCTCATAATTCGTTAACATTATTTATGAAGTAACATGCAGCAAAATATATAACAAATAAATAATAATAACACCTACATGTTGTGCACATCTGGCAACACCACATTTTGTAAGGGACATCTTGTGCTTCCATATTTGGTTATGGTCACATTTTCTTATCGTCCTCAGGGGGCATAACTTTTAAATAAATAAAACAGCACATGATGTGGGCTTACCATCGACGTTCAGCCAGCATTTTTCTTGTTTTTATAGACACTTAAAGCTGCAGTCCTTACAGGTGTCATTAATCATTTACGTTTACTGTTTCTTGTTATCAAACGATTTAAATCACTAATATCATTATGTGACAGCTATCACGTAACAAAAGTATCATAAAACATGCATCACATGGAACACCAGCAGTGGAACGGGGTTGTTATGGGAAGGGAACAGAGTACAGCAGGAGTGGCACAAAGCATAGAGCAAGGCATTTTTAAAAACCTAGCAGTATGGGAAGTGTTTCAGAGACTTCTTGCATATGTGACGTCCCTGTGTGTGAAATTGCACTTGACATCGTCCTACTTTTCCTGCAGGGCCGCTGTAATCGAGAGAAGCCCCCTTGCAAGTATTTCCACCCACCACAGCATCTGAAAGACCAGCTGCTGATCAATGGTCGCAACCACCTGGCATTGAAGAACGCACTGCTCCAACAGATGCCACTGCAGGCCATGCTTCCAGGACAGCTTCCGACGGCGGCCGTGGTAAGTCCCTACTGGTACCTGGGACACATGCAGAGGCAGCAGCAACTGCAGCAGCAACAACAGCAGCAACAGCAGCAACAGCAGCAAAGCTACGCGCTCTTCAACGGCTCCCTTGCTTCAGCCAAGGTAACCAGCGCAGTGCGCCCGTTGAGGAAAATGCTCTCTGCCAGGGTGGTCACCAGACTGGGACACAGGTGGTCTTTTGTGGCCAGCAGGTCACTTATGAAAATAGGGAAGTGACTTCCATATCAGTACTTTTACTTAAGGACAGTTAATATATCAGATTTGGTGGAAAGTGCAAACCAAACAAACCTGTTTTTCATAGTTTTATCTTCTAACACCTTGCCAGATGCACTTGGTAAGTTTAAACCTGACGGAGTGGATTTATTCATTGCACATACTATGCTGGCAGTGGTTAATGGTGAAACTAGGTAAACATTTTGCTGTCTGGGCAGAAAAAGCCTGTTGCTGACATTTGGGTGTATTAGACCTACTGATGACAGTCGCTGTGCCAAGGAGATCTGAATGAATTTTACCTCGCCAGTGAGATTAAAAGTTTTCAAACTGCTGTAGTTGTTCTCACACATTTTTTATGTGTCACAAAATTCTTGATCAAACTATAATAATTCAGGGGGATTCGTGAACATACATCTTTACACAAGGTTTTGCACAAAGAAATTACATCAAGATTGGACCAGCAACAGCTGAAAGATTCTACATTTGCAGCTGCAAGGATTATATTTTTTAAATTCAATTCAGTTAATTCACTTAAGTTAATTCAGTAATCATTACATCCAACATTGAAAGATATGTAGTCATTCTCAGCTACATGTCAATTAATGAAGTGGTGTTGCATGCTTGGAATAAGGGTGTTGGCATAGTGTTCGTTTGAGTTTGTAAGTTCAGTTATTGATCGATATGAACAGTGCAGCTTCACACAGACAGGTTGTCTTGCTTGCCTCATCTAACACCTGGCTAAAACTTTTGAGAGATGCTTGTCAGTAGTGCATCTCTGGAGTAGTCTTCATGGAATCCTTCAACTTTGAACTCAGAGAACTTTGAACTCTGAACTTTGACTCAAAGTGTGTGGCAACACTTGGAATGTTCTTGAGGCAATGGAAGTTTTGTTGTGTCGGTGAAGTTACTTTTCTATTGCAATTTCTGCTCACTCACTGAAGTACTATTTGTCCTTGAGGGTACTTCTTAGAATGATGAAAAAGTCATGTTTGGCTAGGTGATCAAGTCTATGCAAAATCTTATTCCAGATAGAAAGCACAGAATGGAACATGGTCATGGAGCCGCAGATAACTTTAGTACTAGTCACTGTGTTATGTCCTTAATAGCTTGATATGACCAGATAAGCACCTGGTGATTGATTCCGTGCATCTGCACAGGGCTTGACATTGTCATTCTATTTCTTTTATGGCGCTTATCACCGTGAGTTATGAGGCTAAGGCTTTTTGTGTTGATGTTAGAAGAAAGGTATAGCAGCAGACGATCCATGCCCCAAAAAGTTGTCATCATGACCTTTCCGTTTGGAATGTGAAAAATGTTTGGCGTGGTGAAAAACCTTAACAAATGTGTGCCATGCATTCCTGTTTGCTTTATTGGCATGAGCAATACATGTCCCGGTTTCATTCCTCATTCTCATCTCGTGAGACACCGATCAAGTTCACACTACAAGTTTCGTGATGACCTAAGAAATGTGTATTTTTGTGACTACACTATGCTTAGAGCTAGGATAATCTTGGGAGTACTTGCATAACACAAGTTTTGCACAGGCGCATACTATGATGGAGTTTTAGTATTCAGAATATATTGTTTTCACTTTGTGACCTCAGGCGGCACTTCTTACCGTTATAAATATGGTTCCATGCTCAAAAAATTATTCAAGATGCTGGCAACTTAAGCATCTCTGTGCTACTTCCATGGACCATTGGTTGTGCCTGGCATCACTCAGTCTTAGAAATTGTGGTCTGCAAGACCCATCGTTTGTAACAATGTCTTCAGCATGGCAACTGAATGCCAATACAGGAGAGGTTAATGACATGGGTGGGTTGCTGGCTTTCATGTTTGAACCATAACTAAAGAGAGCCCCAGACCTGCACAGGCAAAACTGCTGTAATGTGCCTGTAATTAGCCCTTAATGCTGCTAAGATCCCATCACTTTCACTAACCTAGTGGTACTAGTGACCTATTGTAGTCCTCATGCTGTTTTATGCCCTTGCAATCTGCATGGACCCTTGTATTGCTCTTTTGACATAAGTAATATTTAGTTGTTGCAAATATAACACAAAACAGATATGGCAAAAGAAACAAATAGGCACAAAGCCTAGTAACTGTTACTAGAATAGTTAGTGACTGCATACATGTAGGGCACACAGAGTGAAAGGGCTCAGAAATACTACACAGACTTGTAAAACAGCGAAAAAAACAGACAGACTGAAGGAGCACTCACCACAAATTGCTGCATGACAACGTGTGAGGTGGGAGATGTTGCATATGCTCTGCAAGTAGTATCAACGAAAAAATTTTTCGTACATACTCAAGTTTGCTTGTGTCTAGGTTCTAAAATTTAATAACAAAAAAATATAATGTATTGTGCAAGTTATCTGGCAAAAGTGGGAAATTGAAAGCATATGGTCAAATTCACTTATAACAATATTAAAATGTCAAGGAAATGTCAGTTAGACTGAATAATGGTTTTAACCAAATCATGCAAAAAAAAAGGAAATTATCAGTAAGGAGATTTTTTTAAAACAATACAGCTCATAGAGAAAGTCGTATTTGCAGCCTCACAGAAAAAAAAAAAATATGCTTAGCTCGTGACCTTCACTTGCATAAAAAAAAAAAAGGAGGCTTTTGGCAACCTTGCATGCTACATGAAGAGTGTGATCACATGGGGTATATGAGTTCAAATCATCCAAGTGGCCAAGCTGCCAGAGGAGACCGACAGTGGGGGAAAGACTGCTTGACCACTCGCTTCCCGTCATTCTTTTCCTTTCTTCGGTTCTTTTCCTTTCTTTCTTTCTTTTGTTTTTAAATGGAGTTGGGGGTGTGGGGAAAACTTTACCTTGAGTAATGACACCTAATGCGATGTCGTAACTTTGTTGCCTGCATGCAAATACCACTTTTGTCTGCTAATAATAATGTTCTTCCCTCGGGCAAATGCTAAAAGAATTGTCAGGGGCTAAGCTATGAATTGAGCATCACTATTTTTCCACTATGCCCCTTATAGCTGCCTCATGCTAGATAGGTTCTATTTTAACTCGCAACTGATTCTATCTGGTGAAAGTAGGTCGGCCATTATTGCTCACTGTTTTATTCATTTAAACATATGGATGTTTTTTTTTGTCACATATACTTGTTTTTAATATTCTGTTAAGAGTTAATACCCAATTAAAATCATTGCACAGTGTGCACGGCAACCATGGCTGACTCTGGTGGTGTCAAAAGATTTCCGAGTGTGCGAAATTGCTTATGGGAGATCGCTCGACCGCAGTATGTTCACTAAGTGGATGTTTTCTACACTAATCACAGCAATCGTAAGCCATTTCTTTAGACAAACGGTGCACAAGGGCACTGCTAGTGATCAACAGTGGAATGAAAGTTAATGCAGGAGGCCTCCACAGTAATTGGTTTTCTGTGTGAGCCCTCAACTGTTAAGCCCACACTCCCCATAAACACAAACACACACTCTGCTAGCAGTTGCAAGAGTTCAAACTCCATCAGCACCCAGTACTTGATGCTGTCTTGCTTAATGCTTAAGGCATAAAGGAGTGACTTGCGTTTCTGAGAAGTGCAATGTGCATGCCACGTGGCAACCAGGAGTGATGAAATGACAGAGCAGCAGTTGGTGACCACCTTGCCTGGAGCATTTTCCTCCACCTGCCCTTTTCATCATTAGTGCAACTGATGACCATTCTGTTACTGGCATGGCTTCCTCCTCTGTGTGTAGGAATTTGTTTTCCTGAAAAGAAGTTGCACTTTTGGGTACTAAAGCAAAACTTTGCATGTTGCCATTTTGTGCTTTTGCTTGTCTGCATCGTTTTTTTTCTTCTTTTTTTGAGTGGGTAAGCCCTCTGGAACCACTGCACATTCTGATGACCAGCTTTCACTGCTAGTTGTCTTGACTCTGGTGTGAAGATCAAGATGCACTGTTGCCAGGTACAGCCTTTAGGTAACCCAGCCTATATGTATAACTGATTCTCAAGTTTGCTGGGCTGTTGTTTACAGCATTATTTTCATTGTTGGAACAACAGCATTTGGTAATTAAAGCTAAATGTAATGATGATGCCAACTCAATGTTGACATTTATGTGTAAATACAACCCATCAATTTCAGGTTTTTCATTTTTGTAGGAAGGGATAAAGCAAAATGTCACATTTTCTTTAGTCAATAATGGATGAAAAGTCTCAACTTTCCTGGAAGTGCTAAACCTCAAGTTCTCTTAACTTATCGTTACCTGAGAATGCCTAGTGGTAAGCATCATTCTTTGTTTGGTTAATGTCAGATTTTAAAATTTTCAGGTGCAAGAAATGGGAGATTGATTGCTCCTGCAAAAAATTTTCTAACCAACATGTTTTTTCTAATGATGGTTTGCCCATATATTTATTACTTGTCTGTTTGTCTAATCAGTTCATACTTCAATGTTTAGATTAACAAAGCATTTATTATGCACTAAGATGCTATTTGGAAAACACAGGAGCACTATACTGGTGCCACACAGTCATGTTAAAGGCTGTTGAAGCTATCTGCTACTGTGCTGCACATCTGACTTATGACAGAGCCACACTGGCAAAATACTAGTGAGGCCCTGCAGCTGTGGCTTCTAAAGTTCCCCTGTAAGAGTTTCATAGTGATACCACTCAATAATCATTGAAGCTACTTGTATAACACTGGCACTGTGAGCTGTCACAGTTCGACCATCCCTAAAAAGTTCAGAACAACACCATTAAAAAGGCAGCTTTTTGGGCAGAAATTGAGTTGCTTTAATGCTTAGACACTCATTCAGACTGAGAAATTCGGGGAAACGTTGGCTTTACCCAAATGTGAAGAACCTTGTGCACACCAGGTGTTTCAGCGAATGCTGGTCAAAAATTCCTGAAGACAGTGTCATAAAGAAATTATCTCCTTTTCTTTTTCTTTAGAGGAGTGCAAAGCATTAATCACTGCAGTGGACATCAGAAAATGTGCGATAATCAGTAATAAGCTCATTAACTACCTAGGATTTGCTAATTGACTTCATATTAGTACCTTAATGGAACACCCGTTATGAGATATTTCTCCCCCAAAATGTACAGCAAAATATATTGCTGTTCTACAAATTCATCTACTCAGATGAAGCCGTCCTCGTACATTTTGGGACAATGAAGTAGACCGCCAATATATTTGATGCACATTATGACCGGATATCTTAAAACCTTCATGAACCAAACTCAAGGTTGTATGATGGCCCTGAGAGGCACTACTGAAGAAAGGGATAAAATGAGACCAGCCGTCTAACAAGCAAGTCCAAGCTGCTGCGAATTTTGAGAGTTCACTCACCCGTTTGGGTGCCCAGTTCAATGCTGCACTCATTATTCCTACGCAGCTCACAAGAGAGACATGGAAAAAAAAGGGGGGGGGGGGGTAGAAATAAATAAAAAAAAAAATAAGATTTTCGGGCACTTTTCACCTACATTGAACAATTTTCCGATGCTTGTAACCAGCAGCCTTGGCTCCAGCAGCAACAAAAGAGCATCAGTGCTTTGCGAGGACGGTGTCGAGCTGCTTCATCTGGGGAGATGCTGGTGCTGGAAGGCACAGGGATAACATGTGGGTGGACCAAAAGAAGCTGGCAGTTGCACGTGGTTTGTATAGCGTTGTTCACTGGCCCCATGAAAAAGATGCAGAAGCACCTGAGAAGTGAAACAGCATCTGCAAACGAAAAAATAGTTACGAGAGACAAAAAGGCATTGTTCCAACCTTCGGTGGGGAGTGCCGACCATTGCACAGAGGACAGGGATGACTTCCAAATCTTGGAAGACAACGCAATGCAAGTGACTAGAAGAAAGACTGTATGGACCTTGCTGAATTGATAGCATCCGCAAGAATGGGATGTGGCTACCAACTCGGCTTGGCAAATGGGAGCTACTACAACCCAGGACATCTTGTTTTTGCACTGCAGGAGATGAGGTCCTTTTGTTTCTTTTACATGTGAACTCGATTTCAGGAGCGTGTCTGTCACGGAAGTGCAATGTAGAGGAAATGATTAAGTTTCTTGTGCCCTTTTGTTTTTAAGGGGACATGCAGGTCAAAAATTAGAATATTTTTTCAGGTAATATTTTATGTTTTGATTGCAAAATTATGCATGGTATTTGTAGGGTCTTCATTTTTTTCGTTCATGCGCTTTACTGATGAGGCTCACTGATGAGGTTTTGCCCAGATGGTGGTGAGCTTTGCTGGCGTAACATGCGAGCACTAGCCCAAACTGAGTCGGCACCAGCTCATTCTCTACTTTTCACCAGTGCTAGGCGAAGGCTGTACTTACTACATGTGAGAGGCTGACATGCAAAAACCTGTTGTCTGCATTCTGAATGGTCTGCATTCTGGCCAAATTCTGTGCAAATTAAACCTCTGATATAGTAATAAGCATATTTGGAAACTTTCAACTTTGTCTTTCTCATTTTTAAATCTTAATACTTGTGCCAGAGAATTTTTGTATTTAATGTGACTTAATCGGCCAAATTTTGCATGCTCATGCATAAGGATGCACAGCATGAAAGTATCGAGGCTTTCTTGCAATTTACAGCAGGTTTGGCCATGTGCATCTTGGTAAACCAATAATCAGTTCAATATAACTTAGTAAATGTAGTCGATAATAAAAATGTTTTCTTTAAATAAAAAAGGCAAAATGAAATTATTTTTAACTTCTTTTACAGTTATCTGTTTATAATGAGCAATAGAAGCTATTATCTCTCCAAAGCTTGGTCTAAAGGCCAAACCTTGCAAAAGCGACCCTACTCTTTGCACTTCCAAGGGGCACAGAAATATGACAAATTAAGATATTAAAATCATATTCAAAAATAGAATAAACTATATTATTCATAAATTCCATCCAATACCACGGTGGCCACATTTCGATGGGGGTGGAATGCTAAAACACCAGTGTACTTAGATTTAGGTGCATGTTAAAGAACCTCAGGTGGTCCAAATTTCTGGAGCCCCCACTATGGCGTGCCTCATAACCGGAAAGTGGTTTTGGCATGTAAAACCCTGTAACCTAAATTCCATCCAATAAGCTTTATTAAAGAAACAAGATCTCTGAGGCACATCACTCCTTAAGTGTGGCCATTTCTAATGTTTCTACTTTGATAACATTAAGCACCTTTGTATAAAGTAATGTAAGGTAAGCACCTCCTGTCTTCCATTATTTCTTACCTCAGCAGGGACCCAGATTATGAGTAAGAGATGTGCGGAGGGCACTAGGTTAGCTGTTGGAAATTTGCAAGCTCACCTCAGTTCCTGAAGAATGAACATGGCTTGAGAACTGCCATTATTAAATATTGTGATTGCAACATGTATGGTAAAGATATTCATTGGAGCTCAATTTTCTCATTCTAGGTAGTTGATGGGCTTATATATACTGGTTGTATAGCATAATTCCTGATGAATGCTAAGGAAATTGCTGCATTAGAGTTTTATTTAGTCATTATTATTCAAGGAAATTATTCAGTAATATGTGTATTACTGTACAGTACAGTAACTGTATTGTTAAAAGCATGCCTTAAGATTATATTTGTTTACTTATTTTAGTAATGGTGGGGCCACAATGGCTTCATCTACAGACAAGCAACTTCTGGTAGTATTATGTTGCAATGTCGGAAAATAGCACATTTGAATTGTACCGATTATATGTAATCCAAAAGAAAGTGCAATGAATCTAGCAATAGATATTCAGTAGAAGAATTGGCCCCATATGTACAGTGAAAGCTATTTTACTTGCACAAATATTGGCTTGCAGAGTCAACCAAAAATGGGGGAATTAGTATGCAAGGCCAAATTCCTGCATTGAGGAGGAGCTTCCCTGTCGCTCTTTTTCCGTGCTGAGCCCTGTCTGCCGCACTTGACTCTCCTCTCTTGTGCTGTGTGTTTTTATTTAAACGTGTGCATGACCTCTGTTGAGTTTCACAGCATGTGCAGTGTACAAACAATGAGGTGGGCATGCCTTCCTTCTTGGTGCAGTCCCAAGCTTCTGTGGTACATGCACATCCTGACCTTAACAGGTTGGCAGTGCTTTGCTGCTCGGGTATGCCTTCAGTTGTAGCTAAGAGTAGCCATGGTCCTATGCATATTAGGAGCTCCATAGAGAAATTACCTGAATGGTAAATTGACAACAGAAGACCACCTGCACATGTGCGAGCCTTTGGTGCCATAGTTTGCAGTTCCCCGGAGTAGAACACAAGGGCTAGCAGCATATCTTCACATTAGTGTAATCAGGCAAGAGAAGGAATGCTTGTTTGAGTACTGAGCTCAAGTGAATCCTAAATTGGAACATAAAAGGTGTGAAGAAAAGGTGTTTTAATTGGAATGGCTAGTTGCATTGGCACCTGTAGCCAGAAATCCTCATGCAGCAGCTTGTCAAATGTCACACAGGTTGCTTTGAGTGTTTATTCAGGCAGTGCAGCATAAGGTATGTGAGCCATTTTTTAATTTTAGCTAGCATGCTAATTTCATCTTGCTTGATGTGCTAATCATTTGTGTAATAAGGAAATATTTTTTTTCCCTTCTTGACCAGTGGGGTTTGCCTGCCAACAATTGGGACACTTTCCTTATGGCACTATGCATCTAAAACTGCATTCTTAATTATTTTGGCACACTTTTGCATTTAATTGCCTAGTAGATGCAAATTGTGTGTTTTAGGATCAGTGCAACTATGAGTTCCTGTTTTCTCCGTGTTTGGTGCACGTACGGTATCAATGTGATGGCCTTCATTCCTTGCTTTATATGTCACCTGCTTCCGGTGGTAAGAGAAGGCGCCACTGGCAATGAAACATACTGTATGTAATAAACCCTCACTCTTGACTTCACTGGCAAACTTCAGCTGAACCATACATGCTTCTGTTTCAACAAGTGGCATGACATGCATATTAAAGGGCCGCTCACCAGGTTTGGCCAGTTTGAGCTGACATGCGTGGTACATACCATGCACGCTAACAATTGTTTCTGCTAAGTATTACATCGCTATGTGCCATGGAAAGACCTGAAATTTCAAACCGAACACCGTTTGCCCTTCTCCGCCGGCGCCGCAGTCCAAGCCGGAGGGATGATGTGTACGTGCTAGTGCACCTATATACATGTGTCTTCGCTATGACGTCACTCTTAGTGACTTGTGACTTCGAGAATTATTCAAGGCAACATTTGTTATTTGTGCAATATGTTGCATCAATAGGCAAATTAAGGTGTAGGGAAATAATGAAACACACAAACCAAATGTCCTTGTGTATTTGGTTTACTTTGCACCACAGCAAGAGAAATGCACTTCAGTCTTGTCTGTTTGTTCCCACGTCGTGCAGTCGTGCATGCTGACAATGAAACTATGCCATTTTCTACCATGTTCCAGCACACGATCATGCTCTGTGATCCGCTTGTGTCTGCCTGAGTGTTCGTGTAGCACTGACTTGCACCACTAGTCAGGTGTTCTCGTGCACAGCGTGCACAATCGTGCTCTGCACGAAACAAGACAAACACAACAGCTCGTACGCGACACCGTCAACGGAAGTGCACCGTGCAGCACAAAGGCGAGAGGAAAAGAATGAAGGCGGGACCCGTGAATTATGCGCCACGCGATCCTCAAAATCCAGTATGGGAAAAAGCAGGGAAAGAATTTCACTTGTGGAAGCTAGACGGGGCAACTGGAGAGAGTGTCTCTCTTGTCAGTGGCGCACCTCTTGGAATCATGAATTCATGGCACTGAAATATTTATCTCGGCTATTAATGAACCAGTTTGAAAAATCCTTGTGACTGAGCGCTCCTTAGAGGGCACATAACTTTCAGATTATAACGAAACTTTTCTATTGGGCCTGGTGAGGGGCCCTTTAAACGCAGTTTTCGGTGCAAATTTTTTTTTCTTGTGGTCTTTGATATGTATCAGTTACCATAGCAACAACCGTATTGGTGAAAATGTTCCAAGTGAGCTCGACTGCTTGTTTACTTCGTTTCCACTTGACCACTTCAAGATTGCAGTAACTGACAGAAATCAACTGTTACCATTGGGAAGCTGATGAAGGCAGCAGTCCAAATGACATTAAATAATATATAGCCACTTGGAAAGGTTTGCAACACAGCTCAAACACAAAAGGAACAGGACAAGCACTGGACTTGCAACTGAAGCACTTTTTTACACACAACAGCATGTAGTACGTCATGATCTATTTTAATGAAAACATTTTTAAAAATTTTTCTGTCGCAAATACGGAAGCTGTGCCACTTCAGCTAAATTGTTGAACATTACTGGTATAATGAACTAGTTTAAATATGGCTAATTAATCAAAAGTGAAATATGGGAAAATTCAGAGCGCAAACTACTGGGACAGAAGCTAAGGCACAAGAAGAGAGAGGACACAGCGCTACTTGTGACTAAGAGTTCATTTGAAAGGTTAGAGACATTATAAACCCGACATGTACGTCCCAAGTCATGAAATGTCATCAAACATCATAAAACGAGCAGGTAAGAAAAAAAATGAATATTAATCGGTGTTAGTCTCTAACCTTCCGAATAAACTTTCAGTTGCAAGTAGCGCCTTGTCCTGTCTTTTCTTGTGCCTTAGCTTGTGTCCCAGTAGTATGCGGTCTGAATTTAACTGTTGCTAATTAATTGTAAACAATCTAATTGCACCCCAAATATGACTAATTAATTCTCATTAACTAGCTTACAGCTTTTAAATTATCAACTTAGCACATGTTTTGATTGTGGCATGAGGTCGGGCAGTACATAATCATGCATATTTAACATAAATCCTGCGATCAGCACCTATTTGGAGATATTGATCCTCGAAATGAGCTGTGAAACATGTTCTCATAATTGATAATGTATGGTGTTTCATGGCACAAAGGCCAAGTATGGCCAAGGAGTGCCAGAGAGAGAGAGAGAGAGAAAACATTTATTTGGACCATCGAGGTCGTTGCTCTTGAGGTCAAGTGGGTGGTGTACTCATTCCAGGACTCGACAAGGAGTGCCAGCTTCTTTTAATTCATTCATTCATTTTTCGTGTTGAAAACTCATCCATTTCATTATCAAAGCATTGTAGGATCCTAAAACCATTATGGCTAGTGTCAGGGCCATGAAAAAAACAACTGGTTTTTACTACCAGCAATAAAAGCCAACAGTAATGAAATTTCGCTTTTGCTAAATAGGTTGTAGATGAGTAGTCTATACTACTAAAACAATCTTAGCAAAGCTACAGGGCTGGTAATAGTATAATTTTATTATTAGCAGCCTTTGAACAGCACCTAAGCAGACACCGTGGTCACTTGGTGGTTAGTGGATATGCAGCAAGTGTCAGCATGTTGTCTCTGGGATTTCCAGTGTGCCGCGAGTAGCTGCAAGTGCCACATAATCTCAGAGGTCATGCCGAGGAGTCTCACATTCTCGGTAATGCGTCACTTCCACCGAGTGGTAATGGCGGCATTATTTTTGGTTTTGGTACCAAAACTATTTATTTTTGTGAGCTTTTCCCAACACATCCACCCGTATTTCAAACATACGATTGTCACGGATGCTGCTCCATATTTACACTATCTGAAGCTAGGCTTCTTATGGGACGCAAAATTTTGTTGCACTTGATCTTTAAACAGATGAAGTGCATACGATTTTGTTAGTGATGCAAAATAATAATGCAACATAAAGTTGAAGCAGAGAAATAACATAACATTATCTGCAATATCACAGGTTCATAGTTTTAGTAGCGATAAAATATTTGGTGTGGTTTTAGCTGCACTTGGAATAGGATTCCAGATTAGTGCTTCTAAATTTAATGTAACATATTAAGGTAACTATAGCTGCAAAGAGGCAGGCTAAACTGGCTTCCTGCTGCAGCTTTCATGTTCTGCATAAGTTAGATGAGTATGCTCAATAGAATACTGTCAAACCTTGTTTTAATGAAACGGGATTATAACGAAATAATAGACATAACAAACTTTATGAGATTTCTCTTGAGATCCCCATAGGGATTCATATGGCTGTACATGTAGTAATGGGATATAAAAAACAATTCTGGCTCCTCCAACTTTGTTATAATGAGGTTTTACTGTACAGTCAAATGATCTTGTATTTCTGTATTAGTGTTTACTAACAATTGAAATAAAAATTTGCTGCAGCATGTTGTCCTTGAAAATGTCCAAGCTCTTATTGCATATTTTTGTAACTGACCACGCAGTTCTAAATATGTTCCAAAGTGCTACCACAATGTTCAATGCAGTATGCTAAATATGTATGAACAAATATGAATTGGAGCGTTTTCAGACTGTGTAGAAAAGAGTTTGTGAGCTTTTAACAAGAGATGAGACTGATATGCCACTTTACATATATTGTTGTGTCAGTATATGAATGAGACATTTTGATTAAAAAAATGGAAGTCTAACTTTTTGTCAAGCTTCACATACTGCGGGACGAAACCAAGTGGAATGGAATGCACGTCATGGCAGATTTAGGGGAAAGCGATCTCAAAACTAGTGCCGATTGCAGGACTCCCCTCCCTTTGAATGGGCTTGCCTTAAGAGCTGGGAGTCTTTGATTCCGCAATTGCAGCAGTGCCCTTTTTACCGATAAAACTTCTTGGTATGTTTGGTAACATAATTTGTAAAAAGTTTACTTTAACTGTGAAGGTTTTGTTTGGTGTTTGCATGCTGTCAGTTAATTACCCCATCAGACTAATCTCTTTGAAATGTTTAGGTTTAAAGAATTCACACACACAAGGTGTCACAGAAACAAGAGCACATTAACTGAGAAATCTATGAAAGGTCACATTTATTTAGCATGATCAACCGTAAGAATGCCAGTAAGTTTGCACCCATGTGATTATTGTGCTGTTGACTTTTAAACAGATGCTGAAAGACGTCCACTTATAATTATCCAAAGCAGACGCCTCAAGATGCTATATAGGCAAAGGCTCCATGAAAATGCATTGATGGGGCCTATTGTGCTGCACGGCACATCGAGGGTGAAGAATCTGTCTCTGCACATGATGGTGCTAAAATATTCAAGTGGAATAATAAAACAACATTATTCATATTATCATAATAACCATTGTCATCGTAGAGTTAATGGAAATGTGATTTTTAAATCACAGTTACTGGGTGCTTGAGAAGAATGCAGCCAGATCTAAGTGATCCAGCACCAATGCAGCTACCATTTACTACAGTGAAGCTACACTAGTTTCTTTCATTTACGAATCTCGTCAATCTAAAATTCTGGGGCTGACATACTAACTAATGACTAAAGGTCATTAGTTCATACAGCTATGTTTCTGCAGGACTGTGGAGAGAGTAATTGCTGTAATAAAACCAAAATTAATTTGACATGTACTGTAGAACTAACACCGTTGACATGTTTTGTTTTAGGGAACCAAGGAAAACTAACACATGGTCGAGGAAAACTGAACATCTGATATATATGCCACTGGCTGTGCTACTGATGAGACAAAAAGCTACTCTCACACAAAACCTTACTTGAGGTTGAATAGGAAGCCAACAAATTATTGTAAACCTGCTCGATATAGCTTGTTATTGCTACCTGGCAATTAGATAGAATGGTTTTAAAGTGATCCATCAATTAGATGGAGCAGTCTTAACCATAGATCCTACGAAATGAAGCTTGTACGTGTCATCTGGTGCTGGTGTCAAACCTTTGATAATAACAGCCTCTTTTCAAGCACTCGCAGCCCCTTTTCAGTTTCTGCATAACTTTGTATATTGAAGTGAAACCACAGAAGGTTCATAAACGTGCATGCTGAGCAACCCCTCGTGCCTCCATCAACTTCTTCTTGGCTTTCAATTTCATGAGCAGTGATGATATCAGCGACCATCGATGACCTGAACTTGGTGGTGGCAATTCTTCTGCACCGCATAACAAGTTTTGCATGCTGACTATTTTCAGCGATGACATGGGGCAGTTAGCATTGTCACTGCCGAGGGACAGTGATACATCGATGGTGCACCATTGTACTTTTTGGATGCAACTACCAGGAAGAGAAACTTAACAAACGGGAAGCTAACACACATGACCCTATGGAAGCTAAACAGGAGTGGTGCTTCAAATTGTAGGAGCCAGGAAAACGTAACAAAGGGAACTTATCAACAAGGTTCTACTGTATATTTTGTATGACCGTTGAAGCTGTGAGTTTCAATGGTACAGTATTTGCATAAGGATACTAATGTACTAATACCTGTACAGTATGTTGGGTAACAGCCAAGGAAACACCATGGCCTTTTTGCCTGTGGCATTAAAAAAAACTTAAGTTAGTAAGCAAGCAGTCAAAGCTAACTTATGGTACCTTTTTGCATCATCATTTCCAAGACTAGCTGAAATGTATTTTTTGCACATCTGTCACGTAATAATCTGGCTTGAAGTTAGGTTCTTTGTATGAGCATTTAAGCAGTTTGTTGTTGCCCTCTGTCATGAAAGAACAAAGCTGCGCCTGGTAAAAACTGATTTCATGCATAAGTTGTATGTCAGGTTTTTATAATGGCAGCTTTCATTATGACTCTGCGCACATTTGCTCTTCATCTAGGGTGTGGACAGTGCCATAGCAAGAGAGTACTCAAAGGAGGCAGCTATTAAGAAAACCATATGAGGGACCCATTTTTTTCCTCCCCTCCTGTTGCCTGTCCTGCAACTTGTTTTCTTTGGTAATGTTTGATTTCTTTAAAAAGCATGTTTTTTGCTTGGTCAGCATACGGTGCTTGTGGTTTCCACTAATGTTCTGTGTAACATCTGCTTGCATGGTCAGAGTAAAATGTGCGTCTTCACAATGCTCGAGCCATGCTTGCTTGTCAAATCTGTGCTGGCCTTCAGCAGTCTTGCTCGTTTGGGATCTGCACTGCACCCGTTTGGTTACCGGCAAGGACAAAGGTAGGGACATTTTTCATGGACCATATGCTAGTGTGCTTACACAAGATGCCTTATCCAAGAGGCATTGAAACACAGCTGCTCTCTGGTGTTGCAGCTGTGGGTTTTGATATTTTAGGCTGCAATATTTTTTCTTCCAGGGTTGCAAAGTAATCGTTTTTGTTTCATTGTGAAAGAGGCCAGTACCTTCTATAGCCAATTATGACTGGTGGACAACTTATCACATTAGGACATTTAACTCTCTACCAGCAGCTGTCAAGTGTAGCTGCACCAGAATAATGACGCTGTAGCTGATTGCTGGCTCTTTTGTCAGTCGTTGTTGTGAGTCTGCTGCAACTGCCTGCACGAGTCTCATTGTTTCATTCTTGCATGTTATCTTTTACTATTTAATGCTTCAGATCTAGTTCTTTATGTGCTTAATCGTGCAGTACCCTCTGGTTGAAGTTTCTTTTTTTAATAATGCAGTTTGAAGGCAGTGCACTTTGCAAATAGGGCTCAGTGCAGAACCGTTATAGATAGCAAAAAAGGAAAAAAAAATCACCACTAGCACAAAAATATCTGATCGTTTGTACTGCTATTTTATTTCTTTTGTCAAATTCTATGGCTATGTATGACTACCTATGATTCCTATCTATTATTCTATCTATTATATTATACTATTCTATGAATAACGACCTGCATCTGCGACCAGTATACTGCAGGTCTTTTTTATCCTAATGTTTTTCATCATTAGTATGACGTTTTCAATACATGAAGGGGTGTGGGGGGAGTGGGGGGGAGTGTATGCTGCAGGTTTGCCGGAAGGAAGAAAATAACACTATAAAACTGATAAAGGATGCCTCGTACTCTAGAGAGGCAAAAAGGCAGTCTTACATGTCAACAGCACTTTTTTCTTTGGTTGAGGCACGTAAGTGGACTAGTGCTTTCTTGCATGGCAGTGTTCATGCGACTTTCTTCTTAGATTGTAAATGAAGTCGGTACAAAGTTCAGTAATGATTAATGTAGCAGAGCATGTGCCATTGATATTAGCTGAAATTTTTTACGTGACAGCACATGAAAATGATGGCTATAAGCTGTCTACAGCTTAAACATAGTGAGGCAGTGCGCATAACTGTTAACATATGTAAGCTTTCTCAATGACGCTTGCCTAATGAAGCTAGGTCATCATTCTGTCTTTCTGACTGCTTACCACTGTTATTTGACTATAACACATTTGCTAATTTGCTGATACATGTATTGCTCAAATACTGAATGAATTTGCGTATAGGGTCCTCATGGAAAAGAAATGATGATGACCAGAATCTGTGGATTAGTCTCACTGTAAGCACAAGGAGCTTGCATCTTTTTGTCACATGTGTTGCAAATATGAGCAGTACGTACGAAGGGCTTACGCTGGTGGTATTTTATAATTTTAGTTTGAATAAGCTATGAGAGGCCTTGCTTCCTTTACTTGTTAGGCTATATATTTGTGTTGTTTGATGCATATGTTGTAACTGAAAGATCGTGTTTGTTATCTAGAGATGTGTGAGGAAAGCAGTATTGTCCTTGTTAGTGTGGAATCAATCGCCATCCTGCTGCTCTGCAGCTCTGTAGCTAGGAACTGCTTTTCGAAGGAGTGTTCCATGTGAGGTGCACAATGTCTACAGATAAGACAAAAGGATTCACAAGTCAACATTACGATGGGACTTTTGGGTTTCTTTCTTTTGAATATAATTAGTATTGAATGGATCTGCATATTTTTGATGGTCCAGCAAACTATGACACCGTCTTGTTTGACACTGCACATAGCTGCTGCTTCATGTTGTGGAGAGCTATTTTAAGATGGTCCCTAGAGGTTTTCTTCTTCTTCTTCTTCTTCTTTCTTTTTTGATGAGATTCTAGACCATTTGCATTAAAGGATCGGCTGGCATTTTTTGCTTTGCTTCATCGCTTATTGCAGCGGCTTTAGCCAACAGGATAATTGTGAAATGAAGGGCTGAGTTGCAATGTTTTGTCCATGTAATTTTAGGGCTCAGACTTGACAAATTTTTTAAGCATGACTGGTTGATGTACGTGTAACTGACAGCACAACCTTTGCTTTGTTTTTTCTTCATTATAGGCTACCAGCCCATATATGCCTGCACTGACAACGATGGCAACAGCATCTTCATTTGGACATTACTTGACGCCTAGTCCTGTTTTGCCTGGCATGATGACTGCAGACGCTGTGACGGCCCCACTAAGCGTTGTGCCAGCTTCACTAGTGTCCCCACAAAAAGTGGCGCGCACTGATAGACTTGAGGTGAGACGTGATGGGTGACCTGTCCAATTCTCAGCTGTGGCTCTACTTCATTCCACACTGCGTGATCATCGTGGGTGTCCTCTGCAGCCATGAGATGAATTGTTTGCAATATACAGCAATTGCTAACATTTGGTGTAACCTTAAAAGAAAGAGCTGTTGTCCTGAAATGTAGCGACCCATGAGCAAATAAAAGTAACTTGCGCAGTTGTGAAATTAACAAAGGTATGCAAGCTAAGCATAATACAATTCAAGTTACACTAGCTTTTCACACTTTGGCAAGCAGTTCATCTGTCAGTTATGGTAAATGTGATAGATGGATGAAGAACTTAGTGGCTTTGCACGCATGCAGTGGGATAATTAAAAACAACACCACATGATATCGAATATATTCTGTACAAATTTCTGTACGGAAACAAATTGTGGTCCCACTACAATAAATGAGAGACGTTATATTCTGCATATGAGCATGCAAAGTCTGCCAATGTGATGGCTCAAGTGTGTTCATACTTGCTATGTGGTTAGTGCATTTATTGCGCCATGGTTTTTGGAGCCCTTACCAAAATCTTCGAGGACAACTCATTGCTTCCAGACGCTATGCTCTACCACAGCAGAAAATGAATAAAGCTTGCCTACTTCTTTGTTTTTCTGCAGCAGTGCCTTTAAATTAAAGCACACACTTTGACATTAGCAAAATTCAGTCAAAATCAGAGCAAACATCAGTCATTGTTGCAACTACCAAGAATATTTAAGGACATATAGCTTTCATACACTTTGGCTTTCACAGTGTTCTTGGCTGCTGACAAAAAAGGGTTCTGGAGTGCCATGTGCACACAGATGTAGGTGTCCGTTTGTGCTCTAGTGGTAGATGTGGCCTTGGCACTTTCAAATGGTGCTGGTAGAGAAGGCTCTCTGTCAGCTACTGTGCACTTGCTGGTATTCACTGTGCTCGTCTCAATTAGAAAGGTTGTGCATGGCTTTTTTGCACGCTGCTGCTGCCGCTGCTTTTGCTTCTGTGGAGTGGAGACGTAGCCAGCTCTTATGCCAAGTGCTCCTGTGTGTGCTTCAGCACTGTCCCCGGGGAAAAACATGCCTGAGGAATAGGGCTGTCGCTTTTAGCGCACTACTCAAGCGTCACATCCTGTTGCTTTTACAGGTCTTTAGCTCTGATGAGGTGCTAGTGCAGAAGCAATGGCAGGTGGGGAAATGAACAAGTTATCTGCAAGTGTGGAGCCAGTTCATTCCAGTGATCCAACTTGCCAATTCAGAATAACTTCTGCGTTAAAATTCATACTTATTACATAAGGACTATTAAAGGGTGAGCCAAACCAACAAGATGACGTGATCATTATTCCTGTTGCGTGTATGCAGTTCATGAAGGTGCAGATTAAACCTTGTGGTTCACAAGTTGCAGCTCTCTGGCTGAGGTATTCAGCCCCAATTTGGGCAGTAATCTTTTTTTCTTTTTCCTATGGGCTAGATTGGAAGGCCAGACAAGTTGTTTGTAAAGCCCAGCATACCCACAGTTAAAGGCCCCACAGAAGTCCCATTTTGTTTATTGGCCCCTACTTTAGCATAGCTCAGGTTGAAGAAAGTGCACCCTGAAGAGATCGGCGCCTTGCAGCAGCAGCAGCAGCAACACGTCATGTCCTCTTGCATTGGTGGCCCCCAATGAGCTTTCTCCTCCTCCTCTCGCGGCAACCATGGGGCAGGTGTGCCGGGAGTTCCAGCGTGGCACGTGCAAGCGGCCCGAGACGGAGTGCCGCTTTGGGCACCCGCCCGAACACGTGGCGGTGGACAGCGGGGACGGGGCAGTCACCGTGTGCATGGACTTCGTCAAGGGCCGCTGCTCTCGGGACCAGTGCCGCTACTTCCACCCTCCCCCGCACCTGCAGGCGCAGCTCAAGGCCACGCAGAGCCGGGCTGGCGCTGCCGCCGCTGCTGCTGCCGCTGCTATGGTAGGCACTGCAGGCTGTCTCTGTCTCTGGCACCATACCCTTCCTCCCAGCTTCCAAGGGGTCGCAGGAATGACATCGTCGGGATGCCCTTGCTTAGCAGCTTTAAAAAACCAGCAAAGATAGCGTTTGCTGTAGAAACGCAAGGTCTGCCTCAATAACGTGTGGTAAAATATTTAAAGGCAGCACCTTCTTTCTTAAAGGACGAGGGATATCTATAAAATGAGAAAATTTTTATGTTCAAGCATTCATGTTGTAATGCAGAAGCCATGTTCACATCACTTTTATCCTTTCTCTGCTTAAAACGTCATTCTTTTGACGTGCTAGTGCTTAAGAAGTGTGTCCTTGCTTACCACTGGTCAAAAAGGCGCAGTTTAAGTTGCAAAACAGTGAATTGTTTGTGGAAAAGAGAATATAATTGTCATTCCTGTGTCGAGGCCCGTTTGCAGCAACTGCATTGACATTTTCCTGTCTCTCTGTTGGGCAAGGGATGGGGCAGCACCTTGCTTTGTTTGGCCTGCTGGCCAGCTTGCTGTCAAGGCCATTGCGCCAGGACGCTTACGGTCTTTGCACATTGCACGGCAAACGCTGCCTTTGCATTGGCCCTTAGGCAGAGGAGCTTGCTTGCGTGGCTTATTGGCGAGCCTCCTTGCGCACTCTATGCATCATCGTACAGGACTATAACAGACCCAAGATATCTTGTGACCTGGTGACACTGACTGAGAAGTAAAACAACAGCTGTCATTGGAGCATTAAAAAAAAAAAAGAACAAAAAGGCTACTTCAGTGTTTTAGACTGTAGTGCTATTACATACTTCTGTCAGGCTTTTCAACAAGGCAACTGAGTAAGAATCAGTTACCATTACAATGGACTTGGAACCACACGAAAACATTTCTTTACCAATTATATTACTTCGCTGAAATGGTTTTGGTAACTCTCCAAAAATCGGAACTATGAAAAGTATGCATTTGCAGTATCGAGATGCATTCAAATTGCCAATTTTACTCTCTGCTGCCAGTTTCAATTAAAATATTGTTCAGCTGTAGGAACTTGTACCAGGAAATAAAAGTGCCAGGCCTCCAAATTTCTCTAAAATGTATCATTGGTATCACTGCAAGCGGATTCTCAGGTCCCTCCTGCAAGATGCAGGTCCCTCCAGCTGTTTTCATTGAAATTTCTTTCTGGAATTTTGTATCCAAAGAATGACAGACAGGAGGGCCCTCTTGTCACCTGCACCGAACTGCTTCCATGAGTTGCCTTGGTGGATATGAATTTTGCCTCTTTAAGGATGTGACACACTTTTGGTAAATATCTTGTAATGCTGAAATTTTAATTTTGTGACCTGGTTTGGGCATTCACCTTGAAGTGCCAGACCTCTTGTGCGTCTTAGTATGTCATAAAAATAAGTTATTGTGGACAGCCTTGAGTTTCTTGAAAGGAGGTATAATTGTGAGGGAGTTGTAGGGGTTGGGTCTTTAGTGCTATGCTCTGTGACAGGCGACCTTTGGTTTCATCCTTGTTCTGTTGGAAGATTACTCAGCAGCTAACAAGAAATTGTCACTGTTTGGTACCATCGAGGGAAAACACGGGGAAGGCGGGAGATGTAAATTCAAGACGATGAGCAAAACGAGCTAGGCTCCTGCTTTCACCTTGTTGTCGTTTTGCTCATCTTTGGTACCATGTCACTCTTTGGTCACACTTGGTAGTTTGGGTTTAAGCGGTTTTAGGAGCTTGTCAGGACAACGTAGCAGGCAAGAAAGTGTCAGGCCCGTGTGAAATGCTTGTGATGTTTCTTTGTGCTGGATGGGCTGGGAATGTCCACCAGAAGCTGTGATTTGTGTTTGGCTGCTTTGTTGTGGTGGTGACCATGCGTGCATGCGTACTGTTAGAAAGTGTGCACGTGCCGCAGAGTTGGGCACAGCGGTACGGGGCTGCCTTGGGGCCTTGCCCTCCTGGCAGTGCTGTGCCTTGTGCTTGGCGGGCCCAGTGGCACTAAGCAAACCAACCCTGTTTGTCACACCAGGCGACAGAGGGAGGAAGCACCGATGTCGGATTACAAATGTACACTCAGGTATTTGAGCCCTCCTTTCTTTTCCCCCCTGTCTGATGATGGCATGCCAATTGTGTGGTGGCCTACTGCTGCCTTTCTCTCTCTGTTCACTTTGGCAAAACACACATGACCACTTGAGGTTGGGTCACAGCATGAGAAACGTGCAGCGCATTTTGACAGCTTAAGCAGAGCGGTGATGGAAGCTTTTCACATCCTGCGTCATGACATGTTTTTATTAGACCTATTATGAAAAATGGCAGTAACGTAACTGTACTTGTAGGGTAATATGAAAACCTGGGAAACCAGCACATGAAACTAAGTATACAGAAGTGCGTGCATGCATGTGTATGTGTACGTGTTGTATGTTTGTGCATAGCATTTATGACAAGAGTAAAGGCAAGCACCTCATAGCTGGGTTTTGCACAGAAATTGAGGCTTGAAGATAAATGTTAGTCATCCGAGTGGTGGTTGGGCTCGAGGCCCTTTTGTTTCCTTATTTTAAGAGGGTATGTATTAGTACTACATTTTTGTGTTTGATGTTTCCTTTAATTTTAAGGTAACTAACAACACAAGCACATTATCACATTCTGTGCCATTAACTTTTCATCTAGTTGTAACAGTAGTGTCACTGCATGCACAGAATCTCCCGCGCTTTTACTTGTGCTTGTGCTCGACAACTTGCTGCTTTACTTTTTTTTAGCTGATGGTGCATGTAAGAACCAGTGAGATGTTGCAATGCTTGCTGGAGGCACAAGGCTGACACAGCACCTGATAGCGCAGACTACCTAAAGTGTTACAGATAAATAAATGGTGCAGTTCTGTTTTGTACTGGATTTGATCTGTGGGTCATTTGAGGTGTCACATTAGTAGCTGTCACATTTGTTACATGCCAAACAGATATTTGTGATTGGTAGTCCTACAGTCATAAGTGTGCACCTGGTTCCACGAGTTTGTATGTGGTTATTTGTGGAAGGCCGTACATTTTCTGCCACAGCAAGAATGCTGTGAAGTGTTAGTTCTGAGCTCTTGAGATTGCCACTCTGCCTTGTGGAAAAGGACGGAGCAAGGAGGAACACTTTGAATTTCTCTCACATATTGCAACAAGTGGGCTGAGGGTTGTAAACACTCATCACACTGTGCACCAAAATCTTTAGTTTACTGTATTTGCATAGAGAATATTATCGTCCTACAAGAATGTATGCCTGGGCCTGGTTGCACTTCCAGTACTTATGACAACTATGACAGTTGTATTGCCCTTCATAGTTTGTACATTTATGTAGGCAACATAATGGTACTGCTATTCCAGATAACAAATTTTACTGGCACTATTTCATGTTTCATGGAAACTGTTGAGTTGTTGGCCCGGAGGACTTGAAGATAATTCAGCTAGCGATACTATTACTGCATGCTGAGTTTTCACTTACCTTGGAGTGGGGGGGGGGGGGGGGGGGGGGGGGGGGGCACACAGAATTAGCGAGACACAAGCCAGCCTAGTGGAGCATCAAGCTGCATGCTTTTGCAACGGGCCATGTTATACCCTTTGATTGGCAGCTTCCTTATTGTTTTGTTGTTGTTGCATTTGCACTTCTTATTTTGCACCTTGGCTGCTGTTACTTGAGTGCTGTGACCCACTGAATGTTTTGTGCAGACAAAGCTTTCTTTCACTGGCATGGTTTTGTCAACTGCTGTTCTAAAATCCCAGCCAGCCTTGGGTAGCACTGAAGCCTTCCCCTGGACTCCTGGTTTATGACTCCAGCACAGAAGTGAAAAGTTGTTTGAGACGCACACTTGCTTGGGGTGGACGTTGTGTTGGGGTGCATATGACAGGCTGCACAAAAATATTGCTCGAAAGTTCAGAGGAAGCTGAATATGCTGTATGCCTTATCTGCATCAAGAAATGATACACCTCTGTTATTTAAGCATTTGGGCAAAGATATGTCGTTCTCCTTCATACCAGCTGTACTGTTGTGTATTGGCACTTCAATAATGCGAGCTCTGCTGACATTTTCTGTGCTATGCAAGACTACTAGTGTTGAAATCCAGGCCTGTATGTTTGGCGGGATATGATGTGGGCACAAGCCGGTCTTGTTAGCACACCTCAAGTAGTGAAACAGTACAAAAGACAAGGCACAGCATTGATATGTCATGCCTCCTAGGAACCACTTCATGCCTTTGGCTTTTTGTGCTGACTTACTATAGGTTAAAAAAAAAAAAAACCTTGTGACCAGTTGAGCATTTAGTTGCACTGACACAGCAGCAGTTCCACAGCATGATACTACATTGCTACCAGTCTAGCGCACCCAGCAAGTGTTCTCTAACCTTGAGCATCTTGGGCTGGTAACTTTGTCAGCGTCTTGAAATTAAAGGTTCTGTTTTGCTTTGATTGCCCACTTTGGTTAGGCTCATGCTTGCTTCTTTTTCCTCCTTGTTCCGTCCTAATGGCCAGTGTTACCTAAGATCTCAATGTCTGGCTTGTACAGCGGTACGGGCTGTCAGGCTTGCCATTCGTAGGAGTGATGCTGTTCTTTGGTGTCGTACCGTATTTGTGCACATGGTGATGCCAACTTCTGTGCACCTTGACGGGCACACATTGTTGGCGGGAAGGTGGCATTGGATGTGCATAAATGCGGGTACCTGCATGCCGTGTCCCTGGGCTGGCATGGGTGCCACCTCGGCCAGCAGGGGGAGGGGTGCTCTGCCGGCGGGCGGGTGCGTGTACAAACAAGAATGCTGTTTTGGCCGACCTTTTAATGATTGCTCTCTTTGTTTCTTTTTTTTTACTCCTTCCTTCCTCATTTTTGGTTCCTTTTCAACGCATTGCTGCTTGCTGCCATGCGCTGTGCCTACCCGCCATCCAAAAACAAAACCATCTGCCTCTGCATACTAATTTAGCCGGGCCTGGGAGATCCTTCCGCGAGCAAGAAGCGTCCCCGAGAGTCTGCAGATGAAGTTGTCCTGGTACTCTCCCCCTTAGAGCTTCTGCATGCGTGTCTTTTCTTGGCCTCTCCTACAGAGAGATGATGTGGAGGGCTGGTTTTGTGACGTGTTTGCGAGGACCAAAGAGGGCGACAAGGGACAGCAGAACGTGCATGGGCCCATGTGCCAGGGGCTGCTTGCACGGCTGCAGTCCATGCACCCACGCACAGGCTTGGGGTTGTGTGTGATTAACCCATGGCACCACTTGCATTGTGTCTGTGTGCTGCATTGGCTGCTCTCACTTGGGTGCATTCTGCTCGACTCCTCCCCAGCACACACTGTCCTTCCGGCTGGGCCTCGAAGGGAACAGTGTTTCAGCGGCGTCATGTTTTGCTTCTTTAAATCAAGCAGCTATACTAAATGACAATATGTGATGCTGTAGCTTTATGTTCAGAGCCATCAGCTGTGATGCGGTAAAGTGCAGCAAGGCTTTGGGAAACCTTGAGGCAGGCTTTGTGGCAACCTCAAAGCATTAGCAGCAGATCTGCTTAAGTTACACATGCTTGTAGTTAAATCGGAGTCCATCATGAAAAACAGGTGCTTAGATCTTGCTCAGCTCCCATTCCGTGTTAGCAGCTCTTAATCCAAATCACTTGTTGAGAGAGGTGTATCGTTTACGAAGGTCTGTGCTAACTAGCAATTCATGCTTGACTTGCATTGCGAAGATGTAGGCTGTTTTCCTGTCATACTGAGTAGTGTGCATTTTCAAAATTGTGTGCTGCTACTGCATTCCCTCAGTCGCCCTCTTTGGTTTTGGATGCAACCGCACGCGAACCATCTGCGTGGTGAACACCTTGCAGTAACTTGCACATTGACAGGGGCATGCTTCTGCTGGTCCTGCGAATGACACTTGCACTGAGCATGAGAGGAGCAACTTGTAATATTGGAAAATGTGAATGTTGCTGGTTGAATGCCATGGTAGGCATAATATTTTACATTTCTTTTTTTTTTCTTCTTTTTTTGGCACTAAGGGTGCTGACATGACAACTGAGCTAATTGGTAATCATTCATTATGAGTACGGTAGCACAAAACAAGACAAGGGCAAGGATGGAAACATAATGGGGGCTTGTCTGGTTTCTTTTCTTGTATTTGTCTTGTCTTGCACTATCGTACTCATAGTAAGGATGCTGACTTAAGAGTAAGCTTTAGCTCGGGGGCTCCTATCTAAACACATGGGAAAATAGAAATCGCTTTCTTGGCAACAAGTGCACCAAATTTGATGAGGTTTGTTGCATTTAAAAGAGAAAGTTAAAATCTAGTGACTGTTGGAAGTGGATTTTTTTATTTAAGCCGGTGATTTTTCAATAAAAATTGTCCTAAATAGCAAATTTTGAGATAATGAAACTATGAAGTTTACAACTCTGTAACTCAGCAATGAAAAACGATATCACAATTCTCTAAGTTGAATGTGATAGCACATCTGAAGTGGACAAACTTGATGTATTAAACATGGTTCACAAGTACACCGCTAATATGTAACTAGCATTTTTGCAAAACCTTCGTAAACATTGTAACAAATTAACCTAAGATATAAATTATATCGAATTTGTCTGCTTTGGATGTTCTGATGAATGCAATTTACAGAATGGTGATATCTGATTTTGTAAACCTCGGGCTTCCAACTTCTTTAAGCACATAATTATGTAAAAATCCTTGTCAAAAAATGCAGGCCATAAAAAAAAAATTCCACTTCCAACAGTCACTAGAATTGAACCTTTTCTCTGAAATGCTGCAAATTTCATTAAAATTGGCCCAGGGGTTATCTCACAAAAGCATTTCTGCATTTTACATGTATTTGAATAGGTGGCGGCAAAGTTGAGGCTGAGCTAAAGCTTCCTCTTAAGCTTATATCTAGACAAGTCTGTTCACTGGGGCAGCAGAAACATGTGCCATCGTATAGTTCAAAGGTGTCTGCCAAGTAGCTGAACACGGTGTGTCGGTTGTTGTGTTCAACCAGGTTGGAGTGGCTGTGTTGTTGTGAGGGCGCTGTGCACGCAGGTATTGCCGTTTCGCAGACATGCCTTGCTCTGTGTAAGTTAGTGGCAGTTGTAGTCCTCTTTTTTTTTATCATCTCTTAGTTTTGGTTCAATATGTTGGCTGAACTGACTATCAAATACACATATTATTTTCAATAATTATATTAGTTCTTTTTCATATTCTGTGCTACTTCTCTAGAATTAAATAGCAATTGTTTCTAACAGTGCCTTTATGAGAGCTCTGTGAATCAAGCCAGCATGAATGCATAACAATAGACCTTACTCTCTGGTAAGCAGGGAAGAGAAAGGCCTTTCAGTTCTCACTGCTTCAACTAGCGCAAACTTGAACTGAGCTCATCAGCAACCAGCAACTAATTTGTAAATTACTGGTTTGGAAGCGCGGAATATACAGAAAATGACAACATAATACTGTGATGGATCATGAGCATTCCTTTACGCAAAATTTACACTTTGTGCAAGGTTTTCCAGTCACATAAAAAAATGCAGAGCAAGCTATGTATAGCTTGTACATTCATATTTCTTCCGTGTATGTTGCATTCTACCATTCTGTATGTTCTCTGCCTCTGATTTGGTGGTTAGAAATCACTAGAACACTTAGACACCAGTGCACAACACTAAATCAGTTTAGACTGGTTTAAGCATTCTTTAAAACCCCTAATTTCATCAGTTCAGCTGAAGAAGGTTGCTACCAAAAAATAAAAATGAAGGCCAATAAGCTTCCTCTCTTTTTTCAGTTTTGTGCCGAAGCTTCGGTGTCTGAACATCAGCATGATATCACAACTTTAAAAGTATTTCTGGCACTTTGGCTGTTTTTAGTGTTAAAAAAGACCCCCACCCCCCCTAAAAATAAAGCTGAGTTGTAAAATGGTTCATATCTATAATTCCTGTAAAATCCAATATAGTACTTTCTTGCCGATAAAAAATTGGATAGACAGAAGCAGGCACTGTCAAAACTCATGAGCTCACAACAAGCTAGTGCGGTAATATTGGGACGGTATGGCCACCCATCATTTTGTTTTTGAATCTATTCTGGCTTATCAAGTCTAGTAACATAAAAAGAGTGGCCGTTTTACTATTGCAAAACTGTAATTTATAACTACAGCTTATTTTCAGAAGCAATATTTCTGATCATAGATTATCTTTTCCTTCTTTTCCACTGGTAGCAAGCCAGTGCTGTGCCTGCGTCACATATTGGCTAATAACCAAAATGTCTTGAACTTATATTTGCCCATTAACAGTTCAGAAACGGTTTAGCAATGAAATAGGATGTAGCACTGCTTCATTTCGTGCGCATCTTGTAATATCGGGAAGCATGCATGCTGGACACCTGCCAAGGAAGCACTGGCTGCTGCGTTCATGCAGCGCATACATGAAGGCACAAGAAGACAAACTTATTAATACCTGTTAATTACTGTGTGCAGATAAAAGCACAAAAGCTAAAATCAGTGTAGATGTCATGGAGCCTGCATTGAGCTTCCTGTTCACGAGGCAAATGAACAGACAGCGCAATTTGTTGTGGGGCATACGGCTCACTTATGCAAAACTAGTATATCAAGTTAAATCTTGTTTGAGACGCTTGTGGCGTAAACATAAGAACTACTTGAGGTCCAATTTTGCAGTCACACACTAATGCATGTTCATATTCTTGACAACCTTTAGCATAGTTGGGTTGCACCCCTTTCTTATCAGTCAGCAGAAGGTTGCTTTCATGCACACGTTTTATTGGCATAGGTTTAAATGTGGCAATCATAGACATTTATCATGCACATTGCCCATGCCACGTTAACAGGCCAGTATTTTATACAGAATCATGAGTGGCTAAAAGTTGCTAGATCAATAGCCAAGTGTGAGGAAAAAGTATGTGCATGGGCTGGTTATATTAGAGAACTCTGTCTTTGTCCTTGTGGCAGTCTTTCACCACATTTACTTCTCTACTACTTGTATTGTCTTCTTGTGTTACACTCTGAATGCATTCATTTCCCTGAAAATGGCTATGTAGGGCGTCCTTTGCGTGGCCCTTGTGGCAAGAATAGTTTGGGTTGATGAGAGGACAAATCCACAGGCAGGTACTCGGCAGGCAATTGTCTTGCCCAAAGATGCATGCTGTAGCCTTTAGCCTTTAAATAATTAGGCAAAAAGACAAACCGTCAGTTACTCGTTCTGCTAGGATGCAGCTGCTCGGCTTAATTAGGCAAAGCCTGTGAAAGCTGCAGCTAACTTTTGGGTCTACATCCTAAACAAGCTTCGTTGTCTACTATTTCTCTTTGTAATGGAATGTAAGAATGGTGCACCTGAGCACAGTGGAGTCAGTCTGTGCAATGTTGCTGTTCGTAATTATAAACAAGGCTTAAAGAAGAGCATGGACACAGGTACAAATGAACAGTCAGAAATGTACACACAAGCGCTAGGTAGCTGCACTTCAATTTTCAGACCAGGTTCGAATATAGTAAATATGCTGTAGCTCCAACAGCATAAAAACAAAAACAAATCAAGAATGAAACAGTGAATAGAAGGTGATGGGGTGCTCGTGTGCCACCACGGAAATTGGCTACTAGTGTACACAAGCAGCAACAAAAGCAGAAGGCTGACCCATAATGAAAGCAGCACATGTGCATGGAAGCCAAAACCACAGGATGAAACAAGCCGTAAATTATAGACATAAACATTAATCCAAAACGTTGCTCCGTCCCTTTCCCCTCCCCATCCCTCCTCTCCTTTAAAAAAAAATTAATAAATTTAGAAGGCTAATATCAGGACCACTGTAAATGATGTGGTTGCTATGCTTCTGTCACAGTGTTGCTGCCCTGAGTCATCATTACCACATCTGCTTGCACAAGACTTGTTTGACACCCAACAGACTGTCTATGAGGTGTTTAGGCCTAACATTGTGGCAAGTAATCAGATTTATTTCAATTTTCTCATGCATGATAATCAGCTGCAGTGTGCTTGCTCACAATATGGCCAAAGCCTCTTGTGGCTTCTTGTGGCCAAAGTGCTATTTTTTTATTTAGGTGTTCTCTTGAGCAGCAACAAATGATAGGCAGGAGGGTGTCGTATATATTTTTAGGCCAGTCATCATTCCGTGTTTTGCAAATGTGGGCAGGTGTCATGTCACATATATGGTCCATGCCTCTTGCGCCTTCTAGTCCGGCTTACTTCTAGTGCAGCCTGGCAATTGTGCATTGATGTGTCACGTGCCACCAGCGCACTTTGCCCAACGAATTCATTCAGGCACAGATTGCTAGTGTCCTGCTCAGTCAGTGCAACCATCAGGCCCACCTTACAGAATACTTATAAATTCATGGTTGAGAGCCCTGGATCTGATCTCGAAGCTGCAGTTTCCTAGGTCACAGGATATGGTCAGACAAAGAGATCTCAATTTGTCCTAGTTTGAGAATGCATTTATCAAAGGAACTATTGCTATACTAGACCATCTTGTGATCTCCATAGAATTTACATTTTATTGTATAGACATTGTTTTGAAGTGATATTCATATCCTCATGTTTAGTTTTCATCCATCTTGTGGTTTGAGCTTTTATGCAGATGTGCTGTATTCTTTGCTGTAGCTAGATTGTCCTTCTGCTTTTGTCATTGCTAGTGTGCATAAGCTACCCAGTTCATTGATGAACTTTAAGAACTTATTTTGTTTCCTTACACCTTGTTCTCCTTAAACAGCTATTTATTTTTCCAGTTTTTGCATGTATTCCACCTTTGTCTGACGATAGAATTGTTCGTAGTTTCCAAACATTTGCGTCTTCAACTGTGCCTTTGTAACTATGTCCTTGCCCTTCCTTGTGCCACTCTTTTAATTATTAGCTGTGAAACATCCAACCCAAACCAGGATTGTCACTGCAACCTTGCTGCATTGTGCTATCTTTTAAAGGCAAGTAGTTTCCAGTGTAGCTTGCACAGAGTTTGTGTAGGAGCATATGGGTTATGTCTCAGTGGAATAAATCACAGGGATATCAGCGCATTATGAAGTTTGTTAAATCATGACATGCTTTTGTTGTGTTGAAACAATTTCTACTAAACATTTGTGGGCAAATTTCAGCTCCTTTATTTTAGTTAACACATCTTAGCAATACAGTTTTTTTTAAGGCTCCTCTAGGCACATGTTGGTGGCAATATGATTTGTTTGACATGTACAAATTTTAATTAATTGGAAAGACAATGCGAAATTTTTTACTGACGTATACATCCATGAAGCTTACAGCAGTTCTTAATATATATATATATATATATATATATATATATATATATATATATATATATATATATATATATATATATGTACGATCTTGATGGGCAGGCAGTTTTGTCATCGTTTATAGCTTTTTCTTGGTATACGAGAGTTTAACCATGTATATTAGCACTCTTTATTCATACATCACTATATATAGGGAGCTTTTCTTGTGAAAAGTGCTTGGTGTTGTTTTTTAGAGGCTCAACTTTTGTCAATATATAACTGCAGTATTCATAATAAAACAATCTGTTTTTATGAAGTAGGCGAGTCTTGTTAATTTAATGTAGGAGATATTCGATGAGGACATTGTTAATCTCTCTAGTGATAACAACACGGTATGCATTGACAATGTGCCTTACGAAATGGAATTTGAAAATTAGAAAGTTACAATTACAGATAGGTAGGTCGCTGTCTGATGGCACGAGTAATAATGTCATAGTGGAGTGGAGACAGCGCCTGCTTGACACACACATTAGGCTGGCAGGTAGCATGATGTGATCATTAACATCACACAGTGGAGACAAATCTAGCTTGTCACACACACGCACACTGGTTGAGCCCCACAGTGCAATCACAATGAATGTCTCGACACACTTATTTCACAAGGAAAGTTATTGCTTATTGCTTGACATAGAAAATGGTTCCCCAATGGTATCTGTCCAGTTTTCTTCTTTCTTTAGTTAAGGGGAGGGCGTGGAAGAGCTGCTTGAAGCACTTCTAAACCTTGAAGTTCATTCTAATCTCTGGTTGAAAGCATTGCCATGAAGCATCAAAGCCTTGTCATTGGAAGCTTGTAAAAAGTGCCCATGTGAACCTTCTTGCACATTACTCAGCAGAAAGATTTTTCTAATTGTTAGAGGCAATCTGCAGTAAGTGCTTATGATATACCCATGAAGTGCCTGAAGTACTGCTTGCATCGTGCATAGAAGACATGTTATGGCTATACTCCCCAGTACCACTGGAGCACTCAAACTCACAGGCATGTGCACATGCACACATGCAACATACACATGTGTGCATGTGCATCTTTTACTACATGCAATACTTATAACTTCATATAGTGCAGCAGCATGCCTAACTTGTTTATATTTAAGACCATTATGTGAGGATATTTTAAAATAGTTGTACAAAATCTTGCTAGTTTTTTTTCTTTTTTTTAACGCTCGGCTAGAACTTGTGGAACAGAAATGAGTACGTGGGTAATACAGTGCCGACTTGTAACCTTTTCCTGGAAGTTGTTGAGAGGCAACTTTGCCTTGCAACTGTCCCTATTAATACATAGCCTTTGCTTCGCATCTATTGAACACATTTGAATTAGGTTTGGTGCATTCAAAAGAGAAACTAAAATCTACCGACTGGTAAGAACAGGTTCCTTATTTATGACCTGAATTTCTTTGTGAAAACGCCAGAAATCGAAAGTCATCATTTTGTAATTCACACTGAAAACGGGTATCAAAGTACCATAAATTGCATCACTTGCATACCTGCCAAGTCTCCCAAATTTTTCTTAATGCTTATGAATCCAGGCCTGTTTTACGATTTTACGAATGTTGCATGAAGATTTACGAAAAATTATTTTTGCTTGCAATAATGTATCGCACGTCAGTCTCCATACCTCCTGTTGCAAGTCTTATGATGGTGAAAGGATGCAAGAGGGATACTCACTTCAAGGAAGTTTATATGAACAAGTTCTTGAAGCAGGTGAAATCGGCAACAGCTAAGTCTCTGAAAAGGTAACTGTGACCTAGAAACAGTTTGTTGCTTGTCATTATTTGCTGTTCCAAGAAGTTTGCTGCTGATGCTCGGTATGCTGTATAAACTTAAATCTTTGTTACTCAAGTGCTAATGTATCTCCGAAAAAATGTGTGCTCAGGGCAAGTGTTAAAAAAAAACAGTGTGTGAAGCAAGAAAATAGACTGCTATTATGGTTGCCAGGAGACAGCACCAGAGGGCTGGTGATATTGAAAGAAGGGAAAGGGGGACATTGCAATGGGAAGAATAGAATGCAGATATGAATTGGAAAGATGAGTTAGTTTGGGGGGGGGTATGCTCTGCATGAGTCTAGGGCTGAAGGCCAGCTTGGATCTAACCGCACACAGTTGTTACGTGGTATTCCCCAACTCGTAGCACATGTAATCGCAGTTATGTTGGGTTCAGGCAAATAAAGCAATCGGCACTGTCAACTCTAACACCGTTTATTACTATAAGCAATAAGGAACACTTGCAGAGGGAAGTGCAACGCTGTAATAAGTGATAAATAGGCTTGACTCGTTGCGTGTGATAGTAAGGCAAATGAGGTCATGCATGGGTTGCAGCACGGGGTGCCAGAGAGAGCGAGTCTCCACTGGTGATGCTATTTTATACCTTTTTTACCTTTGTGAGGGGAATGTCCTCCTTGTGCATCAGATAGCTTTCTCATGAGTCGGGGGAAAGGGTGTGTCGAGAGAGTGAATGAGAATTAGCAGAGGGTGTAGTGCGCCTCTCCTGTGTCTGTGCCAGCTTTCAATGCATTTGCAATGTGCGAACGCGGCGACGTGACTACGCGAGAGGGAATGGACGCGTGTGCTCCCCACAAGTGATAGCGAAGGTGTGTGTCATCTTAACTCTGTCTTCTCATTTTTTCTTAATAAAATGAATAACCATAATTTAATGACCCATAATGCTTATCTATTGCAAAAGCTTTGACAATCTTGTGGCCGAGTTGGTCTTATTCTATAATGGGCTGTTTAAATGTAGCCATGATATCATTGAAAATGTTGCAGAAGATTTCTTTCACATTTTGTTTCAGCAATCTATTGGTTTTCTGAAGAGGAAAAAAGACATAAGAGCTAAATGGCACTCTCTCTTGCTATGATCAAAAACCTTTTGTCTTATATATATCTACTTTTTATTCTTGCTTGCCCATATTACCCAGCCCTCCAGTTTACATTTCGCAGCCCATATCTCCCTGGTCAGCCCACCTAGTGCTGGCTTCTGGCGGTCTTCATCATAGTTAATCCTTCTGCTTATTGTCTTGCTGCATGACTCAACTTTGTCATTCTCCTTCCTTTGTATTTTGAATTTCTTCGAATAAAATGTTGCAAGTCGGCCATTACCCATGTTCTACAAGTTCTGCCTGTAGAAATGCTTGGATCAGAACCAACAAGCTCTGCTTCACCCTGTTCTCAACTGTTTATTTGGCTTATTTATACCTACATCACGTGCCTGGCTTGTTCATCCATATCAGCTTGCAGTCATACAAGGGTCGCACCTCTTCAAAGAAAGCCTTTTGCTGCATTAAAAAAAATACATATATTGCAAGGCAAATGAGAACTGCTGGCTTCATTCAACTAGTGGCTTCTTGCTGATGCCTAGAGTGCTATGGATGTGTGTTTTGTTGCCTAACTTGTATGCTTTGTTGGCTATTAATGAGCCATTAATTTTACTGAATTTGGGCCCAGCCTTTGCTGGTGTATGGGGTCTCAGAGTTATAGCTCAATTTTGTTTGATAAGTACACAGTTGTACATAGCCATTAAAGTTATACTCATGTCTGCATAGGCTAAACTGGCCCTGCAAAACAGCCTGGCAAGAAAATATTGTCTGCTCTCGGATTAGTAGTGATGTTTGATTGGATTGAAACAAGAATTCGCAGGCGAGTGCACCATACCTAGGCGGCCAAATAAACAAGCCCTTGCAGCAGGCAGGGGCCCGCTTGTCCAGCTAGCTGTGTGCGCATAATGGGCTTTGCCGCTGGCTGTGCACAAGTCCTTGTTGCACTCTGTTATGTGCTTGGCTCACCTGCGTGCACGCGCCCGGCCATTGTGGCACAGCGCATTTTCTGCACCTGACCCCTGCCCCCGGCCCGTCTTTTGTGTTGTTGCACACAGGCATTGCCCGGTCTTGTACCTTACACAAAACGCCCTGCCCTCGATAAGAGCGGTGTGCCTGTGTACCAGCCCAGCGCCACAGCGTACCAGCAGGCCCTGGCTTTACAGATGCAACAGCCCTTCGTGCCTGTTTCGTGTGAGTAGTCGCCTAGCACGCTGTTTTGTCCTGCTTTTGCTAAGCACTTAGTTACTTGTGAGGCATTGCATGCAACCCAGCGTAAGCTCTTAGTGCTGTCCCAACCCCCCAAAATTTAGTGGCTGTAGCCACCTACCGTTTCCATTTACACCACCTGGATTTCTCACCAAAACAGCACATGTCCGATTTTTCATCAAAGGGAACATGTCTGATGAGCCATCTATCCATTATTTGGCCAAATCGTGCTAGGTGTTGTTCAGTTTGCTGTTATTGTGAGATGTGAATGAAAGGGAAGATGGAGATTTGGTGACCTAGCACATCTTCCTTTGTTTACAAATATTTTGTTTAAAGCTGCTGGCACTCTGAATACCTAAAACATTGCATGGAAGAGGTTAGAAATAGTACAAATCTTTATATGCCAACTGCTGCTGCCTGTTATTCTTTACACTGTTCTTGCATGTATTCCTGGCTTCTTTGCTGCTTTTTCATGCTAAGTCACTGCTGACAACTGTAATTTTTTCTTTCTTCTATAGTGTTTGAATCAAGAATAGGCCTCTGATAATTTGCAATGCTGCAAGTAGTACTGCACATTCCTCATGAGTTATCATCTCATATTGTTTATAGATGTTCTCTATAGGTGCTCCTAAAATACCATATGTGCTACATGCAGATATGTTTCCAAACTGCCATATTGGCATGGTACTCTTAGTGTCTTTATCAAGATTTGAAACATGCAATAAATCTATTGTTTTTATCAACATGGTCTTAACGGTTGCCAGGAAACCCTAAATGTGCACGCACGCACACACGTGCACACACACACACGCCACGCACACACACGAGCATGCTTAATGGCACATAGCAGCAATAGCTAAGTTTGCACATTTGCATGAAGTTCCATTTATATGAAGCACCATCGGCATTAACTCTTTCATTACCACACCTATAGAAGTCGATCAATTTGAATGATGGTTTTTCTGCATGTTCTTATACATTTCTGTTGGAATTCTTCTACTAGCAACATGGTGTATGTTGCTGGTGCATGCACTCTCCGAAATGATGACTGAACTTTAGCTATTTGTCAGACTTAAAAATTTTGGGTTGACTGGAGGGAAAGAAAACGTTGACTGGAGGTATCGTATAGAATGGCCCTGCGTGCTCCTAGCACTTCAATAAAGAGACTCAAAATTTGCGTTTCAGTCGATTTGGCAAGATAATTTTTAAATGACAGCAGCAGCGAAGAACAGAAGCTTGTCTTGGTTTGCCATTTTGTTGGTCACGTATAGGCTGCTTTAACAATGCCTCAAACAACAGTAGATGCTCATGAGTATATTGTTATTTTGATAATTGTGTTCGAGTAACATCAAGTGCAACATTATTCTACTCCCCATGGGTTGCTTTTATCCATCACTGCTTCGACAGCGTATGCACAAACTATTATGAGCGATCCTCCCCTTTGTGTATGGTTTTCAGCCACACGAGCACGCAGTTGATTACAGACCGATCTTCAACCGAAGCTTGACTAGCTATCTAAGCTCTTACATTTTGTACACTGCTTGTTCATGGGCCCTTATTCATTGCTGTACAATATTGTTCAACATTCGACATCGCTGTACAGCACTGTGTGGGAACTGAACGATGCATGTGGAGGCTCCAGTGCCAGATGGAGCCTCCACATGCATTGCACACTACAGCACACTACACCACTTTGCTTGCCCAGAAAAGCTGATTGAACGGAATAAACAAGTATGAGGAGGCTTCTGCATGCTCCCTGGCCTGACAACCATTGCTTGGTGAGCCTAAAGAATGCAGTAAAACAGGAACCATGCGCCTGCTGCAATGAGTAAAAACAAAAGCTCCCTCAACAACAGCAACTTACCTGCTCTTACTTTTGCAAAGCTACTGCTTTCCTGCATAGCATGGGCATCACAATGGCTAGTATTGATGCCAACAAATCTGCGTATAATAATGTTATTGCATGATCTGACTTGGAAAAATTGGGAACTGGTAACCGGCTGCATGTTTTATATATTTCAGACCTTTTCTTTTTTACTCTCAGTACTTAAACTAAAAATCGCAGATATTACTTTCATTTATGTTCCTTGAGGTGCTTCTTTGAAAGTTCACATAAGAATTCTCAAAAATTGTCTGAGCAATCATCAAAACACCAGTAATTAGGCTATAATTATATGTATTGCCGTATATGTTGGGACTATTACATCTTGAAATAAAATGTTAAAACATAAAAGCACCAAAAATGACCACATTTCTCGCGGTAACAAAAGAGTTAGATTCATACTGTTTTTGCTTCCTCCATGTGACGCCAAGGCACACACCTGCAACTGTTGGCTGTGAATGCATGGCTCTAACTGCACCCGCTCCTCTCTCTCTCTCTCTCTCTTTCTCTCTGCCCCCCGCTCCCCTGTCTCACCACCACTGTGCACCACCACCACCAATGGTCCCTCCCCAGTACCCACGATGCCCTCTGTCACTCTGGTATCCGCTGGTGTGGCTGCTGCTGCCCCTAACGCTGCTAGTGTAGCGTACTGTGACGACAATGGTCAGGTACTCACAGCCTTTCTTGGGCGATCACGCTGGACCGCATAGTAGGCGCACCTTAACTCTCAAGTCACTTTGCATGTGCCCACATTATTGCACACAATTTTATTTTATGAACATCCTGTCCATCACATCAATGCGCTGCATGCCACAAAGTTTGTAATGCTACTGATTAAAAAGACTGCCTGCTTTGGACAGGCATTCTCTAAAAGAAGCTGGTCTAAGAATAGAAGTAAGAGAGGAGGTACTCTCATAAGCTTCAAGCCTGTCCCGTCATAGAGCTTGTATATCAGGTTGTCAGATACCAGTGCTTTTTTTATATATAGTGATGACATTGGATTTTCTGTGCTACTGATAGGAGATTTTCACATATATTACTTCCTCTGAGCTGTAAACACATTGAGCGAATTAAGCTATCTGCATTGTCGGGCTCATGGATAAATTTAATAATGTGTTAAAGCAGATGTTTCAGATGTTGGCAGACTGGAACATTGTGCTTGCATATGTGAGGCTGAAATAAGAAATTTACAAGTGCCTGTGTGTGCATCATCAACTAATCTGATGCACCAAAACTATAGGAAGGGTGTGACACACTGCATGCTGTGACAGAGGGAGCATTACTCTTGCTTCACTGAAATAGACAGTCACTTTCATCTAATCACTACAGTTACCTTATGCTAAGTGAAATACAGAAATCGTCATCACTTCTTACACAAGTCACCACTTTGTAAATCAGAGCTCAGTGCTCAGTTTTCAAAGGAAAAGGTTTTACTCGTGATTGAATGTTATACTTAGTGCTCACACTGGTCCGTAAAGCCTGTTGTCTGAAGTCTTGTGTATCATATGTGCCTCCAAGATGTGTAATCGTGTAAAATTTTACTTGTAATACTAAGTCATGCTTAGTGTTTTCACAACTTCATCTCATCTTGCCTGAAGCCTGTTGTGCATCATATGTCATAGGAAAGGTGGACAAGACACGAAGGTGTGCATCAAAATTTTGGAAGCAACAAATCATTGTTCACCTGAGTGGATGCTAGATGGTGCTACGATACTCCAGCAGAAGCTTCATTAAGGTGTGGATTATCTGCACCTTGATAGTGCATGTTCTTTGACATCCACCTGAAGCAGCAAATGATGATCAATATCATGTACAGCCTGTTTCACACTTAAAGGAGAACTCTGAGCGCATTGCATGGTGATTCGGCGAGCGCTGGAGTCGGGTGGCAGCAGCAGTTCGCACAGGCGCAGACGCTCGAGGTATTAGTCTTGAACCGCGTCATCTGCTACGGCGGTGTGTGCTGGCAGCATTGTCGGTAAGCATGCTACTGTCGGAGGCAATGCGCGGATTTCATTTTTGCTGAGGGAACTGAACCGATGTTCTTTACTAAGCGTTGTACGATGCCAACCTCTGAGCCTTCATTGGTGATAATGGGGTTCTACAAACTTCTTTTGATAACATGCTTCGTTTGTTTTTTCGAAAGGCCGGGGTAGTGAATATGTGCATGTATATTTCTTCATTGTGTGTACTACCGTAATGTGCAGCGGCAAGGAAGAGACATCAAAAGTGTGTGTGCAACATGGCTCAGTCTTTCTTTGACGCGAAAGGAAAACAAAGCACTCAACAATAATATCTATGCGGGTCAAACATGATGAAACAAACAGGTATGAATAAAGGAATGCTTTATGTTAAGACACAGAGCTGGAAGTGATTCTTCTCAGCAATAGGTCATTATACCGGACAGGCCCTGCCAGCCGGCGGGAAAATGCACGTGTCATGCTCTGCACTTCACTTAGTATCTTGTCATGTCGCCAGCGGCAGCGATGACGGCGATCATTCTGGAAGGCAGTGAGGTGTAAAGCAAAGAAATATACATACACATTGAAAAAAAAAATATATATATACGTGCACGCACTCAGTACCCCAGCCTTTCGAAAGAACAAACAAAGCATGTGGTTAAAAGAAGTTTGTAGAACCCCATTGTCACCAATGAAGGCTCAGAGGTTGGCGTCGTACAACGCTTAGTAAAGAACATCAGTTCAGTTCCCCCAGCAACAATGAAATCCGCGCATTGCCTCTGACAGTAGCTTGCTTACCGACAATGCTGCCAACACATGCCGCCGTAGCAGATGATGCGGTTCAAGACTAATACCTTGAGCGTCTGCACCTGCGCGAGCTGCTGCTGCCACCCGACTCCAGCGCTCGCCGCATCGCCCAATGCAATACGCTCAGAGTTTCCCGTAAGTGTGAAACAGCCTGTACATCAGTGGCACCATGTGTAGGAAAGACAAAGTTGCTGTCACAAGTCCTTTCAATCTCAGTTTTAGGCAGACAGCCTTTAATTATTTTCTTTTTAAAGGGACATTGAAAAATATTAAGTTAAACAGGATTGGTAGATTGCACATTTCAAACACCAAGTGCTGTGAGTGGAGGATTGGTAAACCACGCAGAAGCAAAAAAAAAAAAAAAAAAAAAAAGACTAGTGGTGATGCCACTTTGAATTTCTTGCACCAGCCTTCTGTGACATCATGAACTAGCTAATTGTTTTCTGTCAAGGAAGGGGTATGTTGTATTCTAAAAGAACCAGTCTCAACCTAGTAATTTTTTCTGCTTTAGTCTTAAGGCAAGTCAGTGAGAACTTGGATTTCAAATCTTCCAGCTGAGTTTTGTATCAGTGGGAGAGATTTGGTGTGCATATATTCTGAGGCATTCACTGTATTACATCTGTGTGACATCATGACCCTTACCTGGGGAACTAATTTCTAATGCAATATTGTACAGTCACCAGTTCTCATTCTGATTGTTGACGTGATGCTCTTGGGCTGATCCTGGAGGCACCGTGCTCAGAGGCATGGATGAGCCAGTCCTGATACCAGTGGAGTGTGTCCTTGTAAACATTTTAATGTGATAGCATTGTACAGATAGAAACGTAGTTTATAAGGAGATGTGTCTGCAGCGTAGTTACTGATGAGGTGAAAATGAGAGTGGAGAAGGAGCACAATACTGGCTCTGAATTGTGGCAGCTGATCACACAAACACGAGGTGTGTACTGGACATGTTGGAACATGCTCTTGATGTCCTATCATCTGGTCCCAGGCTAGTGCGAATCAGGCGCACATGGTTGAAATCAACATAATAGGAATGCTGCACTAGAGTGTTGTCAGTCACCAAATGCCATACCCCAAGAAGGCTCTGTTCAAGGTGGAGGCGTTGATTGCATTGGTAGCGAAATGCACAGTAAAGCGATGAGTGGCTAAAGCAGGAGAAAAAAAAAAGAATAGAAGCATGAAACAATGCTTCACTCACAGAGACAGACACAACATATTAGTATATTGAAATCAGGCATTGTTTAATCCAGAATTTTGCATGTAGAGGATACAAGAGAGTAGGAAAAAAAAAAAGAGCAAGGAGAGGTGGCAGCATCAGGAAGAAAGGGGTAGGAGTAGAGGTAATTGGTCAAGAAGTGGATATGATCAAGTCAGCATAATTCAGTGACCATGGACAGAGGAAGTTCATTGAATGTCAGTGGGTGGTCATCAAATGATTGAGGACCACAGTGCTATTGCGTTGCAGTCACCTAGGTGTAGCATTAGAACCTGTGGGTTGTTTATTGACTGTGCCTTGCTGGCTTTTGGCTTATATTTTCCTGGTGAGCTTTTGTTCTCATTTTCATGCCACATAATGAACATAGCTAGAGCTATACCTAGTTATCACTACATAAAGCTGAGAAAGTAGGTAAGTACTCATGATTTTAAAAGCTAGTGTAAAAGACCTGGACACAATGGAGATGAAAAGGACTACAATGATAGTTGTCATTTATATCGTCCTTTTCATCTCTTTTGTGCCTGCTTATGAAAACATAGTGCAGTTTTAAGTATTTGAAGTAAGTGGCAGTTATGTACTTATCATCATTATTGACTTAAATAATGTACTGGAGGGAACATCTCGCATGACCCTCAAAACCGCGGCATATTTTTAGATGCATTTTGCATCTTGCAGTCACAACTTACTCATGCTGCCCAGTTGATAGATTAACATTGTCATTCATTTCAACTGCCCGCAGTTCTTTCTGCACTAAAATCAGCATTTTGACTCTCCTGCTTCCACATCCATTTCCACACATGCAATGAAATGCAACAGGGAGCATTTAGTAGAACCCTGATTATCTGCAAGGTACTCGAGTGTACAATGTCATGTTGCTAAGAATCTGGTAACCAAAGGTGACGCGGACTGCGATCTAACTATACACGCCAAAATTACGTCGATGTGACATGAACTGCAGCTGGTGGAAACGAAAGTATGCGCATTAGTTAGCCCTAAATTGACGCGTTTCACTCTGTGAGCACTGTGCATGAGTAGTGTTGCTGGGGGTTATAAGGTCCTGGTAATTTACTGCATGGCAAAAATATATTTACTAATGTGTTGTCTTGTGTAGAAATACAAACCTGATGAAACTGTCTTTTTGTGCTTTTGTTCTTCCAGTTACTGGACACCCTGCCGGTGTGCCGAGATTTTAAGTCAGGGCAGTGCAAGAGGCCCCAGTGTCGATATGTACACCTTGTTGAAGGTAAGCCATCCAAGCATTTACAGCAGGGTTTGGATGGCCCTGTTGAATCACCTAAGCTATGTTACTGGCAGTAGCTTGCTGCATTTCTTGCTGAAAACAAAGCCAGGATTTATCTACATTAGTGCTCAGAATTGGCATGAAAGAAAGATGAGAATAGAAATGAATTTATTGTTATTGCATTTTGTCATATCTGTGCTTGAAGCTGCACTAGTGCTGCAAGTGCAATTTGCAAAGTATGTACAAGCAAAGAGCCCTATTCTATAATTCTGGAATACAGGTGGTGTTCCAAGACAGTGTTGTTTTTAACAAACAAACAATGTTTACGGGGAGAGCTATGCTGGCTGGTTCTTAAGGCTTACTACATTTGCGAAGTTACATTAAGATACTGTATTTACTCACGTAATTCTCGCACTCGCATAATGCTCGCACCCCTCACATTGCTCATCAAAAATAATATTTTTTTTTCCTCGAGTAATCATCGCACCCCCAAAAATTGCAGCAGCAGATGTCTGCTTGTTCCAGCCACTGATGATGATAGCGTATGACAGCCGAGCGCCATCCCTGAAAACGCGCGAGGAGAGCCAACGATTGTGGCTAAATTTGGTGCGTGCAAGCTGACAGGAAATGCGCCATCTTGCATCACACGAAAGGCCGTGGGGGAATGAGCGGCATTGTTCTCCGACAGCAACTGCGTATTTCGCGACCGCGCACATGGGAAACCGACGATCGCAGCTCATACCTCTGTGCGTGCGGTGTTCTCATCGCTCAGTTGGCGTTGATGCAATAGCACGAAAGTTACTTTGCTCACTGCCACGCTTCCTCATGCCAGCGTTTTGACAGCTTGTCTGCGGTCATCAAGTGTTGATGTGTTCATGTTCGCCTGTGCGCGCTGACACCATGCTTGTTAATTTAGTTAGTAAGCAAATATTTCCAAGTCTATACGGCCAGTAAGACTACTTTCCTTACTTTGGGTAGATGTCTACTAATTTGCTATTGCAATCGATGCTTTGCCTTTCGGGTGAAACTGAGTCTTTTGCTTTAGCATTTTGTACGTTCTCGCGATAAATTTCCCCCGCATAATTATCGCATCCGCAAACTTTGCATCGATTTTCCGCACAAAAAAATGTGAGGAATATGTGAGTAAATACGGTAGTGCACATGAGCAAGGCTATTTGTTTCTCTAATTTTGTCTTTGCTTACTGATACTCCGGACAGGCCGCCATTGGAATATGAACTTGGCAACGTTTAACGCTAGAACGTTATCTAGTGAGGCGAGTCTAGCAGTGCTATTGGAGGAATTAGAGGGCAGTAAATGGGATATAATAGGGCTCAGTGAAGTTAGGAGGCCAAAAGAAGCATATACAGTGCTAAAAAGCGGGCACGTCCTGTGCTACCGGGGCTTAGCAGAGAGACGAGAACTAGGAGTTGGATTCCTGATTAATAAGAACATAGCTGGTAACATACAGGAATTCTATAGCATTAACAAGAGGGTGGCATGTCTTGTTGTGAAACTTAATAAGAGGTACAAAATGAAGGTTGTACAGGTCTACGCCCCTACATCTAGTCATGATGACCAGGAAGTCGAAAGCTTCTATGAAGACGTGGAATCGGCGATGGGTAAAGTCAAAACAAAATACAGTATACTGATGGGCGATTTCAATGCCAGGGTAGGCAAGAAGCAGGCCGGAGACAAGTCAGTGGGGGAATATGGCATAGGCTCTAGGAATAGCAGAGGAGAGTTATTAGTAGAGTTTGCAGAACAGAATAATATGCGGATAATGAATACCTTTTTCCGCAAGCGGGTTAGCCGAAAGTGGATGTGGAGGAGCCCGAATGGTGAGACTAGAAATGAAATCGACTTCATACTCTGCGCGAACCCTGGCATCATACAAGATGTAGACGTGCTCGGCAAGGTGCGCTGCAGTGACCATAGGATGGTAAGAACTCGAATTAGCCTTGACTTGAGGAGGGAACGGAAGAAATTGGTACATAAGAAATCAATCAATGAGTTAGCGGTAAGAGGGAAACTAGAGGAATTCCGGATCAAGCTACAGAACAGGTATTCGGCTTTAACCCAGGAAGAGGACCACAGTGTTGAAGCAATGAACGACAATCTTATGGGCATCATTAAGGAGTGCGGAATAGAAGTCTGTGGTAACGCCGTTAAACAGGAAACCAGTAAGCTATCGCAGGAGACGAAAGATCTGATCAAGAAACGCCAATGTATGAAAGCCTCTAACCCTACAGCTAGAATAGAACTGGCAGAACTTTCTAAGTTAATCAACAAGCGTAAGACAGCGGACATAAGGAACTATAATATGGATAGAATTGAACAGGCTCTCAGGAACGGGGGAAGCCTAAAAGCAGTAAAGAAGAAACTAGGAATAGGCAAGAATCAGATGTGTGCGTTAAGAGACAAAGCCGGCAATATCGTTACTAATATGGATGAGATAGTTCAAGTGGCTGAAGATTTTATAGAGATTTATACAGTACCAGTAACACCCACGACGATAAGGTGAGAGAGAATAGTCTAGAGGAACTTGAAATCCCACAAGTAACACCGGAAGAGGTAAAGAACGCCTTGGGAGCTATGCAAAGGGGGAAGGCAGCTGGGGAGGATCAGGTAACAGCAGATTTGTTGAAGGATGGTGGGAACACTGTCCTAGAAAGATTGGCCGCCCTATATACACAATGCCTCATGACCTCGAACGTACCGGAATCTTGGAAGAACGCTAACATAATCCTAATCTATAAGAAAGGGGACGCCAAAGACTTGAAAAATTATAGACCGATCAGCTTACTGTCCGTTGCCTACAAAGTATTTACTAAGGTAATCGCAAATAGAATCAGGAATACCTTAGACTTCTGTCAACCAAAGGACCAGGCAGGATTCCGTAAAGGCTACTCAACAATAGACCATATTCACACTATCAGTGAGGTGATAGAGAAATGTGCGGAATATAACCAACCCTTATGTATAGCCTTCATTGATTAGGAAAAAGCATTTGATTCAGTCGAAACCTCAGCAGTCATGAAGGCACTACGGAATCAGGGTGTAGATGAGCCATATGTAAAGATACTGGAAGCTATATATAGCGGTTCCACAGCCACCGTAATTCTCCACAAAGAAAGCAACAAAATCCCAATAAAAAAAGGCGTCAGACAGGGAGATACGATATCTCCAATGCTATTCACAGCATGTTTACAGGAGGTATTCAGAGACCTGGAGTGGGAAGAATTGGGGATAAAAGTTGATGGAGAATACCTTAGCAACTTGCGATTCGCTGATGATATTGCCTTGATTAGTAACTCAGGAGACCAATTGCAATGCATGCTCACTGACCTGGAGAGGCAAAGCAGAAGGGTGGGTCTGAAAATTAATCAACAGAAAACTACAGTAATGTTTAAGTCTCGGAAGAGAACAGCAGTTTACGATAGGTAGCGAGGCACTGGAAGTGGTAAGGGAATACATCTACTTAGGGCAGGTAGTGACCACGGATCAGGATCATGAGACTGAAATAGCCAGAAGAATAAGAATGGGCTGGGGTGCGTTTGGCAGGCATTCTCAAATCATGAACAGCAGGTTGCCACTATCCCTCAAGAGGAAAGTGTATAACAGCTGTGTCTTACCAGTACTCACGTACGGGGCAGAAACCTGGAGGCTTACGAAAAGGGTTCTGCTGAAATTGAGGACGACGCAACGAGCCATGGAAAGAAGAATGATAGGTGTAACGTTAAGGGATAAGAAAAGAGCAGATTGGGTGAGGGAACAAACGCGGGTAAATGACATCTTAGTTGAAATCAAGAAAAAGAAATGGGCATGGGCCGGACATGTAATGAGGAGGGAAGATAACCGATGGTCACTAAGGGTTACGGACTGGATTCCAAGGGAAGGGAAGCGTAGTAGGGGGCGGCAGAAAGTGAGGTGGGCGGATGACATTAAGACGTTTGCAGGGACAACATGGCCACAATTAGTACATGACCGGGGTAGTTGGAGAAGTATGGGAGAGGCCTTTGCCCTGCAGTGGGCGTAACTAGGCTGATGATGAGCATGATGATGATGATGACTCTTAAGTCTACTGCAAGTGTACATGGATCCTTCAGCTCAGGTGTGCATTGGTAGCATACTTGTAATTGTGCTACTCCCTGGTAAATTTGTAGATGACAATAGCCTTTACTATGTGTGGCAACCTGTATGTCCTCTGGGTGAAATACTCTCAATGTCTGCATGGAAGACCTAATTTTATTTATAATTATTTCTCAGAAATTGCTTACATCAAATTGTGCAACATCAAATATGCAAACCAGGTTATAGCTTTCAATAAAGACCAAAGGTGCAAGTTTTATATAATCGAATGTCGTAGGTTGCCTTTCCAAAGGCCATAATGTGTCAAAATGCTAATTTTGGTGATGTAAGCCCTATTGTTACTCTTCCAGCCAATGTTTGAAGGTTGGCTGCAAAAGCAGGCTGGTGTTGACCCAGTGGTGCTTGCTATCTTCAACCCCTTATCAGACCTGTGGCTTCACAATGCAATAGTCAGCAAGCCACTGCCCCATGTGGTTATAGTAGGATACAACTTAAAGAAACAGCAGTTGGCAACCAAGGCACACAAACCACACGGGGTTGTTTTAGTCCTCCAGCCAATCACAGAAGCTAACGAAATCGTTGTCATGCAACATTTTCAAAATGGCGTTGTACATGATACCTCCGAAGTATCTGCTGTTCTTGAAGATTATTTTCATTGGCGGAAGCGATGAGGTGTGCAACAGACATAGGCAAGATGTATGGAGTCTGAGCATTTCACTGTTCAAAAGTCAGCGTTACAGTTGTGATTGCTGAGCCTGTTTTACTCATGAAACCTGAAGTAAAACTTGACAGTAAATAGTTGCAACAAAGCAAGCATTTTATTCCAGTTCAATAAAGAATTAGGATTTCACCGTTACAATATAATATACGAGCAAAATCGTATAAAATTACGCGCTAATAATTTCATTTTTGTTGTTGCCGCCTTATTTAGGTAACAGGGAAAGTTTGAAGCACAAACTATTTGCAGCTTCGCGGAGGAACAGTGGGTGGCGGTTATGAGGGCATGGGCAAGGCTTCACTGCAAACTTAAGTTGTTTCCGACTATAGTTGCGACATAAATTGATTGCCGAGGTTTCTTTAATTCCCCTCACTACATCTGGGCTGCTGGAGGCACCTTAGTGGATGATTATAGACTACTGTAATTTTGGTTACATGGGGTAACCTAGATAGATTACATTTCCGGAATTCTAAACAAATCATTTAGTGGAGGCTCTGTAATTCAGAAAGGATGCAGAAACAAAAGATGGCGCTTTTAAGTTCCCACACCAGTTCTCCTCATGATGTAATCAGTTTTGATAATGTATGCTCAGGATTATTTAAGTGTCCGTCTGTTAAGAAGAACTGCATTGCATTTAAGATTAGGTAAATACTTTGTGCTGTGTCTAGTTTTCTTGCACAGATAATGCTATGAAATCTGCAGCGTCACACTAACTTCTACACAGTAGCTACACAGCGCAACAGATAACAAACAAAAGGGATAGAAGGGGACACAATATGGTGCTAGCAAAAACTGAAGTTTATTTGAATACAATATGGCCAGTGGCAGAAATTTTGATGAAATTTCTGCCAATCCAGCTAACATAACATCTCAAGCTTTCGCAAAGTTAAATCAATTTGAGTTGGAAAGGGTTTCGAATGCTGTTAAGTCGGAAAAAGGTATGCTTCTTTATGCACCTTCTTCACTGTAGAAACACACAAGCTAGGGAATCTACTCAGAACCATTGTTGGTCATGTGATGCATGTTATATGTTGGCTGGTTTCTTTCAATAAACTTCAGTTGTTAGTCAGTACCATACTGTGTCCCCTTCTATCCCTTTTGTCCAGGTCTGTTGCGCTGTAGCTACCATGAAGCTTCACCAACTTGCTCAGTTTTCCATCTTACTTCTGCTTAAAGAGAGAAAGTTTATCATTAATTTTCCCCTCTATAATTAACAAGTTGTGCCAAAGAAATGTAAATAGAGTTTTGAAAGAATGCTGTACGAGTGTAAACTAATTTAATGTTTTTCTTTGGTGCCCCTTTATGCTGCACTGAAATCTCAGTACATGGGCACTTTTGGGCTTACCCCCATCCAGAATGCAGCCACTGCGATCAATTATCGATGAATCAGCAAATTTTCTTTTTTCTTTTGAATAAAACAATTGAGTAGCTGATAAAAGCTGCTCTGACAAAGGACATAATAAAATCAATACGTATACCATATTTGCACGATTCTAACTCGTCCCTGAATTTAATGTGCACCCAATCTTTGCGGGCTTAAAGAAAATAACAACGCACATGAATGTAACATGCACCTGATTGTAATATGCGCCCAATTTATAAAAGAGAAATATACTTTATCCCGACATTTCCGATCAGAAAAAAACTAGGTGTTCAGAATTTTCACGGAAGGAAATTTTTTTCTTTAATGACCTTTCATAAGGATACCACAGATACCAAGCAAACAAGGTTGTATTCTCAAGCAATCACTTTTAGGGATACTACTATCACTTTCTCAAGATTTTACGTCACTCAGCATCAGACTTGTCAAAATATGCGGCCGAGAGCATTCTTGGCATTCTGCATAGAAAGTGAGCTTGGCACAGTGCGAGAAATGCTGGTGGGAATATACGCCAATGCATTTGGGGTTGAGTCGCATGAAATTTCGTGAAAGTGATTGTAGTCTAGCACAAAATGAACCCACAATATTGGCCACAAGGTTGGGTTATAGATAGCAGCATTGTCGGTGCATTAGTGTGGATGAGCAGTCGGCGGCATGCATTGAAATGTACGTGGCAGCAATTTGCTGTGGACAATGGGGCTGCAGTGAAGTGATAATATATTGCCCTCCAATGCCACATTTTTGCACCAAATGCACTGAACATTCCTGCTATACATGAATGGAGCGCAAAACGTAGTTTCTGTTCCAGTACATACATGGTATTTTTTGTTTGTGCTTGGCTTGCGTTCTGCCCATTCTGTTGGAGCTGCTTTTGCACAACTAAACTTCCTGCTATTCTTGCACTGGTTATAGCAATGCCTGTATTCCTGTACAATGAAGTTAAGTAGCTAGTTCTTGTGACTTCACCACTTGTACAAGGTGGTCCTTAATGAAAGGGAACACGCAGAGCATGTGTCCATAGAGCACCAGCAACAGGCAGCAAGGGGAGTACGTCCGTTCGTAGCGCCATCTATTGGTGGCCAGAGTAAGCAGACATGGCTGATAGGCAAGCGACTGCTGGACTCCCTCCCACGCCAGATGAATGCGTAACGGGCGGGGCCTCCAGCGCAGCGTCTGCTGCTAGCAAACCACACTCAGTACGCTAGTGCACTGGAAACGTGGAAGTGCCAACACATGCCCGCTAGTTAATAGGTATTCCCAGCGTATTCTAATGTATAAGCGTTCTTTGGCGAGTACGCCAGCAAGATCTGTCTACCACGCAAGAAGTGTAATGCCGTGTATATCTGCACAAAAATGCTTACTGTGAAGTCACATTTAATCATTATAGTAGTGTAAATGAAGATGATTGGTAGCTTTATAAGCGATAAGGAAAAATTGAAAAAAAAAATTTTGATTAGCGATATAACCCATAGGGATACATAGGGTCCACAGAAAATGCATGGGGAAAGAAGCCTATAGTAGAGCTAGGCCACCTGAAATGCGGGGGTGGGCCAGTTTGAAGTGTGGGTGTAGGCCAACATAAATTTTGTTGCAGGCCAACTTGAAATTTGGAGTCGTCCCAACTTGAAATTTGGGGGTAAGCTTATGCACACTTGGGCAACTCCAGTAGAATTTCTCCATACATTTTTGCAGTATGCAGCTCTGGCTCCCCATTTCCCCACATAGCGTGAATAAACCTCATCTGAATCGGAGCAGCTTAGCACAGACAAGTGCACTCAGGTCAAACTTCAACTTAGGTAATTAACCGTGATTATTTTGTTATTTAATTGGACTGTTATTTAGATATTGATGACATTCACATATTTAATTGTTTAGCCTCAATTAAGGTTGTATGAATAATTCATTAGTATTACTTAATTAGGTCAGGCTAATCTCAAAGTACCCTTAATTATTATTGATTAGGCTCTGTTGATTTAAACTCAGTAACTATTGATTAGTCTAAAACTTAACGTGAATTAATTTCAATTAGCCTCACTATTCTTAATTCTAGCAGGTGCTTGCCTATCGGCCATGTCTGGTTGTTCTGGCCACCGATAGATGATGCTACAAGCGGACGTGCTTTCCCTTGCTGCTACTTGCTGGTGTTCTAAGCAGCCTCCGCAGAGCATAGGCTATGTGCTCACATGTTCGCTTTCATAATGGACCACCGTGTATGCACACATAATTACTTTTAGTTCTTTTTCAATTACAAGACAGTTGCTAAGGTTAGTTAAACAAGGTGTGCTCCTATGAGTCACTGCTCTGTGACATGATCGCCATGTGGCTTCCTATGTGTTTTTTTCTTTACATAGTAACAGTAAAAAGTAGCGTTTTAGCACGAAGGAGGTTTTTAATTTATTATGTGCATGAGAACGACACGAACCATTTTCAGTTATTTTAAGAGGCAACCACATTATTTTGTTCTTGTTATTCGAAAATAGTGGCCGCTACCATCAGTCAAGCTAACAACATCACTCCAAAGAGTTCATTATATTAGCCACCAGCAACTAAATTTTACAATATCCTGTGCCTAGTGACTACAATGTTATTTTCACTTCCCTTTTGTAGCAGATGATCAAAGTACCAAAGCGTGAAATTCACTTGTGAGGCAAAATTATTTCTGCATAGTGGGATATCCACATAATGAAAGGGCACCTCAGGAACAGCTAAGGATGGTTGCATAATCACTAAGCGACAGTCATGCAATTATACGCTTAATATCAGTTGTATCCTGTAACATCATATGAGCGATTAAGATTTTCTTTCCTTCTGCTGAGTGATCTCGCACCAACTCGTTCATGTGTCATGGTATCGCAAAGATTGCGGAATGATCAACATACATATCACTACAAAGAATCGCTAAAGCACTGCATTCAGGTATCGCAGCGACCACTTCATTTATTTATAATGACGCCAAATGTCTTTCGTGAAGTGCTGAAATCACAATGCAGCAATAAAATTTAAATGATTGTCACGAACGGAGGGGGCGATGATTACACATTGTGCGCCCAACTGGTGCATACATTAATTTTATTGCATCACAAAGGCCACAGCACAAAGCCAAATGAGCGTCTACATTGAAAAAAAATATATATATATATATTGATCATCATTTATGACTGCGATACAACCACAGTATAAACAGACCTTAAAGAATATGTGTGCCATATGCGCACATGTAAACAAGTAACAGCTAGCAGACGATATGACGCACTATCTACACTACCCTCGTTCAGCCAGTACGTGCTTGGTGGTGACTTCGCTTGATCCCGTGGCCAATACCCACAGCAACATTAAAGGAAACATGCTCTGCCGCCTTCTTGTGATGATGCTGCTGCATCTGACAGCTCTGGTGGTTGGCTGTTGCCAATGGCGTGGACGCACTTTTGGTATCGTATCTGGTTGTAATACGCAGGCAATTTTTGGAACCATTTTTCGGAAAGAAGGTGCATGTTAGATTAGTGCAAATACCGTACTTGCAAAATGCAAGGCCGTTTCTGACTTAAGCTAAGAGAAATACATATGCATACTGAGAACTTTTCATTCAGAATGAACAGATGCGAAAAGGTCAAACAATTGTACTAGTACTAATAGGAAAAATAAAAAAAAACCTACAGAACATGAACAATCATACTCAAGAAGTCACACTAATACAATTAGATGAAATGTGCTTGGCAGCAGTGGCTTGTTTCTGCAACAGCAGGAGTATTAATGCAGAGTTCCCATCTCTCTTGCAGAGTTTGTCGAGGTGGTGGAAGGGAAGGTGACAGTGTGCCGCGACGCTGCCAAGGGTCGCTGTGCACGACCTCTGTGCAAGTACTACCATGTGCCGGCGCTGTCCCTGAGCCCGCTCTGACAGCGCCCCCCTAGTCAGGCTTGGGGGCCCCCCTGGTTGCTCGAGGCGCTGTGTTGACAAGACTACTCTTAAAACCCAGGGGAAGAAAGTGGCACACATGCCAGTCTGCAAAGTATTTGTTCTGTCAAGTTTTTTTTTTCTTTGTTTGTTTGTTGTTTTCCAGATTTTTGACATACATACACACACACACCACCACCACCACCACCACCATGAACATACACATTTATAAATATATATATATATATATATTATATATCTATATTTTTTGTAATATCTGTAAAGTGTTTATGTAGTGTTTTGTTTTGAGACAAACTTTTAAGGAAGGGCCGTTTTCAATCGCGCTTTTAAAGTGTCCTATGAATTGACAAATTTTTTAATGAATTGTTATAGCACTTATTTGAACCCTTAGTGCAGACAATTTATGAGACATTTTAACATTGTATTTTTCATTGTGGGTGAATATCTGATTATATAGGCCACTACAAGATCATGCGCTTAACAAATCTTGTTGTGTAAATACAAGTAATTAATAAGCAGGTTGCTTTTTTAATTGTCGTTTTAGTGATCATGGCTGAGCAGGCTACTGCTGTGTATAGCCAAAAATTTTTACCGCTGGTTCAGTAATAACGAAGATGAACAGTGCTGTCGTTATTGTGAAGTTTTGTTGTTTGTGACTGACATGCCAAGACCAAAGTCTTTACAAACTTGAAACAAGGAAGGGGTGGACAAACCCACACCTATGCAAACATTACATCTCTGAAGCGCACTGTCTCTGCAGTAGCAAGGAACGGGAAACTTCCTGGAGTAAAATTTATGTGCGCTGCTTTCCTTGTTAGACTTGGTTGTTGTCTGTTCAGACTACCTTCTGGCAGAGCTTGTGCATTTTGTTCACCGTTTTCTTTCATCGGTAGCATGGAGAACACTGTTTCCATAGGGGGAAAAAGGTCTTTCTGAATGCAGCTGTGGCCTTTAACCACTTTGCAAAGAACTTGAGACTACAATGTGCAAGAGAGACACAATGTTGAATTAAAACATCTTTTTGCACCCATAGTAGGCCTCAGGAACATGAATGGGTGCATTTATTTCATCTCTGATCAAACACACTCAGTTTTGAACAAATATTCTTTTTTGTCTCGACATGCGGCCACAAGGCTTGCTTCTCTGAGCAGGCCTTGGTTGTGACTTAAATGCCATTACTTAGACAGAGGCCTCCGGCCTTTTTGCCCACGGGGATGGTGCTAATCTAAGGACAGTGCTACTGGGCATGGTCCGAGACCATGCTAAGCAACAGGCCTAGCCATTGCCCACAAGGTCACACAAGCAGTAACACCAGAAAAGCTGTGCTATACTATAGACAGGGTGGGAGCGGTCCTTATTATGTGGGGGTCTTCTCATCACACTGCTTGTGTACATAGGCGTATCCCATTCACTGTTCATTTTCGTCTTGGTAGCATGGAAACTTCATTGTCCTTGATATATAGCATATGCATGCGAGCAAAAGAGATATTGTACACCTATATTTTTATGCAAACACACACACACTTTACTGTTCTGTGCCATATTGTTTTCTTTTGTAACAGGTTTATATGATTGCAAGTGTACTCTTTATCATATCATTGTTTTCAGTTTATGTATGTGCTTTTCTTTAATTTTAGAGTTGTTTTAGATGCTCTTGTGAAATCTGTGAGGTTGTTGCTGTCACAGGGAAGGGAGGTTTGTTGCGTTATACATTTCAATGTCCCGCATGAGTGCACTTATTTTTCTGGGCGCCCAAAGAGCAGCAGCACACCTAATGACAGGATTCCATCCTTTATTCAGTCCAGCTGTCCACGGCTGCATTTTGCCTGGCGTGAAAGGGAAGCTCGAAATGGGACCAAGTTTTGTCCTAGCCTGATGCAACCTGATTTGGCCGAGGAAAAGGGTCGTCCCAGTGTGGCACCTATTCAGGGGAAAAGCAGTCGTCCATTCTTCCTGGGAATCAAAACGTCCAAATCAAAAGCCTCACTACCAGTGCGTACTACGTGGCACCGTCTGATCCGCTTTTGCCCCCTCGCATCCACAGGATTTGAGGCTACTTGGGCCTCGTGCCAGTCAAAGTAGTCTCGAAAATGTCAGCGGACGAGTCCAGATCAAGTATAAGAAATGGAAAACCAAGCAACATCAGAGAAACAGTGCCTTTTTTTGTAATATGCAGGAGTCTTTGTCATCGCTACGCCTGGCTAACCCCCATTGTTGCAGATTTCCTTCACTACACAGTAGCAGGCTTTATTGAGTTCTCCTCCTTTGGGTATATGTGTGTGCACGTCTGGCTTGCAAGTTTTGTCTCAGAGCCTGTTCAAAGAAGTGAGCAGGCAGTGGTTTGGCTGTTGGGCTCATAGGCCAGTGGGGAAAACTCGTCATATACCTGTACAGCCCCCAACTCTTTGCTATAATGTGGTTGTCGGTGCTGTTTTGCTGGGTCAGAGGACTTCCTCGTAGCATCCTCGGGCCGTTGTTGTACTACTTTTGTGGAGTGGTGTTCAAGGGGCCGCACTTTGGATGGAGGGTGCCACACATTAGGCGAGTGCCCTGCCATCGTGTGTTCAGGCTTCATCACCTGGAAGGGCTGTCTAGTCGGGGCACGGGCTGCACTTCCCTTCTTCACGATGCCCCTTGTCAGAGGCACACAACTTTCCTCTAACTTTATTAGTTGAGTGTAAAAAAAAGAATGTGATATCTTTTTATATATATATATTATATATATATATTATATATATATTATATCGACATATATGAGAGAGAAAAGAAGATACAGTTATGGCATAGCAATTTGTCGTCTACAAATTCAACATGCCGCCGCCGCAGCCTCAGCAGCAGCAGCAGCAGCCTCAGCAGCAGCCTTTGGAAATATTTCCTTGGTGCTTTGCCTTGGCAGGCCATCTAGGAAGCGCTTGCGCCCCATGCACTTTTTTGCTTGATGAGTGAATGTGTCCTCTGATGCTGATGAATGTCCACTTTGTTGCAAGAGCAAGCTGGAATGAGCCAGCAGCCAGACGCTTGCCTCTCTGCTTTGGGCAGCCACAACGAAGTTGGCCGAGGGCGTGCCGTCCTCCTTTTTTCCACTCCCTTGTGCTTCAGTGTAGTTTGCTGTTTTTCTCATAGACAAATAAAGTTGCCTTTGTAATTGAGCTCTCCTCCTGTTGCGTTTCACTTTGCCAGACTGTTATATAATATGTAATTAACAAGATATCCACAGTGCTTTCGGTGTCTTTCACTTCTTTCGTTGGCTTGCCTATTTGGAAAACGTTTTAATTTAAATGTACCTGCAGATCAAGAATGCAGTGCCTGTCAAAATTAGTCAGTTGTCTCCAAAAAGCCACTGAAAAGAAAAGATATGTCTTACATGACCATATCATGAGTTTTTGCAAATTTCACAAACAAACGCAAAGTTCGCAACCCCTCATAAAAACTTATTGCTTGAACACGCAAACTTGTGTTGGATGCAGCTTAGGCCGGGATAATGTAATGATTCTATTCTATTTTCTCTTTGTCTTTTGTTAGTGATATCATGGGCAGAGTGCCACATGGATCACTGACACTGGCTTGCCTTGAATGGCGGATAATCGAGAAAAAGAAGATTTACATTATAGCTGCCCTGGCATGTCAGTTTCACCTGATAGTCTCGGTGTCTGTATGAAAACATGAACCTGACAGTGGACACCTTTAACACTTGGATGTCCAAAACTTCACTAATGGAACATTCAACTGGCTGCTTTCGAATGCTCTCTCAGTGCCGTTTAGATTCGGCTGGCCAAAATTGAGCACCCTGAACAGATTTGTGCGGATCATTCATAGAGCCACACTTGGCTTGGAGTGCTCGAAGGCACTCTCACCTTGAGCTGGGAGCGTGACCGAGATCCGACAATATTCCAATCATGTGGCTAGTCGGATTGCTCTGAAAGCGGCATAATGTTTGGCTGGGCCAGGCATTTTCTGGTTCCAATCTCAACAAAGCTCTGCATCGCTGCAAATAGAGTTAGAGCACTATAGAAACCAGTTGAATGTGCCATTAAGATACATAAATAAAAACGCTGCGATTGCTTTAGAGCATAGAGGACATATAAAATCCAGTTTGAGAAAAAATGTTTATTTAGGAAGACAATGAGGTGTTGCTCCTGAGCAATGCTGGGCACTTGTGGTTCCTCTACTGGAGAAATGCTCTGAAGTAGTTGGGGCTTGGCAAAAGACTCCAATGTATCTTGTATTTGGTGCAGTGGACAAACACGTCCAGATGTGCAGCACCTTGCACCTGTTATGGGTGAATTCAGGTCAGTGGTTTATACAGTATACAATTGTACCTCATGTAGACTTTTTCTCAGGGCTACAGGTTGAGTGATCTGCTAGTTATCTGCTGAATCCCCAGAGAGATCGGAATGATTATTTCTGGGTCTTCTCGCATAGTGCCAATAGGTGGTATCTCAGACGTGTACTTCGAGAAACCAAGCAGGTGCTGTACAAATGTTGCCTGAGGTGTATAAAATCATGGTCATTGAACTCCAAAACCTAACACACGCTAGGAAATAAAAATGGTTTCCTATCTTGTAGGCGATTTATTCATCTTTAAAAATGTTTGAACAATAAGTACTTGAAATCTGAACAAGAAAGCGCAACAGTAATTCCTGGTGCAGCACATAATTAGCAATAAATTTAGCAATAAAATTAGCAATAAATAGAACAGGCCATAATTTATAAGCTACTGCGCCAGCTTCTTTTCCTTGCCTAACAATTGGCAAAAACTGATTTAAAGTTTCAGGAAACTTGAGCTTCTGGAAATTTTGTTTCGGTCCACCAATTATGCAACATGTACAAAATCGAGGTTGATGAGAATAGATGCAACAGGCTTAACACACTAAAAGATGCATGCAGGATCAGACTCAAGCTTGATGCAGTGCCATTCTAACCTGGCACTCCCAGACAAATTCCTATTGCAAGGTGGTGTCCATAGAAAATTGGACAAGCTGGAAGCTGAGGGACTCATTCACTGCAAATCAATATCTTGGTGCAGATATTGCAGCGGTTAAAAAAAATCTTCAGGCTCTTGCCAACTGTGGGTCAGTATCACTAAAACAGAAATTCAGGTTAGTTGGTCTTGCGTAAATACAACTAAATCACAGTGCATTATAGCAAAGGGACGAGTGCAGAAACAAGATGCAGAGGGTGCCGTGCGCGTTTCATTTCTGCAGTGCTTTACCTGTGATGCACCGATTTACCTATGTCAATGTCGCCTACTTGCTTATTAAAGTTGTATTCCATGGATACCACATGCTGCCCATATTCAAGGTACTCGGCTTGCGGGGTACTTGCCACGACAGTCCCATATCTAGATGCTGGCAAAATCTCTAGTTTCAAAACCTGACAACTTCCTTTTCATGCCTTTTGGTCAATGCTGTTTCTGTCACCTACCATGTGGCATCTCATCATTGCCCTCAGTGTTTAGAGACATGACAATTGTAAAGACTGCTGAAGCAGCAGCAAGACCAAGCATTCACGGTGCTTACGCAGTCCTTGACCCAAGATGTAGTTATCATACTTGGAGATTTGAACAAGCTCTTTATGAGTGAGATGGACGCCAGCAGTGTTGGCATTGCAGTTATGTTCCTGGAAGCAGGCCTGTCTCTTACATCGGAAGGGTGCCGACTTGGTCAGAGCAGCATCATGCAGTCAATGAGTGGGAGTGCCTGGCAGCGGACAAGTTTGTCCTACTTTGAATTCAAAGATTGAAATTCACTGCAACCACACACATCACGGTCCAGGATTTGGCATAGAATGAGCTTCACCCAGAGTCAAGTAGTGGGTTCTTTAGCTTCAAAGATTCAACTGTAAAATTAAATGTCGAAGGGAACTTGCAAATGTTCAGCAGATGCTTTCAACAGAACCCTTCTTCATTGTAAAGTGACAGCATGCTTAAAAGTATTTCCCATAGCTGCATCAGAGCTTGAGCCACTGATCAGCTTTAAAACTGCCTCGGTGGTGAATGCTGCTCTCTTGAGTGACGCAGGTCAGCTTACCAATTTCAAAAAATCGCAATGCACTGTTGTCAACACTGAAAGTGGTTGCACAAGAGACAGATCCCCCAAGCACCGACGTTTATAAACATCATATCAGTGTATTGTCTGAGATGACAGAACTAGAAGCCAGTGGACTACTGGTTCAGTGCAGAAGCAACAGTATGGCACCACTATTCCAAAATCAGCCTCGGCACCTTGTGCTGAAAATGCCACATGACCACCTCATTGGAGGCCATGCAGGCTTCTTTTAGACACTGAAGCACATCTCAGTCTAGCTTGTGTGAACTTGGGATTCGGACTGATCATGTCAAGTATGTGCAATGCTCTGTTCTCTGCCAAAACACTATTGCTCGTTACCAGAAGCCTGAAGGCCACATAAGTAGTTAGTGGGCCACAGCTCCCAATGAAGAACTGAGCATTGGCATTGTGGGATCTCAATCTGTCACCAACACCTCTTGATCACAAGTTTTAAAAGTGAAGCTTTCTTGGCCTAGTTCCCCTTTTCCCTCATCCTGGTTTCCTCCGTTTGCTGTTAGGTATCTTGCCAAAAAGACCAATCCCAGATCAGCCTAGTAAACTAGGCTGATATTGAAGATAGTGATCAGAACTACGCCCATCCCAGAGATATCTTGTATTCACAAGGGTATTAATGTGGGTTGATCCTGCAGGCAGTGCAATCCTGATGATGCTATCGTGTGGAAGTCTCTTACGTGTAGCATGTAGAGCTAGCTCTCTGGGTTTAGCATCGGTGTCTAGCTGAGTAGACATAGTGGGATTGGTTCGCCACAGCTGTGGCACTGAAAGGGAAAGCATGAAAAACATTCATGAGAAAAAAAGAATATTTACAAAGGACAATGCTAATTAGACTCAATGGGAGGCCTCCATGGTTGTGTTGATCATGTGGTGGGAGTCAATGATCAATGGTGGGTTTTGTCAGATGTGTTGAAGTGTTAAACATGCATTGCCATGTTTAATACTTCTCTGTACATGAACCATTGCTCACAATTCTTTTCTGACAGTTCTCCACTTGCAAAACATTGCATTGGCATCAGACGGGACAAGCAAGTGGTGCACACAAGCACAAAAATGCTTTGTTGGTGTTTGCCACTTGCTTGTACAGTCTTTTGCACCGTTCCCTTCAAGGAAGTCACCTTATCAACCAGCTCAGATTTATACCTTAGTGCATTGCATTAGCTTACATCACATTGCTGCATCCACGTTGCATACCATGACACCATATGATCTTCTGTATTTAAGCACAAAGGGCATAAATAATCACATAAGTTGAAAATAAAATATATTGAATTCATCATGCATCTCTTTGCAAAGGGATTAAAACTAAAAAAAGCATTGCTTAAGAAGGATCCAAATGCATCGGATCTGCCATATTTTTTGTTATCATTATCATTATTATTTTTTTTTTGTGATTGACAAGTTCACATGTCCCTAACACTTTTCTGTGTGAACGACAACAAGCAAGAAGATTTTGGAATGTATGCATGTTGGAGTGTGCAAGTTTTTTGCCATTGCAATGCAGCTGTGGCTATCACAAATGGCAATTGCGAGATGTTTGTCATGAGGGGCAACATCCATACACACTAGGGCATCAAGGGACACCGTACTAGAATGTTCTAGAATGAGGTCGAGTGGGCTGGACGGCGCTCTCCCCCTCCGCGTGTGGAAAAATTGTGCGAGCTTGCTGCGAGCGAACTGGATTGGGGCGCAGACGCACTTTGCAGCATATTCAATGTACTTCCGCTGCGAGTGCCGAGGCCAATTGCGCATTGTGCACTCTTAAAATAGTGCTTTATTTCAACTGCAAATCTATGCTTACGCTATTCTGCCAAACATATATATTTGAGGCATGGATTATACAACTGAACGTTTTAAATTTTGCCGTCATTATGAAGTACATTGTCTGATAGCAAGTGAGAGTGCTTTGCGTGGATGCGCCGTTTTTGTTGTGGAGAACTTGCACAGTACATTTTCTTGAATGTTGTTATTTGCTTTGGTACGCCCATGGCTCTTGCCAGCTGTTACCAATTGTAATTTTAGCTCGGTGAACTGCTGTCTAAAAGTAACACATAATTTTCCCACAGCAGCCACTGATCTGCAACATGAAGCTACGTAATGTTTCACGTCCGCTTCTTGTTGGTGGAATATTAGAGTACGGACAATAATTGAAGAAAACAATATTGTTTGCCCGTCACCTTCAACCACTTAACGTACCATCAGAACCATTCTTCCGTGTAGGTGTTGATCTTGTAGGCTCTTTTCCTATGTCTGATTTGGGAAACAAGTGGATTGCTGTAGCAACAGACTACGCCACCCGATATGCAATCACACGGGCTCTTCCGACAAGCTGTGCAACCGATGTCGCCGACTTCCTCCTAGAGAACGTCATCCTTCACCACGGCGCCCCTCGACAGCTCCTCACCGACCGCGGCCGCTACTTTCTAAAGTTGTCAACGACATTCTGCACTCGTGCGCGACTAAATGCAAACTTGCTACTGCTTACCATCCACAAATGAACGGTCTAACCGAGCGCCTTAACCGCACCCTTACTGACATGCTGTCCATGTATGTCTCCGCTGACCATCGCGACTGGGACGTTGCGCTGCCGTTCGTTACTTTCGCCTATAATTCGTCTCGCCATGATACCGCCGGCTTCTCTCCATTCTTCCTCTTGTTTGGCCGCGACCCTCGCTACCTTTCGACACCATTCTGCCTGCTAGCCTGAATTCCACGTCCGAGTACACCCGTGAAGCCATACTCAAAGCTCAAGAAGCACGCCATATTGCCCGACGTCGACTTTTGGAGTCGCAGGACAATCAGCGGCGCTTATATGTCGCCCGCCATCGTGACGTCCATGACGCATTGGCCTCTCGGAGAAGTTACTTTCACGCTACTCTGGCCCTTACCGTGTCTTGCGTAAAGTAACTGACGTCACGTACGAAATCGCCCCTCTTGATCTAACCGTGGCTCAGCATCGCTCCGACGTGGTCCATGTCGTGCGTCTCAAGTTGTATCACTCGCCCGCCTCAAACCAGCACCGAGCCGGTGCTTTCGCCACCGGGGGCCATGTGACACGCTGACGAAGATGTCAGCTTGGTCGGTAGACGACGCTCTGGACTTCGCGCGCTGACTACCATCTTGTCAGCCGCTACAATTATTGTAAATATCCTGTAAATATACGTCTGACTGTTTTTAACCCCGTAACATTTTTATAGTGAAAGAGACCAGGTTAAGTGCATGACACAAAGAGAAACAAACGACTAAACTTCTCGGTAAATGAAATTCGTGACATATATTTACGTTCACTGCAGGACAAAGGCCTCTCCCTGCGATCTCCAATTACCCCTGACCTGCGCCAACCGAAAAATTATCAGATACTCTAAATGCACTAATTTAAAAAGTGATAACTTTCGATTGGAATAAGCGTGTTCGCAGTAACAAACGCGGTATCACCATGGGAGTGCGCATGGCAGCTTTGTCCGACGGCCTGTGGCTGGAGCCTTATCATAGATGGAACTAGAATGTGCACCAATCTAGTATACTCTAGATGGAACCGAGCCCAAATGTACCAACGGGCTTTCTGAGAGAAGGAATCATGGCACTGATTGGATGCTAATATGGACAACAATTTTAAGAAAAAGGATATTGCCTACATATACTCGGACTGAATCGGGGCGGGGCGACTGGGAAGACCAATATAATCTCCATGGCTGGTCTGGCAATCTTCAATGTGCCAGCATGTGAAATGATGTAGAAACATACAAGTCTCATCTAATGCCATTTGCTATTCAGATCGTATGCAATTCCTGAATCCACCGTTAGATATGATCGAATAGTTGCTTCTGTTTGAATGTAATGCATAACAGCATTTTGAATTCTCGAGGGCATGCCCAATGCTAGTGAGGACTGTTCCAAATGATTCTGCTGCTGGCGAGTTGCAGACGAATTGCACAGAGGCCCACCAGTTCTCGAACGAATTAACGAAAGGGGTTTTATAACTTCTGCTTAACATGCCCCGTTTCGGGTCAACCTGTAAATCTGTTAACTTGACTTGGGCAAGGAAATTTTATTTTTGGACAGTCTCGCAATTTTTTCATCCCATTAAAATTTAGTGGTGCATATTGTAGCACACTTCGCTCCTTCAATGAACAGAGCAAATCAGTATATATCTCTACGTGCACGTGAGGAGTGCCATTCCTTTAACTGCTTTAATATTGTCGTTACAAGTCCTCGAACCCATCCAAAATCGTGTTTTGTACTTTCCAATTATTCTCATTCAGCCAGTGTAACACTTATGAAAACATTAGATCTTCCTTACCTTTCCTTACACCATCATATTTCTCATTCATGCCCCTTTCACAAAATATATCTTTCCAATGAAACTCTAAAGCAATCACTGCCACTTTGCATCCTGCATGGACCACCAGTTCAAAGTTGGCATGCCAAGCTGCAGGACTAATCCTTATTTTGATTCATTTGTTCCGAAGACTAGTGCGGACTGGAACCAGCTTCCCGCCTCTGTCGTGACCATCGCAGTACCCAAAGCCTTCAAGTCTGTTCTATATGATCCTTTTCATTAATCTGCCCACTACACATCTAGTCTTGTCTATCGTCCACTCCTCTCTGTAATGCCAAACAGCCCTGAGAGTAAATAAATTAAATTAAATTAAAAGATGTTTGGTAAAATCTGTTGTTCAATTGCACTATGAATACAAGTTCCTGAGAAGTACTTAATGGGTTTGATTCATGCTACCTTCTGCAAAGAATTCTTTAATGGACCTGAAATCTGAAAAGCAGGCATCGATACGATTGGCCAGCAGGGGCAGTGACCTTCAAAGCTCTCCTACTTTCCTGAGATGAATCGCTTTGACTTGGTGAAACTAACAGTACTTCCTACCAGCATCACCCAGATGGCTACGAGGCCCGACATGGACTTCGACGTGCAAACAAAGGAGCTCACTTCAAGGCAACATCAACTGCCACCTCCATGGAAGCAGTAACGATCGCAAGGAGAAGTCTCCTGACCCTGGCAAGCGGACCATCAGAGAGAAGCCACCAATTGACGAAAGCGGCCAACGTCAAGGACTACCATGGGAACTGCGTCAACATCAAATTCCCAAATTGCCACGTGGTTGCCTTGTATGTGGGGGCGATCACACAACATTGGAGGCGGAGTACAGCGGAATGGTGCGACGTCATGGGAGGGATTTTGAGGACGGTTCCACGACTGGGATTGGCTGAGACACAGTCATCAGACACCCTAGTCTAGTCACCTAGAGAAATGAACTATTTTAAAGGCAGACACCTTTGATGCAGAGTGTGTGTGCTGATGTGTCCCGACATGCACTCCAAAAGATGTCTGCTCTAATCTTAGCTCATTATACAAGAACGATGTACTGTGCTCCGTGCTCCAGTCAGTATGAGTATCCCTTGTTTTGTAAATAAGTTTGCATCTCCTATATGTAAATAAACGCCCCGTTCCATTCATCCAACCTCTCGACCTCTTACTCGTCACTGAAGAAGCAACCCTTGTCAAGCAAGCTCGGACGATGGCGTGGACCTACTTAGCCTCTGTGACGCCCGGTAGCGTAGGCCAGCTACGCAAAACGAGACGCACCAGCAGCGTAGGCTAGAAAGCAACCCTCACTTGATGCCAGCCTCGGAGGCCACGACCCCCGAACCCGACCGCATGCACTCACCCACCCTTCCTCCACAACCCTTCATGCAAAAAAGTGTACACTAAACCTGGACTATGAGAAATTACAGGGAAAATCACTACGCAACCTATGTGGATTCGTTTGCAGTACAGTATGAACAAATACCAACTTACCGACATTTCCATTCTTTTACTCAATACTATGCTTCCCGAAAATGATGTGTTGTGCGAGAATGCTGCTCATATGATAATTTCTTTAGAATACAAATTCTCAAGAATCCATACACTGTACAATCAAGGAGATTGGCAGGTAGGCAAAACACAGCCAAAACTTTTTTATTGTCAACAAACATCGACAGCTTTAATATGTAACATTAAACAGCCACACAAGGGAGCAGAAATCAAATGCCATGACAGAGCCTTGAACGATAACTCTAGCTGCCAACATAATTTCTTTTTATACATAAGTATTGGGGCAGCATGCAGATGGAAACAAACTGAACATCGCTGGACACACAATGCCAACACAGCTCCCATGGAAATCAGCAATGGGGACCACATTATCCTGAATATCTGCCAATTAATGTGCAATGAAAACACTACATCTAGAACAACATAATGTAAATTAAATTCTCACGCATTATTATGGGCATATCTAATTATGAGAATGTTAAATGGAAATGTATCGCACAGGTGAAAAAGCAACTTGGCTGTAAAGTGTACATATATGAGGTAACACAGTAATGGCATTTCTCAAATTTATGATTGCCACCTCGGCCAAGAAAAAGAAGATAGCACCAGGAAGGGGGTGGGGTGTACATGTTTTTTAAGTACTCTTTGCAAAAATTCAAACAAAACAAAAACAAAACAGGTGATATGCCTAGTAGAAATCTTACCCAAATGGTGTTTATTGACAGGCTTTACATAAAATTTGGTATGCAGTTAAAACTTGAGAATACCAACGGGTAAAATGAGTAGCTCGCTGAGCATGGTTTTCATAACCCAGGATTGTGTGGGTGCAGAAGAACGAACAATGTGCATCCATTCTGCTCATGAGGCCAAGCATCAGCAGAGGGTGGCCACCAAGAAAAACGCATAAGAGAAAAGCAGGAATCACACTTGGACTCTCAAAAGAAAGCTCGGAAGCAAAAGTGACAATTTAAAATAATGCGACAGTTTCACACCAGCGAACAGTTTAAAGAAGTTATGAATAAAGCAGCTCGGAATGATTCAGTTGTTTGCTATGTATGAATGCACAACAGAGCACTTGTGATGGAAGTTTTTTGCCAGTTTAGAGAGAACCGTAAAACTGGCAAATGGCATAACAATGTGTGGGCTAAAAATTTAAGTTATGTTCGGGGGTTCTATGAGCCAAAACCACAATTTGACAATGAGGCACGCCGTAGTGAAGGACTCCGGATTAATTTTGACCACCTAGGGTTCTTTAATGTGCACCCAATGCATGGTACACAGGTGTTTTTTTCCATTTCACCCCCATCAAGATGTGGCTGCCGTGGCTGGGATTTGATCCCGTGCCCTCAGGCTTAACAATGTGAGGGTCGAACTGGCAGCTGGCATTATGAGGGAAAAACAGGCTGTGCCAGAGAAAAATTGTCCAGGTGGCAACCCTAACCTCAAAGCAGTGAAGGTGCATTCAAGTTTCAATAACAAAGTTATGCAGCCTGGCACCAGTGAACTCATGTTCAGGTCAAATAATAACGACTTTAGCATCAAAAACACGATCACACAGGGGGCAGAACATAAAGACAGGACTGGTTCATGCATGGAAGGTATGCAACTCCATTTTTATTTTCCCACCACTAAGTCTAAGCACAGAGCAACAAAGACCTACAGAAAGTGTATCATTTATACATTTCTTTGCTCCATTCTCCCAGTCATTGCACACAGTATGTCGCAGGGCTGCAGCTTGGCTTTCTCCCAAGTCCATCATGGCCAGTCAACTTGGCATGCATATCTCTCTCATATAAAACTCATCTCAATATCTGGGGCAGCACCAGAAGATACTTTAGCGCATGTGTATGTTGTTTCCCTTCTGTCTTGTCCTTTGTTTTTGCACTACTAAGTTGCATCACTAGAAAAGGGCCTCACACGCTGCGGCTAAGCTTGAGGTTGTGGCATCAAATCCTGACCCTTGCAGCTACATTCCAACAATGCAAGAATGCAAGCATGTGCTTAGAGTTAGGTACCACAAGAGGTCAAAATTAGATTAGCTCTCTCCCTCCCAACCCACAATGTTCCTCTGGGTGTTAAGCCACAACAAGTGTCATTGTTGAAGAGGACAGCAAAGTTTGTGATGAAAAGTAAGCTCCACAGCTCTCCCTTCTATATTAGACATGCAGAATTGTGCAGATATTGCGTTTGCCAAGGGCACTTCACGACATGAGGCGCTCATTTGCTTGCCTCATCTTGTCTACAATTTGTCAAAAAGGCAGCTGTTGTCACCAAAGCTACCTTCGGACTGAGAATTTTTGTTAGCAGTCACTTAAACTAAAACTAAATTCCGTGGTTTTAAACACTAACACCACAATATGAGTATGAGGCAAGTCATAATGGGGGACTCCAGATTAATTCTGACCATCCGTGTTTCTTTTAATGTACACCCAATGCATGGTACATGGGTGTTGTTGCATTTCCCCCCCATCGAAATGAGGCTGCCATGGCCGGAATTTGATCCTGTGCTCTCGGGCTTAGCAGCACAATACCAAAGCCACTACACCACCATGGCGAGTCTAGCAGTCACTTAGAATCAACATTCAGCTAACAGCCTAAAATACATAGACATCTTTGATTTTTGCATAATTAAAACAATGTTGCTAGCACAAAGGTACATGGGCAGAAGGCACATGTCATTCTTTCTATTAAAGCCAGCTCGCTTGGCAGCTGCATTAATTTGAAGACTTAGGTTGTTTTGTTCTTATTGCAACAAGATGCTTAAAACTATGAAAATAGTGCAAGTAGGACTTGCAATCAGGGCCAATTGGTTATACAGTCAAACCTCTATATGACGAATTAGGTAAAATTGGCAATTTGCTTTGTCATATCGAAATTTCGTTGTATTGAAATTCGACCCTTTATGCAAATAAGTACAGTCGCCAATCGATTTTTCTTACAAGGGGCTGCAGAATTTTCCAAATTATCGGACAATTGGAAAAAGCAAATTTGAATGGGAAAACAACTTATTTTCATGAATTTGGTAGTCGGCGACGAATAATACGGTTTCATGCCACGTCGACAATATCTTCACATCAGTGGTATGAAGTAAGCGGTTGAAGCCAGCCACGCTTTCGCATGCATTCCACCTCTGCGTCTGATAGCATCAGCAGTGGGGAGCGAATGCTTCGTCTGCCTCTCGCTCCATCGAGTCACCGAAACTCGAGATTACGCAACCTCCAATACTAAATACGCGGGAAGATAGCCAGCATGATGCCACGCCGTCTCGGCACGCCCACTCTTTGCACATGCGGCAGATTACTTCTAAAGCAGGGTGCGCGACAGCCTTATGCACTCAGCCGCGCTTACAACCATGCACAGCCACGGCCGAGACACGCGCCAAAAGTTGAGAAGCGCCAACTTACCCCACCCCCCGCACGCTCTTGATCGTGTTATGCGTGGGAAGGCGGCACTCGTGAAGCCACCATCTTCCTTGTCTCACTCTCGCAAACTTTCACTCGCACTTAAAGCACGAAGTGCACGGGCTGCGATAGGATCTTACAGCACTTGCACTTTTACAGAACATGATGCGGCTCTACTGCGGGGATCATTTTGGCCCCGCCACACGCGATTTGACTGGTACGTTTTCAAGCAGACGCTTGTAATTCAATCATTTGACCATCGGCGTCCGCGGAAGTTTCCATTTATTGTATCGGCATTCCTTTTCAGCTGAAACGAAATTTCGTTATGTTGAAATCGCATACAAACATACTTTGTTATATTGAGGTTCTAAATACATGGTTTATGGACAACAGGTTATGAAAAGCTAAATACTCCGTTATATTGAGGTTTAACTGTACACTGTTTTGTACAAACATGCTGCTTTGCACAGGAACAACTTTGGAATGGGACGTGACCTGTGTAGGGTGTGCTTTGTCTTGTTTCAAACTTGTTCCTGTGCAAAGCAGGACATTTAGCCAAAACAACTATGGAAATGCCGTGCACCTGCTGGAAACAGTTTGTGACACATTGGTAGCAACACTAAAATAGGCACTTGCCTCTGTGATGTTGCTTTTACAGCAAAGCTGTTAAGGGGGGTTCCGCAACAGTTTTCGTGCAGTGAAGGTTGTCAATGTTATCAATTGGCAGTTCTAAGACAATGCTCAAGGAACACATGGCTGCAAAACTGTTTAAATGTGATAGCATGTGTTCAGTTGGTAGGTTCATGCTTATGTCCTTGGCTTTTGCCTGAATCTGTCCACTAAAGCGACAAAAAAAATTAAAAATTAGGATATGACCAATAATACAACCAGATGTGGTGACACTGGTTGATGCTGCTGGCAGATGGGCATTTTTAACTATGAACTGCACAGTAACAGCAACTCATTCTATTTTAATCATTTCACACAATCAGTGAAATGTGCTCATCTTCTAGAGCTGAATATTTTTACAGGTGTCTGCATTAAGTGACATTTAAAGCATGATTTTTAAGCCATCATCAGCCTTTAGGATTGTCACACTGTCAAACCTCGTTATAACAAAGCCACATCAGGCAAGAAAATGCCTTCTTATAACCGATGATCATAACAAGCATATGCACAGGTATCCAAGGGGCAAGGGGGGAGGGGGGAAGGGCGTGATCAGGTCCACAGGTAAGAAATGCAAGCAGAGTGCTGCCAATGAGCCAGCAAAGGATCTGCAGTAGATTTTGATGGTTTGCCAGCAGTTTACTATGCTGATCTAAGGCACAGAAACAATGATAAATTAGATACATGTGCTCTGGACCACCACAAATATGCAATTGTGCAATTAGTGCTATTTTACGTTGCTATTGCCAAGTTGCTCCCAAAAGACTTTTCAGACGAGGAGCGAGGGACTGCACATGGATCCTAAATATGGCTGCCAGTCCAGCCTAGGCATGTGATCTCACGCTTGATCACCAAGTCTACAAGTACAAACACTGATTATGAACTTCCCATGGCAATTTGCCACCAGCCACTCTGCCAACTATGGGGAAATATTCGTCACAGCCACATTTCTTAGGCTGGCCTAACCAGCGCTGTATCATTGCGAGCCTGAAATCAAACTAGCGATTTCTGGTGGTGCTGCTGTAAGAAAACCCGAATAATTGCACAGGTTGGAAAAATCAGACATCTGAAAAATTGTTTGGCGACTGTATTTGACATTTTTGCTACGAGAATATATATTTTAAGGCATGTGCAAACAAAAATTTGTCATTACAGCAGGAGAATACGTCATTTCACAAAAACATGATCAACCAAAATTTAAATTTATTTCTTTATATCTAATAATTTGTTAAGGCTTAACTGCATTTTTACAAAATATGTACTGATTGTACTGAATAAGAGGCCTGTTTGACATGCAGAATAGACATTACAGCAGAAGAAACTTTGCATAGAGCACAACAGCACATCAAAAAGCAATGGTCAGAGGAGCTTTGTTTGGAATGAAAGCTATATATACAGAGAAGGGCCATGGAAATTAGAAACAATCGTAGACAACAGAGAAAGCCAGCGAGTACAGATTCAACAGCAAGGCAAAAGAATTAATTCCCCCAAACAGCAACCAAGAATGAGGCAAAAATAAGACATATTAAAATCACATGTTCGCCTCAGCTTTCAGCTAACTAAGATGCATCCGTGTTTTCAATATACAAGTGACAACAATGAGTGTGAAAACACATGCATGTTACTGCAAAGCATCCTTAATTTCTATTAAGAATGTTCTTAACCACAATGACAGCAACGAACACGAGTCATAATAAGGAAAACTGTCCAAACAGGGTTTATAAGAATTTGTAAGACAATGTAATTACTCATTTCCACAAAAAAATTGCCCTGGGAATTATGTGCCTCTGCTGGAATGCTTTCCGAGAGCCCTCCTCCTTAAATGTTCCAAGCTAAGGAGAATGAGAAAGTTACATACGAACAACAGCTGCACACTGTGGGCTGGAATGTATTCATGATGGATTGGCCAACAGCCCACAGGTATGTGCCCAACGAAATTTCGCAGGTGCTTTAGCACCCCAATGCTTGTAAGGCTTGTTGGAACAGTTTCTGAATCTCGCACAGTCTTACCAAGATGCATGCATGCACACAATTTTAGTTTCTATTTTCTTTTTCTAACACTAAGAAACAAGCTCTAAAGTATAAACAAAGCAGGACAGCCACTAAACACAATGAATGTCAGTAAAATGAATGGTGAAGTTTTTAGAGTGCCTAGCACCATATTTCAGTATCTTGCAGTGTTGTCACTTCAGAGACATTGTGACAACACCTTGCATTAGCATCATATTGACCATCAGCTAAACACTGGAACGCACCTTTCCAGTGATTGACCAGGGATCCAAATATTACTGCATGCACATAAAGCAAGAGGCACTGAACCATCATTCTTTAAATACCAACTTGTCCATTGTGGTTGAAAATGCAAGAATGTCTCAGAGTGGAGCTGGCCTACTGCCTCAATGCCAAAATGATGAAGCAGTGATGGCAACATTAGCTTTCTTTTCACGTCTACATATTGCTGCAAAAAGCCGGAAGGATAGCAATGATGTCAGGGAACATCTTTTTCTGTCCTAAACCAAGTCATGCTACATTTGTAGTCCGGGCTTCAGCGCTATCTCGAAGCTCAGGCCAGAAACACTATGTCCAGGCAACACACCATAGTATATTTGAAGTGAATTAGACACAAAGGATCAGAGGAAGAAAAACTGACAGTAGGACAGGACACCCTGTCCTACCGTCAGTTTTTCTTCCACTAATGCTGTGTGTCTAATTCACTTTAAGTAGCATATACCAACTAGCCCAACAATAAGTCATACTAAGGTATACATCATAGTATGTTTGCATTAATGTCTTGTGCTGTTCCCATGATGCCAGAGCAGCTAACACATGCTGTTCTTCAGTTGCTTGCAAATTCAGGCTTTCTTGACGGCTGCACTGCTGATAATGTGCATCCACCTAGAAGCAGATACAAAGTGACTGTTAGCCAGCGCAGCCATCCCAATCTAGTCACAGCCCAACCTAGTCCCAGTTAGAATAATGCCTCAAAGTTGGTTGAGGGAGAGGAATGAAGCCACAAGACAAATATTACATGAACAGGCCTCATATTAAAACACTTCAATGGCTTCCCTAAGTGCAGTGGCACAGTAATGAGGGGGAGGGGGGGTGGCATCATATATGTCTGAAGACCCCCTTTTTCTGCTGGCTTGACTGGGCATAAATGGTAGCAAAACGTTTCATGTGCAGTGTGCTGATGTCCCACCATGGTTTATGTGTTGTCAGTATGTACACAGTGTTTCATTTATCAGTTTTGTATCGTTTGTATCAGTTTTGTATCAGTTTTGCCGTGTTGAATAAAAACACTGCCTCCTAGTCATAACTTACAATCTCTTTGTCATTTTGCTGTTGTCACGGTGGCGTCCCACAGGGCGGGGTATTGAGCCCTATTCTCTTTAACCTAACTATGGTTGACCTTGCTGAAATATTACCCAAGACGATTCACCTATCAATGTACGCTGACAATATTTGGCTTTGGTCTTCTACGGTGACTCGTCTTCAAGTGCGCACAAGAATTCAGCAGGCAGCCACCCAAACTTGTTTGTATCTCCGCAAACAAGGCCTTAGTGAGTCCATCAAAAAATTTGCTTTAATCACGTTTACGCGCAAACCCATGGCACCGTACCCTGTTTCTCTCAATGGCCAGGGTATCAAATACCAGAAGCATCACCGCTTGTTAGGTGCGATTATTGACGGGGACCTTTCATGGAGCCCCCACTGCATCTACCTGAAGCGGAGACTAACTTCGATTGTACATATCATGAGGTTCCTGTGTGGAAAAACCTGGGGCGCATTGGTACGGTCCATGCTGCAGCTATACAAAGCACAGTTTCTGGGCTTTTTACTGTACAGCTTGCCGGTTTTGGCAAACACATGTAAAACAAACATTCAGACCCTAGAAAGTTTGCAAGGCCAGGCTCTACGGACAAGTCTTGGACTACCATGATGAGCTTCAACTCATGCAACAATCATGATTGCTACAGACTACTTGGTTCTAACATATATAATGACTGACAACCTTAAAGCACACATTACCCAGTCACTATATTGCTGCTTTGCCAGCACAACGACCTCAAGCCACATTTTCCAAACTTGTTGCGACACATCAAGGCTACCTTCCGTCTGGCTTTACCCAGCAGCAAGACAACTGTTACACCTCTTGTGTCTACGACAGCCACAACTGCGCCACACAATTCCAGGAATTCCAAACACTCGTCATTCAACAGTGGCTTTACGTCAGTTCACACTGTCATTACTGAAGAAGGCATATGAACAAAGAACGCACATTTACACTGGTGGATCTGTCTCAGGCACCAGCTCCACAGGTGCTGCTATCATCCTCTTGGCCTTACAAGTCACAATTACATTCAAAGTGTCCCATACAAGTGTCCCATACGGCAACAGAACTTGCCACTCTATAAGCCACTGTTAATTACCTCGCACAAGCCAAATCTCGAAAGTGGGTTATTTTTGGGACTTCAAGACAGCCCTTCAGAGTCTGCAGTCAGCCTTACGACGTAAGACCCATGAACAACTGGTGTTTGAGACCAGAGAGGTTCTCCATCAAGCCCTGATAAACAGACATGACATCATCCTCCAACGGCTTCCTGGGCACTGTGGCATCGTCGGAAATGACCCTGCTGATCATGCTACCTGGTCAGTCCATAAAGAAACCCTGACACTTCCTATGCGAGGGGTTGTTTACTTGCTCAAACCAAGACTGAAACTTTGTGGAACACCCCGATTTTCTCCAACTGCCGTCTCCACCGTCTGGATCCTACATTGAAGCTGTAGATTCCATCGAACTTCTCCCACCATGATGCAACTTTACTGTGCCACCTCTGGTTAGGGGTGGCTTTTACAAAAGCCTACTCCTTTCTTATTTGAATGACCGACACACTTATTTGCGACTCGTGCAAATGTGAAGAGACGATCGAGCACGTGTTGTGTTTTTGTAATCTCTATGAGATAGAATGCGACGTTTTTCAGAGGGTGTTAAACCGATTAGATAGCAGACCATTTTCAGAGACGTAAGATTCCCGGACCATGGCCCCATGCATCGGAGTCTCACAAAGCAATGCGGGCACTGCTACATTTCATGAAATCGACTGGCCTCAGTGACTGATTATAGGCATGAAGCTATGGACAACCGCACATATTCATACTGATAGTACCTTTTTTCTTCCCTCCCTCTCCTTTCTTTTCTTCCATTAAACACCTTCTCCTGTCTAGAGTAGCAAACCGGAATTGCATCTGGTTGACCTTCTTCCTTCCCCTCCCCTCTTTTTCCTCCTCCTCCTCCTCCTCCTCCTATTGTTGTTGTTGTTGTGTGACTTCATGCCACAAATACAGTGTCCTGTTCCAGCTGCACAGAATTTTACAAAACGGTGGATATTGTGTGGATATCTCCCGGTATTCTGTCAGGTTATGTGTCTTTGTGGCCACTAGGAACTCGGTATCGCGCAAAATATGGCAGATAATCAATAAGGATATCTTAAATAACTGCTTAATTAACAATTATAGAGTAAACACTGCAACTCGAAAATTGAGGACCCAAAGTCATATTATTAACTCAACAAAACTTCTCTAAACAAAATCGTCTTGGGTGCTAGAGCCTGCAGTACTTTGAAACTGCGGACGGCCCAGTATGGCAGTACCAAAAGAAATATGAAATAGTGCACCAGTGACGTCGATCTCTCTATCCTCTTCATTGCAAGTGTAGACCAACAGTAGTGCAAGCTTTCGCTGGCACGGGCTTCAGGGTGGCCTTGTCATTTTTTGCATGTGACGCCAGGAATCGATGCGGAGCATGCTCTATTCCGCTTCCAATGTTGTGGCGGTACCGCAGCTCGGATGATCACATTTGCCAATAGCAGCAAATAAAGAAAGGCTTTATGGATCAGAATGAAGAGAACTCGTGATTGTCATAGCATTGACACCCGCGCAGCAAGGAAGCAGGTGGTGTTTTCCGACAGGGTGGGGAGATCAGCGTCACTGACAGGCTACTTAATTTTCGTTTGGGTTCAGGGCTGGCAACAGCCAAAATACTGCACGCCATAGCACTTGCGACGATTTTTGTGAAGTTGTTGTTGGGCAACATATGACTGTCGGGCTTCAATCTTGCAAATGCAATATTGCCTCTAAAATCGCTAATTAAAACTTTATCTGTATTGGCTGCCAAGCCTTACAGTCTGACAGCAGATGTGTAAATGCACCTATCACAAGTCATCGGTGCAGCACCCTGTATTATTTGGTGCAGAAAATAAAAGAGCCTGTATACCTGCTACATTAGTGATCTAGGAACAAAAGCGAAGAGTGGGGTTGGGGGGGGGGGAAGGTTCCAAGGCAGCTGTACTGGTGCTGAAACATTATCCCTCCCTCCCCCGATCCCCGGAAATTTTCTATATCCTCGCCTTCCTGACTACGCTCCGGAAGGGGGGGGGACAGAAGAACTAAGAAATAAGTCTGCTAAGGCGTCTAACCAAGAGCGGTCAGGAGTGAGCGTGCACTGGCAAGCGTGCTTCTGGTCTGGCCTTAGGTTTCATGGGGTTCAAGGCTAGTTGAGCGTTCAAAACTAGTTGAAATTAGCGAGACCTAATGGCTACGACACGGATAAGCAGGGTGGCCAAAGTTTAAATGCCATGCAGGAGGCCGCGGCCAAGTGTGAGCAGACGATAGTTGGCTTGAAAGCAGATTTTTGCTTACTTCGGCCTGTTTATTAAACTGCATCAATAAATATACACAGTAACAGTAGGAAGAAGCGCACTGATCCAAACACCCTTCTTCATCGATGTCAGCTGTTGGCCAATAGCAGCTGTGTATGGGAATCTGCTATATTGCTAAATAACATGTCCATAAAAAGGTGAGGAGCGGCCTTCTGTTGAAAACAGATCGTCTGATAGAAAAGTGACTTCGCACTCCGCTTGCGAGCTTCACAAGCTGCACATGACTGCAAAACTTCACAGCAGCATATGCTATCCTTGGGCTGTCTTTTCACCAAGCCTGAGGGGTGGTTCAGGACTCCTTTAATACAGGTTTAATGAGAACAAAGAATTTCAACCATGAAGATGACTCTGTTCATTGAAGTATCATGACTAAGTTCCATTTATTCTGCAGCTGAAAGCAGTAAGCTAGGTGCTCAAGTTTAGTGCATTGCATTCTATTTTGCAGGTTTCAAAGAGTCATGCACATCTTGTGATACTGATTGACTGCCTGGTTCATCAAAACTGAAAGGAAAAATTATGCCACATGGGGAAAACATAACACACAGTTTATGTGGAGGTGTCCTAATATTGCAAGAAAATTTAAATATAGTTTCAACTGCATAAGTCGACACTACACTGGCAATAACATAAATAGTGGAATGCCTTTACTATTGTTTTTTTTTATATATAAGGTTAGAGATGATGCCAATAATGTTCATGAACACAAGAGGCTCTTCAAAATTGTATATTTCCGGATGTGCCCATAATGCGGCAATAAAGTAAAAGAGGTAATTATCAAAATATTGAGCCTTTCAGAAAGAACTTGTAGCAAAGGATAGTGCACCATTGTACAAACATGCTTCCAACAGTCCAAATAATACATTATTTAAGTCGGTGATGCAAACAGAAGAAATACTCCATACATGGGTTCCCAATTTACTTTTCAGAGGTGGTGCCACACGGTTTACTCAAGTGATCACAGGACAATAACTGGAACAGTATGTACTGCATTTAGCAGTATATAGACTTTTCTTAAAGCTTAGGGAAATTTAGAAAATTGTCAACAAACTTGAGAACTCAGCCTTTCACACATTCACTTCTATGTATTTGAAAGAACACTATGGGAGGTAAAAGTAAGACAAAAATATGAACATGAAGTTGGGGCACTCATACAATTCATACTCGCTGCCAATGTTTAGTTTTGCAGTTAAATGGACTTGATATAATTTGCACAAGTAAATTTGGAGCCAAGGCATTTTGCACATAACGTCCAAACAAACTAACAAAATGTATAACTAGGAGAGAATATATGTGGCATGTACTAGCATCATTACTTTTTCCATTCATGCCCCCTTTACTTTTGATGCAGTTTAGTTTGTTGTAAACACCAGCATTTCCAACAGTGTGGCCCACAGACTCCCAGGGTTCCTTCAAGGATGACCACTTTGAGGCCACATCTCTGGCAATATTTGTTCACCATAGGAGACAAATTCAGAAGTGCATTTGTGATAACTTATTCAGGTAAATATGCACCTTCCATGAACACAAGGCTTACCCTAACCGAGATATGTAGGCTTTAACTGATGCACACTTTGCTTTGGGTGCTTAGCCAACTGATCTGTGCACATGGGCGGTGCTTGGCTTGTGCAACTTTGGTCGCTTATTGCAAACAGTGGTCGCTTACTGCAAACTTCTGTCACTTGTTGCAACGCACCGGTCACTTGCTGCAATGTACAAGCTGGCTGCACCATTAAATTTACATGACCGCCAGATTCATATGCAATGTAAGATGTAGGACTATTACAGATTGGCGACGTATCAAGGGGAACATGATACTTGGAACCCAATGGGATTTAGGGTGGGACCGTGAAAATGCAACGTAGCAGCCAGGAAAATGCAGCAGCGAGAAACATATCAATGGGGTTCCACAGTGTTTGGAATTTTTCTGCTAAAAATAAATTTTTTCTTGATTTTGTGTGTGTTTTGATTTATGAATTTTGGGTGCTACGAATATTTTACATGACCCTGTGAAATTCGTATCACCAAGAGTTTACTGAATTTATTGTGTTCACACAGAACGACAAAAGAAGGGTGCAGACAAAAGGTCATGGGCATCGTAGCTTTCTCACAATCCAGTGGACACCTGAACTGTCTCTTTGTCATGGAAGGAATACAAGGTAAGGAAATAGAGAATGAGGGCAGGAAAGTTAATAAAAAAGATGTAAAGAAAATATGTCGCATATTACTGAGAAATAAGAGAGCTTTAAAACAATTAAAACAACTGGTCTACACCATAACAGTTACAATCAAGATATTTAGAGGACTTGTCTTAAATCTTTTTAGAAGTGAAAACTGTCGACATCAGGCACATGGAACTCACCTCTGATATGCGTACTCGCTCTCAGCACGGAAGAAGTAAACATGGCTGCGGTACTGCAGCTTGAAGACGTGCTGCTTGCCCATCTGGTCACCAGGCTGTGCTACTGTGTAGCCCAGCAGTGGAAGGCTTGCCAGGGGCACAGATTCCTGCCACAAGCGTAGAGTTTCATTCTTAACCACTTCTGACCTGAGCTTCGTAGCTAAAGTAAAATGTTGGAATTGAACTTATAAGGGCCTGTTAATCAAACAAGAAAGCTGGACTAGTGTCTACATGTACAGTGAAACATGATTTAGTGGCGCTAAATTTATATGGGATGAAGCAAGATACACACAGGACAAATGCCAAACTTCCATCTACTTTCATGCCATTTGCTGCCATGGTGTCAAAATAGTGGGCTTGTTACAAAATAGTGGCAGGAGCCACGTGCAAAAAATTCTATAACATACTTGTATCTTCTAAGTATATGTATTTTTACATGGAAAGTACATCTCGCACCTCTTGTAAGCTTGTAAAACAGAAAGCACTATTTCCGCAGCTTTTCCCTGATTCTTGTGCCAACTTTTTTTTTTCTAGCTCAGCCACAACAGCAACGGAGCATCTTGTACACATGGATGTCAAGACAGCAAGAAGATAGTGGGGAAAAAGAAAAAAAGACCATCAAGAGCTGCTTGAGTGTGCCTAAGTTACAGTAGGGGACTGGCTGCTACAAAGACCCTACTGTATTTTTTTTTTTTGCATGTGTTTATTCAGTGAAGATTTTACGCCATACAGAAGCTAATTTTTCGTAGCTATTTTCTCCAATTTCAGAATATGTGAACAGTTCATAAATTCCTTTGTCTGTCATAGCCTGAACAGACAAACATACCACACTGGTTATGGCCAGGACTGCCCTTCTAATACACAAACCTGGCCATTTTTTCTTCTCTTGTTGGCTCGGCAGATACTTCATGCTACACAGAAACTGGTTCTTCATTGTTGGATTATTCCAATTCATAATTCATCAAGTATTAATAAGTGTCTTTGCCTGTAAAGTGCGCATGAACCAGCCACACTGGTTTGTCATAGCTGTGAGAGAGTGGCAGAGCACCGAGACATTTGCTCCACCTGCAAACTTGCAAGGTTTTTGTGTGTTTACATGAATTTTCCCAAGCTGCAACAATAGGTACGCAATGGTATTTCTTGCACAATTTGCTCCCGGAGAAACAGGGAGTGCACTGAAAACACTAAACGAGTATACTTGAGAGTGGAAGGGGCTGTGCGAGGGTGGGTGCCCAAGTTCTCTTGGGACTGGCAGTCATTAGATTAATGACAACAAATAAAAGATGGAAGGGTGTAGATGTCCTAGTGCCTGCTTAGGCAACATGACAAGAGTCAATGCAAATAGCATTTTCAGCAAAATTTACTTAGGTTAATGTTTGGGCTAACCACTGCCCGCATTTGAAAGTGACATGCAGTTGTCAAATTCTATATGACAGGCTCGAACCTGGAAGGACTTGTAGAAGAAGAGGCAGAAGTTACTGAACACCACCCACAGCTTCTGCCATCCACTGCTGTTCTTGAACTTGCGCAGCAGGTAGCCACTGAGGTAGTGCTGCATAACAACACATCCAGAAGGGCATAAACCTTTTACAACAGTGGCAAAACCATTGTGCTAATCTGATACCCATACACAAAGGCACCTGCAAGAAATAAAAACTGTAATGACCCAGACAACATACTAATTGGTATAAAGTGCTTATGGGCTGCCTGCTGTGCTAGCATTTCAGGTCAGCTTTTAAATGGTTCCAGTGACAACTTTAAGCGAACAACACAGCTGCATCAAGCTTAAAGAAGCATGCAGCATTCACGATGACATTTTCACAACTAATCAAGATGATTTAGTTAACAAATCCAATAATGAGCTATGACATTGCTTGTGAAGTATAACTGCCTTTTTGTACCTTGTATGTGCTTTTCTACAATATTAATTTGTTCCATTTTTAAATATATAGGTTCAACAGAATATTACTCTGGTATTGTAGTATGTGATGGGTGCAGTTTTACATTGCGTGCTGGAGGAGGCCGAAATGAAGTGTTGTTGGCCGCTTACGTCATTGACAGAGTTCGCAGCTGGCAACATATCGTTGGACGGAGCGATAAAGACAGGGCCAATAGAAATGACACCGCATGTAGTCATATGTGTGTGTGATACCGAGATGACCAGAGGTAGATCGTCATGAAGCTGCTTGAGAACTGTGGAACGCAGTTGGGCTGGAACGGCGAACAAGGCTGTCGAAGCGAACACTGTGGCAGTAAAAAGTTCCATCCCAAAGCAAGAATATTTGTAGTGTTGCGTTGGCACTTCGCATGCTTAAACGGTCTATGATAGAGCATAACGTAGGGTCACAGCACCATTTGTTTTAAATGTTAAGCAGGTACAATATGAAAAAAAAACACGCTTTGGTGTTATGATTTCTAATGTCTGGGGGATACACTGGATACCGAGACCAACAGTTGGCATTGTGCGTGGTGCATTCGCCTAGTCTTGTAGACAACCGAAAACGCATATGCACTCCTGCAAGTGCAATGCCCAGCAACCAAGCTGACCAGTGGGATCCTTCAGTGAAGAGAGTCAACATAGAGCAGAATATGACCACTAAAAATGACCACCAAACAGATATGGGCAAAAATTAATTACCGCACAAACAAGTGCAAGACAATCGTGTGTGGTGATCAAATAATTGCGCTCTGGTGAAGAGAGCAGTCGGCCAGCGTATGCTATTACACAGGCCTGACCACACTGATGTTGTGCAAGGACAGTGTCGATGCCATGGCCACTGGCATCCGTGAGAACTTCTGCTGGAGCAGATGGGTCAAAATAAAATAATATTGGAGATGTCGTAAGCAGATTGATAAGACTTGAAGAGGCAGTAACTTGCTCAAAGCCCCATGAGAAAAACAGCATCCTTCTTCAGAAGGTCGGTGAGCAGGAACACAAGCCAAGAAAACTGCGAACATCTTTTGCTGAGCAAGGTACAGAAAACTCCCTCACTGTGCTCAAATTTAGCTGTTTAAGAACCAATTTCAGTCATGCTTTTTATGGGACACTGTGCTGTATTTGCAATATGTGGATCATTTTACATGATGCAACTTGTAGGTGAGTGTCTTTTGAGTTATGGAAACTGTTGTCCTTGAAGAGTGTCGCACCTAATTTGCTGCCTGAAAGGCTACAATAAAATCCACAAGATGCTACTTTTAGCCACTATACTACCCTCAAAAGCATAATTGAAATCATCGTTAGAGAAGCAGACGGCATGAAAATTAAGCACAAGTGTGCATAACATGAAATTGAAGTACAACGGCGACATATAAAATAATATGTGTATCGCAGTGTAGTGCAAAGTACTTACAGAAGTGTGTGAATGTTACCTCCATCTGCAGTGGCAACTTCCGTTCGAGCAAGCTTCAGAACACAACCCTCATGATCTCACCCTCATTCAGACTCAGAAGATGGACGTACTTCTACGGAAGGTAGCGAAAGCGGCTCTTGGGTTGCCTCCCCATGCTTCCAAACAATGCCTTCTTCAGCTTGGTATCCACAACACCGTAGGCGAGCTTCTCGAGGCTCACCACAACGGTCAGCTCCAATGTCTCAGGCGGAGCTGCCAGGGCTGCGCTATACTCTCTCATCTTGGCTACCCTGCCCCTGAGACACCCACCCACATCCAACAGTATCACCTCGCTCCTGCTCTACGTGCTAGCATTGAAGTAACTCCAATTCCCAGCAATATGCATCCCAAGCGACACACCTGCTGGAGATGTGCCGGAACTCAGGCCCTGGCACCCATTTTTGGAGATGGCACCACAGTGACACTGGTTCTTCACACTGACGCGACCCGCTACCCAGGGAGGCATGCCATATGTATAGCTGCAATTTAAAACACAGACGCGCTTAGGGTGTTTACCACAGTTCTCACAATGGAAAGCGGCTCGGCAGAGGAGGGAGCTATCACCCTCACTCCATGCCTCAACCCTTCCCGCACATGACACCCCCATCACCATAGTGACGGACTTGCAGACTGCCTGCTGGGCTTTCAAGCAAGGACTTGCGATGGCACACACACATCGAATCCTTTTCTCTGTGCCGCCTTCCGTGTTACGCAGGGTGCCTATTGCCTGGACACCTAGACGCTCCTCTCTCCATGGTAATGAACGCATTAATGCGGTCACCTGAGGTGTGACCGGCCGGGCACCATAGGAAGAGCTGTCCAACCCAGACGACACACCGGCAGAGTCCCTACACTACACCGCGACATTGGAGTACTACTGACAAGGCCGTCATAACTATCCCCCTCCATATCCTTTGCTTAATAGGGCAGATGCCGCTACCTGGCAGGAGCTGCAGACCGATTCCTTTTTTTGAGTCCACATGCTACATAACTTTCAACCCACCCTATACGCGTCCTATTGGCCCTACTGTGGCACCAAGCCCACGGTGTACCACTCCACATGGGAATGCCCTAACCCTTCAGGTGTTCTTCCTATACCCAACCCTACCCTTTCCTCTTGGGAGTCTGCACTGCTCAGCTCAAGCCGGTAGGAACAGGAACGGCTGATCCAGCAGGCTCGCGAAGTTGTGCATGGCAATGGAGCCCTAGACTGAGGGCCTCACTCGTCAAGGAAGAATTTCCTACTTGATTGCCAAATAAAAGTTTATTCCCTCTCACTCTCATGAGATACCAGAAACAGCAATACCAGAAACATATACCATATGGGCAATATGCGGTGACTAAAAAAGCCCATAGCTTCAGATGTAAATGATTCTTGACCCCCACAAGCTTCTTCGCAGAGATATGAGGTCGTTCAAAACCATCCCGAGATATTCACAGTTATAGAACGCATACAGAATTAAAAAGTTATTCATCACACATTTCAGTGAGTCCTGTTTCCAGCTATTTATTCTGGAACACCCCGATAAGGCTAGTCCTTGAGTGCCTGCATTTGGATGCGATTATTTGTAAACCTTGACATGCCTAATCAAGTTATATGTGCATGCAATAATAATAATAATAATAATAATAATAATAATAATAATAATAATAATAATAATAATAATACAGAAATATACAATAAGACTATCATTTACAAAGTACATGCACACAACTTGCCAGAAAAAAGGCAAAATTACTTTAGAAAAAAAAAAAGGTTGCTCAAGTAAATAAAAGACGTTACAATCACAATGTTTGTTGTCAATTTTGTTCGTTGAAAAGAAAATAAACCTTTGACCAATGAATGTGTAGTTCTGGAATCCATTCTTGCCACTTCCTGCCGATCACATAAAAACGTACATCTTTTTATATCTGTGAGTGACTGTAAAAAGGCATTTGCTCTTAATACTGCTGCTTCTACACAAACACTCATCATCTTTATTGCACATGCTAAGAATAAGCTGCCAGAAAAAAGAGAAAAATACACTGAGTAGGCCAATGTGACACTCCTAATTTTGAAAAGTTGGTTGGAAAGCAGAATCATCGCATACAACCACTTTTGTTCAGTACAGCTTCAGCTTCGAGACACCGGCTACACGTGTCTTTCGAGGTCAGCAGAGGGTAATTTTGTTTTCCACATCATCCCTGGCATAAAATTTTGAGGGGCCAGCTAAACTACATTCAGTGACAAGAAAGTGGTACAAGGGGAAAAATGACCCATCGCAGCAATCATACGGCAGACGAAGTACCATGCATGAAGAGAGATGCGACCGCAAGACACACTGGCACACATACACAGAGAGAGTGAAGTATCTGTTACTTAAGCGTGGCAGGTTTGTCACAAAACTCAGAGTGTGTAGCTAAGCTACATTTACTGATGGACAAGTGGTACAGGCCAGTTGGTGGAAATGATGCGACTGTTGCGCCGGTAGCTCCAGTGACAGACGCTGCAGCAATGCTGGCCAGTCAGTGCGAATAGGGAGCTGTGAAACTGAAGTATGTCTAAGAATGTTTTACTCGTGTGCGGCTCTGTGCAGTCAGTTCCATAGTCAAGCCAAGCCAAGGCTCATCAAAAGCAAGAATGGTGGTTGGTGCTCGTTGCTTGGGCAGGCTTGGGGTGCCAGATTGTGACATATCATACGAGTTCATTTCCACAGTTATGATGTAACAACAGGGTTTTTAAAGTGAAGCTTTCTTTGCCTCTTCCTTCTACTTTCCCACTGCTGTTGCTGCTGCTGTAGGGCACACTGCATTGAGGGATGGTTCAGAGCATGTGTATACATGGCAGATGCAGGGCAGAGAGGAAAGGCGACACGAGAAAGAAACTAATTTGGACCTTTTCAGCATGTCGCATGTGCATAATACCCTCTGAAGCTCCCTTGGTGTCGCTACATTAGCCTCTTGACAGCTGCAATTATCCATAACCCACGCTAAAGCACTGTAGAAACTGTAGAGCTAGATAGAATGGCAGACAGGAGGGGGTAGAGGAGGTAGAGAATGGGTAGAACCGATGCAGTCACAATACAAGTGAATAACAGCCTTGGAACTCTTTGCTCGCAGTTCCCATACAAGAGGGGAGGGGAGAGAGAGAGGTAGGGAGAAGGTGACGTGAGAAGGCAAGGAAACGCTGCTACTATAGACATGACAGCAGTTGGAGGCAAACTCGATAAATTTAAGTTCAAGGTGCGGTATGGTATGTTTCTGCTATTTCTGAGAAACAAACAACATGCAAATTTGTCAGGTGGACAACTTACGCAGGCCGTACAAGCAGGGCTGCATTAAAGTGCAAGGTAGGGTCTAGGCGACACTATGGACATGGTTGCATGACAAATTAACACTTGAGGTTGCGGGTTTGATCCCGACCACAGCAGCTGCATTTCAATGGGGGCAACATAAGAAACGCTCGTGCATTTACGTTTAGGGAAACATTAAATAACACCACGGTGTCAAAATTGATCCGGAGTCCACGATGTGATGTACCACGTGAGGAAATGACAACGCTCAATCCTCTCAGAGGTTATTAAGTATGGTGTGCAACGATGCCTCAAGGAAACCTCTCCCTATGTGTTCTGTGTACTAGGCAGGCAAACAGCAGTGGTGCACGAAAGGTAACATTTGACATCAACTCACCACTCTCGTGTTGGTCTAAAAGTTGAATAAATTTAAAGATTTGTCATAAACATAACCACTAATCATCACCCGTCAAATCAAACAGCACAGAAACTTTCACTCACATCGATTCCCACAGTGAAGGGGATCCATATATTTTTCAATGCATGAGATTCTATGTGAATATGCTGGGGCTGTGCAACAACGATGTAGCAGCCAGGAAAATGCAGCACCGGGGAACGTAATAGCTGGGTTCTACTGCAATAAGATATGGATACAGCTTTGATAGGGCAGAAAAGTAACTGCCAAATTACACAAGGGTATCAATCTGAGCAATGACATCTGCATCCCTCACATGAACAGTAACACAAACCGTTTCCGTCTATGTGTCACTTGTCTTAATTTTAATGCCTTGCACAATGCAAGATGCAGCGGTGTACAAGACGTGCTCACCAGAAATGCCTGCTGGTACTGGCTTCGGCCAATGCTTGTGTTGCGGTGCCAGCAGAGGTGCAATGTGGTGGTGGCATGGACTGGGCTCTGTGCAGAGTTAGAATGCCGCATGCTTTCTGCCCCTGACCTATCTAGCCGCTCATCTGACGAGTCTGCAAGAAATCATGTCATGATGAACACAGGTCACTAAATGAACTGTATAACAAAGGCACTCTGTTCAACAGTCCACCTTGACAAGCCACCCATAAAATACTCAGTTTTGCTCAAAGGTACAGTAAAACCCTGTCAGGATCTACACATTGATGACACCTTTCTGTGGAGCCGTAGAAAATGAAACAAAGGTTTTAATACCGTGGACGCCATGAACACATCAGGAGTTACCTGCCTATTACCTTTTAAACTGCACATAAATCAGTCATCAATCTGATGCAGGTCTGCCGTAATTGGGCCACCAAGACAGGTGGTGAGTCATGCGGTAAGTAATAATTATCATTTCTAATTACAGCCCAAATAACAAATCAAGGCACTAGTGCAAAAAATGAATATTTATATAAATGTATTACGTAGTTTTCTTCAACATGCCATTTACAGTAAGCATGCAGTAGTAATTGTGTTGGCACTGCATGCCTCAACCTTTTTCATTGAATCACACTGTGACTGAAGTCTATGATAAGGAGGTTACATATCACCTTCTCTGCATACATTCCTGCATGCAGGGAAGGGTTGATGCCAATGACAATAAGGCGTGGCTAGTGAGACTTGTTTTTGTGCATGATTCACATATGCACCTTAGTATAATTAACCTTTTCTTAAGATAAAAGATATGCATTAGAATCAGGTAAATAAGTGTAGAACAGCTTTTGATTTCACCGCCAACTTCTGTTTATTGAGGGCACCCAAGTTTACAGGAACAAATTTTCAATTAAAGGAGTAATGACAGAAAAGTTTTGTCGCGTTTTTATTCATTCATATCGCATAGGTGCCAACCCAGTATTCACGATACGAAGCCTCAATTCTTTGAGAAGGTAACAAATAATTAATTACGTTACTTCTTAAGGCGACCAGTTCAATATGCATGCAAAGTGCAGTGCAGCTTCGGATGTGAAAAACGAGGCTACTTGTATCATTAAAATCTAACGTGTCAGTCTGGTGGCATCTGGCACCACTGACACATACACAATGACTGTGCTGCGAAGAGCAGCACAGTCATTGTGTTTTTCAAGTCCTTTTAGCACATTATGGGACAAAAGGGAAAAATGGGTTCCCCACATTTTTAAGAAAAGTGTCTGTTTGAATGAACCAAACGCTTTCAGTGACAAGGTTATTGGCCTTCAGCTACAGAACTGAGCTGAATGGCATGCTCTTTAGTTCTTAGTTTTTGGTGCCGTGGTTTCACAAACACCTTTGCTTTTTCACATCCAAAGCCATGTTGCACTTGGTGCACATTTTAAATTGGTAACATTAAATGATAATGTAATTATTTGTTGTGCACTGAAAGAATTAAAGCTTCATACTGTCATTATGAAATAGACAGCTATGTGAAGCAGCTAAAAAGTTGGACACAATATTTTGTGTTAGTACTACTTCAAGAATTTTCTTGCCCCACTATTCCTGCTTGTGACAATGATGATGCTTACGGCAGGATTTGAGGCTTGTGTAGTACAGGCCTTTGTGGTCTCGGGCCATCTCAATGCAGCCACACAGGTCTTGTATCCATCGCTGTCGTTCCTCCTCTGACCTGCAGTAGTGACTTAGGTTAAGCTGTGGTTATTGGACTCATTTTTCCTGTTAAACTTTACTTTGCAGTAGCATGAGGTAAGGCCACTCCTGTGACACCTTTCTTCTGTTTCTGCATGCACATTCTTCACTTAAGTGGTATGTCAAGCCATTCAGTGATGTACTGTCACCAGGTCTTTATGCATGCTTTCATTTCTGTCAATGAAGCATAGCTGCATCTGCAGTGTGCCTGAACTCTGTCTTCCTCTATATCTCTTTCTCCTCTATGACTTGTTTGTTATTTTCAAGAAATTGAAACGAGGAGTTGGTCTTAGCACAAGGGGAAAACACTATTACAGCAAAATAGAATATGAGATCGTATGTCTCATCTATGTTCACCCCTTGTGTTTCTTACATGTTGTTTTCGATGACCATGAAGAACTGACTAGCCTGAATTTCAGCTCTAGTAGAATATGAAGCAGCTTTAGAATATTACTGACGTTTATTGAAAAATAAATGCACTAACAGTAAGACTTAGCAACAGATTAAAGATTAATAGCCAAACTGGTTCCAGTTATCAGTATTATGTGGCATAAATGAATAATCCTGATTTTGTGTACCAAAGAGGGAATTCTGTTTTATGTTAATGTAAGACAGATAACCAAGCTCAGTACCTCTCTGCTTTTCCTTTACCCCCAATCTCTCTTGTCACTTCTTTTGCCTTTTCTCGGGCTGTCACGAAAACAATAAGTGGGGTGAAGATTTTTTTTCTTGCATTAAAATAAACAAACAAGCAAATTTCAAGCATAAACTTAGGTCCGTGGGGAACCAACCCTCTATCGGCTTTCTAAAGTGCCTAGGTACCCTTCATTTCCCTATCAGGCCCTGCATGTACACTCTGAATTAATCAAATCGGTGCATTATGGTATGTTATGTTCGTACCACATGGCACTCAATGTTGCAGCGATGCCAACTACAGTGAATGCAGTGAGTTGGTTTTCCAATCATAACTTCATCAAAAAAGTATTAATTAGCACACAAAAGTGCATGAAATAGCAATGAAGGCATTAATAGGCATGTTTATGTTGCACTACTTCAGTTTAATTAAGAAATATAATTTTTATGTGATGCTGTAACTCCTAATATTGGGAGCAAAAGTATGCATTTGACTGCCAGACGGGTTTTCAGAATGCACTGTGTTGCAAGGATGGCCGTGTGGCACTGCACAAATGGCATTAAACTTTAAGGCATAAAGCAGTTAATGCCATTTTTTGAAGTCATGTGCCATGGGTATTATATAGAAATTAGAAAAAGAAATAATACAGCTATTACTGAATCATTTAAACACAGAACAATCACACAGTAGGGAGATAGTGCCACTTGGTCTCAACTTACTAGCTATACAGTGGAACATATACATTTATTGAGGTTGTAGCTGCAATAGTAGGGAAACCTTAGCTAGTTGGTGGAAAGTCATATTTGACAAACAGCAGTGCTAACACAGCCTGGAGACTCCATTCATATAAAATTTTGTTCAACTGAGGTTTCCATGTTTTATCAGCAAGACTGATTCTGCATGCTCCTATGTTCTGTTGACTACCACTTTTCAAGAGGACATAATTAAGATTTTTCTGGTGTTTATGATTCAGCAAACTAGCTTTAATCATAAAGTTATCAATGAAATCTCCAAGTGTAGTTGGCTTCTTTAAACAAGATTCAATGATCCCGGATGCACAATAACAGCATGCATAAGCTGAAAAAACAATACAGTAAAAGAGTAATTCAGACTTGCCTTATTTTTTCTTTTTAATACTGTGTAGAATAAATAGCCACTGATTTATATATGGTTGGTCGCACAATAGTTAAGACAATACTTGCGAATGCAGAGCACCACAAATGCAAACCTGCACTGCAATGTTTGCACCTACAAAGGTGCAAACCAAAAGGATGCTTGGTAGCCAGGTGACACATGAGCAAACATTCCACAAGCGCACTCGCTTTGCAAGGTGCACAGTGTGGCAGTTTACAGCAGGGATGCATCTCACTGTAAGGTGCCTTGATGCTGACGTCGCTGTTTACAAGAAATGGCGCAGAGGTTCACGTCTTCATAGCTAAGCTACCAGTGCAATTCAAAAAGCTGCGATGGGCAATGGTAATTTGCAACTGTGTCATAAATAGCAATAGACAACACACATACACCTAGGCCAAGTTTACACCCAGGGTCTTTTAGACTTACAACTACGGTAAGCTGTATTCTTCAAGTAGTGACAAGTGCAATTTGCTCATTCACCAAAGTACAGCACGCTTCCAAGCATAAAAAATGCTGTGTTCACTCTGCTAGCTATCATTATCAATATATTTTCCAACATCATTCTCTGTTCCGTATGTAATCACTGGCATCAGAGATGTCACGGCACATTATCACAATCTTACTTCTGTGAACTAAAGTGTAGGGGTGTGCGAATACCAAATAGTAGTAGATTTCAAACAGAATATTGAATCGAATCAAGAAAAAACAAGCCGAATATTGAATATCAAGAAATTTATCACAAAGCTTATTGCTTATAAAATTTGGAAAAAATAAAAAAAAAGAATGCGGTGTTCGGGAGCCTCCTAGCATTGCACAACAGGAATGAAGCAAGCTGCCAGTAACTTAGGTACATAGAAACTACTAGAAATAGGTCAATTACTCACATGGAACCCTGATCACTAGAAGGAAATTGACAGAAGAATAAAAATAGGTTGGAGCACATACAGCAGACATTGTCAGCTCCTGACTGGAAGCTTACTACTAACACTGAAAAGGAAGGTGTACAATCAGTGCATTTTACCGGTGCTGACATATGGGGCAGAAACTTGGAGACTGACAAAGAAGCTTGACAACAAGTTATGGACCGTGCAAAGAGAGATGGAACGTAGACTGCTAGGCATAACATTAAGAAACAGAAAGAGAGCGGTTTGGATCAGAGAGCAAATGGGTATAGCCGACTTTCTAATTTACATTAAGAGAAAAAAATGGAGCTGGGCAGGTCATATATTGGGCAGGTTGAAAAACCACTGGACCATCAGGGTTACAGAATGGGTGCCAAGAGAAGGGAAGCGCAGTTGAGAAGGGCAGAAGACTAGGTGGGGCAATGAAATTAGGAAATTCTCAGGCGCTAGTTGGAATCGGTTGGCGCAGGACAGGGGTAATTTGAGATCGCAGGGAGAGGCCTTCGTCCTGCAGTGGACATAAAATAGGCTGATGATGATTATTATGATGATGACGATGATGACGATGGAAATCAAGATATACAGTATGGTCTACTCTTATGAAAGGGAACTTTAAAGTAGTATGACAGCACTGATCACAGTTCAGTTGTAGTATATGAAGGTCTGGAAGAAATCTTTTGGTCAAAAGGATGTCTGTCAAATAGAATTAAGTGCATTTTTCTCTCTGAAGTTAAAGAATTAGTGATGCTATTTTGTACTGAATACCAATGAAGTTTTCAGTTTAATAGTGAACCTGTGTTTTATGGCTATCTTTTATTGTATATAAAGTATTTTTTTCCAGTTTTTCTCCAAAATACAGAAGGGCTTTCCCATCTGGTGTATTTAGGCATATTGATACAAGGCAGAAACATTTAAACAATGCGCGCAGGTTCGTGCGCCCCCTCAAGACGACAACGGCGTATTGAAGGAAAAGACGACGAAATAATGGCACGTGTTTTCGCCGCACGCACTCGCATCGCAGGTGGCTGTTGTCGGCGTCTACAAGAAGAAGACGAGGTGAAGCGACGCTCGAGAGAGAAGAAGAAGGCCTTCCTGATCTCCCGTTTAGAACGCGGCAGTGCTTTTTATTTACCCCAGGGCACAAGTTCGCCCACAATAAATAGTTGTATCTGGATTCTCTTAACTGTCCGTTACAATTCTGGTGGAGGTGCGGGGTAATGATTTCCAGCCCAATTCGAGTTGGAGAAAGCAGCCCGGAACCACGCCATCTCAGACCCAACGAGCTTACGCCCGTCCACCAGCGCACGAGCCGTCGCCTACGTGGTGAGCCGCCCGAGTTTCCTCTTTTGCCGGAGCAGACTATAATAGCAGCAGCAGACAATACAGAAATGACATCCCAGACAGCCTCAACCCGCATCGTGGTTGATCAGCCGCGAACGCCTGAGCCTTTTCACGGCGACACCTTCGAAGACGCCAAGGACTGGTTGGAAGGCTTCGAGCGCGTCGCTGACTACAACGGATGGGACGAAAACCGGAAGCTCCGCAACGTTTACTTCGCGTTGCAAGACTGTGCGCGAACGTGGTTTGAAAACCACGAAGCTGTCCTCCGGTCGTGGGATGACTTCCGACGGGAGCTGTTGGCCACGTATCCGAGCACAGACCGCCGGGAAGGAGCTGAAGCCGCTTTGCAAGCAAGAAGCCAGCGAAACAACGAAAGCGTGGCAATGTATCTCCAAGATATGTCCCGCTTATTCCACCGGGCCGACCCGAGCATGAGCGAGGACAAGAAGCTTCGGCACCTGATGCGCAGTGTGAAGCAGGAGCTTTTTGCTGGTTTGGTTCGCAGCCCTCCACGCACCGTCGCCGAGTTCCGCTCCGAGGCGACAACTATGGAAAGGACTCTTCAACAGCGTGCGAGACTCTACAACCGCGATATGAACGTCGCCTCTATGGATGCGATGCCGGCAATGTTCGGGAACAGCGTCGAGGTCTTACGAGAACTCATAAGGTCTGTGGTTCGAGAAGAGCTCCAGAGGCAACAGCGGAACAACGGCACCACAGAGGTCTCTTCGTTAGCAGAAGTGGTTCGCGAAGAAGTGAGACAAGCCGTCCGCGAACAGCACCCACCAGCACAGCCGCAAGCGTCGTCACCGGTACGGCCGACGGTATCGTACGCTGAGGTACTCAGAGGATCTCCAGGACGTACTTTCGTCGCGGCAACTGCGCATGTACCCGAACCTCGGTTCTTGCCGTCTCCGCCGGAGACGAGATTCCGGAAAGCTGACATATGGCGCACTCCTGATAGAATCCCACTGTGCTACCACTGCGGCGAAGCTGGTCATCTCTACAGGATGTGCGAATACCGCAGAGCGGGACTTCGGGGGTTTTCCATAAACGCTCCTTGCCCAAGAAACGGTGAACGCCCTTTCGAGATCCAGGAGTATTTGTGAACGTGCCAAAGCCCGCAGACTTCACAGCAACACCAACCTCGGTCAACAGTGCCGCTGAGGTATCGATCCCCGAGCCCGCGTCCATCCTCAAGCTCCCCAAGGCGACGCCCCCAAAGCCCACGTCGGGAAAACTAATGCCGCGACCTGTGGAGGTGACGCCGCTGTCGACGCAAGAACGGAGCCTCAAGCGCTGATTCTGAAATATAACGACGGACGCGAGAGCAGTTGCGAAAAGAGTGACGTAGCTTCCGATTTATGTGTGTTTTTAGACGGCTGCGAAATTACTGCTTTAGTAGACACAGGCGCAGACCATTCCGTTATGAGCAAAGTACTTGCCAGAAGACTGAAAAAAATGCTGACTCCTTGGAGAGGACCGCAAATTTGAACCGCTGGTGGACACCTTATCAACCCGGTGGGCAGGTGCACTTCTAGAATCGGAATACGTGGCTTTACATACGTCGCCAGTTTCATTGTCCTATCAGAATGCTCAAGGGATGTAATTATTGGAATGGACTTTTTGCAGGCGAACGGTGCAGTTATCAACTTGCAGGAATCCTGTGTGTCGTTCTCAACGAAGCACGCCATCGCGACGTTCGAGTGTGAAGAACAATTCGATGCGCTTCAGATTATAGACGACGACGTCACGATACCCCCAAGATCCAGCATAGCTGTCGCCGTAAGAAGCACCGTATTCAGCGACTATGAAGGAATAGCAGACAGTAACACTGGGCTCTTACTCGAAAAAGGGATCTGTATGGCAAGGGGCCTTGTTCGGCTGCGTGACGGGTGTTCAAATATCTTCCTGACTAATTTTGGAAATGAAGTTCAGCATGTTGCGAAGGGAACCGTCATTGGCCGCCTTACCGATTATGAACAGATTACGGATTTGAGCTCTTCCAATGGTGCACTACTGGAGTCTGACAACATAGACTCCATACTCGCATCCGTCCACATCGAAGCAGCACTATCACCGAGCCAGAAGCAGCAAATAGAGAACCTTGTACGAGAATTCGCCTCGTGTTTCTCAACGACATCGAAAGTCCAGAGAACATCCATTGCCAGACACCGTATCATTGTCGACGAAGCTGTGAGCCCTATTTGCCAGCATCCCTACCGAGTGTCACCGAAGGAGAGAGAGATCATCAGCAAACAAGTCGAAGAAATGCTTCGAGACGACGTAATTCAACCATCGACCAGCCCGTGGGCTTCGCCTGTGGTGCTGGTAAAGAAAAAGGATCAGACCTTGCGCTTCTGCGTTGATTATCGGAAGCTAAACGTCGTCACAAAGCGGGATGTCTATCCACTTCCGAGGATCGATGACACTCTCGATAGACTACGGGATGCGAAATTATTTTCCTCTCTCGACCTCAAAAACGGATACTGGCAAATAGAAGTGGACGAACGGGATCGTGAGAAGACAGCATTCGTGACACCAGACGGACTATACGAATTCAAGGTACTTCCGTTCGGCCTCTGTTCCGCACCTGCCACCTTTCAGCGGATGATGGACACTGTACTCTCCGGGTTAAAGTGGCAGTCCTGTCTGGTTTATCTTGACGATGTCGTGATTTTTTCTGCCACTTTTGCTCAGCATGTGGAACGACTAAGGACTGTGCTCAAAGCTATTAGTTCAGCAGGGCTGACGATAAAGCCACAAAAATGTCACTTTGGCTTCCATGAGCTCCTTTTCCTCGGCCATGTGATTAGCTCCGAAGGCATCCGTCCTGACCCTGAGAAGACTGCAGCAGTAGAAAAGTTTCCTATACCAACCAACAAAAAGGCCATTAGGCGATTCCTAGGACTTTGTGCCTATTACAGGCGTTTCGTCAAAAACTTTTCGAAGATTGCCGAGCCGTTAACGCGATTAACGAAAGCAGATATGCCTTTCGTATGGCACAGTGAACAAGAAGATGCATTCAATGAGCTGCGACGGTGACTTCAAAACCACCCGGTCCTTGCGCACTTTGATGAGGAAGCGGAAACAGACATCCACACAGACGCCAGCAATTTAGGACTTGGTGCCGTCCTCGTTCAATGGCAAAACGGAGAGGAAAGAGTGATTGCATACGCTAGCCGCACTCTTTCGAGGGCTGAAACCAACTATTCAGCCACCGAAAAAGAATGCCTCGCAGTAATATGGGCCATAGGAAAATTCCGACCATACTTATACGGTAGACCATTTCGAGCAATCAGTGACCATCACTCATTGTGCTGGCTTGCAAACATGAAAGATCCTTCTGGACGACTTGCTAGATGGAGTCTGAGGCTGCAGGAATACGACATAATGGTCGTGTACAAGTCAGGTCGCAAGCACAGTGACGCTGATTGTTTATCACGTGCTCCGGTCGAATCTGCTCCTGTGAAAGATGGAGACGAATTTCAGTTTCTTGGAGCCGTGACCACATCTGAGATGGCCAAACACCAGCAGTCTGACGCCGAGTTGCTTCTACTCATCAGGCACCTCGAGGGACACCCCGTCCATGTTCCGCGAGTTTTCTGCCGGGGATTGTCATCGTATGTGATGAGAAATGGCGTCCTGTACAAAAGAAATTTTGAGCACAGCAGAGAGAAATTTCTACTCGTCGTTCCTTCAGCTTTGCAATCGGAAATCTTCGAAGCCTGCCACGATGACCCATCAGCAGGACACCTCGGAGTGAGCAGAACGTTCGCCCGAATTCATGCTAAGTACTACTGGCCAAAGCTATTGACTTCAGTACATCGTTATGTACGAACATGTCGGGATTGCCAAAGACGCAAAATGCCTCCATTAAAACCCGCTGGCCTCCTTCAACCAATAGAACCCCCAGGAGCCCCGTTCGAACAAGTAGGAATGGACTTGCTTGGTCCCTTTCCGACATCGTCATCAGGGAAACGATGGATTGTAGTAGCGACCGATTACCTAACCCGATATGCCGAGACATCCTCTCTAATCAGTGCAACGGCCATTGAAGTGGCTGAATTCTTTGTCACCAAAATAGTATTACGACACGGTGCCCCTGCAATTATTATCACGGACCGAGGAACTTCGTTCACAGCCGATTTGACGCAATCCATCATGAAATTGACTCATACCAGCCACAGGAAAACAACTGCCTATCATCCTCAAACAAATGGGTTAACCGAGCGATTGAACAGGACGCTGACCGATATGTTGTCAATTTACGTAGACTTAGAGCACCGTACATGGGACAAGATCCTACCCTATGCGACATTCGCCTACAATACTGCATTGCAAGAAACCACTCAAGTAACGCCATTCAAACTTGTTTTTGGTCGAACAGTTACCACACCCTTGGATGCAATGCTGCCTGTCAGCGACAGTACAGAACAGAACCCTGACATCAGCGACTTTACACAGAGGGCCGAAGAAGCACGTCAGCTGGCGCGACATCACATTCAACAAAGGCAGCGTATCGACGCGGACCGTTACAACCTGCGGCGAAGGGAAGTCGAGTATGCACCAGGCGACAGAGTATGGGTGTGGACCCCCGTGCGGACGCGCGGCCTGTCCGAAAAGCTTTTGCGCCGTTATTTCGGCCCTTACCGAGTACTTCACCGCATCAGTCCCCTGAACTACGAAGTTACGCCAGAAGGACAAGTGAGCTCATCACGATGCTGGCGTCGCACAGAAACTGTACATGTGGTCAGACTGAAGCCATATTATGACAGGCAGTGATTATTCGATCAAACATCTTTTCTGTGCCATATACCACTTTAGTATGGACAACTGCTTGTGAACAATTTCGTCGCTTTACGCATCGAGACGATGCGTTTTGGAGGGGGGATAATGATACAAGGCAGAAACATTTAAACAACGCGCGCAGGTTCGTGCGCCCCCTCAAGACGACAACGGCGTATTGAAGGAAAAGACGACGAAATAATGGCACATGTTTTCGCCGCACGCACTCGCATCGCAGGTGGCCGTTGTCGGCGTCTACAAGAAGAAGACGAGGTGAAGCGACACTCGAGAGAGAAGAAGAAGGCCTTCCTGATCTCCCGTTTAGAACGCGGCAGTGCTTTTTATTTACCCCAGGGCACAAGTTCGCCCACAATAAATAGTTGTATCTGGATTCCCTTAACTGTTCGTTACAATATGATTGTGTCTACCTAAAGATTATATCACCTTCCGCTATTAAATCTAGTTACCCGTCTTGCCAATCAGTTTGATATATTAACAGCCGCTCTGCAGTGAATAAAGAAGATGATATCTGACTTTATTTAGACCAATTCTCATTTAAACTGGATGTTATTATGTTATCTGAAACTTGGTATGTTATGTTATTCTCATTTAAACTGGATGTTATTATGTTATCTGAAACTTGGTATGTTATGAAACTTGGTAGCTACATGGATACAAATGTTTCTTTCTGCGATGAAGGTGTTGTGCTTTTTATGAATAAACAGAAGAAATGCGTTTCGGCACATGAATGCTGCATGTCAACAGAAGACTGTGATATACTAACAATATTAAATAATGATGAAGTATTTGCAGTCGTCTATCACCCACCAGGTGGAAACTGCATGGTTTCATAAAATTTTATGAAAGTTTCTTGGATTTTATCTGAGAGAATAACTTTCACCTGACATGCGGTGGCGATTTCAATATCAATATTTTGGAACACAGCAACACTTCCAGGGAATTTGATACATTATTGTCAGCGTCTGGTTTCAAAAACTTAATTACTACACCAACTCGCATTACATGACCCACATTGTCATGCCTTGGCCTTCTAGTAACAAACGTCAACTAATATTTACACTCCTGGTACTACGGTTTTGGACCTGAGCAATCACTGTCCTGTTCATGCACAATATAAAACAAAAAAGGCATTAGAAGCGATGATATAGAAACTTTCACTGTTCAGTATATTACGGAGAGCAGGCTTGTTGCATTTAAGGGCTAAATAATGGAGCAAGAATGGTCTTCTGTCTTGGAAAAAATTGACGTCAATGACGATTACAATGAATTTATTAAACAATTAGTAAAAATATATGAAAAGCATTTCCCTATGAAAGAAATAAAACTGCCAAAAGAAGCAAGAAAGCCGTGGGTTGAACATGATCAGATGTAAAAATTCCATGTATCATTAATTTCTACAGTCAAATTCTACATCGCACCTAAAAGAACAAAAATTGTTCGAAACCAATTAAATCTGGAATTTAGGCGTGTAAAATGGGCTGATTATGAGCAGCTTTTCTTAACTGCCCCATGGCAGTGCCCTAATAATACATGGAATATAAGCAATGATGTTCTTGGCCGTTAGACCAAAACAAGCGTTCCAAACAGTATACTTCCGGACGGTACTGAATTAAGAGGTAAGGCCCTTGCAAATCACTTTAATCAACATTTCATTAACGCTGCCATTCCTTCTGCCTACCCCTTTTGCGCAGCAACCTCGGGAACAACAAATGCTAGTATTACTACCGCTAACATTTACTTCCAGCATAGTGTTGAATATGAAGTGTGTACCACATTTAATTTCTTAAATAACAGGAAAGTCTTAGACATAAATAACCTACAATTAGGACCCATTAAGCACTGCATAACTTTCATTTCCCATGCTCTTGCTAATATATTCAATTTAATGCTTAAATTGGTCGTCTTTCCCCAAGCAATGAAGCACGCTACAGTTTCGGAAATTTTCAAAGATGGTAGGTCCTAATGGCCCAAACAACTAAAGACCAATTTCGGTGCTGCCTTTGTTTTCGAAGGGCATCGAGAAAATTAAACACTGTCGTATGGTGAATATCTTTGATAAATTTGATGTTATAACTAATGCGCAACATGGATTTAGGAAACACAGATCAACAGAAACAACCCTACTGTTGATAAAGGAAGACATAATAAAGAAACATAAAAAGAAATATCTATACTCTTGCGCTATTTATAGATTTTAGTAAGGCATTTGACTGCCTCAGCCATAACATCTTATTAGATTACTGGAATGTTACAGGATACGTGGTAGCTGTTTATTTCTAATAAAATCTTATCGAAGTGACAGATTCTAGAGCATGTACACGAACGGTCACGTCGTCTTTCCTAATGAACACATTTGGCGTGCCACAAGGAAGTGTACCAGGACCTCTTTTATTTAATGTCTACATCAATGATATTGACACTTGTGCTTGTTTATCGAGTGACCACGTTTTGTTGTCTAACAGATGTTACATGCAGGACACATGCAGGATACATGCAGGACACGCCTGCATGTATTGGAAGTTTTTGGAATGTTATTGATGGTTCTATCGGCTGTCGTCACCGTACCTTGTGTAATCTGATTGCATGTATGCGCATCAGACACGCAGGCACGAGCAATTATTCTGGAATCTTCAATGGCTCATGTATAAAAGCTGACACGCTTGACCCACTGATCAGATTTTCGCCGATCGCCGAATGTGTTTGCCACTATCGCCATTCTTTGAGTGTAGCCTGTTTTTGAGGGCACAAGTTTGCCTAATAAAATGCTAGTTTCGTCATTCCCGGTTTTGCTGCTTTCTTCACCGTCACTCCTACGTGACAATATTGTAAAAGTTGATACTAAAGCTCAATTCATTATATATGCTGATGGCAGCACTGTCATGTTATCTGGAATTGATATGCACAATTTAACAGTAGAATGTAGTGAACTGCTAGAAGATTATCTATCTGGTCTCACCTAAATCAAATTAAATTTAATACGACTAAAACTAAGATAATTATTTTTCACTCCAAGAATAAGTTGCTCCAGTTAAACAATACCATCACATTTCAAGGTCAGAAAATAGAAATAGTTCTTGGATTTTATTTCCCTTCACTTCTATCTTGGGACATGCACATATATTATCTTTGTAAAAAGCTTTCTTCTGTGACAGGGGTTATATCACAATGTCATAATATACTTCCTATAAGAGTCAAAGTACAGATTTATAATACATTATTTAATGCACACTTATATTATTGCGCTTTAGTGTGGTGTACAACCACCAAAACTAACATACATAGTTCTTATGTTACAGAAGATAATTTAATATGTTGGAAATACAAGTTCCTATTCAAGCACCATAGACGCGTTCCCCAAGTATAACATTACTTGAATTGATAATGTTATACACTTTTCGTTTATTACATACTACACGATATTCTTCAGAATTTGCTACGAACTACATAAAACAATTAGGCTCCTGAGAGCATCTTCGCAATAATACGAACACGAGAAATCTCGAGATATGGTCAATTCCATACTTCAGAACACTGTATAAACATCAGTCGTTAATATATAACTTACCATTCGCTTTGAACAAATACAAGCATATTGAGAATTTCAGTAGGAAAGAACTCCGCTCATACTTTGTTCAGTTGTAATGTAACCGATGTGATTATTAGTTTGCCTTTGTGTATCTTTATGAGTGTATACTGAACAACTTTAGTTTTCTCAGCAAATGTTTAATCTTTTAAAAATCATTCTCATGCCGCGTTGTCTAGCTGGTGCTAGATTGTTTTGTATATCTAGTATTGCTGTAGTAGTGTTGTGTGAAATTCATTGTGCTAAAACTATTTCAAATGCTGGTAACTCGCCATGATGGAAATTACGTTACAGTATATCTGTTCATGAGGAATTTTAGCTATCACTGGAATTATATGTGAATTATTGTATAATACACACACTGTTTGCTGTACTAGTACTGCCTTGTCTGGCCTTTTGAGTCACATCAAGCTACATATGTAGCTTTCAGCCCAAAATGACCATCCAGCGTGTAAATTGGAGAATAAAATTGATTTGATTGATCGATTAAGGCAGGTGGGTTATTATAAGGCCAATCGGTACAACAGAAATGCTGACAATAGAGTTTCCTACAAAACTACTGAATAAAACTCTATGGTGCAGACTGTGCATCACGTGACGCGCAGTCATTGCTAGTACTGTGCAGGCCAAACACAATTGGAGTTGACGGTAATGAGCAGGAGCCTTTTCATTGTCAAGTTCGGCCGACTCAACTCGGAAGGTTCGCGGCAATACTGCATTGCACCACACCACCTCTTTGTCCATCCGCACTCCATGCAAATGTATGCAGCTGGGCCATTGGCGCACTAGTCACATGACACTTTCGCATGCCATGTAAATCTAAAGATTGTCCTGTGACAGGTTGCTCGAAGCCACAAAACAAGATCCATGTACAGTTGTGAACAGCGTCAGGAATGGGAGGCCTGCCGAGTAAATCCAAAGATTATATTGTGACAGGTTGCTCGAAGCTGCAAAAAGATATCACGTACGTTTACTGGCAGCATTGGGAAGGAGAGGCCACTGTACGGTGTGTTGCAAAGATGGTGGCTGTGAGCAATTCTACCCGCTTTCTTTTGTGAGGCAATTTGATGGCTTTCTGTGTTTAGCACCGCTGCTGTGAATAGATCTGCATCGATTCGGCACAAAACCGTAACTTTATCGCCAATGACTGACGAGATAGCGCCTATTAGGCCTAATGGCCTAGGCAGTATGGCTGTGACAAAAATTTGCTGCCGGCCAGCGTGGTAATGGACCGCAAGCCATTGAAGAATGCTTGCAGCCAATATATTCATAGGGGTAGCTCGTCAGTGATCGGCCCCGAAATCACATATACGGTTTAGCTAAACGGCTGTTGAAGCTGTATTAAAGGGTCCCTGAAATGGTTTGGACAAATTTTGTAGATACATAAGGTGATGATGATATGTAGCGTTTATTGGCGCAAGGGCCAAGTGTGGCCAAAGAGCGCCAAGGCAGTGGTGATGAGTACTGAATGGACTAATGGCTGATGTGACGTGGCTGTAGAGAGGCCTAAAACTGAGAGCTATAAGTTGTATAAAATACACAAGTAATAAAAATATGAGAATGGCTGAAGTAGGGTATGCCGTAAGTATAGGATGTACAACAATGGTGTAATAGCGTTACATGAATAAAAATGGACAGGTGATTGTAGTTGACAAATAGCACAACAGCCTCAGCTGGTCCATTGAGTACAAGGGCCTGGAGGCATGTGCTATAACAAAGGTTCACATCGCAACCGTGGCCTCTCGCAAGAGGCCGTGTTACGAATTTCTTGCACAGAAAACGTGGAGCGTGTCAACGTCGTTTAAGAAGGCTAAGGTAGATTGCATGTGAAATAGCGGTTCTCTGCCTAGAAACAGTGCCAGGTGAAGTGGTATACACTGACTGTATGCTAACGGGAAGTGTTTTTTCCTCTCGACTTGTGTTTCGCGGCATTCTAGGAAGACATGCTGAACACTGAGTGTCTCCCCACATCTACTACACATTGGACGTTCGCCGCCACTCAACAAAAAGCTATGCGTACCGTAAGTGTGCCCTATTCTGAGACGACAGAATAGGACATCACTTCGTCTGGACTTGGTCAGTGATGGCCAGTATCCTAAATGTGGCTTAACTATGTGGAGTTTATTAAGGATTTCAGAGTCCCATTTATGCTGCCAGTAGGTTCTGAGTTGTTTCCGTATGTATGGCTTTAGGTCTGAGACTGGAACGGCTGCGGACATGTTGCAAGCTTTTGTGTCTAAGGAGGTAGCAATTCGGTCTGCCAGGACGTTACCTTCAATACCTCTGTGTCCAGGCACCCAGCATATCGTTACATGTTGGCCAGAAGCATAAATAGTACAGAGGAGAGAGAAAAGATCTGCAATTACTGGATTTGTGTGGTTGAAGCATGACATCAATGTTTTCACAACGCTTAATGAGTCTGTGTATATGACCGCCTTACGTAGTTTTAACTGTTTGATGTGTTTTGCAGCCGACCATACTGCATACGCCTCTGCTGTAAAGATGCTTGTTTGAGGGTGCAGAACATCGGACTCGGAAAAGGATGGGCCGACGGCTGCGTATGACACGCCAGCATGTGATTTAGATGCATCTGTGTAATACTCTGGACAAGGGTATTTAAATTGTAATTCCAGAAAATGCATATGAATGTGCGCCTCTGGAGCGTGCTTCGTTACCTCCACAAATGACGTGTCACAGTCAATGGTTTGCCACAACCACGGTGGAAACGGCTTGGCAGAAGCCATTAGTCTATTTTCATGAATATGAACATCCATCTCCTCGCTCAGCTTTGTCACACGGATCGAGAATGGCTCTCTGGCTGTAGGTTTGTTGTGAAAGAGTGTTGCAGAGATCATATCGTTTATGGTGGGATAACAAGGATGGTTTTTGTTAGCATGTACTTTCAGAAAATAATTAAATGTAGAATATGACCGCTGCAGATCGAGCGACCATTCATTCGATTCGACATAGAGGCTTTGAATCGGACTCGTCCTAAAGGCGCCAGTGGCGAGGCGGATACCAAGATGATGCACAGGGTCCAGCATCTTGAGAGCACTGGGTGTAGCTGAGTGATACACAACGGCACCGTAGTCTAAGCGCGATCGTACAAGGCTCCTGTAGAGGTTCATGAGACATTTCCTGTCGCTTCCCCATGTTGTATGTGACAGTATTTTCAGGATGTTCATTGTTTTGAGGCATTTAGCTTTCAGATACTTGATATGAGGAATGAAGGTTAGTTTTGAGTCGAGTATTATGCCTAAAAATTTATGTTCAGTGTTGAGTGGTATGTGTTGTCCATGCAGCATAATATCAGGATCTTGTATCAAGCCTCTCTATTTAGAAAAAAGTACACAGGAGCTTTTGGAGGGGTTTAGCTTGAAGCCATTTTCGTTTGCCCATTTTGAGACCTTGTTCAGTCCGAGTTGGACTTGGCGCTCGCAGACAGCAAGGTTACAAGACTTAAATCCTAGTTGTACATCGTCTACATATATTGAATAAAACATTGAGGATGGAATGACTTTGCGGATGGAATTCATTTTCACAATGAAGAAGGTGCAACTAAGCACGCCCCCTTGTGGCACACCAGTCTCTTGAGTGAATAGCCTGGACAGGGCATTGCCCACTCTAACACGGAATGTGCGGTTAGTCAAGTAGTTTTCTATCATATTTAGCATATTGCTGCGTACGCCCATCGCAGATAGGTCCCGGAGGATTCCGAATCGCCATGCTGTGTCATAGGCTTTCTCCAAGTCCAGAAATACAGAGAGAAAAAATTGTTTGTGTATATAAGCCTCTCTAATATTTGCCTCAATGCGAACAAGATGGTCTATTGTTGACCTACCCTCCCTGAAACCACATTGAAGGGGGTCAAGTAGACGGTTGCTTTCCAGGAAATAGATTAGACACCGATTTACCATTTTTTCATATAATTTACACATGCAGCTTGTTAGTGCTATTGGCCTGTAACTACTGGCTAATGCGGGGTCTTTGCCTTGCTTATGAATTGGGATGACAATCGCTTCTTTCCATGAGGATGGAATATGCCCAGATACCCACATGGTGTTGTAAAGAGACAGAAGTGTGTTCAATGTTTCTGGATGCATATTCTTGATCATTGCATACATTATGCGGTCACCACCTGGTGCTGAGTTGCCGCAGGAACTGAGAGCAGCCTTCAGTTCAGCAAGACTAAACGGACGGTTGTAAGGTTCATCTGCTGGGCATTTTCGTTCAAGGCGCTCTCGCTCTATGCGTTCCTTGAACTTTAGGAAAGTTGGCGCATAGTGTGATGCACTAGAAATATTTTCAAAATGCTTACCCAGGAAGTCTGCCTGATCTTTCATGGTGTCGCCTTGAGCGTTTACTAAAGGAAGCGGTTGTGTTTCCCTGCCCTTTAATCTGTTCACCCTGTTCCATACCTTACCCTCATCCTTGTACGAATTGATACTAGAGATGTACCTTTCCCAGCTTTCTCGCTTAGCACGTCGTCGTGTTCTCCTGCCCTGTGATTTTGCCGGCTTGAAATTAATGAGGTTCTCCGCAGTTGGAGAGTCACGAAGCAGGCTCCAAGCTTTATTTTGTTTTTTCCGTGCCTCTTTGCATTCGTCATTCCACCAAGGCAAACGACGCTTATTAGCAAGTCCGTTAGTTTGTTTTATGCATTCTTCAGCGGCGTCAATAATAAAAACTGTTAAATATGCCACAGCATCATCTATGTTTAGAGAGCTCAAATCATCGTACTGTAGATATGTAGTCTCCTGAAACAGTTCCCAGTCCGACGAGTCGATCTTCCATCGGGGAATCTGTGGAGGGCATTCAGCGCGTTTTGTTAAATTTAAGAGAATAGGAAAGTGGTCACTTCCGTACGGGTTTTTCAGGACCTTCCAATCAAGGTATGGCATTAGAGATGGAGAGGCTATGGTTAGGTCTATTGAAGAATATGATTTGTGTGTAGTGCTATAAAAGGTGGGTTCTTTTTTATTCAGAAGAACTGCACCGGTACATAAAAGAAGGTCTTCTATAGTACGCCCTCTAGCATCACAGTGCGAGTCGCCCCATAGCGTATTATGGGCGTTCACATCACCTGTTAAAATGAATGGTTCCGGAAGCTGATTGACTAGAGTTTCAAGATCCCTTAGTTGCAAGCGATGTTCGGGTGGTATGTAGAGGGAACAGACCGTAACCAACCTGTCGAATAGAATAGCCCTAACCGCTACTGCCTCAAAATTAGTTTGAAGGTGGAGGTGTTGGCAAGCAACTGACCTCTGAGCTATAATAGCCACGCCACCAGACGCGGCATGGCCATCGTCGCGATCTTTGCGGAATAATGTGTATTGTGTTAAGAAGTTTGTATTTGATGTTTTCAAGTGTGTTTCCTGAACGCAGAACAGCCTAGGATTAAACTCTTGTATTATTTCTTTTATGTCATCTAAGTTGTTTAGAATGCCACGGGCATTCCAATCAATAATTTGTACCGCCATATTATTAGGATGAGAAATGTTCTGTGTTCAGGTGTGTTGTGGTGTATTTTAGGTAACAGGACCGTCGTCTGGCCCTGTTATGGGTTTTTTGTTTGTTTTGGCGAGCTCAAGAGAGCCACTCCGGTTTTTTGGCACCAAACGTGCCGGTGTTGTGTCCATTGCCTCCTGGGAAGCACTGGACGCCCGAACGTGCAGGCTCCTAGTTTGTTTGTCAGACCTCGCCTGGCGAGGCGTGGTCTTGAGGCCCGACGTACCCGGGGTAACCGGCCTCTGTGTCTTGGTGGGTGGCGCAGGTTTAACTGCTTCCACCTCGGGGGCAGGGGATGCCACAGCCAACGACTCGCTGTGCGCGGGCCGGGCAGGTGGCGCAGGCCGGTGCGGCGCTGCCCCCTGACGCGTCGCATCGGCGTACGTTGTGGTGTGGAATGGGGAGCACCTTTTTCGTGCTTCCTTGAAAGAGATGTTTTCGTGTACTTTTAAGGTGATTATTTCCTTTTCTTTTTTCCAGTTGGGACAAGATCGGGAGTATGCTGGATGTTCACCTTCACAGTTTACACAGTGAGGTGTTGCTTCACATTTATCTGAGGCGTGGCCTTGGGCTCCACATTTCGCACATGTAAGTTTACCACGGCAGCTCTGCGATCCGTGGCCAAATCTTTGACATTGGAAGCATCTTCTTGGATTAGGGATGTATGGTCTGACAGCTATCTTCGTGTATCCAGTTTCTATTGTTTGTGGCAGATCGCAAGTGGCAAAGGTGAGGATCAGGTGCTTTGTAGGAATTTCTTTATTTTCTCTTCGGATTATGATTCTTTGTACGTTAGTTACATTTTGCTCTTTCCAGCTCTCTAACAGCTCTGTTTCGGACAGGTCGATGAGATCTGCATCAGATACTACACCGCGTGCTGTGTTCATAGACCGATGGGGTGAAACGGTAACAGGTATATCTCCAAATGCCACAAGTTTGTTTAGTTTGCTGTGCTGTTCTTTATCATGGATTTCAAGGAGGAGGTCCCCGCTCGACATTTTGGTGACCTTATAGCCTGGGCCAAGTGCATCAGTCAAGCCTTTAGCAACAAGGAAAGGAGATACGATTCTAGCTGGTTTTTCTGTTTTTTCACTGTGAACAACTTGGAATCGGGGAAAAATTTCTTTTGGTTTGAAGAGGCTTAGAATTTCATCGGTGCGTCCCCTCTTTTGAGGGTGACGATCAAGCAGACGTGGAAAAGCAGGTGTTCCCATAATATTTCGAACATTTTCGGCGGCAATGGCGGCCACCCACCATGGAGCCCAACAGGGGGACGCTGTAGCACTTAACGTGTAAGGTTACAGACGCCAGCCGTGCATTGCTGCTATAACCTAATATAACATACCCAAGGGAGGGCAACTACACAAGGTTAACTCTAGCCGCCTAGAAAAATTAGGAATTGAAGGAAGAGAAGAGATGATAGGACAGTAAAAGAAAGAAGATAGGAAAGAAAAAGATAGAAGAGGGGGACAGGAAAAGGCAACTGCCGATTTCCCCCGGGTGGGTCAGTCCGGGGGTGCCGTCTACGTGAAGCAGAGGCCAAAGAGGTGTGTTGCCTCCGCCGGGGGGCCTTAAAAGATCCCAACACCCGGCATCGGCTCAACCCCCAGGATCCCCCTTTCCCCGGACACGGCTAAGCCGCGCACGGCTACACGCGGGAGGGTCCAACCCTCGTGTGCTCGGGTACGTGGAGATACATAAGGTATAGCTACAGCAAAACATTCATGCAAGAATTGAAGTGAAGTGTCTCATCCTAAAGGCCAACTGCAACGTAATTTTCGACCATGTAAAAAGCCCAGTTTCAGATAATTTAGACATGCAGTAGCCTCTGTGCGAAATCTTACGCTTGAAATACAGGTCAATACGTCACAAAAAGCTAACAAAAACCAATGTTTTTCGTACTGAAACTGAAAAAAAAAAAATAGTAACGTCATTATCGCTTTGCGGAAATGACGTATAGTGGAGAATGTGGAGAACCAGCACCTGTGCTGTCTGCTTTCCTTGCTTGTATTCAGTTTTGGTGTATCAGCGAACACGCTCCACACGTCTGCTAGCCACAGAGTTAGTACAGTTTGTTAACTGCTTCGTGCGCTGTGACAATGCTGTTGCATGCCCACGATGTTCTTTTAATGTGAAGTAGCCCAGCTGATTTTCTCTATTTAGTTGTCTACATTCAACAGCATGGTCAGATGAGTTCTGCCTCCACTCGAACAAGAGCGCATAGGGGTGGCCAAGCTAAAGGTACGGTGCAGTCCGGCTTAACGCAGATGCGATCTATGTGCGGTGCAATTATGCTGCATCGGCAGAAATTGGACGCTGTACAGTCTAATGTGGCTGGTGCGGGAATAGAACAGGTTTTATTGCACGCCGAGGCAGCTGCAACAGGGTGCATTGCACACTAGCTAGGCTGCCCAGCAGCATGCTATTCAGGTTCACTGAAACGAGAATGTTACGTTTGCGCCTTCGACAAAGAAGGGCTCACTCGCCGCACACTTGTCCGCTAGCACTGTGGCAACAACTGATTGCCGCGCAATTGCGGGTCACGTTTAAAGCACAGGGTAAAATTTTAGCGATCTTAGCGTCTTCAGCATGACGCATCTAACTTCCCCGGCCGCTGCCTGGCCACCTGGCACACTGGAAGTGCACGACTACTCCCATCTGTAATAAAGGATGATAAATAGCTGAGGCTTGCCACCTCCACGCTAGAGGAGCTCAGTGCTAAGTGTGCATAAACTCCTGGCCAGTCAGGTCAGACTGTGGCCATGATAAAGCCCATCAAGCTTCACCCATTTTGCTCTGGCAGCATTGCATTCCTGCATGGCTTGCCACCATACCTACACCATGGCCGCCACGTCACGTTCCCTTTCGTGACAAATGCAGCACGTGGTTCCTGCTCCTTTCTGGCGCTGTGTCAGAAAGGATTTCATTCGTCTACTTCGACGTGTCGGATGTAGAGACGCATGAAATATCTTGAAGATGATGCACTACCAGAAATGATCACTCGAGAATATCACCCTTGAATACAATTTACCTATGAACATTACCTTCGGTTTTCATGCGCCATTGCGGCATACAGCACTTATAGTAACCTGAGAAAGCGTTTGCCAAGCAAATCTTGATTGATAAGTGACTGTGCTGTTGAAATGTAGCTTGTACAGCTACAACTGCAGTTTACATGCTTAGTGTGCGTTGGATGGTCTGCGTCACACTTGCCTGCTGCTCCGCAGTGCACGCTTTCGCTCTGAAAGCTGGGACATGAAAGATGTGTTCGGCCTTCCTTTACTCAGCGCCGTGTACTGCACAGCTATTTCTCATGCTCGAGTACGTATTCGAGCAACCGACGGCCACGCAACACATTGGCATTCTTGCAACAGCTCAAATCACAAGCGTAACAGGCAGAACGCACGCTGAGAGACATGCCCGCCAACTCGCAAATGATGAGCGAGCCATGCACCTGGCTGCCTAGGTAAAACATGGTGCAACTGAGAGATCAGCAGTTGCGTACGTATCTTCATTTGCCACATCCGCATCGCTACCGCTTTGCATCATGCGTCATCTGCATAGGCACTATTTAATAGCTGCTAATAACAAAACTAGGCAATTACCAGCCCTGCTGCTTTGCCAAGATTACTTTCAGAGTACACACTAGGCATTTATAGTCAATTTAGCCCAAGTGAAATTTCATTGCAGTTGGCCTTTAAGGGAGCTATGAACAACTGCAGGTTAACTTCCTCCCTAGCCATGCTTTTTCTCTGCAACTCGTTCGCAGAGCTATCGAGGCAAAGCTCTGCCTTCGCTGGCTCTTTGTCATGATGCGATGTCGTGTCAACTACTTCCAGTGTCTTGGTGCCAACGCGTGAAGCCTCTCCAACTTCCCTGCTGGCCGCCTGGCTGTCAGTGCCCCTGCAAACTGCTACCCCTGTGATGAAAGGACATTAGCCTAAATGTGAGCGGCCTGCATAGTACAGACCTTAATCAGCCACACACAGAGCTAATATTACTGTAACTAAATGTAAAACATTTTAAACATTTAAAGGACATGTTCATGATTGTGTTGCTGTCAATTTACGCCAGCAGCAAAGTAGAATACGCTTGGTTAATGCTATATTAGCTCTGTGTTCGTCTTGTTGAACTCTGTGCAACCAAGCGACCTACAGAGCGCACCTGTAGGTCGCTTACGTTTGCAACTCCATCCATTTGGCAAAATGCCCAGTCCACCTGCATTTACCGAAATACAGAACATGCTAAAACTGTCTATTGTGGTAGTAAGCCTCCAGCGTGAAGTGATGGTCACAAACTCGTAAATCCTGCTGCCGATTTGACACCAACAGCCCAATGCACTGCAGTCACTCCACTCGCTGGTTGCCTTGCAGAGGGACAGGAGGTTGCAGCTTGACATGTCACCAATCGCTACGTTCACAGCCCACAAAGCAACAAGGGCAATCCATGGTTCTCGCAAAAAGAAACCTCATGACCAACACTGACCGCGCAGCTCAAATCAAAACGGAACACACTGTAACATAAGCAGACGGTACTTTCTGTATGCCAGAAGTGCTCGAGCGTAGTGATAAGTTGTCGTTGTGTATTCTCTTTCCGCTACATTTCTTTAGAGAAACAAATTAACCAACTTTTCGACTATTATAAACTTCAAAATTGTTGATGACGCAATGTGAGCAGCCAATCGAATAGCTCACCCGACTGACGTCATGCGTGCTTACTACGTAGATGGTAACAGGGTGGCTGAAAACTCAGGAGAGCAGCGCCGCTGCGATTGATAGTGATGCACATTTTTAAGACCTTATAATAAATTACACACTTTACTCGGAGCACTTCAATATGTCGCTTATTGATCAGAAGGACCAATTTTAATGACTCAGTACATTTGTACAAAATCATCTAAATTTTCTCACGCATGCTTTTGCACCTTCCGAAATACCCACTGCTGCTGCTGTTGCTCTCTCTATCCGTGTAGTTTTATTGTGTCAATCAGTCCTGTCGACCTGGAGGAATTTTGTACCGACAGAGGTGGTCTGAGCCGACACTGCACCATTCTGTGAATTGCGGCATTCGGGCACTGTGTGTGCGATCCCTGAATGGGACTGACTTTGGGGAGTGCGTGCAGTAGGGAAGATCGAAAAACTCACAGAGACAAATTCTACGACTGCATCAGCTGTGGCAGCCCATCTACAGTGCACTCAGTGCTCCTTCTGCACTGAAAACACTGAAGTGAGGCACCTACTCGATGGGCATCTAGCATGAGGTGCTCGATGGCACATGCGACACGTGGCACCGCGCCGGTAACACCGAACATACTGAATATTCTAAAAATCGAATAATAGATATTCAATTCGCAAATTGAATTATTTATGTGTTCACTCTCTGAGTCGATTTGGCAATATCTGAGTGTTTGCACACTTTTACTACAGGGCATTCAGCTGTCTGCCGTCACGTGCGCTAAAAATGGCACTACAGTTGTGTGACATTGAATGATGGATTTCAAGTGCATGCAGTCCTCTTTTTCCTTGAAAGATTGCAGAAATGACATCTTGGCATGAGCTGGATGCTGGTCACCATATTGTTGCCCAAATATGGCAGGATGTAACAGGTTGGCCTACTTGGTACAGCAATCCCACAACTGCAACATACAACTATATGCATGAACATGCATGATGAATGAAAATGAGTGCGGTTTGTTATTGACACAGGATGCAACATACATGAATTATCAGCAAAAAAAAAAAAGATAGTGTGGCTTGTTATTAACACACGATGCAACATACATGAATTATTAGCTAAAATATGCCACTGGGCATAAGCTATGAGGATCCATAAACAGACTTAGGGGCAACATAACGGTAAATGAAACAGAAATGTGTTAGCATTACATTGCACCTGTTTGAGGTCCTAGATCTACAATTTAAATCATGTTCATTACATTGTAAAAGTATTGTTCAGGAGCTCACCAGATACACATTCTGCCTCTTTATATATAAATCGATTCCACATATATTGGACTCAAAGGGGACTGCAAAATAGTTCCAATATATTGATCGCTTGAAATGTAAAACGTACCTATCTGAAGCTTATCTGAGATCTCCGCACATCTCGGACAGTTTCCCCAAGATCATGAAAAGTGGGAACTTACTGATTTGCTGCTCCAAGGATGTGTCAAAGGCACAAAAGTTTACTTATTTATTGCTCATGAAAGTTGCAATCACTCGCACTGCATAATGGTTTTCGATATTGTAGAATTCAGGGGTTGTGGTCTTGGAGTCTGACATCACACTGAGGGTTCTCTAACCTACGCTACAGGCACGGCACAAGGAGGCTATGAGGGCTCATGCCGTTGTCCAAACTGAGAGTTGCCAACTTGATTTGCATGAGGTCGAGAGGATGGAGAAATGGAACAGAGCGTTTATTTACGTAGGAGAGGCAAACTTATTTACAGAGAAAGATCATACTCGTAATAGCAGTAGCACGGAGCTCAGTACATTGTAACACAAAGAAACTAATGTCAGAGCTACTGCATTGTTCTCGGAGAGCACATCAGAGGAGCCGAAAAAGTCCATTTAAATCCACCTTGTCCTCCCAAGATCCCTAGGCCAGGGAAACCTGTGCTCACGCCTTCCTCCAATTGTAGCATCTGAAGTAGCTGAAGGCTCCGCCTTGAGTGCGACAGTGTGCACAATCACTCTGGCACCTTTCTTCACTGAACACGACATAGGTGCTGACTATGGGGGGGGGGGGGGGATAGGGGGGGGGGGGATAGGGGGGGGGGGGCTCTGGGGCCCGAGCCCCCTCCAGAGTTCAACCTCATTCAGACCCTCGAAGACAGACTCAATTGTGCATTTTCCAATACACGACTACATGCTAAAGTGCTCAAGGATTTTTTGGTTCTAGCAGCTAATGTGCCACAGATTGGCTGCACCGAGCATTCCACTACTGTAACAGGATTGGTGGCTAGGTATTACTACATCACGTGTTCGCTTTTTACTCAGAGGGCTAAACCAGTGGGCTACTCACTAGAACGTCAAGGGGGTTATAAGCCACGTGTTTTGTAAAACATGTGGTGCTCTGCAATGACTGTGCTATTTGCAATAAACTCGTATTAAGTTATCAGCGTTTTGTACTTTCTAGAATTTTTTTTTACCACATTGCTGATATATTGCATTAACTTCCTCCCTTTAAACTGCTATTACAAGTGCAAATATGTGACTAATGTGCGGGCGACACATTCAAAGTTGTTCCAACGCGCTGTCCTTCCACAAGATTCCTATGAACTTTGTACTTTAGGCAAGGCATAAGCGCGCCAACCTCGGCAAGAGGTGGATACAAAAACGCTCCTTGCTGTATCGGCTGCGCGGTTGGTGCTCACAGTTTCTACGTGCAATGAGAGCAGTGAAACAATTCATTAAATTCTCGGTATCTACACACAAAGCCCCATGCCTCAGTAAGGTGCCTGGTGTAGTCTCGTGCGGATGCCATCCTCTCGGTGAGCGCGGAGAATATCTTATATTCCCTCATTTTCTTAAGCTGTTCCACATTTAGAAGAATTTCTCTCGCAAACCAGACTTAGTTCAAGAAAATTTTCCATGTCTCAATAATTCCTCTTGTCGTATTCAAGTGCTGATTGCCGTGTTATCGGTTGTTAACGAAACTTCTTCTCAAGTCTCTAAATTTATTAAGGAAGTTTTTCACGTGCATATGCCTTCCAACTACTCGGAATCAGCAAAAATCGACCATCGCGGACAAGATCAGCCTCTTTACACGTAAGTACGAGGCCCTGGACAGGAGCTATGGCACTTCAATGTAACCTGGGGCCTGACGGACCAACCGACTGTGCTACCTCTCCAGGCAACATCCAAGGGTCACGAGTTCAAATCCCCTATTCTCTTCCTTTTTTGTTTTCTCTTTTTCCCCTTTTAATATTTCTTTTCTTTTAGTTTATCACTGTACGGGACCCCTAAAAAAAAATTCTTTATTATGTATGGTCACACATGTGCAGGCCATAAATACCAGGTTTCCCCAGTTGAGTGCCATCTGTGCGGTTTAGCCGAGCTCAGATTGGTCCACCTTGACTGATCAAAGAAGGCACCACTGTAGGTTAAATGAGGCGTACAACTCCTGCTGTGGCGGTAGAGTATCCGCCTCGCGTGCAAGAGGACCGTGGTTCGAATCCCGGTGCCGCGCAATTTTACACCGGAAAAAAAAAAAAAAAAACGTGTGTTGAGAAAATTGCATAAACAGGCCTGGAGTGCGGCCTGACCCTGGTGACCAGAACCGGTAACGCACTCTCTCACCAGAGCAGGATTGGCCACCCTGGTGCAGTACTTGGCCACAACCTCCCATATGAATACAACAATCAAACCCCGGCCCTCAGTCCCCAGCAGCCGCGAAGCAACTGACCACGGCGGCGGTCAGATCTGTGACGCAGCAGAGGGTGGTAAGAATCCCTGGCTCTGGACAGGCCATCATTAGAATTTGAACCTGGCAACGTTTAACGTTAGAAAGTTATCTAGTGAGGCGAGTCTAGCAGTGTTATTGGAGGAATTAGAGGGTAGTAAATGGGGTATAATAGGGCTCAGTGAGGTTAGGAGGACAAAAGAAGCATATACAGTGCTAAAAAGCGGACACGTACTGTGCTACCGGGGCTTAGCGGAGAGACGAGAACTAGGAGTCGGATTCCTGATTAATAAGGATATAGCTGGTAACATACAGGAATTCTATAGCATTAACGAGAGGGTGGCAGGTCTTGTTGTGAAACTTAATAAGAGGTACAAATTGAAGGTAGTACAGGTCTACGCCCCTACAGCCAGTCATGAGGATCAGGAAGTCGAAAGCTTTTATGAAGATGTGGAATCGGCGATGGGTAAAGTCAAAACAAAATACACTATACTGATGGGCGACTTCAATGCCAAGGTAGGCAAGAAGCAGGCTGGAGACAAGTCAGTGGGAGAATATGGCATAGGCTCTCGGAATAGCAGGGGAGAGTTATTAGTAGAATTTGCAGAACAGAATAATATGCGGATGATGAATACCTTCTTCCACAAGCGGGTTAGCCGAAAGTGGACGTGGAGGAGCCCAAATGGCGAGACTAGAAATGAAATAGACTTCATACTCTGCGCTAACCCTAGCATCATACAAGATGTGGACGTGCTCGGCAAGGTGCGCTGCAGTGACCATAGGATGGTAAGAACTCGAATTAGCCTCGACTTGAGGAGGGAACGGAAGAAACTGGTACATCAGAAGCCAATCAATGAGTTAGTGGTAAGAGGGAAACTAGGGGAATTCCGGATCAAGCTACAGAACAGGTACTCGGCTTTAACTCAGGAAGAGGACCTTAGTGTTGAAGCAATGAACGACAATCTTATGGGCATCATTAAGGAGTGTGCAATAGAAGTCGGTGGTAACTCCGTTAGACAGCATACCAGTAAGCTATCACAGGAGACGAAAGATCTGATCAAGAAACGCCAATGTATGAAAGCATCTAACCCTACAGCTAGAATAGAACTGGTAGAACTTTCCAAGTTAATCAACAAGCGTAAGACAGCTGACATAAGGAAGTTTAATATGGATAGAATTGAACATGCTCTCAGGAACGGAGGAAGCCTAAAAACAGTGAAGAAGAAACTAGGAATAGGCAAGAATCAGATGTATGCTTTAAGAGACAAAGCCGCCAATATCATTACTAATATGGATGATATAGTTCAAGTGGCTGAGGAGTTCTATAGAGATTTATACAATACCAGTGGCACCCACGACGATAGTGGAAGAGAGAATAGTCTAGAAGAATTCGAAACCCCACAGGTAACGCCGGAAGAAGTAAGAAAGCCTTGGGAGCTATGCAAAGGGGGAAGGCAGCTGGGGAGGATCAGGTAACAGCAGATTTGTTGAAAGATGGTGGGAACATTGTTCTAGAAAAACTGGCCACCCTGTATAAGCAATGCCTCATGACTTCGAGCGTACCAGAATCTTGGAAAAACGCTAACATAATCCTAATCCATAAGAAAGGGTACGCCAAAGACTTGAAAAATTATAGACCGATTAGCTTACTGTCCGTTGCCTACGAACTATTTACTAAGGTAATCGCAAATAGAATCAGGAACACCTTAGACTTCTGTCAAGCGAAGGACCAGGCAAGATTCCGTAAAGGCTACTCAACAACAGATCATATTCATACTATCAATCAGGTGATAGAGAAATGTGCGGTATATAACCAACCCTTATATATAGCTTTCATTGATTACGAGAAAGTGTTTGATTCAGTCGAAACCTCAGTAGTCATGTAGGCATTACGGAAACGGGGTGTAGACGAGCCATATGTAAAAATACTGAAAGATATTTATAGCGGCTCCACAGCAACCGTAGTCCTCCATAAAGAAAGCAACAAAATCCCAATAAAGAAAGGCGTCAGACAGGGAGATACGATCTCTCCAATGCTGTTCACAGCGTGTTTACAAGAGGTATTCAGAGACTTGAAGTGGGAAGAATTGGGGATAAAAGTTGATGGATAATACCTTAGCAACTTGAGATTCGCTGATGATATTGCCTTGCTTAGTAACTCAGGAGACCAATTGCAATGCATGTTCACTGACTTGGAGAGGCAAAGCAGAAGGGTGGGTCTGAAAATTAATCTGCAGAAAACTAAAGTAATGTTTAACAGTCTCGGAAGAGAACAGCAGTTTACGATAGGTAGCGAGGCACTGGTAGTGGTAAGGGAATACATTTACTTAGGGCAGGTAGTGACCACAGATCCGGATCATGAGACCGAAATAACCAGAAGAATAAGAATGGGCTGGGGTGCGTTTGGCAGGCATTCTGAAATCATGAACAGCAGGTTACCACTATCCCTCAAGAGAAAAGTGTATAACAGCTGTGTCTTACCAGTACTACTCACGTATGGGGCAGAAACCTAGAGGCTGACGAAAAGAGTTCTGCTTAAATTGAGGACGACGCAACGAGCTATGGAAAGAAGAATGATGGGTGTAACGTTAAGGGATAAGAAAAGAGCAGGTTGGGTGAGGGAACAAACACGGGTTAATGGCATCTTAGTTGAAATCAAGAAAAAGAAATGGGCTTAGGCAGGACATGTAATGAGGAGGGAAGTTAACCGATGGTCATTAAGGGTTACGGACTGGATTCCAAGGGAAGGGAAGCGTAGCAGGGGGCGGCAGATAGGTGGGCGGATGACATTAAGAAGTTTGCAGGGACAACATGGCCACAATTAGTACATGACCGGGGTAGTTGGAGAAGTATGGGAGAGGCCTTTGCCCTCCAGTGGGCGTAACCAGGCTGATGATGATCTACAATACTGAAAAAAAAAAAGATACTTGTCAGCATGAGAGCTTTCAAGCGGAAAAACTAAACGCAACCAAATCATTTACCCACCCGGAGGTATGCAGACGCCGTGAGAAACTACGGTGCCCTAATGGCGCCCCTGCCAGCAACGCCGTCACGTGGCAGGAACACGTTTTGGGGCCAGCCTCCAAAAGCCGGACTTCACACCTCCCCATTCCTGCCACCCTACTCGAAGCGCCTACGAGGCAGCCATTTTGAAATGCCAATGGCGATATGGTAACGCAGATTTATGGTCATACTCGATTATAACACACAAGCAATTTTTGGATCCATTCTAGCAGAAAAAAAAGTGCGCGTTAGATTCAAGTAAATACGGTACATTTAAAAATGCACACAGGACAAAGTTCATTATATTTCTGAAGAGAAAAAGGTAGTCAATTAAAAATTATTTCTAAAGGTATGGATAGCCTATACCTAGAGAATGAATATGTTGCTGCATGTTCACCTCGCTTCAAATTGCTTTGTGTGCTTTTCTGACCCTGAAAAATACCTGCAGACTTCAGTGACCCTTTCGGCAGTCTTCTATCAATGGCGCGTGAAATGCACGTGAATGATATGTGTCCCATTATTGCTTCTCCTTCCAGTAAACAATGCTAACGACTCAAGAAAAAAAAACTCTTCTAATAATTTACAACATTTATAAGTGATGGAAACATCACCTGCATGCAGAAATCATAAATATATACAGGGCGCCCCGTTTGATTTAAAAAAAGAACTATTGCTTTACTCGAAGGAAACCTAGTGCATATTGTTTCCAGTAGAGTGGAGTGGCTGCCAGTAACTTTTTCAGTTCTGAGATTTAATTAGGTAATTGTAACTACTTATCCAACTCGAGACGTACTATCCTAATTATCAAAGTGTCGATGAGGCATTTGTATGCACAGCCAAGGGACATGTAATTGCGGTACATTCAAAGACCTTTGAAAGACTGAGTAATAATTTTTTCAGACTGATAAATAAACCCCGCAAAATATGAAAAATAACATGTGACTGCACCCCCAATCGCGTCAAAAAGCAGCGCCCTTGAACAAACTCCTTCTGAGTAAGCCAGCAAAAAATAAAGGAAATAAAGAAAAACATTGTGATCGTGCTAGTTCCTTATCTGCCGCGCCCCAGCCAAAGTAACACGTCACGTTTGGTGTTAGTTGAAACAAGCTGTGATAGCTGTTGTCTTAGCATAGATAAAGTGCATGGATGGTTTCTTTTTTTTTTTTTTGCCCTACAACACCTATCACTAAAAAAGTGAATTGACAATGTCAGTGCAAAGGTTTAAAGGTGCATTTTGTTTCGTGCCAGTCACCATGTCTTTCTCTAATAAGCAGAAGGAAAACATGATCCTTGCCTTGGGAGCTTTAAATAGCAACAAGAGGAAGGCTGCAAATATATATCAGTCATGGAAGTGTAGCGGTAGACCGAACGCATCGACTATCATCAGAAATTATGAAAACCTAAGACAAACTGGCAGCTTCAAGAAACAGCGGCGGAGGACTCCATCTTTGAGTCCTAGCCTATGCACGGATGTTCTAGCATTTATGACCTCAAAAGCTCACGCTAGCGTGCGGGACGCGGCTGTGCAGGTACCAATTTCCAAGTCATCAGTTTGGAGGATTTTAAATGATGGCCTTTCATCCGTGCCACCTTAACCAGCACCAATGCTTAGAAGATAGGGACCTGTAGAATCGTCTAGATTTCTCGAATTGGGTCCTAACAGAAGCCGATGAGTCACTGGAATTTTTGAGCAACATTACATGCACAGATGAAGACAATTTTTGCAGAAAAGGCCAGGTAAATTTGCATAATGCAAAGTTTGCAGTGACTCCAATCCACACTGGGTAAAGTGCACTCAGCACCAGTACCAGTGGTGGTCGTTCAATATGTGGTTTGGAAGTTACACCAGTGCTATAATCGGTCCCATCTTCTTCAACCACAGACTGACTGGACAGCGTTACGTGGACAAAATCCTTGAAGGAGTGGTGGATGAATTTCTCAGTGAAGTCGCACTGTCACGTCTTCCACTTCTGTGGTGGAAGCAGCAGCCAAGCAGCCAAGCACGAAATTGGCTGGATGCAACTCTTCATACGCAGTAGATTGGAAGCCACGGGTTTGTAAATTGGCCAACTAGGTCACCTGACCTCTCTCCACTCGATTTCTTTCTTTGGGGTTATGTAAAAGATCTTGTTTACATGGTCGAGATGGATGCCAGATGAGCTGACGGCAAGGAGGCCGGATGTCTGCCATAGAATTCCAGCATCGGTCATCAAGAAAGCCAGAGAAGATGTGATAAAGCAGACGCAGTACTGTGTAGCTGCAGAAAGAGACTTCTTCGAACACATCCTCTAGGCAGCTGCTTGAGCTCAACAGCACTTACGAATTCATAGATAATAAGGGCACACTAAAGAATGATTGTTTTGTATGCGCAAACATTTCTATCCTTGCCCAACAGAAAAACCGTCCCTCCGTCTGTTCCGTGAGACAGTTGCTTCAGCATAGCGCCTGTAGCAGCGAGCGAATTCACCTGCGTGCTGCCTCTTGCTTCAACACCAATGAAGCGGTGAGAACACAGCGCTCACGGAGCTCTCAGCACATGTCGCACAGTGCCACTTTTGCAGATTGCTTTCAAGATACGGGCCGCGCCTCTGCGCCAGACGTAGCTGCCACTGGAGCACAGTTAATCACGCTTCATAATGATTCAGTGTACCTAATAAATGTTTCATGTATTTTCTACATTAGCTACATCTTCCTGGTCATTCCATCCGAAGTCTACATCCGCTGAGTGAACCAGTGAACACTGGTGGAACACTGAGTGAACCAGTGAACCGGGATCCACCAGTGAACATTGCTTCTACTTGTCTCTTCTACATCATCTCGGGGCAGGTCCCACTTAACAGTTCGGTGTTGCAACCACACTTATCCGTTCCACGGTTCTTTGCGGTTGTTCTTGCAATTATACGAAACACACCAGCAAACTACCAGGAAATACCACGTCAGTACTACAAAATGCTTATGCATCATTCAGATAAACCCGAGAGAAGATTCTACTTGGGTTTCTTTTTCTTTCTTTTTTTATTGCAGATGTCTCGATTGCCAATTCGACACGTTTAGAAGTGGTACACTTACTTTCTTGAAGGCATCGGTTTTGCCTTTTCTCTACGCTTGGGTCACTTCCCGGTGTGTTTATTTCGTTCTTATTTTTTGCCACGAAGTTGTTTTCGCAGCACGTATAAGAGCTCATGAAAAAAAAAAATGTCACTTTAATTTGAATTTGGTCCGAAGCAAATTTGTGGTGCAAAATATAGCTGCACGCACTCTTTCGATATGGTGCGAGCACAGCCGGGATTTTGAAACATTCTATGCCTATTGCATTGCTTCTCGCACTTTGTGTGCGGTTAGAGTGTCAATTGAGCCGCATTACCAAGGGGCTTTTGTTATCAATATGATCAGTCTGTCTTGAGAAACGGATAATAAGTGTGACGTAGAAATGAGAGGAAGGAATAGCTGCAAAGCCGCAAAACCTGCTGTTGGTGCTCTTTCCATACCATTATCAAGGTGATGTGCCGTCTCTTCGGGTTTGTGACAGGCAAAGCAGTTGCTTTCAATCAGCTTATTTGAGGGCTCTGTTTTTCATATTTCGTGGGCTTTCTTTAACCCTTTGAGGGTCGTTTTTTCCGCCATGTGCAAGCACCCAGGGTCGATTTTTTTTATTGCACATTCCAATTCTTTGGAGGGACCTATTTCGAAATAAATAAACTTACTGTAATTTTTCTAGGGTGACCATAAAGTGAGAAAAAAATATTTTTGTGTTGGTATATATGCACTGTTTTTCATGAATAACAACAAACAAAAAAGGAAGTAAAGTTATAAGAATAAAAAATTTGATGAATTGTCATACACACAGTTCAAGGCTTAGAAAATGTACACACGAGAATATTTCGCAACTCTCAAATGTTCCTGCTCTTACACTAACATTTACATCTGCTTAGAGAAAGACGACGACAACGAGTGGTTGGAAGCCTTGTGCCTGTGTTGCCAAAGCTCTGTGTCCTCTCGCTGCAGTGCTCTGCCATCTGAGCGTTTTAGCAATCGAACTATAACGCCTCTTGACATTTGGTGGACGTGCTGGGCCCTTCCCAAACCTAGAACTCCGCAGCCGGACGCTCCCTACCGTTTCTGCCATGCCTCAGGATGCCACGCAGCCCGATCCTCCCCTGGCACCGCCTGTTGTCTGCTCCGGTGCTCTACGCCAACGAGATCCTCCGGTATTCAGCGGCAACGACAACCATGACGTGGACGATTGGCTCTCGTCATACGATCGCGTGAGTGCGCATAACAAATGGGATGACAAAGCTAAACTGACTAACGTCATCTTCTATCTTTCTGGAGTCGCTAATCTCTGGTTCCGGAATCACGAATCCAACCTTTCCACCTGGACAGCATTTACCCATTCTTTCAAACAAGTCTTCGGTCGCCCTGCTGTGCGCAAGCTTCGCGCAGAACAACGCTTGCGTAGTCACGCTCAGCAAAAGGGTGAAAACTTCACAAGCTACATTGAGGACGTAGTTGGCCTTTGCCGGCGCATTAATCCCGCCATGCCCGACTCTGAAAAGATCAAGAATGTCATGAAGGGCATAGAGGATGACGCCTTCCAAATGCTCTTGGCAAAAAATCCTCAAACGGCTGACGATGTCCTTACACTGTGCCAGAGCTACGATGAGCTCCGCAAACAACGCCTTACTACGCGCCAAGCTGCCATGCCCGACGACACGATTTCGGCTTTAACTGACACTTCCAGTGCTGCTCCCGCCCACTCTGCTTTCCTCGACCAAATCAAGCAATTCGTTCGCGAAGAAGTCGCGCCAACTGTCACTGCTGCCTGCTACCCAGTCGTCTGAGTACTCTTTGTGCCCGGAACTCCGACACGTCATACACGAACAAGTCAGCGACGCGCTACCTCTCGCTAATCAGCCACCCTCAGCGCCGGTTCCGCTCACGTACGCTGCCGTCGTCGCCTGGCCAAGACCACTGCCTGAAGTTGTGCACTACACCCCCACAGGCGGCTTCTACGCCTCGCCTTCTCCAGCTGTGAACTATTTGCCCAGAAGCGGCTTCTGCACGCCTCCGCAGCCCCTACGCCCAGCTCAGAATTGTGCACCGCTACCTAGGCCCCCTGTTGATAATCCGCGGCATACCCAACACAACCGGCCGATCTGCTTCGCGTGTGGCTTTGCTGGCCACGTGGCACAGTTCTGCCGCCGGCGGGGTTGGTATCCTCCCGATACTGCGAGATGTCAAGGGAATACTACTGACTCCCAATCCCGATATTCGCCACCAGTTCCGCACTTCGCTCCTTCATCTCCTGTTCCCCCGAAGCTTCAACACACGTCGGTCTCCATCTCCCCGTCGACATTCCCTCTCCCCCATCGTCCGCAGCCCTCCAGCTGTGGAGGAAAACTAAAAGGCGCAGTTCCGGAGGCAAGAACTGCGATCTCTTCGAACTGCTCAAGGCCTCGTTTATTGCCTACGAACATCATTGAAGTTTTTGCTGAAGGTGTCGCCGTTCACGTGCTTGTCGACACGGGTGCCGCAGTGTCCGTGATTGTCAACCAGCTTCGCCGTACGCTCCGAAAAGTCGCGACGGCGTTTTCTGTCATTTCGCTACGTACAGCAAGCGCTGAGCCAATTGAGCCCTTAGGAACATGTACCGTCCGTGTCGCCATACAAGACAGTTTACACCACATTGAGTTTGTTGTTCTTCCCCGCTGCTCTCATGCCATCATTCTAGGATGGGACTTCCTCTCATCTCATCACGCTGTTATTGATTGTGCCCGTGCAGAACTTGCGCTGACTCCATTTTGCGGCAGTCCTTCTGAAGATTTGCCTCCACCTTCTGCTCGGGCGTTCAACGCCACCGACGCTGACATCCCTCCCTTCTCTTCCGCCCTTGTACCCATTTCCTGTGCTGCTTTCTGCGATTCCACAGTTCTTTTCACGCCATCTCAACTTGCTGCACGCCGTCATCCCTTCTTGCTTCCCTTTGCCCTCCTTCCTTTTCGCCAGGGCTCCAGCGCACTTTATGTTTCAAATCTGTTTTCGTGTCCATCAAGCTTACATCGTGGCGAGTGCCTCGGTTTTGCTGATGAATTCAACACGAGCTCTCTGTACGATGTGCCTGATGACTCGACTCCTCTTCATGTTGACGCCATGGCTCTCCCTGTCTCTGCGCCTGCGCCTGCATATGACCGAACATTTGCTCCATTTATTGATCCTAACCTCACTCCGAGTCAGCGCATGCAGATCGTTGACCTGCTTAACCAATTTCGAACTTCTTTCGACCTCCAAAAACAATGTTTAGGACATACCTCCACAGTCGTTCATCACATCAACACCGGCAGCCACGCGCCTCTACGCCAACGTCCATACTGTGTGTCCGCAACAGAGCGCCGTGTCATCGATGAGCACGTAGGAGACATGCTTCGACGCGGCGTGATATAGCCATCACACAGTCCCTGGGCTTTTCCGGTAGCGCTGGTCAAAAAAGAAAGATGGGACTATTCGTTTTTGTGTGGACTATCGACGTCTAAATAAGATAACCCGGAAAGATGTCTATCCTCTTCCCCGTATCGACGACGCACTGGACTGCCTCCAAGGCGCTGAATTCTTTTCGTCCTTAGACTTACGATCCGGTCATTGGCAGGTCCCCGTGACTGACGCAGACCGCCCGAAAACAGCATTTGTTACGCCTGACGGCCTATATGAATTTACCGGGATGCCCTTTGGCCTCTGTAATGCGCCTGCAACATTTGAAAGAATGATGGATAACATCCTCCGGGGCCTCAAATGGCAGACATGCCTTTGTTACCTCGATGACATTGCATTCTTTTCCCCGCACTTTTCTTCTCACCTGTTCCGCCTCAAACGCGTGCTGACTTGCCTTGCCGATGCTGGACTCCAGCTCAACTTAAAGAAGTGTTGCTTCGCCGCCCGGCAGCTAGTCATCCTTGGCCATGTTGTTTCGAAAGATGGTGTGCTCCCAGATCCAACCAAACTCCAAGCCGTTGCCGAATTCCCACGACCAAAGACCACAAAAGAACTCCGCAGCTTCATCGGATTATGCTCCTATTTTCGTCGTTTCATCCGCAACTTTGCCACTATAATAGCGCCTTTGACGCAGCTTCTCGCAGGTAACCATGACCTCTTGGCCTGGCCGCCAGTTTGCGATGCCGCATTCACGACGCTGCGTCGCCTTCTAACCTCACCCCCCATACTCCGACATTTTGACCCAAGCGCACCGACAGAAATACACACGGATGCCAGTGGCGTCGGCATTGGCGCTCTCCTTGCACAACGAAAGACTGGCTTCGATGAATACGTTGTTGCCTTCGCTAGCCGCGCACTCACGAAAGCAGAAGAAAACTATTCCATTACAGAAAAAGAATGCCTGGCTATCATTTAGGCCATAAGTAAGTTTCGTCCTTACCTCTACGGCCGCCCGTTCGACGTCATCACGGACCACCATGCACTCTGCTCGCTGTCGTCCTTGAAAGATCCCTCAGGCCGCCTCGCTCGATGGGCGCTTCGCCTCCAGGAGTATGATATTCGAGTGCTGTACCGCTCTGGTCGTAAACATTCGGACGCGGATGCCTTGTCTCGCTCGCCAGTATCAGGCCAGCCCAATGATCACAAAGTACAAATATGCGAGTCCTCCCTCACCACCACGGGTATGCTTTCGGAGCAGCAGAAGGATCCATGGATTGTTGCTATGCTGGCTTTTCTGTCAGACCCATCAGGGCCTTCTACTGGCCGTACATTGCGTCGCCAAGCACACCACCTTGCTGTTCGTGACGGGCTCCTATACCGCCGTAACTACCTCTCAGATGGGCGCAAATGGTTACACGTGGTTCCTCGGCATCTACGTTCGGATATATGTGCAGCGTTTCACGACGACCCACAATGCGCACATGCAGGACTACTCAAAACATACGCACGCCTACAAATTCGTTATTAATGGCGCGGGATGTACCGATTCGTTCGACAATATGTCCGCTCCTGCCTCGCTTGCCAACGCCGCAAGAATACCCCTCATGCCTTAGCTGCTCCACTGCAACCATTGCCTTGTCCAGGATGGGCCTTTGACAGGGTCGGGGTTGATCTTTATGGCCCCCTTCCGTGTACTTCAGATGGCAACCGCTGGGTGATAGTGGCGATTGACCATCTCACACGCTACGCCGAAACTTCGCCTCTGCCCAACGCATCTGCGCTGGATGTTACCTGGTTCCTTCTGCGTAACATCATACTTCGCCATGGAGCCCCAAGAGAGTTGCTGAGCGACAGAGGCTGCGTCTTTCTGTCTGATGTTATAGAAGCCCTGCTCAAGGAATGCAACGTAATTCACCGTACCTCTACTGCATACCACCCGCAAACCAATGGCATGACTGAGCGCTTTAACTGCACTCTTGGCGATATGTTAGCCACGTACGTCGCATCTGACCAAACCAATTGGGACCGAATTCTACCCTTCGGAACGTATGCTTATAATACTGCCACGCAGACCCCTACAGGATTTTCACCGTTCTTTCTTCTTTACGGACGCGAGCCTTCCTGCACAATGGACACCATCCTTCCGTATCGCCCTGACACAACGGAGGCTACTACCCTATCCGAGGCTGCTGCACACGCGGAACAGTGCCGGAAGCTCGCCCGCACATTTACTTCGGAAGATCAGCAGTGACAGAAGCACCTTCGGAATATTCCCTCTTCTCCGGCACCCTATGCCCCTGACTCACTAGTCTGGCTTTGGGTTCCCGCTACCAGCCCTGGACTTTCACCCAAGCTTGTGTACAAGTACCAGGGTCCCTACCGTGTCGTCAGTCAAACGTCTCCTGTGAACTATTTGGTAGAACCCCTTGAGCCGCCTTCCGATAAGCGCCGCCAAGGGCACGAAATCGTGCACGTTCAGCCGCTCAAGCCGTACTTTGACCCACCTGTGCTATCTTGCCCGTAGGTCGCCGAGACGGCTCCTCTTCCCCGGGGAGGCAATTGTACTGAAGAAGAACGAGCAGTAGGCACTGCTTAGAGAAAGACGACGACAAGGAGTGGTTGGAAGCCTTGTGCCTGTGTTGCCAAAGCTCTGTGTCCTCTCGCTGCGGTGCTCTGTTATCTGAGCGCTTTAGCAATCGAACTATAACGCCTCTTGACAATATATACATTATATATATATATATATGTATATATTTGAAGAAATGAAGGTGCACGCTTACGAACATTGCATTTTTAATGATTTAGCGTTTCGGCCGTGGTACGGCCGCCTTCGTTTCTTCAACTACCTATGCCCTGGACCTACAGAACTCTTCCTTGAATTTTATATATATATATATATATATATATATATATATATATATATATATATATAGGTCTGGTCAGAATACCAGACAAATGTTCATGTTTACACAGACGGCTCCACGTCACCAAAGGAATCGACAGCAGCTGTGGTGATACCAGCGCAACAGATGACTCGAGGTTTCATTCTAGACCATAATTCTACATCAACCGCTGCAGAGCTTGTGGCTATTCGGGAAGCGATTCGCCACATCTGCGGGGAAAGACCTCAAGAGTGGTGCATTTTCACAGACTCAAAACCAGCGCTGCAAATTTTTGGGATGCTTCCTGCACCACACTCCATATCAGGTTCTGGCACGGCAGATCACCGAGCTACTTTCATGCGCTCAGGAAAAACACCACCGCATAGTGTTCAAATGGATCCCGAAACACTGTGGGCTCAATCGTAATAAAGACATTGTTGATGCTGCAGCAAGGCATGCCCTCAGTAATGGCCTGCAAACTTTAGTGCCATTCTCCAGACCGGACATCACATGCCTCCTGTCGGAATTAATGAGTGCGACGACAAGATACTGGGCCCGGCCAGATGCTTGTCATGTCCGCCTTAAAAGGCTGGATCCCCATATGCAATTTCCTGTTCTGCGTGGAATTCCATGCCCTCATACATGCCTGATACACAGACTACGATTAGGCGTCGCTTTCACGTGCAAATACTTGCACATCATTGGATGGACAGACTCCCCGGACTGTTCAGTGTGTGGCATTGTAGAGACTATAAACCATGTGCCCGTGGTGTGCCCTGAGTATGCGCGCGAAAGACTGACAATGGCAGCTGCCTCGAGACATTTATACAACAGACCACTGTCGGAGGACCTCTTGCTAGGTGCATGGCCACAGAGTTGGCAGACGATAGGGACAATGCGTGCTCTTTCACGTTTCCTAGGCGACATGGGCCTGGACTCACACTTCTGATAACATTTATGCAATGTGTCCTTCACCTCGTTCCTCACATTATCATCTCCCATTGTGACCCTTTTTCTTCCCCTTCCCTTATGTAGAGTAGCAGGCCAGATGCTCCATTTTCCAGCCGACCTCTCTTCATTTTCCAATCATTAAACTACTTCTTCTAGGTCAAGTGCCTGTTGTGTGTTTTTATTCAAGATAAGGTAGAAATGGACGCACCACAAAAGCAAACTAGCCTGTATAGATATGCCCCATGCTGCCATCAGCGCACTTTACTGCAAATCGCACATGGATGCATATGGGTGCGTGTGTTTTAACAGCTGATCATAATACGTGGGCGACGAGCCAGGCAGACTGTTGTGTCAGGTTTCGGAACCGACTTCCTGTTGGATCCAGTTGTCCTCACTTCTCGATTGCCTTAAAGGGTTTGTGCATCTCTCGCACGCACCGCTCTGCACTCTGACACCTTGCGGCCGGTACGTCCCTTCATTCTCAGCCCTTCTCCTCCAGCTCCTGCGTCAGTGATTGCCAACACTACACATGCACTGTTAGTTTCAAAAGTGGCTTACAGCTTGCAGAACATACACGAGTTCATCCCCACTCTCATGTAACCGTGCGAGCATGAATTAAACGTGTTCAGCGTGAACCTGAGAATTTCACAGTGAAAATTCATTAGTGTGCCACTGCTACATAAGGAGGGGGTCGGGGGGAGGGTTTGTTAAATTTATACTGTTATGCAGAGATACATCCAAGGGAAAATTGGGGTCAGATCCATTTTGGCCACTCGTGGAATCCTAAATTGCCGTTTGCAAAAAGCCCTAGCCTACAAGAAGACAGACCAGGTGGCGCAGCATCTCTAGTCTCATTCAATTTTTCACTCAGTGAAAAATGGAGTGTCATGCACGCTTTCTTGTAAGATGTGCATCATACAGGGAGGCCTTTCTCGTTCTTGAAGCAGTGGCTATCTGCTCCTGCCAATAATGAATGGACATTTTGCATGAGTCATCCATTTTCACAGCAAGCAAGACAGAGCACCCTGCTCGTTTTTCCTCCATGACATTTAATGCCCTTCAGATTCAATCTGTTATTTGACAGCATCTGTCAAAACATAAATATTTACGACAATGCGAGAAGTGATCGCGTCTCCTAACAGAGATGCGAGATCAACAGTGTGTGTATGTGTGTATACACACCTCTATCGTGTGACCGGCTTCCCACACTTCACATGCATGCACTTTTTACCACTTTGCACTCCTAATGTTAATGCATAAAAGAAATGTGCAGAAATCATTGGTGATGATTGTCAATGTAAGTGAATAACTGAAAGTATTTAAAGTTACACTTATTTAAATTAATGATGTGCTTGACAGTGCGTATTTGTTGCAATGAGGAATTTAGGTAACGTTATTTAAGTAGTTGGTATGTCATTGTGTAATTTCATGGAGAATAGTGCTGTTAACCAGTACATTTGTAGTGGTAGAATAGGTGGACTGCACTTGCAACTCTAAGAGCTGTAATGGTTTCTGTAAGTTTGCGTTGGGCAACAAATGCGCCTGCAACTCAGTCATGTGACAGCGCACACACTTTGCAATCATGCCCTTGTATCGGTGGTGAAAGTCCAACCACCGGCCACAAATCTTTCTTTGGTGAAAATGCCAAAGATAGCTAAATTAAAAAATTTGTTTGTGGGGTCTTAGATGCCAAAACCATCATATGATTATGAGGCTCTCTACAGTGGGGGGGCTCTGGATTAATTTTGACTATCTACGGTTCTTTAACGTGCACCTAATGCACAGTACATGGGTGTTGTTCTTGCATTTTGCTCCACTGCAGCCAGAATCTGGTCTCGTGATCTCTGGCTTAGCAGCGCAACACCAAAGCCACTATGCCACCCCAGCGAGTGCAAAAGAAAGCTATTCACTTTAAAATATCATTGTATCAATTATAGCAAGAAAATAAGAATTAAAGCAGGCAATGCTACCTCTTTCAGCCATACTTTTCTTTTGGGGGGGGGGGGAGGGGGAGGACATTACAGGAGTGGAATCATATAGACAATTAACAAGCAGCCCATCACAAAGAATGCTTGTTTAATAGCTGCTGCAGCTCTCACTGAATGGCTGTAATTTCTACGACGACATGAAAGGCAGCCAGGCCACTCACCCTGCAGCAACCATGAGGGCACGATTGGCAGCATAGATGGTAAAGCGAAAGGCAGCTTCAGCTTTCGGCTCTGTTTCCTCAACCATGAGTCCCTGCAGTGGTAGCTGTCCATGCACTTTAAACTGAAGCCGCGGCCCAGAGGAAGACACACGGCTTGCATATACCAGCATGTCGGAGAACTGTGGCCGCATACACACAAACAGAGAGTTCACATAATTAAAACCAATGCCATAGTCAATGTGAAATCATAAACAAGGCAGTGCAATGGCCATGCCAATATTTTATCTCCTGCATTAAGTAAAGCATGAATCTGTTAACTCATCAATGTGCATCAGGCAGTAAGTAAACGAAAAAGAAATAAAAAGGGAAAAAAAGGTCCCTATGCCTGCAGTGTCAGTCTCAGCAGTGCTAGAGAATAGTGAATGTGTCTACAAAATGCTACCTCCTGCTCTTGGTAGAGTTTCAAGCGAGAATGGCAGCTCGCAGTGAATGATTGCCATATTCACCCGATTCTAATGAGTACCTTTTTCTCATGAAAGTGAGTCCAGAAACTGCCTGCAAGTCACAATCGGATACAAAATTAAAACTGCATTCGTGGCACTGGCAGCAGCCTACTGTCACAGCAAGTGTTACAATGGTAACGCAGTTTAGATCAGAGTGCCCAAAAAAAAGAACACACACACACAAGTGCCAAAAAACACACACACACACACAACTGGTTCAGTTTGGGCTCGGTGAACTCAGATTTCGTTGCAGTTGAGTTCCAGTTAGGAGAAATAAAAATGTGTTAACGGTTCGCAAACTGGTTCAGTGCAGTCGATTATATCTTGCCCCATCGCAATATGCAGCATAGTACTACCGACCTGTCTGCATGGCGCATACACAAGTTTCATCAAGAGGAGGCAGAAATTTATGAATTACACAGATACAGGGAAATTTTCATATACGTATTAAAGACAGAGGTAATTAGCAAGAATGCTTTGTGGGGATGCTCGACTCTCAAGCGTCCCCTGATGTTTCCCACACATGGCCTTTCGTGTCTCCTGTAATCCAGCTTCTCCGCAAAGCTTAGCACTGGCCGGTGTGGTTGCAGCATATTACAAGAGATGGCGCAAGTGTTGTGCCGCCAACGTTATCTAACAGCAGGGTTATTCTGGCGTGAAAGGGGTAGGCTCTTCCTCTTTGGCTTGGGGTCGGCATGCAGCACAGATGTTTTGTGCACTCGCCCATCGTTGGCAGGACCATCCTGCAAAAGGCTTAGGAGCAGGACACCGGAATGAACAAACACGATCGTTCGAATGCAACACCCATTCACGTGACTGTACATAGGAACAATTAGGTGTTGGTGTTCAGCATGGGAGCGAACACATTCGCTCGCTATCTGGTTGCGGTGAGTCGGACAACCTCGATATGTCGCACGCCCATTGGCATGTTCTATGGGTTGCAATTCGGCTAGCTGGCATTAGTGTATGAAACATGTAATGATTGATTGATTGATTGATTGATTGATTGATTGAATAACTTTTATTTTTCAGTCATGCAGGACGCATATTAGCACGTTGTGGGCTGCTCCCACGTTGGGACCGACAGGCCTAGTTTGCCAGCTGCATCGTGGGCCTGCTGGGCAGCCCAACTTTGCTCAGCCAGGAGTGGGTTGTGGAGGGCCGCTTCCCACCTAGCCGAGTTGAGGTCAGGGCTTGCTATAAAGATACATCCCCAGGGCATGTGTGAAAGTGTTGATCTATCCCCACAAGCAGGGCATACGTGATCAGGGTGGATCTCCAGATATATCGCATGTAACGTGAACAGATTGGGATAGGTCTCTGTCTGTAAAAGTGTGAATGTCAGTGCCTGAGGCCTGGTGACCTTGGGGTGAGGAGGAGGGTATTCTCGCCGCGAGAGATAAAAGTGTTTAGTAAGTTCGTTACAAGTAGCGCGCACATCCCTACCATCCATAACTCTTTCCTTGGTCGTTACACCGCCAACGCAGTCAGTAAGGTACACGGGGTCACCCACAATGTGCCCTACGTGGGCTGGGAACCAAGTAAGCTAGTGATGCTTGATTCTATCCAGACCTGCCTTACGAAGCAGCCGCAAAGCCTGTTCTGAGATTGTTCCACACCCAGATGCCCTCATGGCCGATCGTGAGTCACTGTAAATGAAGTCGCTGCAGTCATCAAGCATAGTAGCCATGGTAAAGCAGGTAGCCATTGCCAAGGCAATGGCTACCTGCTCAGCTATCATTGGATCTCCGGTTCGTACAGATGCGCAGATCGCGAGTCGCTGTTTCGGATCCACCACTACCCCAGAAAAGGTGCACTCCTTCCAATATGCGGCCGCATCAACAAAGCAGGCTCTATGCCGGAGTGCCTGGATATGTTTGAGTATGGTGGAAGCTCTTGCTTTCCTTCTAGCCTTGTGGAATTCAGGATGTACATTTCTTGGTATTGGCGATATGGAGATCAAGTCTTGTATGTCTTGTGGTAACTGGCATTTTCTTGGTGCCTCTGCTGATGGCGGGTAGCCGAATTCTTGTAATATTGTCCTACCAGCAGCAGCCGTGGAGAGTTTGACAAGTTGTGCTCTTTCCTGAGCCTCTGCGATTTCCTCCACAGTGTTGTACACACCTAGCTGGAAGAGAAACATGTGTTGGTGAAGATCGGTATACCCAGGACTCAGTGATTTTCCTGAGCAATGTGCTGAGTTTTTTCCTCTCTGCTCGTTGTCATCTGTGCACAGCTGCCACATAGGCAAAGTGGCAAAGCACAAAGGAGTTAATCAACCATAAGAGATTGTCTTCTTTAAGGCCATGATGGCGGTTAGTTACCCTTGGGATGAGACATACTGTGTTGTCTGTCTTGGTCGTGAGCTTGATTATCATTTGCACATTCGATCCAGTAGATTCGACTACCATGCCAAGTATTATTATTGAGTCGACCCTAGGAATCTTGTCTCTGTTGCCTGTGCGAAGACAAATGGTGCTGTCAGACAGTGGTTTCCAATGAAGTCAAAAGCATAGGTCAGCAAAATAAGCACAATTCACTCAGACTCGCTCACAAATTATATTTTTGCTTAATGCTCACTCAGAGTCAAATCACTAAATTTCTATTGAACCGGGCTCACTTGGATTTACTCGATAAAAATTTACTCAGCCAGGCTCTCTTGGATTTAGATTCACCAAAATTACACTCAGCTGGGCTCACTCGGACTCAGCTTCACCAAAATTCTACTCAGCCAGGCTAGTCAAACTCAGACTCACAGGTCGGTTTGAGTCTGAGTGAGTAGACTCACAAGTGAGTTTGCCAACCTATGGTCAAAAGCACGCACAATGTGCCCCACAAATAATTTTTACAACTTGAATCATGTTATGCTTTGCCTAGCTAAACACATAATGCGTGTTGAACCATGGCACATCCCAAAAGCAGATTTAGCAGGCCATTTACAGCCACAATTACCACTCACTGTACAATAAGTATAGCGAGTAAATTCGTTGATATCCCTCCTCCAGAACATGGTCTTTTCTGCTCTCTGTCTTAATCTAATTTGTCTAGTTTTAGTAAAAACTTGACCTAATGGCTGAATTGGGAGCTTCACCAGAAATGTTAATTTCACAGAGTCCCTGAAACAATTTTTTGACCATAGAACACAGCTGAAGTACAAGCGTTTCTGCCAAGGTGGCCCTAGTTACCAGCACATACGCGTGGCCTATCCTCATTCTTGCATAAAATGCAACTCGTGAATTGTAGCAATCTACTAGAAGGGTGTGCTGACTGAAGAAGTATAGTTATTCTAAGAATTGTGCGAACTAGTGAGCATCTGCTGTCACCTCATATGCTCGAACCGTTTTGTGTCGAATCGGTAACCGTTATTATTTTTAGCTTCAGGTTCTATTCGAGTTCAGGCACATTCCAAAAATATCGGTTCAGGTTTAGTTCTGACCAAAATTCCGGTTCAGATACAATTTTCGGTTCAGGTTCAGTTCGACACCCTGGTTCAGATAACTCCATAATCACATACACACACAAAAAGAAAAGAGGAAAAGAAAGCAATTCCACTGAGCTCCTGGATCACGTGAAGAAGCTGGCACTACACAACCAATTCATAGCTGTGGACAGTGACAAAGGTAAACAATTCATGGCCACAGTGAGAGAGGGAATGGCTGGGCAGCACACGCACCAGAAAAAACATCCTCTGCTGGTAGCCCTTCCTTGAAAGCTTCTGCAGGCATCCTTCTCGCACAAACTCCTAGAAAACATGATGGAAATATCCATGTCTCAATAGAAAGCATCAAAGGGTACAATCACCATAGGTCTGCATTATTTTTAAGCATGCATTACTTTTTAAAAGTTTGTCTGGAACACATACCCTTTGGAACATACATAACATTTAATTAGTAGTGTTTTACGTTTAGATTGTGGCGGAGCAGGAAAAAGATGCTGCGACGTTGAAATGCAAGAACCAAAGAACCAACTACTTAATTTTACTTTATTTTTCCAACTCCCAAGTGCTCGCTCCACTCGCACCTTCGTGGATTTCATAGTCGTCAGCTCATTGGTGCTGTGATAGAGCCCCCTGCCATATAGACAGTGTCTTGATTAGAAGACCAGTGTACAAGCTTTCATTTTGCTCAAGATGGCTTTGCACAGAATGCAGGGTGGATGGTGAAAACAGGAATGATGGTACCGCCTGCAGAGGTCTGGACAAAAACGGGCTTGAGCCTGTCTACTGACACTTTCTCTTCTCTGGCACCCACATGAATTGTGAAGCGTTTGTCTTGTCGTTTGGTGACCAAGTGTGGGCCGGTGTATGGCGCTTGCAGAGACTTGTGCACTGTCTCTTTGCGAAGAAAAATGTGAGTGGCAGTTTGTAAGTTCTTGAAGAGGAACAGCTTGTGCATTGATTTGTGCCACAGCACCAGTGGACGTATTGCCCTGAAAACGCCTTGTAAGCGTTACAGATAAGATGGAGTACCCATCTTGGTTTCCTGGTTAGGCCTTTGGCAGATGAACTCAGCAGGCAGTCGTTTGAAGTTCGATAAACAGGCTGTGCTGCAGCACACTGCATGTCTTCTTTAAAGACACTTCACATAGTCGGTGGGAGCGGCCCGCATCAGTCCCAGACTGATCCCTCAGGACCTAAATAAAGTTATTCATACCATACCATACCCAGGAGTACTAGAGCTAAGGCATCAATACAGTGCTCAATGTCATGATGGGCAATTAGCGCAGTTTTCAATTGCCTGTGAAAACACTCCACCAGAACATTTGAATGTGGATGGTAGGCTGCTGCGTGCTGATGGTGGATTCCTCATAGGCGTGAAAGATGATGGAAGTATGTGATTCAAATTGTCTGCACCTCCTACAGTAACTACTCCCTCGGGAATTACAAATCGTGACACCCAGGCATTAACAAAAGCTTTAACGTTGGTTTCAGATGTGAAATTGTCAAATAGGGCTGCTTCTGGCCACCCGGTGAACCTGTCAACGATTGTGAGAAGGTAGCGGTATCCGAGAGAGGAAGCGATCTGATGATAAATGTGCACTTTGAGGAAATGGTCATTTGGCAGTAGGAATTTTTGAAGTGGGCTTCTCGTGTTACATATTTTGCTTCTTTGGCAAGGCAAACATGCCCTTGCTCAATTTCACTGTTCAATGTCCATGCCAGGCCACATGTAGCATTCTACGACTAGTTTCTGCAATGTTTTGATACCGGGTTGGGAAAAAGAATGAAAATGTTAGAATATCTGTCATCAGAGTGAGAGGTACAAAAGGTCTTGGTGAGCCGGCTGACATGTCACACATCGCGGTTATGGTAGTGCCGGGTTGGGGGAGATCTTCAAGTTGCAAACTCATCGAAGCCATACGTAAGCGCTACAATTCTTTGCTGCCAATCTGTGCTGATGCAAGCTGTTCTTGCGTCACCGGTGCAGCCTTCACTCCTTCGACCCAACTCAATGCTTCTGCTGAAATATTCATCACGCCCTTGACATGCTCAACTTGTATGGAAAACTTGGGAAGGTACACCAACTGTCTGGTCTTCCTTAGTGAGTAGTCCATTCCTCCAGAGCTCAGCGCACGGGTTAGTGGTATATGGTCGGTGAACAATGTGAAACGATGTCCCTCAAGAAAATAGCAAAAATGTTTTATGGCGAGGTAACATGCAAAAATCTCTCGACCAAAAACACTGTAGCGCATTTCAGGGCCAGGCAGCTTCTTCGAGAAAAATCTGAGTGGTTCCCAATCTCCACCACTGAACTGCTGAAGAACTGCTCCAACAGCCACACCAGAAGCATCCACCATGAGACTGGCGGGGGCATCATGCTTCGGATGTGTTAAGAGAGTTACGTTGGCTAGTTTAACCTTTATGGCTACGAAAGCTTTTCCTGCCGTGTCTGTCCGGACTGGAGTTGATGCCGCTGATTTCATGTGAGCCAGTATGTCTTCCAGTGGTTTAAGTGTTGTGGCACAAAAAGGAATGAAACGGCTGTAGAAATTTACTACACCGAGAAAACGTCAGAGTTGTCGGATTGAGTTTGGACGAGGGTAAATTGTAATGGCTTGGACCGTGGCAGGGAGAGGTTCAATGTCGTCGCTGTTTACAATATAACCAAGAAACTCCAGCGATGGCACACAAATTGACACTTGTCCGAGTTAATAACTAGACCGTGTTCTTAAAGTCGGTTGAAGAGCAAGTAAAGCTGTTCACAATAAGCTTCATGTGATGAGCTGGCAACCAGAATGTCGTCGATGTAAGCCAATACAACAATAGTAACCCACGGATGACGTCAATATATCGTTGGAATTTCTGTGCAGCATTCTTGAGGCCAAATGGCATTTGGAGAAATTCAAACAATCCAAAATGGCTGTAATGGTGGTTTTGGTAACATCTTCCTTGGCCATAGGGATCTGATAATATCTGCCTTGGCCAGACCAATTTTGGAAAAGGTTTTCAGTCCGTGGAGACTGGCAGTAAAGTCCTGAATGTTTGGCAGTGGTTTTCTATCAGGGACTGTAGCTGCATTCAGGACACGATAATCTCCACATGGATGCCAATCACAGGTTTTCTTTGGTACCATATGAAGAGATGACGACCATATGCTACATGATGGACAAGCAATACTACCAATTTCCAGTACATCTTCGAACTTATTTTTGGCTATGGCTAACTTTTCTGGTGCCAGGCGACAGGGTGATGCGCGGCATGGCGGGCCTCAAGTGATGATGTGATGATCAATGTTATGGCATACAGGTTTAGTCCAGCCAGGTCAAGCAGAAAGGGATGTAAATTCATCAAGTAATGCAGTGTAGGGCTCTGGAACAGCGTGCCACACCGTGAACATGAGTGAGTGGTGCTATGATGGAAACCTTGCCAGCCACTTTTGATCCAGTTGTGGAATCTAGCATCTCTTTCTTTGCCATGTTGACTAGATGGCTGGAGTTCACAAGAAAGCTGGCACCTAGTATTGCGTGACTGACAGAAGACACCAGTAAAATCCACCTGAATGCCCTTCTAAGTCCAATATTTAGCGTGACAGACATGCAGCTGTAGACGTCAATTTTGCTGCCGTTCACGGATTGAAGTTGCATGATTGGCCAACAGTTTCTGTATCTGCCATGGGCGGGCAGCACACTCACTTCTGATGATGGAGTCTCGAACGAAGAACAGGTGAATGGCAGACAGGCAGGAGTCATTTATCGGCGGTAGCGGCTCCCGATGTTGTTTCCCAGCCAACCACAGGGTTGTGTGCAACGCTGCACAGACTGTCCAAAGCGTCAGTGATACCAGCAAGGTGGCAATGACTCTAAAAATTGTCCAGCTGAAGAAGGACGGCAGAAGGTTCTTGGTGAATGATGTGTAGATCGCCCAAAGTGTCGTCTCTCTCCAAAGTGCCTCACTGAGGTGTCATCGTCCCTTGTGGTGAGGTTGCTTGCCACAAGATCTGCGAGTTGCTGAATGTCGGCATGAATCTCGGCGGTGTCATCTTGCTTTGGCGAGGTAGGTTTTGGAGTGGGAAATCGGTTAGTGCGCAATACTGCTGCAAGGGTGGAAGAAGTGTGTGCCTCGGAACTTGCAGCAGCTACGCATAGCTGGGAAGGCGCTATTTTGTTGGCAAGGGCAGCTAGCGTGGACAAGCTCAGCTCCAATACTGATGCCAAAACCATCTGAACCATGGGTAGTGGGCACTGGATAAACAGTTCTTTTAGTAAACTGTTGTCGAAACATGAGACCCAAGTGCCAAGAAGTGCTTGCATCTGTCTGAGGACTTGCGATGGACGGCAATCAGCAAGCTCGGTTGATGATAGCAGCACTTGCAGCCGCTTACGTTCGGAAACTGTTGTGTGCTCAAGAATGGCCTTCTTCAGCATGTTGCACAATGTCTGGCTTTGTGGCATAGTGAGGATGTCGCACACTTTGACGGCAACGTCATTGGGTAGGGCGCTGAGTACCTTGCTTGCTGTGAAGCAACGTTAGAGACTTGAAAACAGGCCTCTACTTTAATAAACCAAATGTCCGGATGGTCAGGCCAGAATGGAGGTAGTCGTACTGCTCAGTGATTCACAAACAGGGCTGGGGACTTGGTTCAGTCGGTCCTTGGTAGCGAGTGGTGGAAACTTCTGCAACATTGTGTTCCGTGGTCCGGAGTCACAACTGTGGTGGAGCAGTAAGAAGATGCTGCCACACTGAAATGCAAGAACCAACTACTTTATTTTCCAATGCCCAAGTGCTTGCGCCTTTGTGGACTTTATCGTGATCGGCGCGTTGGCACATCAGCGCTACGAAAAGACCTCCACCACCACTCACTGTGGGGAAAACCTTACAAGCAGCCAACGTAAATATCACTAGCTTTATAATGCACTGAACTAATGTGCCTCGTCAAAGTGTCTGCAACTTTGTAGTTTCGAGAAATTATTTTATTGCCACCGATTCATATCAGATGTCCAATGACGGCTCTATAATAAGTTTCATACATAGCAGACAATGCTATGCAAGCTATGCAAGTAGAGTCATGGTAGAAGTCTCACTCCACACATTTCGCAGTACAGTTGCTCTTTATCTGAAACATTTTCTACAAAATACTAGCCACTTCATGTATTACAACTACAACTTGTTGACTCAAGTTCGCAGATACAAGTTTGCATGAAATCACATATTACTCGTGCATACTTAGCTTCCAGCAGGCAACATACGTTTTGGTCACGAGTGCAACTGATGCACTCTGGCTGCCAGTTGCAGAACCATCTCACTCCACCCCTTTGGTGGTAAATAGGTTCAGATCACATAGACCTTTAATGTAATAAATAAGTCATATCTTGCAATATAAAAGCATGACACTTACCTTTACGGTGAATTGCATGACACATACCTATATATATTTTTTTATATGTGACGCATGCTTTTATGGTCGTGGATGCAAGCAGTGAGGGAAGACCCTCTTAGCCTTTGTAACGCTGCTTGCTAATACACACTATACATAAAGGAAAGTGATTCAATCCATCAACTGCTGATTGCCCTTCTCACTATCATCGGCGAGTTGTATCTGCTTTTATAAGCATAGGTTTACAAAATGTTAAGTTAATATTTATTTTAAGTTAATAATTAGTCCCTTCATGCCTACTTGCTCTCGCCAATGCCATGTCACAATATGCATTGTACGAATATATCGACAAATTTTTAGAGGTAAGGTAATTATGTTTCAATGTTTCACCTTCCTTAAATTATGAGGTTTTATGAGCCAAAATCATGATCTGATTATGAAGCACGGTGTTGTTGGGGGCTCCGATATAATTTTAACCACCTGGCATTCTTTAAAGGGACAATAAAGGCACATGTTAAGCCAATGTGGACTGGTAAAATACCATTCTGGAAACCTTGCAGTGCTTGTTTCATGCAAAAAAAAAAAAAAAAAAAAGACAGAGTGTAAGAGGAAGTCATGCCTGAAACCGAGCCAAGACAAAGCATTGGTTTTGTTGTTCCAGCTGCTCTTAGTCAAGTGTTGTGGACTGTTAGGGATCTCGTGGCATCACATTAATGCGGTACTTGCAGTTTGTGCGAGTTTTGTGAACCAGAAAAATCAGCGCAGCACTATGCGATAACAAAACTACTGAATTGCGAAAGTGCAGGGGGCACAGAGTCAAGCGAAAATTCAACCTTCTGACCCCCCGTGTCATTGCCAAGGGCAACACCAATGAGTTCTTTTCTTTGAGAAATCAAATATAGCTGGACAAGGAGCACTTTCTTTAATCTTACAATGCAATGCAATGATCTTTTTATTACGAGCAGTTGAGTACTAGTGACAAAATTACAATGAGGAATATTTACGTCATCAAGCTAGTACCTGAATGTCGCAGGGGGATCTCAAATTGTGTCCTGGATTTACCTCAATTTCTTGATTACTAAAGCTCTGTCTGTTTGTGATAATATTGGTACTTTACACGTTCTCAAGCATTATTCTATCACTTTAGCTTGGTTTCAGTTGCAGTTTATTAAGGTGAAAGCTGTAAGTGGCTCGTTGAAATGGCTCATACGCAAAGAAAGCAGCATCTATTCCAATGATGCAAAAAATACGATGAAAAAAATATATCATCATCAGGAATGGTTCATTCTTGAAAAAAGCGGCGTCTAGTCCAGTGATGCAAAACATATGATGCAAAAAATATCAACATCAGGAACGGCTCATAACCCCATAAGCAAGCAAAGAGGCAATGGCTGAATATGAATAAAGAAATGAAAGAAAGAATGAAACAAATAAAGAAGAAATGAAAGAATGAAACAAGGAATGAAAAATCAAGAACACAGAGAAAACAAGAATGAAAGAACAAAAGAAAGAAAGAAACAAAGGCGGAATGAAAGAGAGAATGAAATAAAGAACGAAATAACCTTTTGTTAGTGCATTAGGTGCTCGAATGTATTGTTGAGAAGGTTGACCTACAGTGCCATACTTTTACTTCAAACTGCAGCATGTTATGTCTTGCAAGAAGTCTGATCCCTCCAATTGTATAACTTAATACATTACCACGTGTGCAGCAGGCTGCCTTCACATGTTAAGGAGCGCAACATTCTGCCAATTTTTTTTTATCAGTATACTAACTAGAGACTTAATATTTTCCTTAGTGTCCCTTTAACTTGCACCCGATGCACAGCACATGGGAGGTTTTCCATTTTTCCTCCATTGAAATGCGGCTGTGGTTGTCGAAATTTGATCTGATGACCTCATGCTTAGCAGCACAACGCCATAGCTGGCAAGCCACAATGGCAGGATATCATCTTCCTGCCTTCCTTAAGCAACAGCGTGCAGCAAAGAAATTTACCAGCTGCAGGACTACATTTGACTGATCTATCCTTTTATAGGGAGAGGTCTAGGAACGTTCTGATAAGTGGACTGACATTGCACTTCCAGAAACCTTTGTGTCAATGATCAGGACACAAAAACATTCGTCCTTGAAACATTCAGGTTCACTAGTAATTCAAGCAGCTATGAAGTCATTTCTCGAAGACTGATGACTTCATAGTTGACTTCATGCTGGCAAGTACAGAGCACAAACAAAAAACACACCCTTCCAGGCTGAATGACGTTGTCCAGACCAACGAGGTCCCGCTCCAGCTCAGTCATCTTGATGTGGTTCTCCTGTTGGGAAAACATATGGTGCAACAGGCACTGACATAACAAAAGCAGAGTCCCTTGTTGTAGCCTAAGGAGGCTGGTTTGTTTGTCAGTTGACTCGTAAAGCGCACATGACAAGTTTTCAGCCAATGACTGCACTAGTGCAATGCAGCCACTAAGAAAAAACAGCCATTTTTAGCAATGCTGCAGTGACAATAAAAAGTCATCCCACATGAAGTTTATGACTAACCTTCGCCCAAGGAAAACCTTGAAGACAGCGTATTAAATGAATTTATTTACTCCTTGAATTATAATATTGGGTACCTTGCACTTATGTATATTTCCACTTTTCCTTTTTGTAGCCTTGCGCAATTACTTTCCCTTTCTTGCCATGTATATCTTACATTTTCTTATAATACTGTCCTTGTTTGTGCCCCTCACTCAATTCCCTAGGGCCCTGTAAGGTATTCTGAATGGATGAACGAATGAATGAATGAATGAATGAATGAATGAATGAATAGACCTGTGTAAACTTCAAAATATAGTCAAGAAAAGTGCCTTCAATTTTTTCTACACTAATGAATTTGCACAGACACAAAGCAAGTTTGTTTTCCCATGCAACTTACAATGTAAGAGTATGCCTTTCAATATCTTTGAAAGCACGCTCCAAATACAAGGCCAGCATTTCTTCCCCTAAAGCACTAGGCTTGACTATCAAACATTTGAAGTGTGCAAGAAAGTGCATTCTATGCCTTGTGTAATCAATTACAATAGAAAAATGGATGTCTTCCCACACCCAGGTTGCTTAGTAGCGCAATGTGGTGCCATGACAGCTACAGAGCAGACTCTGCAAGGGGCAGACATCGCTATCAAATGTCATTCATCATCAGCTTGGTTACACCCACTGCAGGGCAAAGGCCTCTCCCATACTTCTCCAACAACCCCGGTCATGTACTAATTGTGGCCATATCGTCCCTGCAAACTTCTTAATCTCATCCGCCCACCTAACTTTCTGCCGCCCCCTGCTACGCTTCCCTTTTCTTGGAATCCAGTCCGTAACCCTTAATGACCATCGGTTATCTTCCCTGCTCATTACATGTCCTGCCCATGCCCATTTCTTTTCCTTGATTTCAACTAAGATGTCATTAACTCGCGTTTGTTCCCTCACCCATTATGCTCTTTTCTTATCCCTTAACATTACACCCATCATTCTTCTTTCCATAGCCTGTTGCGTCGTCCTCAATTTAAGTAGAACCCTTTTTGTAAGCCTCCAGGTTTCTGCCCCGTAGGTGAGTACTGGTAAGACTCAGCTATTATACACTTTCCTCTTGAGGGATAATGGCAATCTGCTGTTCATGATCTGAGAATGCAAGCCAGACGCACCCCAGCCCATTCTTATTCTTCTGATTATTTCCGTCTCATGATCCGGATCCGCCGTCACTACCTGCCCTAAGTAGATGTATTCCCTTACCACTTCCAGTGCCTCGCTAGCTATTGTAAATTGCTGTTCTCTTCCGGGACTGTTAAACATTACTTTAGTTTTCTGCAGATTAATTTTTAGACCCACTCTTCTGCTTTGCCTCTCCAGGTCAGTGAGCATGCATTGCAATTGGTCCCCTGAGTTACTAAGCAAGGCAATATCATCAGCGAATCGCAAGTTACTAAGGTATTCTCCATTAACTTTTATCCCCAATTCTTCCCAATCCAAGTCTCTGAATACCTCCTGTAAACACGCTGTGAATAGCATTAGAGAGATCATATCTCCCTGCCCGACGCCTTTCTTTATTGGGATTTTGTTGCTTTCTTTATGGAGGACTACGGTGGCTGTGGAGCCGCTATAGATATCCTTCAGTATTTTTACATACGGCTCGTCTACACCCAGAGTCCGTAATGCCTCCATGACTGCTGAGGTTTCGACAGAATCAAATGCTTTCTCGTAATCAATGAAAGCTATATATAAGGGTTGGTCATATTCCGCCCATTTCTCTATCACCTGATTGATAGTGTGAATATGGTCTATTGTTGAGTAGCCTTTACGGAATCATGCCTGGTCCTTTGCTTGACAGAAGTCTAAGGTGTTTCTGATTCTATTTGCGATTACCTTAGTAAATAGTTTGTAGGCAACTGACAGTAAGCTGATCAGTCCATAATTTTTCAAGTCTGTGGCGTCCCCTTTCTTATGGATTAGGATTATGTTAGCATTCTTCCCAGATTCTGGTATGCTCGAGGTCATAAGGCATTGCGTATACAGGGTGGCCAGTTTCTCTAGAACAATCTGCCCACCATACTTCAACAAATCTGCTGTTACCTGATCCTCCCCAGCTGCCTTCCCCGTTTGCATAGCTCGCAAGGCTTTCTTACTTCTTCCAGCGTTACCTGTGGGGTTTCGAATTCTTCTAGACTATTCTCTCTTCCACTATCGTCGTGGGTGCCACTGGTACTGTATAAATCTCTACAGAACTCCTCAGCCACTTTCCATATTAGTAATGATATTGCCGGCTTTGTCTCTTAACGCATACATCTGATTCTTGCCAATTCCTAGTTTCTTCTTCACTGCTTTTAGGATCCCTCCGTTCCCGAGAGCATGTTCAATTCTATCCATATTATACTTCCTTATGTCAGCTGTCTTACGCTCGTTGATTAACTTCGAAAGTTCTGCCAGTTCTATTCTTGCTGTAGCGTTAGAGGCTTTCATGCATTGGCGTTTCTTGATCAGATCTTTCATCTCCTGCGATAGCTTATTGGTATCCTGTCTAACGGAGTTACCACCTACTTTTATTGCACACTCCTTAATGTCATTAATGGACAGTTAAGAAGAGCGAAGCAGAGATGATCGATACATTCAGCAAGCAGATTATGTGAACTCATGTTGCAAGTATTTATGCACACCATTTGTTTTGCATAATTCAGCAGTGTAGTTGCAACACATGATATCAACTCTCTATAGATGGAAGAACGGGTATGGAATGTTCTTTTTTTGCACGAGTTGCTTCGGAAGAGGCAGGTAGTGTGTTGAATACATAAGACAAGTATACTCAAGAGAAGCAGGGGTTGTGCGAGGATAGGTCCCCCAACTTATCTTGGCTGTCACAGTGTAAAGGTTAAGAAAGACACTGTGACCATATTTTGCGACTTTCGGTGCATCCATTTCAGCAAGCACAGCTAAAGCAAAGAGATGGGAAAAGGTGAAGAACACTGACCAATCTATGCAGGGCCTCCTTGTGGCATGTAGTGAACCTCCTGAGCTGCTGCAGCATTTCTGTTTGGGCCAAACAGACATATGTCAATGTGCTCAGAAAAAAAGCACATGACTTACCTTGGCTAGCAGCAATGTCAGCATGGCTAGGTGGATAACAGCTGTGCAGCCCTAAAGAAAAGCAGACTTACAGTAAGACATCTTCTAATACGTAGCTCTCCATAGCTGGCTAACTAGTACACAAATATTTCCGAGTAACTGTGGCATGAGTGTTCAAATAAAATCAATGTTAAACACAAAGAAGTGATGATGACCTTTGTTTACAGGCAGAGCTGAAGCTCCCAGCTCTAAGTCCAGTGTTCATACCAAATTCTTTGTGGCCCTATCTATTTCTAGTATTTTGTACACCACCTACAGTAAAACCTCTTTAATGAAGTTAAAGGGGGAGCCGCAATTACTTCCTTATATACATCACTTCGTTATACCTAGTATTGACCTTTACTGCAATATATGCGTAATGGAGCGCATAACATTAAACATGTATAGAAGAAGTAGGCCTTGCGGTTATGAAACATGGACACGTAAGCGACGAAATTTTAATAAAACAACCAGAAACCTTTGACGTGCACAACACATGACTTTATAGCACCTGACGCGAATGCCTTCACATTAGCTGCCTTCTGTTCCAATGTGATGGTCTTTCATTTCTGCTTTCCAGTTGGCTCATCTATGCATTGTGAAACCGGAGAAATGGTGATGCAGTCGAAGAAAACAGCAAAACGCTCAAAGTTTGTCGTGGGTGAGCAGCACAATGCACACGACACAACATGCCAGCTACACACTTGATCCACACTGATCCAACACTTTCACATGTCCGCTGTGTGAATAAGGGTTTCAATAAACTTCGCCATGCCAGCTTGGCTTGCCTGACTCATGGCCTCTGAGAGTGCACCAGCCTGTGCGATGCACCAGTGAAAGAGAAATGCAATGGCGATAATAAGCTGCTGCTTATGCTGTGCTTTGGTGAGAAAGACCAACATTGCTCGATGGCGTGTTTGGTGTGGGAGTTTTGAACTTCTGCACTGAATGCATGCCGAACCTCTCGAAAAGCTGTATATTTCGAGTGCAATGGTCAGGCAAATATTGACTTTGGAAACAAATCTAGTTCATTGTGTCCATCAGCAAAACAATTTTACTTATTTACAATGAGGTTTTAAATACATGGATCTCTATACTGATTTCAAGGATAATTTTACTTACTTGCTTATATCCATTATATCTTTATATCCCTTTTCACTTAACAAGGTTTGACTGTATTTAATCTATTCAAGAGTGCACTTTTTATCACAACAATGTGCCAACTGTAATTCAACAAGAAGACGAAAATAAACTTTATTAAAAAGAGTGGTTCGGCAGTTTTGGTTGTGGTGGCCTTAGATAACGGCCTGAAATCCTTGGATTCGGGCAGCGTCTTTGGCTTGCCGGACAGCCCAGAGCTGGTCTTTCAACTCCGAACTTTTGAGAGCCGCCTCCCAGCAGTGGCAACGCTGACGGAGAAAATCCTCGGTGGCCCCCGCCCACCGCCTGGAAGAAGCGAGCTCGAGGCTCGAGGCGTAACCTTGAGAAGTGAGCTTGAGGTTATGGATGCGTCGCAAACAGCAGCGGCTTCAGCACCGTTGTTGCAGGCACATTCCCAGAGCATATGTTGCAGCATTGCTCTCTATCCGCATGCTTTACATACAACAGCTGGGTATAATCCTGGGTAACAGTGGTACAAGACGACTGGGCTAGGGTAGGTGTGTGTTTGGGAGTAAGCGCAAGGTTACGGCCTCATTCCTCTTATCGTGCAGTGGTGGGAATGTGCATCTTTCGAGTCTAGTGTTGGGTGAGGTTTCTGAGTGTGGTAAAGCGATCACCCGACGCCCATTGTAATTCTTGTTGCCACATTTCTCTCATAGTGTCCCAATCTGGCAGATTCGATGCTCCGCTCTCAGGGGCAGAGGCGGCACCCACATAATCTGCGGCGGCTCGGCATGTGAGACCTCGAGCCATGGTGTGGGCCGCCTTGTTGCCCGCAAGCGGGACATTGGTGTGTGCTGGGGTCCAGACTTTAATTTATTTTAGAGGAAAAGTTACCTATCCATGTCAGCTAAAATGTATTTTTCATCTATTGAAGTAGAAGTCAGTGCAAATTTTTCCTTGCAGAAAAAATTATGCAGGGCCCACACAGCGCATGTGATGAAATGTTTTAATGTTTTAGTTTGTGTGTACTTCCCTTCCGCTGTTAGGGTTCACTAAGGGGCCACCGGAAGCAGAATGGTGCATACCTTTTAAGCACCTGGTCTTATACAGAATGATTGTAATGTGAACCTACCCAAAGCCATGTGATACAATGACACATTATTGCAATGCAGCTGACAAAACACCCACGCATACACAAGTGGTGCTGAACTAGATGTATTGTATGCTGTGCACATAAGAGAACGAAGGAGAGAACACTTGATGTCACTCTCAAACACTTCCCTGCAACTGGTCGTGTGGGTGCAGTGCAAAAGCTGCTGTTGAGGGAACGCCTATGCCATCTGGAGTGCAAAGAATGAATACATCTAAAAAAATTAAGCAAAATATTTTCTAAAAACAAAAAGGACAATAGTATTTTGCTTAAATATTCATTATTTAGATAAATATATTCTTCTAACAGCCTGTAAAATAGAATTTGAGCTTTCTTATACAGTGCTTTGTCAACAGTAATTTGACTTGTGCTTTAAATAAACAATGTTTGCACATGGACGAGTGCCATTCACTTGGAATATTAGTTTAGTGCAATCGCCAACCTATTCTTAAAACATAGAAAGGAGTATAAACATAAAAACACTTATGCAGACTGATAAACCTAATAAGGGGGTAAAGCACTTGTGGGGATGCTCGAATCTCATGCATCCACTGATGTCTTTTCTGCATGGCTCTCACGTCTCCTGTAATCCGGCTTCTCCCCGTAGCCAAGTGCCAGTGGCGGTTGCTATGGTTGCAGCATATTACGAGAGATGGCGCAAGTGCTGCGCTGTTAATGCCACCTAACAGCAGGGTTAGTTGGGCGCAATAGGGAGTAGGCTTTTCGTCCTTGGCTTGGGATCGGCGAGCAGCGTGGACCTTCTGCAAGTGTGCCGACCCGCTTCGCGGGACCGTCCCAGGAAAGGCTTGGGAGCAGCTAGGACACCGGAATGAACGAACACGATCGTTCAAACACACCACCGTTCCCGTGACCGTACACAAGAATGATTATGCATTGGCATCTAGCATGTAGGCGAACATATCCACTAGGTATCCGGTCGGGGCGAGTCAGACTTCCTCAATTCGTCATGTGCCCATCGGATTGTTCCGAGGACAGTAATTCAGCTACCAGGCATTAGTGCATGAAAGGTGCAATAAAAGCCGTTGTGATTGTTTGCACTATTGTGTTGTCGTTCCCTTGTCCCAAGAGCATGCATGAGATCCCACATGCTACTAAGACGTTAACAGTATTATGGTAATTTTATAACAGTAACTGAACAAAAAGGCATGCTTTCTGGCTGCCGAGAAAGTGTGTAGTACATGTGCAGTAAAAATGTACCCCCAAAATGGGATTTTCAATCTGTGCGGATTATCACATAATTTTGCAATACTTCCTAGCCCTTATAAATAGGTTGGCATATTCTGAACACATATACCAACTGAAGAACGCTATTCTGCATATATTGGTCGTTTAAAGGGACACTGAAGGCAAATATCAAGTCAATACTGTTAAAATACTGTTCCAGAAACCTTGAATTTGTTTCGTGCCAAGAAAAGCTTCACTTAAGAAAAAATCACATCTGAAGGGTTCGCATACCTTTATTGCAATTCAAATCACCCGCCCCTGAGCGGGGGAGTGGTGACATTGCTTATGCCAGCCCTGCCCTTTACAGCCGTGTGCAAGTAAAATGGCGCCCAACAGAAGGCACTACGATTTTTTGCACAAAATGCAACCACACGGGCATGGAAAAACTAAGCCAAGACAGTGCATTGAATTTGGCACAGCAGCTGCCTTTGGGCATCCTGCGAAATAACATGGACGGGGAAACCTCTGCTACTTGCAGTTCGTGGGAGTTTTGCCAGCTGACAAAACCAGTGCAGCACTACGTCATAACAAAACTACTGAAACGTGAAGCCGCAGGCGGTGCAGAGTCGAGCGTAAATGAAACCTTTCGACTGCCCGCATCATTGTCAAGAGTAAAGAAAATGAGTTCTTTCTTTTAAAGATTGAATAGAACTGATGAACTTGTATTTTTTTCCACCTTACAATGCAATGTAATTATCTTTTTATTATGAGAGGTTGCATGCTGGTGATAGAAATAAAATGAGGAGTGGCTTTGTGATCGGCATAGTAATTGATTGCGGGGTGAGTCGCAAGTCGTGTCCTGCATTTACCTCAATTTCTCAATTACTAAAACTGTGTTCACAATAATACTGATGCCTTAGTCTTCCTCAAGAATTAATTCATCATACATACTGGACATACTGGACATAATGGACATACTAGTTGCCTTTAGTGCCCCTTTAAGGAACCAGTTAAAGACAAAGATGAATAATAATGCAATGTTTATCTCGGAATGAGCGGGTCTAGTAGCGGTAATCTGGCTACACTATCACCACCGACACCTACATGTACTAGCAGTAACACTTAGTTGCTGTCTTATTATACAGCCTTTGCAGTGCTGCAAAACTACAAGTAGGATAGCCCACAATACAAGTTATGCTTGACTCTTTCTTCAGCACCTAAGCTGGAATGGAAAGAAAGAAAGAAGTCCTGATGTCCAAAATAGTGTGAAAGTCACACTTGGAACATACTTTCAAAGAGGGCGCAGTAGTGGAATATTCGGTGCAATGGACGCAGAAGGAACAGCGACAAGGGCAGGTAGCAGTCCCGCAGCAGCTCAAACTCTCGGCACAACTGCTCACAGTGTGGTCCTGCGTACAGGCGCTCCAGAATGTGGGGCAGCATCTCCAGGTACCGCTCATCCAGCTGCACACAGCATAGTACCAGATTAGACCAAAATATATCCATGGCATGACCGCTACCCTCTCCTATTGGCTCAGTGTGCTTGCATGGCAGGAAGAACAAATGGCTCAGGATGTGAGGATTCTCCTATGCCTTAACCTCAGTGTTTACATTGCTGTGATATTGTGGAAGCTGTCATCAACCAACAGTAGTGCTTGATTTTCTCAAAGCTCCCAAAACCGTGGTACTTAGAAAAGCAATTGGTAAATTCAATATCTTATTACCATTAAGGTGCGACCTTACATGTGAAAATTTAATAGTAAGGCTATATATAGATCAGAAGCACCAAATCACTGCTTGCCCCACAATGCTACGAAGGCTGACTCACCTCCAGCAAGTGTAAGTAGTCCAGCATGAGCGCACCAATGCCTTGAGCAGTGGAAGAAACTGGCTTGCTGTCCCTGAAAGATACAGCAGCTAAATATACACGTAAAAAAGAAAGTACAACCAAGAAATTTCATGTCAAATGGCGGTCACACCTTGTCAGGCAAAGATATGCTAGTTATGCCGTCTCACTGAGTTTTCAAAAATGGCTGCTCTACTTGAGAAATGCAATGCGAATGTGGCTACTGCATTATAAAAACAACTAGTTGAAAGTTTTCACAGCTGTGACGACAATTAAAAATGCCTTTGCTTTGTTAAATAAGTCGTAGTTTTGCCAGAAAGGCAATGCATCAATTGCATTAGCAAATTAGTTGACAGCTATGCGAAGTAAAGATATTAGTTTTATCGGCCACATAAATTTGAAAACATGCACTTGCTAATTATGTTGACAAGCATGGTGCACAAGCAAACATGAACACATATCATGCGATGACTACGGAAACTCGCTGTCAAACGCTGGAGTGAGGAAGCAGGGCAGCAGCAGCGAGCAAATTGACCTTCATGCTGCCTCTCGCTTCAACTAAACGGCGAGAGCACAGTGCATACGACACTATCAGCCCTCGTCGCACCTAGACTCTCTCCCTAGTGCAGATCACTTTCAAGATAAGGCCTGAGTAGCCACGCCATAGGCAGCAGCTGCCAAAGTGAGGCCACCGGAGGTAAGCTGCCATCGTCGGCTCATCCTCACATGCTTTCACTCGTACATACAGCATACGGCACGCAGTGATGATGTTATCACCCTTGGACTTTATACGGAACATCACGGCGATGGCAGAAATGTGCCTGGAGTGTCCATTTAAGGGGAGACACGGCTCTTAGGAGCCGAAAATTTGCCCGAAAATCAAGTTTTCAGAAATGTCATTTTCGTGTTCCTACTACCATCCCACACCTGTCTGCAACTTTTTATTTAAAAATATCTCGTATTGATGGCGTAACAGCGATTCAAAGATTCGTTGCCACACCTACAGCCCTTTAAATTGTGGACAAATTGCGCTTATTTTGGCTGCCTAATACTCGTGAACGGCTCGCTCAACCGCGGCCATTTTGGTATCGTTGAAAAGCTCGCGTGTTTGGTTTCTTTTTATCACTCAGTAAGCAACCCTGCGCTCGCCGCCTTCACAAATGAAACGAGAAAAAAAAAAAAGCGTGCATAGAAAGTCATCATTGGCCAGTTAGGATCATGTGGCTACGATAGCGTCATGTTATTGGCTTAGGGCACTGGATAGGAAAATTTGGCTGGTAGAGGCGCCATTTTGTCTTTAGTTGCGACCGCGCCACAACAAAGATGCCTGGAGGACCGAAAAAGTTCCACACTGTATCAGTTCGGCCGAAAGCGAGTAAAAAATAAGAAACGTGCTAAGGGCACAATATCGCGGGACACTGCAACAGATGAGCAAGCGACTTTTGTCGCTAAGGCACCCGACAACGGCAATGGAGGTGATAGCGGTCCAACATTGCGCGGCCCTGGAACCGATGAGCAAGTGACTCGAGGTGCTGGTGCATCCGACAACGGCGGTGCATTGCGCGACTCTACAACGGGTCAGCAAGCGATTCACAGCGATGCTGGTGATAGCGATGTGCAGACCGACGGCATCCTTCGCGCCGACTCTGGCCGTGTGATAGTTGCGGCTCGCGGCGATGCAGGTGATAGCGTACTGCAGAACGATGGCATCCTTCGTGCCGACTCCGGCAGTGTGAGAGTTGACGCTAGAACTGTCACGAGCAGCGAAATAGCTCAAGTGAGTGCCCGTGATCAAGTCACGCTTGATAGACTCGAGTCGACGCCGGCAACAGCGCGAAAGACTGCTGTTTTCACTGATGCAAGCGACGCGTCATTGGCTTCAGCCGTGGTCATTGCAGCTTTATACGCGATTGTTGACCTGAACCTTGTCAAGGTGCTGCTTGCTGCCTTGCAGTGCAAGGTATGCGGAGGGTGTGCGAAAGTAGTCACGGGCGACCGTGACTACGGCCTCGCCAAGAAGCTGGTCGTGTTGTGCGAGAATTGTGGTGAAATTGCGGCGCAATGGAACTCGCGCTGAGTTGATGGTGAAAAGACATGTAATCCGTTTGAGATTAACATGTTAGCCACACGTGCAATGATCAGCAGTGGAAATGGCCAAACAGTCATCAACGACATCTTCGCGTCGATGGGGCTTTCGCGCTGGGGACTCCACAATAAAACGTTTCAGCGGCACCTAAAGAAGACGCTAGAGCCTGCTGCCACCCGAGCTGCCGCGACCGTTATGACTCGGTGTGCGAAAGAAGTCACTGAACTGTATGAGGACATTAGTTTTGGACACAAAAAGAACATTGCCGTGTGCTACGACGGAACTTGGTTGACAAGGGGACATTCCTCACATATTGGTGTTGGAACTGTTGTTGAACTCTTGACTGGATATGTGCTCGATTACCATGTGATGTCTAACTTTTGTTTGGGCTGCGAGAATGGCCCTAAGCCAGACAGCGAGGGCTATGACCTTTGGAAGTTGAGCCACCAGTGCCAAAAAAACACAAGCTGCAAGTCTGGCCAGATGGAAGTAGATGCAGGCAAAATCTTGTTTGAGAGGTCGCTTCAGCGACATAACCTTCGCTATACCACCATGTTGTGTGGCGGTGACAGCCGCACATACAATGCAATTAAAGAAGCGAAAGTTTACGGATACATTGAAGTAGAAAAGGAGGATTGCATCAACCATGTGAGGAAACGCATGGGCACCGCACTCCGCAACTTATTACAGAAACACAAGGGTGAAGGCAAACGAAGCCTCGGTGGCAAGGGGAGATTGACAGCTGAGCTGGTCGACAGGTTGGCTGTCTACTATGGGCGAGCCCTAAAATCACATGTTGGTGATGTGGAAGCCATGAGCCGCGCAGTGATGGCAACTTTTTATCATGTGACTTCCACTGACAGTTGCCCAAACCATGCCCTGTGCCTAGCTGGTGAGCAGTCTTGGTGCCCCCACAATGCAGCAAAGGCCAAAGGGGAGCCAGAGCCTAGGCACAAATACAATTTGCCTAGTGATGTGGCTGCAGCTCTTTTGCCAGTGTACCAGCGCTTGTCAGAGAAGAGCCTGCTGCAGAGGTGCCTGAGGGGAAGGACTCAGAATTCGAATGAGTCTCTGCACTCTGTAATCTGGAGCCTGCTAGCAAAAGAGCAGCACTGGTCTATTGTTGCAGTACAGGCAGCTGTTGCAGAAGCTGTGCTGCGTTTTAATTCCGGCAACGAGTATGCAGCTGCAGCAGTGCTAGCAGAGCTGGACATGAATATAACATCCACTGGGTCCAGCAGGGCAAAAGAAAAGGACTTGCGGCGGAGTACAAGTTCTACCCAAAAAAGGGCAGCATCACTTGGCCTTGCTAAGGCAGTCAAAAAGAAGCACCATGACAGCATGCATCCCGACTACTCCCCTAGTTCATTTTGAGATATATTGGTGGGGGGGATATGTGAATAAACGGAAATATTTTGGCCCGTTTTCTCAAAGCAGCATTTCTGATGGTGTCATAGTCTTGGAGCAACAATATATTCAGTTGTGCTTATCCTACAGCAGTAATTATTTTTTTGCCAGAAAGGTAGTGAATTCGTCAGTGAAGTAGGCCTAAAATATGAATAAATATCATTCCAGAAAATTTCTAAAAATAATAATTTTTCCTGGCAGCTGCATTAGCTTTTACTTTGAAAATTTTGACATGCTCCAATTTTGGTTCAAACTTGTGAAAAACATTCATTCTTGCCTGGTTGGACCCCTGTGTCATCCTTGATCAATTTAGTATTCAAGCATTTGCCGTAATCACCACGAACATGACCTGAAATGTTCTTTCTCATTTTCTCAAAATGACATTCTTGATGTTAGTGTAGTTTTGGAGTGGCAATATCTCTGGTTCTACTCATCTTATTGCAATAATTATTTTTTCTTCAGAAAGGTGGACAAATTGGGAGTGCAGTAGGCCTAAAATGTGAACAAATATCATTACAGAAATTTTGAAAAAGTAATAATTTCTCCAGGGTTTCACTAATGCCTTCTGCTTACAAAAGTTTGACATGCTGTAACTTCGGCATAAATCAGTTTAGAACATTCATTCGTGTAGCACTGCAACCTCTGATCATTCAACATCATTTTGATGTGCCAGTCTCCTTCATTAACAGCCAGCATTGTAGAGAGAACTTGCCTCCAAATTAGTCCATACAAAAAAACATGAATTGCTTATATTTTGAAAAGTACTTGTTGCATGGGAAAACCAATTGCATATTTGAAATCAGCATGTCAAAATACATAAGTGATGGGAGTTTCATCAAATTGTGGCCACAAATAAAAAAAGAAAATTTAAGTGGGGTGTCCCCCCTTAATTGCTATTGCAATAAAAGTAGATACTCCACCTTCTACTATGTGTGATCTGTGACGAAACAGCAAGAGAAGCAGATGTACAGTGTGTTGTGATAGACATAGGGAAGTCACCTACATGATTAAGAATTAATGGCCGCTTTGCACAATAGTTCACAGCTATCCTGAGTATGTATCATACCGTATTTTCCTATGTATAAGTCGTGGTTCTTTCTGAATTTTTTGTCGATGCATCTTATAGAACAGTGAGACTTATATGCTATCAAAATTAGATCAGATGCTATGGCCACACATTTTCGAGTGGGCATGAAATGATGCTCCACTGCGTATCACCTTCTACCATGCACTGCAACTACACTTCATTGCGCTCGTTGCCGCTACTGCTGCACACTTCACACGTGTTGTCGCAGCCTCGCTAACCATGGCGCCGCATGAGAAGCAAAGTCAGCAAAGTTACAACTTTGGAGAAGTGGCCAAATGGGTTAGTGAGGCATGATTGTGGCAGGGTTTCACAAGGCTGGGTTAATCCCATTTGCGACTGATGGTGATGTTGGCAAGTTGGACACCAGCGAGTCGGAAGATGACCGTGATGTGACAGTGGAACTCCAACCTGAAGTAGTCGTGTTGTTCGTAAGCGACTTGGAGGAGGGCTACTTCGATGGCTCTGACTAAACCCTGTCATGTAAGTTATCAACAGCATTGTTCATGCAATTAGAATAAAATACTTCTGAAAAGTATTCTCTAGACTTTGGAAGGCGCTTGCACGTGTGTCAGCACTGCCTAACACGGGATGCGTGCAGAGGTGGCAACTACTGCAAGCATGTATTTTCGTCACACTTTCTCATGACCTGATCCTCAACACGTTTTTAAATACCGAATAAACAGGTGCGTTTTATACACTGATACAACTTATGTACATTTTTTTTAAAGGAAAAGCTGCCGTTTTGAGGAGGGTGCAACTTATACAAAGGTGCAACTTATAGACCGCAAAATACGGTGATTCTTATTCAGTAACACAACCATCTCTAAGGCGTGGAACAATTTTAAGTGGCAACTCTAGATATTTTAAGGTCCACTGATCTTAAAATAAAATTTGTATGACATGTTCTTCCGGACACTTTGTTCATCATTGAGAAACCACATGACAGAGAATTATGTAGTTTAGTTCTTCCAAAACTTATTAAAGACCCGCATGTGCATTTCTAATCCATGCTCTTCAATGGCTAATTTCTAGTGGCCACACTAGTTGATAATAGCAGTGGGGTTACATTATTGGTCTATGTAACTGAAACAATTGTGCAAATACTTGACAAAAAGAAATTGTTGCAAGTTTTATTCTTCATATTACTGTGCAGCTATTGCAGTTGCTGAAATAGTGGCAGGTTGTTTTGTCCTGAGGACTGCATTAACAGCATAGCAAAGATGAAAGGAACCTTTCATTGCCTCTACCCTATAAACAAGGCTCAAAGAAAGCGGATTAGTGTGGTCTGCCATATAAAGGTTCCCAAGAAAAAGTGCTCATGTACTCTGCAATTACAATAAGTATTAGCCTGATTATGTAAGATCAACACTTGATATTTTTTTATTTATTTTTATTTATTTCAAACACTGCAGGCCCTATTCGGGCCCAAGCAGGAGTGGGTACATACAGCAACGTAAATTACAACTGTCAATTAGCAATTGAGAACACAACAAAAACATGTACATACATCATTGTAACACTATACGTAAAAGAAATAAACATGAACATACAACAGTGCAATACATAAACAAAATAACAATGAAAAAGCGTAACGCAAAAGCAAATGCTTTCATTGCGGCAATTTAGAGGTCAAAGAAAAGGTTATTTGAAAGCTGAACAAACGATTCTGTTGTATTAGCGTTAACTACTTCTTCGGGTAATTTATTCCATAGTGAAATTACGTATGCACTAGCACTGCCCTAGCAGTAGTATGCACTAGCACTGCCAGGACTAGGATGAAAACAGCAGCACTAGTGATGATGTTATGCCAAACCAACATGTACTGGGATATCCTCTTACGTGACCTACACTCCCTCAGGAAGTTTGCATTGCTGCAGAAACCTTTACATGGGCAAATTACAGCCATACCATGCAACAGGATGCTCACATTGAATGCAGCATCACAAGATGTCACCATAACTGCTAGTGTTCCCAGCTTCACACCAACACTCCTGTGGAGCAACGCACCCTTATTTCACAAAGGTGTTGGAAAAATGCACTGCCATATCGCCACTGGCCTGGAGAACATACCAGGATGCCTTTTCTCGAAAGCGGTGCCAGTGCGTCAAAAGTAAGATAGTGCAGCTGAATGCTGTACGTAAAATGACGTTCTTGGGGCTGTGTGTGCTTCATTTATCACAAGTGGATGTAACTTTAGAGATACTTGTAATCTTTATCCCGACTACTAAAGTGGTTCATTGCCAAATCACCCATAGCATCACTGCAGAGTACCAAGTAGAATAGTGAAGCAGAGTGTAGTTGGTAAGATGCCTTGTTCTCACCATGTGGCAAATCAGCTCTGCAAAAATCTGCAAGATGTACTATGTGCACTACATTTGATAGTACTATTGGAGCAAAGCACAGGCCGACCAACCTATGGCTTTTGTGGGTGACTATTACATTGAGAAGTAGTGACGCACCACCTGCGCAATTAAAATCAAAGTAATTTCATTGTAACAATAGCACGAGTCGCAGTGAGCGCTTGACAAGTATTTGCGAGTGAGCAAGGGTTTCAATTTGTTGTTGTGAGCACTAGCTGCATCTCCAGATCATTAGCAGATAATGTGCGATATTTGTCAGAATCTTTCATGGTCACTATTCTACAGTGTGTGGCTGAACCAAGCAGAATATGACGTCAAATTAATGAATTAGTTTCTTTAAAGGTGGGAGGCCACATTCAAAAGTCTAGCACAATGAGGGTGGCGATATGGGCTTGTTGTCAGTCATCATGGAAAGGTACCTGGATAGTTTAACAAAACAAGGACACAAGAAGAAACGAAGAGAAAGACAAGCTTGTCTTGGTCTCCGTTTCTTCTTGTGTCCTAGTTTTGTTGCACTATCCAGATACCTGTCTAGCACAAGATTGATTTTTGTTCTCAGAGTGCAGCTCTTAGGCTCCAGTTCCTGTGGCAAGCATCGGCATCAGCATAACCGAGCGAATGAGCACAGCGGAAGATGAAAGAGTGAACACGGAGCATAGTGGGATGTGAAAGACGCGAGGAGGAAAGCGGAGGAGGAGGGTATGGCGAAAGGGCAGGAAGAAGAGCGTAGTGCGGCGACAATGGCTACGAGATGCCGCCAGAGCTGCGCGTGTCATCTGGGAGGTCTGTCCGCGGCAGTTGTTGTGAATCATGCCCACACATCACCCACGTGCTAGCTCTCGCGATCTCCAGATTAGTGAGGCAGTCGGGCCATACTTCGTCTCATTTGCAGCATGCCGCACAAGACAGATTGTCCGTACCAGTTACAGCGAGTTTTCCAACCCATACCCTTGTACTAGAAAACCAAAACCATAATGCATTGGTTTCGAACATCAGTACTATTTCTTTGACATAAACATTACTCAAAAAACTTTATTTTGTGTTGTTGATGAGCAACAGGAACAAAAGGGGAGTCTAGTGCATCTTATAGGGGGCCCCAGCTATGAACCTGATGCATTTTAGGCCTCTATGTGTTGTTTTTGATATCTTTCACGTGGTTTGGAACATTTGTTTGTTTTTCTCAAAACAAGATTTTGCTTCACCTCATATTACGTGAACTTTGATAACTTGTTCTGAATGAATATTTTGAAATGACATTTTGCAGACTCATTCCTCGCATAGAGTTGCGTGAAATAAATGAGGACAAACAAAATTGATGCAGTATTTTTGAATTTACAGCTCATTTTGCAAATAAAATTTTATCCAAATGCACAAATTTTTTCACTTTGCTTAGTTTTTCAAACATTACTTCTTTACTCTCTATGGTGCCATATATTAAAAAAATGATGGAAAAATAATATTGCTGGCTCACTGCATTTACTAAACCAGTTGTAAACCACTATACATGAATAAACTTGTTTATTCATAAATAAAGGAGAAATTGGTATGTTATTGCGTGGTAAAATTGCAGCATAATGTAGTGCAAATCTATGCTCGTCACTGTCACCAGGTATGCGCTAAAATTGTATCGATGGCCGTTTATAGCAAACTTCGGCATTCAACTGTAAAAACTTATGAAAAACCAATTTCGATTACTATCAAGGAATGCATTTAGCATGCTTTCAGAGGCATTTATTCATGCCACTATGTTGCACTATGTGTTATAGGTGATGTTATCGGTTATATATGTAGAGTATGATGGGTGGATTATTTATTCATTTAGTGTGCCAGCACTGCACAAGGTTCGAAGTTGGTCCTTGAGGAAGTGGTGCTCAACGTAGTACTGGTTGTCTTCCGTATTCGGGTCTGGTTAGACTGAGCTGTCTTCAGGGTCAGCACACGAAAACAGTTAGACAGTCACGCGAAATTGGAGTAAACTCCCAGAGAATGCTAAACGTATTAAATAAAACTGGACTGCACTGATTCAGAGAAGAGTGAGCCAAATTGCAACACTTGAGAAAAAATTCAAACATTAGAATCACTAACATGCCGTGTTACCAGTCGATTCCTCATTACCAGTCGAGTGCCTTGTTTTTAAGTGAGAAGCTATGCTTTTAAAGAGGTCGTACTTTTATTTCTAATTGCTGCCTTCCCATACAACATTACCGAATGCGTGTAGCTAAGAGACAGCCAGAAATGCAAGAAAGTAGGAAAGTTACGACCTCTGACGAATGAAGGTCAAATGCTATGCCCTATCGCACCATGCTACCATATGGTCGCCAACATGAATTGGAATGGTTCATGTTTATAAGGAATGCCATGGCATTCAAATGATAACCACGCATCCAATTTTTATTGCTTCTTTCGTACGTTATTTGAGTGTTCATGCAGCCAGGAGAGGCATAAAAATTATTTTTGAATTACTTATTCAAGGTCTTCACAGGCTCTGAAGTGGAGTATTGGGTGAGAGGGGTTACAATTACAACTTGTACATAAATTCACCATTATGGAAGTGGAAGTTACACAATAGTTAGCGAAAAAGGTTGTATCCAATTTATAAAATTCAGGCTCGAGTAAGAAATTTGTACATGTACAGGTAATTTTATTTAAAACACGTTCACACGACAAGTTTGCATAATCAATTCAAGGTCAATGTTTATAATGTGCACTTAACTCCTGTCAAAAGGTCACGGGATTAACAATATTAGCTATTGTGTCAGGAAGATCATTCCAATATTTAATGGCCTGTGGCAGGGCGGATGAATTAAATGCATTAGTTCTGCCAAAGAGGTGTTGAAAGCTATGTTCATTATATAAATGTCTTGAAGAACGGAGTGGATGAGTTAAGTATAAGGAAAACAAATGCTCACTGTGAATTATTTTGTGCAATAAACAAAGTACCGAAATAGTTCAACGTTTTTCTAAAAGTGGGAGTGTTAGTGTTATCTTGATGTTTGTTACGCTAGAGCGTATGCTTTAATCTCCGACAATAAATTGAGCGGCTCGGCTATGAATAGGTTCAAGGTCACTGATTAGATAAGTTTGGTAACGTGACCAAATGGGCGCAGCATATTCAAGTTGAAGGCGAACAAATGTTTGATGTGCTAGCTTGTGAGTAGTGTGAAGAGCATCGTAAATATTACGCTTCAGGTAGCTGAGTGTACTTGATGCTTTTGCTGTAATTGTGTTGGTATGAGTTGACCATGAAAGAGTTGGTGTAAGATGGACTCCTAGATACTTATACGAGGATGTGATGGAAAGAGAACGTTTGTTAAGCGTATAGTTAAATGAAGAATTCATGCGTTTACAACTAAAGGTAATCAACTTCCATTTATCTGTATTTAACGTCATTTGCCATGAAGAACACCAATGGGAGATTTGATCAGGGTCTTGTTGAAGAGCAATGAGGACATGATGCGCTTGAATCTTTCAGTATACGACGCACTCATCCACATGTAACTGAATGGTCGATGAAATACCTGAGGCAAGGTCATTTATGAAAATGAGAAATAAAAGTGGACCCAGCACGCTACACTGAGGTACACCGGACGTAACAGACACATCAGAAGAGTAGTTGTCAATGACTATGAACTCTTTATGGAATGACAAGAAGTTTTGAAGCCATGAGACAGTTAGGGAGTTGAGGTTAAGGCAAGATAGTTTGGAAAACGGCTAATGGGCCTATAATTTTTCAGTTCTTTAATGTCTACCTTTTTGTGGATTAGTATAATGTTTGCATTCTTCCAGTTTTCTGGGATCCTTGCAGTTGATAGACATTTCGTATAGAAAGCCGCCAGTTTTTCAAGCATTATGTCTCCTCCATCTTTGATTAAATTGACTGTTATTCCATCTTCTCCTGCCGCTTTTCCTAATTTCATATCTTGCAAAGCCCTCCTGACCTCATCTCTAGGTATAGGAAGAGTTTCTGTATTCTGTTCATTATCGTTCCGAATGGAGTTCTCCTGAGTCCTCCGGGTACTGTACAGGTCAGTATAGAAGTCTTCCTCTGCATCTATTATACCTTCGAGATTGCTGATGATATTGTCCTGCTTATCTTTCAGTGCATACATCTTGGTTTGTCCTATGCGAAGTTTCCTTCTCACTGATTTAAGGCTGCAACCATTTTTTACGGCTTCCTCAGTCTTTCTCACGTTATAATTTCGAATATTGCTTATTTTCACCTTGTTGATCAGTTTTGACAGTTCCGCGAATTCTATCTGATCTCTTGAGTTGGACACTTTCATTCTTTATCGTTTCTTTATTAGGTCCTTTGTTATTTGGGAGAGCTTGCCTACTGGTTGCCTTGGTGCCTTGCCTCCCACTTCAGTTGCTGCCTCTGAAGCCAGCCTTGTTACGGTTTCATTCATTAGCTCTATGTCATCATCATCATCTCTCTGATCTAAGGCTGCTAATTTGTTTGCAAGTGCCAGCCTAAATTTGCCTGCTTTTACCCTTACTACCTCTAAGTTGACCTGTTTCTTCTTGACCAATTTTACTCTTTTTCTCTTCAAATTGAGGTGCATCCTAGCCCTCACGAACCTATGATCACTGCACCTTACCCTACCTATCACTTCTACATCCTGCACTATTCTGGGATCAGCAGAAAGTATGAAATCAATTTCATCTCTTGTTCACACATACAGTGCATACCAAATAGGTTGTTTCGATAAAGAGAAGCATAAAATACATCTCAGGTCAACACGATGGATACTAAGGCAGTTATTAACAATGGGAAGCACAGAATGATTGATAATGACATCTGCTTGTAACAGGGGGCATGACATCAATATCCCTATAAAATATAAACTAAAATGCATGTTTGTGAACACACAGTTTGTAACACAGGATGTGAAATTACTACATTACATATCAGCAGAACCTCGTTGATACATTCCTCTTATGTACATTTTCTCAGCACAGATGTTCGCAATCAAGAACACAAAGAAATTACCCAATAGAGTTATACCTAGTCATATTTCACCAGTTCATATGTTCCCAGAAAACAAAATTTTTCGGCAACAACGTTCAGTACGTCGCTGAACTGCAAACGTCCGATACGTTTTCCGGCCACTAGATCCCATGTAAACAAGAAAATGCGCAAGGCAAGTACAATCAAGAACAGTATAGCTGCCCCCCGTGGCAGCTTCACTGCAATACTCGCCTGCCCGTCTCATGTGAAAACGCTGGCACGCACGCAGTTTCTCATTTCAGTACCAGCAAAGCTTCTCCTCAGTCGTCACACATGGCTTCACAGCTATCACCGCGATAAGCATCCTCGCCTATCTGTTTAACAGAGTGTGGTGCCATCGGAAGCGTAGCGCACACTTTTAACAGATGATAACCGAATTGTGGCGCCATTTCCTGCCACATACTGCAATCGTATGCGTTTTCCAGTCGCTATACACCATATGTGAACAAGAAAAGGCGCGAGACATGCGCGATCAAAAACAGTATATAGCTATATAGCCGCCCGTCTCTCTCACATGAAAAGGATGGGGCGCACAGTTTCATATTCCAGTACCAGCAACTGCATGCTTTTAGTAATCCATAATCCAAACGTGCCACCCTTCCCTGCTGCAGGCGGCAGAATGTGGGCATCATGTTTCACTTCGGTGGCATCCCGTGTCTGGTGCCAGCTTGATTTCGTTTTGGTTTCTGGTCGCCCTCTTAAAACACCTCGCAATAGGAAAATAACAAAATGTGTCTCGGGGCCACCACAGAACCACCAGCTTTACGCGTCAGCGTCTTGTGCCACAACGATCCGCGCGACGCTTTGGATTACGTAGATGTAAACAATAATTGAGCCTGTCAAATTTTTTCGTTACTTCAGATCGTACGTTTTCCCTGCTAATACGTTTTTTCTCGAGGTTTTTTCCAAAACCTACAAACAAGGTTCCACCATATACAGAGGGCCCGCTTAACAAGGCACTGCATTTGTGTTGTGACAGTGCTATGAGAATGCCACGTATAGCGAGGACTCCTGAAGAGCAGAGTGCATACGAGGAACGGCAAAGAGAAGAGAGACAACAATGTGAACAACGGCATCGTGCTTGTGCCATGGATGGACACCGTGTCCAGGATGCTCAGCACAAGGGACAAGTACGGCAGGATGATGATTAATGTTGTGAAGCCTAAAATGTCAAGCAAAAAAGGTACAACGCAATGAATCGTTTCAAGGGTGCAAATTCTAAATTTAGGACTTGATGCAGGATTTGGATTTAGTTGCTGTGTGGTTCTAAGTGGTTCTAGGTACTGTGGTTCCAGGTTAAGTGCATTTCACTTGTCTTTGGTCCACTCTTTGTAGGTGCACGAAGTAGCGATGCAAGCCAAGTCGCAGGCCATTTAAACCTCTTTGGCTAATAATTAGATAAAGTGCATGTACAATGTCACGATGTAAATAATTTCAAGCCACATCACAATGGGTAATCATTCTAGGTGCCGTTTACAGCTTCGCTGTCCAACCACCTTCACAGCGTGGATAGGAGCCTAAGTATTTTTTTGAAAAATGGAAGCCCTCTATGCAGATGAAACCAATGGCATGCCATTAGCAGCAATCTGAAGAAGTGTCTCATTTCTTTGTTGTCCTTCCTAATGAATTAATCTGTAATATTTTTTCAATAAACGCCTTATTCTTTCTACGGCAGTTATGTCAACATTAGGTGTTAGAGTGACTTTAATAACATCAATTTCACTTGTCTGCGACATGCTATCTTTTGCGCGGCTTTTTCTTTCATGAAAGTCGTTCAAAAAATTGTTCAAGAAATTGCAGTGCACTTGAGACGTAGCCCAAACTAGAAAATTTATATATTTGAAATAAACTGGAACTTACTTTGTGGATACCTCTACTCTATTAATTTCAGTAACTGCAGCAGTTTAGTTTTGTGTTCGGTAATTCACTTTGAGTTTTGTTGTAAATAATTATGCTCACATATGCCATGGCACTAATGAAAGATTAAACTGCCGACAAAGGACAGACACAATGAGAGAATTGAATAAAGGGAAATCAGACATCTACCCGTTCGTAGCAATTGCTACAAAGGAAACCCATACGGGTTCTTCGAAAGGAAAGCCTCATAGTTGAAGAAAAATTTGTCCTGGTCCGGGACTCGAACCCGGGACCACCGCCTTTCTGAGGAAGCTGCTCTACCATCTGAGCTAACCAGGCGGCTAGCAGATGGCAGGGCGAAGTCGAATTTGTCGACAACACGAAGCAAAGGCAAGTGTTTGACGTAGTAGTTCTGCAAAAACCCGCAAGGTGGAGAGAAGTAATGAATAAAGGGAAATCAGACATCCACCCGTTCATAGCAACTGCTACAAAAGAAACCCATAAGGGTTCCTCGAAAGGAAAGCCTCATAGTTGAATTATGTACATTGTATCGTTTCAATAAGTTCACAGAGCACAGTAGCACAGCTGTGTGACTCGACCAACACTGAACTGTGCTTTCTAATGTAATCAATGCGGCAGCGATTTACCAAGGCAGCAGTTTGCATAAATGAAAACAAAAAAGCAATTGAAATCACCAAGAAGCCATTTGCTGTTCAAGTTCATGAAGCAGACCACAGTGCAGCTTGTAGATGGGTGCAAGCAGTGAGAAAAGTGAGGCTGTTTCAGATGAGCCAAGTTTTTCAGCCCATTCCCGAAAGGCCTGCGAAAAAGAAGTGTACACAGCTCCAAAAATGCATCCCAGGCAAATCTCAAGTATACAGTGTCCTTTTTACCACTCATCTCTTCTAGCAGCCCATAACAGATACAAACTATGCTGCTTTATTTAGGAAAACTGATATATTGCTTTTTTTTTTTTTCAAGTAAAATACGACTTTCTCAAGTTTTACACTGTGAGAAGTTTCTACAACTAGCCTTCAAAATCAATGCTTTCCAAATTTTAGTTGGATAAGAAAAGCATTCGAATCTCCCCAGTGGGATACTTCTCAAGAGGTTGTCAATGTTAACTGGAAGATAAGACGGGCTCTCGACAGTAAAGGAATAAAAGTGACCCAAAGAGAGGTGAGCCTGTTTCATTCTTGTCTTGAGCTACTATAATGAAAACACGATAAATTAAAGACATAATGTAGAAAATTAAGCTGAGACTTGTGCCCAGCAATAGAAAGGAGGGGTTCAGAGGGGGACACATGAAGAGACAAGTGCCTTCAGTCAGAACCAAAGCCTGAATTGCACAATAGTACTTCCAAATTTCTCCACAATTACCGACAAAAAATACAAAAATACATTTATTTATATCCCAAATTCGGAAATGTGATACAGTATTTAAAACAAAGCCCAAACTGTTAGCAAGTGCGAACATTATGTCAGTTATAAAAACTTTTGTTATATAAATTTTGTCTATGCAAATATAACTTCCGTCTATCTCGATCAACCTTATTGGTTTACAGCACATGTGGTTTCATGAGAACATTCATTTTATGAAAATTTATTGTGTTTCAATGCATTCTGATTCAATTCTTGGATGTTTCGTACCTGAAAAATAATATAAACAAGCCAAAACAATAGGTTTCTTAAGTAGTCTCTGATTAGCATCTTTCATCAAAACATGGCCTGGCTTGCTTAAGCACAGTTTCCTGTGGTACACAATATGTACTCTACATGGCACTATCAGCTGACCAGACACGAGGCACATTGAAAATCAAGCAACAAGAATGCAGAGCCAACAGTACAGAAGAAAGCACACAGGAGCCTATGTTCCCATGTGTAGATATCTTCAATGCCAGCCTGTGGTGTTCAGTAAGATTAAATTGTGAGAATGCAATACTTGATATGCATACAAAAGCCCGATATGCATGCACAGCCTTTTGTTGGGGGACACTACTAGCAAGCCTTTGTAACATAGCTGAGGCAAGCTGAAGGCACTATGTGGCTTCAGTGGCATATACTGTAACAAATACAAGCAGTTATTACACGTTTTTGAGAATGTAGAAGACACAATTTCAGTGTCACTCTATACTGCAAAAAATATTATTAAATATTCCTTGAACTAGCATTTTGTGGTGTAGACGCCTGATCCAAATTTCCAGAAACAATTATTCAAAGCATAAAATAGTCTTTTAGTGCCCCTTTAAGAAGCTCTACAATATAGCCATTGCTGTCAATTATTGCAATACTAAGTGCTCTTTATGTGGTGCTGAGTTGGATACAATAAGAATCAGAGTGATGAACTGAACTGGAACTGAACCAAAATCGGAGCTCGAACTGTTATCTTCAGCTGAACTGGAATCGAACCACCCCATTATTTTTTTTGCCATATTAGAATTGAACCTGAACCAAAACTTATTGAAGGAACTGTTTCGAACAAGTTCAACAAACTGTTCATAAGCTTCTGAAGACCACTGTTCCCATAGTGAAAAATTTTGTCTCTAGATTTACGACTTTCTTTTCAGATTATTGGCAAATTTATTTATTAGGTGGCCGGCTACTTTTTTTGTTGATGTAACAGAATAAATGGCAATACTTTAGTGACCTTTAGAATGCACTTTATTATTAAAAAGTGCAGTTGCCTTGTACGCAGCTACTCGTTGTGAGGGCCGATGCAGCAGCATAGCGGACAACCGAGCAAACCGGGGCCAGTGTCAAAATGCTGCAGTGTCCTGCTCCCACATGACCACATACTCGTCGTGATGTCACAACACAGTAGAAACAAAATCGAAACTGGATTTAGAAAAGCTGATACAATAAATTATTTACAGCGCTCTGAGGCTGGCTATTATTTCTTCTAGGGTTTGGAGGTCTAGGATCTTAGTAAAACGTAAAAAAAAAGAAAAAAGAACAGCAGAGACACTTCAGACTGTTTACATGTGGGAACGTGAAAGCATTATACCGTTTTTAGACATAGGAAAGTCATGAAACCACTCCTTTTATACACTCATGACGTGGCACCACCTCCTCTCCAATGGCTGTGCTGTCACGTGGCCAATTACGCATGCACTTGGCCACATGTTTAGTCAGCAAGATGGCTGTGACATGACATTTGCAATGACACACACACTAGGCACACCTTTAGTCAGCCAGAACTGTGGAGCCATGGTGGCATCGGAGAAGTGTACTAATCTCGTAACTCAGAGGCCTGGATTCGATTCCCATTCACACTGAAATATGCGAAATTGTCTTATCAAGGCCATTAATTTACTTTGCTTAGAGGAACCTCCCCGAGAAATTTGATGTCAATTCAAGCATTCTTTACAGTGATTTTACTCTCTGCACTGTCGGTCATTTTTGGAACCATCTTTCAGTCACGCCATGACGAATTTTTTCGTAATGGGCATATAATGCTTTCGCATTAAAATATGAATATAGTCAAAAGTATCATGTCAGTACCCTCTAAACTTCAATTCCTTATGAACTCATAAGTACTGGTCCAAATCGGTGTGAACCATTATATTTTTGCCCGGGAGCTGAACCTGAACCCAACCAGAAAATATGCAGAAGTCTAAACCTGAACCTGAACAGAAACCAAAACTTTTTGGTTCGACGCCCTGATAAGAATTATGACGAAAGCTCACACTAAAAAAACACTTGTTCAGCTTGGAACATTCAGCACGAAAGCAAAAGCAAAGCAAGGGCAGTTTTTGCAGACATGACAAATTTAATCAATTTTTTTATGAGAAACTAATTTTTCTGACTGATTTCTTTTATAATGTAGTAGTACTATTTCAGCGCATGAAATGCGACAAAGACTCCTATATTTTCTAAAAATACCTTACCGCTTTCTTCTGCAAATGCTAAATTTGCAAGCTATCCAATTTTTTGCATAGGTTTCACAAGACCCATGTGTTTTCTAATTTGCTTCTGACGCAGGGGTTATATGCTAATATATTACTGCTCACTGAAGCCTTCTTAAGTATTCCATCTAAAAACAGTTTTGAAAATCTCAAGTGCAAATATCTGAAAGGTGCACTGACCATGATAACATTAGGTCAACATTATGCCAATATTATATTAACCAAATTCAAAAACTGTGTGACTGCCAAGGTAATAACTGAATGTGTAGGGACTTCCGAAGACATAATGTAAGAACACTTTGCACAGCCCCGATGTTTTATACCAAGCCATGCACAATACAAGGCGAACCATCCTTATCTTGGCATTCAAATGAAGCTAGGGTGCCACAGACAAACGCTCGCATAGATGGCGGCGCCACATTTTCCTCTAGGTTGTAGCATTTTAAAAATCCCTGTGATTGAAATGGAAAATTGATATCTGGAAGACATTGAAATACTAAATACTTCAAAATCCCACTGTTACCTGACTTCTGCCCCACAGGGCCCCTTTCAGTGATTTCAAACATCTTCAAAAAGACCAATGAAAAGCTCCTAACAAACATGTAAAACACAATGTAGTTGCAATACTTTGCTGTGGTAATAATAAATTTCAATTATTCAACTCTTGGCTTTTTCCAGAAAGGAACAGCTCCTAGTACAACTCTGAGAACACCCCAACTTTCTTGTTCCTCATAAATGACCTTTGAGTTAATGCTAAATAAAACTTGTTTCCTTGTCCTTTGAATTAAGACCAGCCATTATGTTAATACAGTCAGTTTTAGATAAACAAAAGGTATGACAAAAAAGAATTAACGTAAAAATTATGAAAAATCAGAAGAAAGAGCTCTGTTGTAGACTAGCTTCACAATCACAGTTCAGAACATGAACATTTATGGCAATAAGCTAGTCACTCAAGATCAGTATCATGATATCAGGCTGATTGATTGATAATATGCTTTGTTGTCATTTTTGCCCATATGTGTTGCTGCAGTGGCTGTAAGTGCTGAGAGTGGGGGCTGGATGCGAAAGACAATGAAGCATATCACCTACCACGACTACCACTTCCAGGTCCTTCTTGTAGCTGCGTTCTGTCATCAGCAGCTCCTTGCTAACAAAGTACTCCAGCGGAAACATCTGAAATCAGAAGGAGAGGGCAGCAGCAAGCAAAAGGAAGCTGTGTGATGGCTTTCCAATAAGGTAAATTCCAATACCTAACACTTCGCGAGACAGCTGTGAACACAAAAACGAATAAAAATTTTGGTGGCATCATCTTACAAGTTCAAGAGGTATCTTTTTAATGTGCTGCAATACATAAAAAGCGAACTTAATGTGGTTCTAAATTCAATCAAAAGTCGAAGTTTCACCCAAAAGGCAAAGCACTGATTGTGATAGAAAATTATTAGACAGCTATACGAACTTAAATTAGTAGTTTTATCAGTTGCATAAACTGCTGTAAACATTTGTTTCCTAACTTAATTATTAAGCATGTTGTCACACACACACAGGCAAACACAAACATCTCACTCGATGACCGCAGACACTCGCTGTCAGAAAGCTGGCGTGATGAGTGGCAGCAGCAGCAACCAAATTCCCCTTCGTGCTGCCTCTTGCTTCAATGCAAACTAGACTCACAAGAATACAGAGCATACAAAGCCATCACCTATCGAGCTGCCTAGCCTTTGAACCCACTGCAGATTAATTGCTTCACTCAGCCACTGCAGCCAGAGCAGAAGAGGTGATGCGCACTAACATGCCCCCTTCAACCCCCAACTCCTCCTAGCGTGCTTGAGAAAACAGTATGCACCCTGCCTCCGTCCCTTGCGCGCGCAAAAAGACACCGCCACATCAAGCCACCATCCTTCTTGGCACACCTTCTCAAGCTCTCCCTCACACCTACAGCATACAGTAAGCGGCCACAATGTAATCGCACTTGGACTTTACACGGAACATCATAGCATCAATGATGGCAGAAATTCACTTGGAGTGTCCATATAATTGCTGTCACAATAAAGCTAACCGACGCAACAGATTGATGAAATACTGTAGCTGAATTTTCCAAGAGTGAAACATGGCCAGTGCATCAGAACCATACTGTTGCCATGGGCAGCTGTTGGGGGATGTTGGAAATTATGCTTTGAAGGTGGAAAGGGTGAAATCCTTCTTGCGAATAGGTTTTAGGGCAGTTAGGCTGCATTTAAATACAGTAGCATTAATTTCAGCTTCTGGAGCAAGAAAAGGCAGTTTAAAAAGCAGTGAATAAATGTCTTTAGAACATACAATATCATGTGTTCATCTGATTAAATTAAATGCTTAAATGTTCTATATTATTGTGATCTGTGGAACAGTAAATGTTCCACTTGTTGCGGCTTAGCACCCCCACATTTCGTGCTTTTCTGCTGGCGACGGCTGGGGATAGGCGCGACGCTAGAGTGCCATCCATTTTTGGAGCTAGTTGCTTCGGCAGGTGAGTTGTTACACACTCCTTAGCGAATTCCGACTTCCATGGCCACCGTCCTGCTGACTTAAGCAACCAACACCCTGCATGGGTTCTCATGAGCGTCCCGACTTGGACGCCTTACCCCGGCGTTTGGTTGTGCTTACCAGTTCCAGGTAAGTTCCAGTTCCTGGCGCTTACCAGGTAAGCGCCAGTTCTGCTTACCAAAAGTGGCCCACTTGGCACTCTCATCGCAGCGGGAGGCCTCAACCCAGAAGGCCTCCCGTACACCCATTGAAAGTTTGAGAATAGGTTGAGGACATTTCCACCTCAATGCCTCTAATCATTCGCTTTAACACGTGTGACTGCTCTCCCATCGAGCGCCAGCTATCCCGAGGGAAACTTCGGAGGGAACCAGCTACTAGATGGTTTGATTGGTCTTTCGCCCCTATACCCAGGCCGGACGATCGATTTTCACGTCAAAATTGCTTTGTACCTCCACCAGAGTTTCCACTGGCCTCGTCCTGCTCAGGCATAGTTCACCATCTTTCGGGTGCCAACGTGTGTGCTCTCGCTCCACCCCGGCGACGCGTGAGCGCCTGGGACGGGCGATTGCTGCTCCCTTTTTCGGACCCCTGTGCGCTAAGGGATCGCAACGCAGCGCGCAACGAGCCTTCACGTTTCATTGCGCCATTGGGTTTTGAGAGACCCATTGACTCGCGTACATGTTAGACTCCTTGGTGCGTGATAAAAATCAAGAGTAGGACAGATGGAAGATTAGAAATTTAGCATATAAAATACTTATGTGGTAGTGTCGTTGCCCAAAATGGTATATTATCTTACTTTAGTAGCTGCAGAAGTTTTGGAGCTTTGAAAATGTATGGCGCATTGGTCTGAGCTTACATGACAAGAATACCACGTGGTAGCAATGTGAAGCACACATTTAAATCCAAAATGACTGGCACTAACAACCCACATAGCCAGATACATCCATTAGATGCGCATAATATGGTACATCTTGGACATTCAGTGTGTCCGCTAGATATTCAGATTTATCTAGAAAATGCTATATGGATGTACTAAGGACCATTGCAAATGCATCCAGAATATGTAAGTGGTACATTGTGGGGATGTCAGGGCTGGATATATGCAACATTTATTCAGCATCATCAACATCAGCCTGTTTCATGTCCAGTGCAGGACGAAGGCCTCTCCCTGCGATCTCCAATTACCCCTGTCCTGTGCCAGCCGATTCCAACTAGCATCAATTGAAGTCATAGCGCTGGATTGACAGGGACATGAAAGACGACAGGATGTGCGCTTTGCCAAGCGAATTTGCACCCGTCAATTTCCTAATTTCATCGCTCTAACTAGTCTTCTGCCATCCTTGATTGCGTTTCCCTTCTCTTGGTACCCATTCTGTAACCCTAATGGTCTAACAGTTATCTAACCTGCACATTACATGAGCTGCCCAGCTCCATTTTTTTCTCTTGATGTCAATTAGAATATCGTCTATACCCGTTTGCTCTCTGATCCAAACCGCTCTCTTTCTGTCTCTTAACATTATGCATAGCATTCTTCGGTCCATCACTCTTTGCAGAGTCCTTAACTTGTTCTCAAGCTTCTTTGTAAGTCTCCAAGTCTCTGACCCATATATCAGCACTGGTAAAATGCACCGATTGTATACCTCCCTTTTCAATGATGATGGTAAGCTTCCAGTCAGGAGCTGGCAATGTCTGCCGTATGCATGATCCAACCCATTTTTATTCTTCTGTGAATTTCCTTCTCATGATCAGGGTTCCCAGTGATTGACATAAGTAAACATACTCCTTCATAGAATCTGGAGGCCAACTGGCGATCCTGAACTCTTGTTCCTTTGTCCGGCTATTTATCCGTATCTTTGTCTTGTGCATATTAATATTCAATCCCACTCTTACACTCACTCTGTTAAGGTCCTCAATCATTTGTTGTAACTCAGCTGCATTGTTGCTGAATAGAACAATGTCATCGGCAAACCGAAGGTTGCCGAGATATTCACCATCAATCTTTACTCCTAAGCCTTCCCAGTTTAACAACTTGAATACTTCTTCCAAGCACGTAGTGAATAGCATTGGAGAGATTGTGTCTCCCTGTCCGACCCCTTTCTTTATAGGTATCTTCCTGCTTTTCTTGTGTAGAATTAAGGTAGCTGTAGAACCTCTGTAGATATTTTCGAAGGTATTTACGTAAGGGTTTTCCACTACTTGATTATGTAATGCCGCTATGACTGCTGGTATCTCTACTGAATCAAATGCCTTTTCGTAATCTATGAAAGCCACATAGCAAGGCTGATTGTACTTGGCATATTTCTCGATTTCTTGATTGATCATGTGGATGTGATCCATCGTACAGTATCCCTTCCTGAAGCCAGCCTGTTCCTTTGGTTAACTGAAGTCATGTGTCGTCCTTATTCTATCGGAAATTATCTTGGTGAATATTTTATACAATACTGAAAGTAAGGCAATGGGCCTATAATTTTTCAATTCTTTAGCGTCTCTCTTCTTATGTATTAGAATAATGTCTGCATTCTTCCAGTTTTCTGGGACCCTTGCAGTCGATTGACACGATAGATGCCCACAACATCCTGCCAGATACATTTATTACATCTAATAGATATCCATATTAACCACACTTACATCCAGAGGACATCCACTGTACTATGTACGGCTGTACCCGCAACATCTGATAGATATTCACATTGACATCCACTGGATGTACCTTGTACTATTTTTGGCTGTTTCTTACATTTGTCATGCATGCGTGCACTGCGCCTCTTCAGTTTGTTGTCCCAGACTGCCCCAGACTGCTTGAAATACTATTGCAGCCAGCGAGCATTGGCGACGCAGCTTCTCGGACAGTCCTGGACTGTTTGGGACAACAAATCAATGTGCCATAATTACTAACCATGAAAAACTCAAGTTGTCACCACCAGCATCTTTATTGTGAAACCTCTCATTGGCATAAACCGTTTGACAAGTCTGTAATGATGTACACAATATATGCAGTGAAATACAATGGCAGACTGCAGACCTTACAGACAAACTAAATTGCTGCACATAATGAAAAACTGCCTCTGTCTTATGAAAATAAAGTGGACACTAAATATACAACATAATGCCATCTCTTGGTTTCTGAAAGGCACAATGAGCACTTAACACACAAACCGATACAAAAATATCACATATGTATAACAGCTAAGCATAAACATACTAAAGGATAAATAGAATGAGACAGTAAAAGCAACACTTGAAAAGGAATAGTTAGCTCATAAAAAATGAGGCAAGTTCTTCTTAGGTGAGCAACAGCGCAGTATCAGCTGCACTCTGTCCAGTAAAATAAAACACAAAGGGTACATTATGAGACTTAATTCTCATGAACAAAAACAAAAGCCAAATTCACAAATGGAAGCATCAAAGCACTATTTGATTAGCCTTGTACTCAGCGAAAAAGAAGTAGAAAGAATAGAAATAATGTAGTGAAACATAAAGGAGAGCAACAGCTGAAGGCCCAAAACAGCAATATCCTACAGAAAAAAACAATCTGAAAATCTCCAATGTGTTAGTACAATGATAAATTGCGTAAGAGAAGCAGGCATCCCCCTGCAGCAGAAGGGTGCCAAATTAGCTTCTTCATAAAGGAGAAAAATCCTGAACACAGCTGCTGCATAAAAAAAAAAAAAAAAGTTTTAACATATTCCTCTCACTCTTAGAAATGGAAACTCTTGCAAATGGCACAAAGCTATTATAATTAGGAAGTATCTTAATTGTTGCCTCATTTTACTTGAATAAGTAAGCATGCAGTACAACAATGGTACGCTCTATAATTTATTCGAGTAGAATAACTATACCATATTTCCATGCGAGTAAGACTACAGCCAATTCGTGTGTAGATTCATGGCTCATAAGGAATGTCAATGTAATTGCAATTAGTGGTTACCTGGTACCACAGTACACTTGGTGTGCGCTAGTCAACCATGTGCAGTGGCCCCAGACCACACCATGAGAGTGCTGAGCAACTTGTAGCAGTATCGAATCGGAAAAACAGTCTCAATGCTTTCCACACTCAGCCTGACACCAGGTAACAGGATTCTACATTTGTCACATTTTTGAAAACATACAGCACTCCTTATAATGCAATCAGGTGCTATGAAAGGCCAAAGCGTTGATTCAGGTGATGCTGCAGATGAGCTGCTACATCTATACTTCCATAGCATTATCTGGTTGGTGTTCACACATTGGGCTCAACAAAGCAGCAGTGGTTAATTGCATTGGCCCCTGCAGCAGTACCACCAAGGAAACATGTTGCAGTGAGTGCTCATCTTAAGGTTGCCACTTCGAAGGGAAACATTCTTTTTTTTGTGTGTGTGCGCTGAAGACAGTGAGGTTTAGCCTTGTAGTCATTACTGTGATTACAAGTTAGACCACTACTTGTTTCAAAAGAGGAAAAAAATTTGTCTGCACTCCTAAAGACACATTGGACAATGCTATGCGAGGCTGGAGGGTGAATCAAACTTGGAAGATCACTCTCTTGCTGGTTGGCTTGAGCATCCTAAACATGAAAAAGAGGACAGAATTTTTATGACTGTGCAGACACATTGCTTGTTAATTACTTATCCCGCATTCACAAATGTGCTCTTACTTGAAGCCAATGCTTGACTTTGCCACTATAAGGACAGGTGTGAATGTGCCCAAGACACTCATTGCCCTTCCTTAGGTGCATTTGCATCGGCCTTTATCTTGACCAAATCAGGCATGGACTTCAAGTTAAGGCACATTTATGAATGAGGGGGTAAGACATACAAATTAGCTTAAGACACATAAAGTAACTGCTTTTTAGCTTCTCTAAATTTAGTAATTAGGTTAAAATCCCAGAACAGAAATCCACAGCTATAGCATCTCCTTTATCATGGAAGCAGATCTAAGGCATCTGCTTAAATAGTAGCACTGATAATGAAATTTGTCCTTGCAAGTAGTAGAACACAGCACGCACAGCTTTATATAATACGCAGAAGTTTTGACTGTTCAAGAACACGTGAAAGTACATGGCTTGTGCCTACAAATGATACAAGCACGTAATACTGCACACTATACACAGGAGCTATGTAAACGTACAGAGGAGCAACAAAGCGCACGAAAGATCACCTAGCTCTACAGACAGTCCTTATTACACGAGACGTCCACCAGCAGACAGAACAAAAGCAATGCATGAATGGGGACTAACTCACAACATTGAGCACCGCTATCAAAAATGTGTGCCAGAACCACTGAAACCATTGTGTCATTGTGCACAAAACCTGCGGACTGCGAGAAGCACAGCTCAAGAAAGACCAATACGAGACAAGAATGTCGTTTCTCTATTGCCATTTGTTTCGGGTTGCAGTTCAGCTGTTCAAACTTGTCTTAGCCATGCATCAATTAGCTTAGTTTAATACTATTCCGACAAGAAACACCGCTGACATGCCTTGAAGGGCACTGCTGAAACCATTGTGCGTTTGTGTTGTACATCAGCTCTTCTGGCCCATGCTAAGCCCTCATTACTGGCACACAGGAGAAGAAAGTACAAAAACAAACTGTTGACATACCTCGAAAAGCATGTGCCTGCTGACGACCAGACACCACTACAGACATGGTGAGAAATGAAGTGTCACAGCATCAGCACTGCAATGTAAAAGTGGTTCGTTGTGAGAAAGGAAAGGGTGGCGCACTATCTTGCTATCTTCTGCAGCCCTTGAGGGAGCACGGCATAGAAGAGCATGGCTCAGTGCCAGCACTGAACCACAAGCTCACACATGCCCGCATATGCGCTTGCTGCACCATTGCAATGGCTGCGCTTTGTGGGCATGCGCAACTCTCACGCATCTCCTGGTATGTTGTCTTTTCGCATAGCTCCCGTCTCCTGTAATCCGGCTTGGCCACGTGGCTTTACGGCGGCGGTCGGTATGCTTTCAGGGTAGTACGAGAGATGGCGTGAGTGTTGCTCTGCTAACGCCACCTAACGGCGGGGTTACTTGGGCGCAAAAAGGACGAGGCTCTTCCTTTTTGGCTTGGGGTTGGCAAGCGGCGCGGACGTTCTGCGTCGATCCATGCTTCTTCTGCAACACTGTCTCACGAAGCCTACCCCGGAATGGACGAACACAATCGTCTAAACGCACCAATGTTCACAAGACCATATGCACGAACGACCAGGCGTTGGTGTCCAGCATGGGGCAAACATATTCGCTTGCTATCCGGTCACGGTGAGTCGGACTTTCGTGATTTGTCGTGCGCCCATCGGCATATTTTGTGGATAGCAACTCTAGTCTATGAAAGGTGCGATAAATGCCTTTGTGATTGTTTGCACTACTGTGTTGTCATCCCTTTGTCCGAAGAGCATGGGTGAGAACCCCACAGCTTATGGTGATGTATGACAAGCACGCAACTGTGAGAATAATTGATAATTGGACGATTATACCACAGAAAATTTGTTAAAATCATTTAACTTTTCTAGCGTCTTTAAACATCATTTTTCATTTAGTGCGACATTTATGGCATGCTTCCAGCTCCTTGGATTCGACACACATGGCTTTCGAGATTGCGTGTCAAATATCGGAAGCCACGCATAACTTGCACACATGAGGTTTGTCGCCATTTTAAAACATTTGGTGGTGCTTAACAAAAGTAGCGTTCCTTCATATAATTTCCATTCACCTTTTTTCTGCTATATATCACTTAATTGCTGAATATACTGTACCTTGTTTTTCAATCACTTCTCCAAAGTTGGAAACAAGGAAATCTATGAAACTCAGAATCTACAACACGAAAGTGTTGAGCGCACATACATTCTTCTTTCGCGTTGGCCACTGCTTGTGCATATTGTTGTACTGAAAAAATTTACATTTTATGCGCAAACATCCATTTGATGAAGTAGCAACGATCGACCGATGTCCAGCAAAAAAGAATGGGACATCTCATGGACATCCATTATATGTGAACTGATGATACAGCGCAACATATATATAGTCACCAACTACAGACACCAACTGCGTAGCATCGTCCATGTCAAAATCATAGAAAGGCGTATACAATGTGAAAGTTTTGGGGGGCCTACAATGCACGTCTAAAGTACAAACTTTATGGAGGTTCCATGGACATCTAAAGCTTTGTGCAATGTACATCTGAAGTACTGTCTTTAGAAACGTTCTATGTACATCCAAAATTTTGTCCACTGTACGTCTGATGAATGAACTAAATGGTTGTTCAATGGACATTCAAAACTTTGATGCCATTGTATGTCCCTTAGATTTATGTGCATGTAAAGGATGCCCATAGGACATTCCATTTTTTGCTGGATGTTTGGATCAATCCGGTACATCTACTGTATCTTTGTGGCTATCTGGGAAGGAAACTCCACTACAATCTTTTGTGGGCACAACTACATTAGATCAGACTGCAAGATTGAAATGTTGCTGTGAACAGTTAAATAAGACAGGCACAGAAAGCCGAGAAAAAAAGGAGAAAGAAGGATGACACGAATACTATCAATCAGAGAGAAACTCATTGCATGGTCTGGTGAAGGCAGCGCCAACCTATCAATCATGATATCTGTATACACTTGACATATGTCAGTTTAGGCATGACAACTCTTCTTTACGAAGGATAATTGAAGGCTGGCTAATGCATGTGCGAATGCAATGATTGATATGGCACACCTCAACTATAGGACACAGTTATTCATTCTTACGTCCAAATAGAAATTCATCTTGACAACTTGTAGTACATTTACATTCATGACAGTGCAACTGTTGAGCATCATCTAAACCTTTGCTGAACTTTCATAAAAAAATATGCATTTTTAGATTTATGTTATTTTGGAGTCCTCAATCAATAAAGAAGCTTCTCACAAAATTTGGTTACTACTATCGGCGCTGTAGAAAACAAAAAAAAATTTTTTTTCCCACAACAGTGGCGCACACTTGCCGGCAAAAATGCCTGCGAACATTGATGTCAATACACGGCCGCAGAGCACAAAAGAAGACGAATGCAGAATTAAAGTCCTCACTCTAGAGGTAATTGTTTTTGCCTTTTTGCCATAAGAGCTCTCTTGAGGCTGCAGCACAACTCACGATAGAAGTGCTAGAAGAAAGTAATATTTTCAGTCATGGCAAGTTCGAATTGAGTGGCAGACTAAAAGGGATACCTTGGTGGAAAGACAGAAAAAAAGGAAGTGTCTTTTCAATTGTGGCAAGTCTGGATTAACTGGCAAAGCAATACTGAAACTTAGATTGGTGGATGATAATCAGATTATAATTGGTGAACACATTGAATTGGTGAATTGGGTACAATTAACACCAAACCTGGGTTGATGCTGGCATGTTGTCAGTGCTAGGAACCATCATCAAGGAATCAGCGGATACATTACAAAAGAGTTTATGCCTCTTCATAACAAGCTTAGTGGGCCAGAGCTCCTTGCATGATATTTCAAGATACAGCCACAAAATGCAAACAAATCAATCAATGCTTTAGTTTAGAAGAAGTGCCTGAAGACCAAGTTTGTGTCCCTGAAAGAAGGGTCGAGACAGCAGCAATCTTAACCATGCTTCAGTTCCACGAGGGTACAGGCAGTAAAAAGAGTTTTTAAGAAGCTGGAGCTGGAATATGAACTGCGGACAAGGAAGCCTGTTCAGCAAAAAGCTAAGAGACAAGCATCTCATGAGCTCAGATAAACGCTCTTGAGAGCTCTAAAACTGAAGCAAGAAGCTTGAAGTAGCTGCCACTGAGCAATGCTCGGTAGAAAACCTAACGTATGCAGCATGGGCCTTTTGATTGATCACTATTGTGCATAAAATAAAATAGAATGCAATGAGATTTTTTAACCCTCTATTGCATGACATCCAATATTTAGCACATACTGGTTGCCATATTTTGTTGCGTGTGTGAGATGCCCAGTTGAGAATATGATACCGTCAGAGTAATTCTCATAGTTAGGCGCACTTATTATGGGCAAGTGCTGCCTTCTCTTGAGCGATACGCAAAGCAGAGGTGAAGTACATTTTGGGAAGCAATGTGAAACTCGGAAGGGGCAAACACAAGCAACTGGTATTATTTGGCTCTGAACATTTTCACCGCAAGGACATAGAAAAATTATTTTGGCATATTTTATGGTCTCATCAATTCAAGTCCGGTATTAGTTTTCTCAATTTCGTCTGCAACTACAGCAGAGAACCTGAAATTGGTGTGTGCCATATTTGACACAAAATGAACTTGAAAGACAAAAAATGGTAACATGCTGCAATCTGTTCAATAGCCCGAAGCTGCAGGTCACTCTATCACAAGAAAGAACTTTGTCGCTCGGTACGGTGAGGGCGAATCATCTACCAAACTGTCGCCTGAAAAGCGAGAAGGAACTGAAATGTAAAGGATGTGGTGCTTCAGAGGAACTCACAAGCACGATAGATGACGTGGCATTATCTATCGTGTGTGCATTGGTACGATAACTGCGGCGCGACATTTCTGTCGAGCTTTGTTGGGAAAGATCCAGCCCAAAAGACTAAGTGCTGGTTTAGGTCTGCCAAGGAGTTTCGCAAAATTGATTGCCCCAGCGTAGTAAAGGTCTACAACAGACCTCCTGGTGGACTCACTGCTTGGACTTTACAGCATACATATAAGGTCGAAGAAATGGCGCTTTCCAATTTAGCGATTTTCCAATAGTAGCAGCATGGCTATTGTACAGGAGGGTGCAGGAGCAGCTTGGGAAGAAACAAGTACTACCGCTGGCTCAATTCAAAACAGAAATTGCAGAATGCCTTACCTCGCATGACAAGTGCCTACACAACAAGCGACCAGGAAGGTCTTCTAGTCAAGACATCGGCTTCCAGGTTGAAGCCAAAAAAGCACGGGAACCAGCTGCCGCAATGCCACCCAAAGACATCCAATCTGACCAAGTCGGCCACTGGCCAGAATTTGAGGAGAGGACACAAAGATATAAGTGGCCATCTTGCACAAAGAAGTCGTCGGTAAGATGCAGGAAGTGCAACATTCATCTGTGCCTGAATGCAGCAAACAACTGTTTCATTTCATTCCAGACATCGCGCTAAAAAGACCACCGTCCGTGAAGCTTTGTTTTTCGCCAATGGCAGCAAGCCCTCTCGGCCATTTTCATGGTGTGCCATATTTGGCACAAAGCTGTATCTTTATTAATACAGTTGTTATACCTCTGAAACTTTTTGTATATGTGTTTGTTCATTCAATATAATAAAAGCTGAAAAAATAATTTTTAGAATGACTTTTTCATAATTCACGCAATAGAGGGTTAAATGACTTTTTTCAGTTTGCACTTGTGTTTCTAAAACATGCTTTCAAAATGGTTTTTTCATTTAAGGATTGTAAGAAACAAGGCTACATACTTCTTGAATTTCTAGTTTGCTTGGAAGAGATAAAAAGTCTGACTTCAGACATACACTGAAAACAAGAAAGCAAAGCTTCATTTTCAAACGATGTGATGTTCACAAAAAACACATAAAATGGCAAGCAGCTACCCTTATACTGTGCTATGGGCCATCTACAAAGTATCTATTTAGAAAAAATTAATACATCTGAACTATTTTTGAAATCATAACTTTCCCAAGCTGACATGCTCAGCTGCACGATGTGATGACCATGACTTTTTTTTTTTTAGTTTGCACTACAGCAATAAATTTTGCAAATATATTCTAATAACAGTAAATTTATTTATCCAATAAAATGTCATAAATATTGGCATGCTGGTATCACGGTAGCATCCCCCCTTAAGTTGTAAAAAACATAATAGTCACATGGTGCCTCAAGTTCTCTTTCAGTAAGTTGCATGTGCACAAGACGAACATCAGATATAGTAGGCATGGCACAAATTCATTAGAAGCAGATTTTTCTCTTGTTGTCACATACACTGACTAAGAAAAACTTAAAAGTTATGGCATGTCTTCTAGTTCATACAAGATTGCAGAAACCATAAAGTGAAAGAAGAACAGAGTAAAAGGTATATGTTACATGAGCTGTGACACACACTAAGAAAGTTAGTAGTTGTTTCAGGGTCAACAGTGCTTTTACTGCTGGCAATAAGGAAAAATATGCACTACTGTTAAAGAAATAAAGAGCAGCTGAACAGAAAAATATGAATTGACGTGTTATGCCAGATGTACACCTGAGTTTTTAGAATGCCTCATTGGAGTATCTTATAAAATTCCAGTTAGTTGTGGCTGCATTTACGTGTGCCAGTTGAGCCAGCGCCTCAATTAGACATTAAATGAGCCCAAACAGTCATTAATCACAGGAATGCCATCTAACACTTCATTGAACTCTTGCAAATGTAAATGTAATGCAAATTTTAAAGATGAAAGTTCTATTCAGATAGGAACGAATAAGTGCATTTTAAATTTAAGGTCAAGAGATGCCTTATCAGTAATTGCATTAGCCAGCCTTTGGTTCTCCTTCAAAACGAGAAATCATCAAGTCTGAACCAATACCTGTTGAGAGTGCACGTGTGTCCATTATTGACCGAGTTGGTGCCGATTTCCCCAGAGCATGCATAAATGCGCGCGTATGCATGTATGCGTGTGCACACGTTTTCCACCACTGTGCAACACATGCTTTGACAGTTGACGTCTGTGTTGTCCTGTTCACTCCTCTTTTGTCCGTGTTCTCTATGCCTGCCTTTTCAAACCATGAATCATTACCAACTCGCTCAGCATACTATCTTCCTAAGCAATTACCTCCCTTAACACAATGTTACATTTAGTAAACAGCTAGTATAACAGTTAAGCACATCTTTTACCACTCTCGACAATGATAAACACAGGTGCCACTTCCTTTCAGCGCTCCCTTACTGACTATGAGTAACCATGACTAGGTCACACACGAAAATAATAACCTCCACGTGAGCCCAATTAAAATTCGCAATGAAGATTTGTTTGGCTTATTTAAAGTTTGCGTCAACAACATGGTCCTAAATGACATACCTGAATTATTCGAATGGCTGTTACTAAAAACAAATGACAAATCATTTTAAGAGAGAACAACGATATCAAACACAGAATCTGCTTTGGGTGACAAAGAAGTGCTGAAACATTCTCAGCAATGGACAGGAAGAGCAAACCACGGGCGCGATTTTGTAGCAATGTCTTTTTCAGATGCTAAGGCCTTTCGGCACTTTTCGCATTCGTGAGTGATCAAGAGACAAACGTGCGAGTCAAACGTGGCCACTCACAAATGTGAAAAGAGCCAAAAGGCATTGGTGAGAGGAAAAGACTTCGCTACAAAATTGCAGCCCATGCCTCCAGCAAACGCAGTTGAACTACCAGTTGCTGCTAGAAATCATCATCATCACCAGCCTATTTTATGTCCACTGCAGGACGAAGGCCTCTCTCTGCGATCTCCAATTACCCCTGTCCTGTGCCAACTGATTCCAACTAGATCCTGCAAATTTCCTAATTTCATCTCACCACCTAGTCTAGCGCCTTCCTCTACTGCACTTCCCTTCTCTTGGTACCCATTGTCACTCCAATGGTCCAACGGTTATCTAAACTGCGCATTACGTGACCTGCCCAGTAGCATTTTTTTCTCTTAATGTCAATTAGAATATCGGCTACACCTGTTTGCTCTATGATCCAAACCGCTCTCCTTCTGTCTCTCAAGGTTGTGCCTAGCATTCTTCGTTCCATCGCTCTTTGTGCGGTCCTTAACTTGTTCACAAGCTTTTTTGTCAGTCTCCAAGTCTCTGCCCCATATGTCAGCACCAGTAAAATGCACTGATTATACACCTTCCTTTTCAATGATAATGGTAAGCTTCCAGTAAGGAGCTGGCAATATGTCTGCCCTATGCGATCCAACCCATTTTTATTCTTCTGTGAATTTCTTTCTCATGGTCAGCGTTCCCTGCGATTAGTTGACCTAGGTAAACATTCTCCTTCAAAGACTTTAGAGGCTGGCTGGCAATCCTGAACTATTGTCCCTGTGCCCAGATAAACATCATTGTCTTTGTCTTCTGCATATTAATCTTCAACCCCACTCTTACACTCTCCCTGTTAAGGTCCTCAATCATTTGTTGTAACTCGTCTGCAGTATTGATGAATAGAACAATGTCATCGGCAAACTAAAGGTTGCTGAGGTATTCGCCGTTGATCCTTACTCCCAAAGCACGCAGTGAATAGCATTGGAGAGATTGTGTCTTCTTGTCTGACCCCTTTCTTTATCGGGTAACATTTTTATTTATTTATTTGAACATACTATCAGCCCTTTACAGGGCCAAGATAGGAATGAGTACAATAACGTATTACATACTGTACACCAACAAACACTAAACACACAGCAGTGCATATGATCAGGCATACACAAACAATATTAAGAACAATTCGTGACACTTAGTACATCAGCTTGTGGTACTTAGTACAGCACTATAGGGTAACAAAAACTGAAATCACCAGCAAACTAAGAAGAGTATTGTTGAAGTTGGGCCCGAAACTGCTCGCAGTCTCTCGCGCTTACCACTCTCTCCGGCAGTTTATTCCATTCTCTCGCAGTTTGCAAAAAGAAAGAATATTTAAAACAATCCTTAGAAAATCTACCTTCTTTCACGTACTTTGAATGTTTATTCCTTACTACACGCGTCGTTGTCTCGGTTATGTAGCGTTCCTTGTTTACCAGCACCATATGATTCATAATGCTGTAAAAGAGGCTCAGCCTTTTCTGTTTCCTTCGCATTTTAAGCAAAGGAATGTTTGCCTTTTCATAAAGTGGTGACACCGAGTCTTGTCTTCGATATTTGGAAAAAATGAAGCGCAAGGCACGCCGTTGCACACCTTCTAATTTTAGTGCGTTCTTTTGGTCGTAAGGATCCCATACTTCGCACGCATATTCCATTATAGGACGAACTAGCATTTTGTATACAATAAGTTTAGATTCTGCGGATGCTTGTTTGAAAGTCCGTCGAATAAATCCTAATCTTTGATTTGCCTTGCCTACTATATTGTCAATGTGGGTATTCCAACTCATATTTGCAGTCAAAGTTACGCCCAAGTACTTGTATTCGGTCACTCGTGTTAGTGGGGTACCCAATAGGGAGTAGTTGAACTGTAAGGGGGCGTGTTTGTGCGATATTGTCATGCATACAGTTTTATCCAAGTTCAGTGACATTTGCCATTTTCTACACCATTCATGTATTTGATCTAAGTAAGAATTAAGTTTAAATTGGTCAGCTGCGGAGGTTACTTCAGTGAAAATAACGCAATCATCTGCAAATAATTTGACTTGAATCGATGGGTCTGCTATCAGGTCATTGATAAATATTAGGAATAGCAGGGGTCCCAGCACAGAGCCCTGCGGCACTCCGGAGACGACCTCACATATTGTAGACTGGCTTTTTTTAACACTAACGAACTGTCGGCGATTCATTAGAAAAGCTTCGATCCATTGGACGACTTTGCAGTTACCTAACACGACTCTTAACTTCAATAATAATTTCGTGTGACTAACCGTATCGAATGCCTTTCTAAAGTCTAGATAAATGATATCTACTTGGCCTTTTCGATCTAGCACTTCACAGATGAAATGCACTGTTTCCACAAGTTGGGTCACTGTCGAGAGGCCGCTACGAAAACCATGCCGAGACTCACTGAAGAAATTTTTGCTCGTCAGAAATTCTCTGATGTGTTTGGAGACAACGTGTTCAAGAATCTTACATGGCGTTGACGTTAGTGCAATAGGTCTGTAGTTGGAAACACATTTAAGATCTCCGCCTTTTGGTATTGGGATTATCTTACTTAATTTCCAATCGTCAGGTAGGGCCCCCGACGACAATGATTTTTGAAAGATAACTAAGAGGTATTTGGCCATCCACTCCGCATACCTCTTTAAAAATGCATTAGGAATTTCGTCAGGTCCAGATGATTTACATTGTTTTAGATTGAGCAATAGTTTAAATATACCTCGCTCGGAAAGCTGGAGTTCGCCTAGAGGAAGGAAGCAACGAGAAACACGAAAGTCGTCTACTTAGCCATTGTCTGTAGTAAAGACACTGGAGAAGAAGCTGTTAAGCTCCTTTGCAACATCTTCTTCATTAGTAATAAAGCCTTGAGTCGTACACAACTCAGAGATTGCCTTTTTATCTTTTGAAAAGTGCCTCCAGAACTTCTGGGGTGAGTCTTTAAGGAACTTTGGCATTGTAACATTAAAATACTTCTGTTTGGACTCTCTTATCTTATCCTTCAACTCTTTTTTGAGCGCAATAATCTGTTCTAGCAGATCTAGATCGGGAACACGTTTGTACCTTGCTCTGCATCGTTGTATCCTCCTTTTCAAATGGATAATTTCGCGTGATATCCAGGGGTTATGCACACGTTTCTTTTTTACCCTCAAGGGCACAAACTGGGCTATGCATTTGTGTACAAGGGCTTTAAACCTTAGCCAAACTTTGTTTATATCCGTATTTTGTTGGAGACAAAGCTCCTTAAAGCATTCAAAAGAAATGTCCAATTCGTCAAGTGTAGCCGTATCATCGGCCATATTGTATTCCCTGTAAGTCGAAACACGTCTGGATATATTTCCATTTTGCTGCAACGTCAGTGTTAAGCCAACGACGAAATGATCGGAAATTCCAGAAAAAATCTCAACTTTGTGTGGCCGGAGAAACAACTTTTCACTCAGAAATATAAGGTCAAGGACAGATTTGCTGGCTTGCTGTACACGAGTGTATTCATTGACAACTTGGTGAAGACTGTGCGAAAAACACATTTCGATTAGTGCGGTGGCAGACTCGCATTCCCTACTTCCGGGCAACATGCTGTCCCACAATACTCCAGGAACATTAAAATCACCTGCTACAATAACGTTCTTGTTTTGTACACGCAGGCAATGCATGAAATCATTCAGTCTCTCGATAGGTGCTGCACTTGTCCCAGGTGGGCGATACACTGCACCGATTACAACTTCGTTTACCCCCCAAAAAATTTTACACCAGGCTGTTTCTATATCTAAAGGATACTCAAATACTGTATACTGCAGTCTGCAATCAATGAAAATCGCCACACCCCCACCTCGGCTGCTACGGTCGTTCCTTATCACTTTGTACCCCGGCAGAGATTTCGTGATCATAAACTTCAGAGTAGAGCCATGTTTCCGTCACTATCACTACATCCGGCTCGTGTTCGGTCAAAACATACTCCAGTTCAACGCTTTTGTTTAAGAGGCTACGGGCATTAATATTGAGCAAATGAAGCCTGCGCGTCTGGTGACGTCAGTCAGATGCTATCGCTCTAGTTGCAGTTGCGTTCGGGTCTGTCTTTTGCTGATACATTACATAACGTTGCTTTTTCACGTCATCCCAAGCGTAAGTGGTGCCGTCAATCTTCATCTTGTCGTAAACAAGAATAACTTTGTGCCCGCCCTCTCTATCCCCCAAAGCACTGTTCCAAAGGTTCCGTCGCTTCTGTCTAACATCTTTTCTTGTGTAGAATTAAGGTCGCTGTGGAATCTCTGTAGATATTTTTCAGGGTATTTACGTAAGCGGTCCCTACTCCTTGAATATGCAATGCCTCTATGACTGCTGGTATCTCTACTGAATCAAATGCCTATTTGTAATCTATGAAAGCCATATATAGAGGGTGATTATACTCTGTGGATTTCTCGATTACCTGATTGATGACATGGATGTGATCCAATGCAGGGTATCCCTTTCTGAAACCTGCCTGTTCTCTTGGTTGACTAAAGAACAGTGTTGCCCTTATTCTATTGGAGATTATGTTGGCAAATATTTTATATAATACTGGGAGTAAGCTAATGGGCCTATAAATTTTCTATTCTTTAACGTCTCCCTTTTTGTGGATTAGTATAATATTTGCACTCTTCCAGTTTTCTGGGACCCTTGCAGTCTATAGACATTTCGTATAGAGAGTCGCCAATTTTGCAAGCATTATATCTCCTCCATCTTTGATTAAATCGACTGTTATTCCATCTTCTCCTGTGACTCTTTCTTGTTTCATGTCTTGCAAGGCCCTTCTGACCTCATCGCTGGTTATAGGAGGAGTTTCTGTAGCCTGTTCATTACTGTTTCCAATGGAGTTATCCTGAATCCTCTGGGTACTGTACAGGTCATTATAGAATTCTACCGCTGCATTTACTATACCTTCGAGATTGCTGATGATATTGCCCTGCTTATCTTTCAGTGCATACATCTTGGTTTGTCCTATGCCAAGTATCCTTCTCACCGATTTCAGGCTGCGTCCATTTCTTCTGGCTTCTTCAGTCTTTCTCACATTATAATTTCGAATATCCCTTATTTTCGCCTTGTTGATCAGTTTTTACAGTTCCGCAAATTCTATCTGATCTCTTAAGTTGGACACTTTCATCCTTTGTCATTTCTTTATTAGGTCCTTTGTTACTTGGGAGAGCTTGCCTACTGGTTGCCCTTGGTGCCTTGCCTCCACTCCCAATTCAATTGCTGCCTCTGAAGCCAGCCTCGTTACGGTTTCATTCATTACATCTATGTCATCTTCATCTCTCTGTTCTGAGGCTGCATATTTGTTTGCAAGCGCCAGCCTAAGTTTGTCTGCTTTTACCCTTACTGCCTCTAGATTGGCCTGTTTCTTCCTGACCAATTTTACTCTACCTCTCTTCAAATTCAGGTGAATCTTAGCCCTCACTAACCTATGATCCCTGCACTTTACCCTACCTATCACTTCTACATCCTGCACTATGCTGGGATCAGCAGAAAGTATGAAGTCAATTTCATTTCTTGTTTCACAATTAGGGCTTTTCCAGGTCCATATTCTGTTGCTACGCTTCCTGAAAAAGGTGTTCCATTATTCGAAGCTTATTCCTTTCTGTGAATTCTACCAGTATCTCTCCTCTAGCATTCCTAGAATTGACGCCGTAGTTGCCAATTGCTTGTTCACCAGCCTGCTTTTCCCCCACTTTTGCACTGAAGTCGCCCATTACTACAGTATAGAGTTTGCACTTTTCTCATCACTAATTCAACATCTTCATATAACTGATCTATTTCCTCATTGTCGTGACTAGATGTTGGAGCGTAGGCTTGTGCTACCTTTAATCTATACCTCTAATTAAGTTTGATTACGACTACTGCTACCCTCTCATTAGTGCTGTAGAATTCGTCAATGTTGCTCACGATGTTCTTATGGATTAGGAATCCCACCATTATTTATCTGGGAGACCTCTATGGCAGAGGACATGGCTGTTATTTAGCAATGTATAAGCCTCACCAGTTCTAATCTCACTAAGGCCGATGATATCCCAAACAATGTCTGATAGTTCCTCAAAGAGTCCTGCTAAGCTAGCCTCATTAGACAGAAATATCCGGACCTAAACTCATGCTAACTTTTTGGCCTAGGACTCTGTTAATTAAAGGGCAAGTTGTTACTGCCCGCCTCTACAATCAAAGTGACCAGCACATTTTCAAATCCTTTGTTTGCTGCAGTATGCATGCTCCCCTGTTCCAGCATGAGCTTGCAAATTGAAAGCAGTCGTTATCCTCTTCCTTCATGATACCCGGCTCGTAATTTTTCAGGATGCCAGATGAGGACTATCTCGTACTTTGAAACTTGACTGAATGTATTTCTGGCAATATTTCGAATTTCTTTGAAAGCTTCTTTGAATTAAATGCATGTGCAGCAAAATTAAAATGTGACTCGTGAAATCTGAAAGAGGTCTTGCAACACACCGTGCACTTGTTTTTCTTGCAAAACATCACTTCTGTGCACATACGCTATTTATTAAAAAATTCACACACACACACACACACACACACACACACACACACACACACACACACACACACACACACACACACATATATATATATACAGGGTGTCTCAGCTAACTTGGACCAAGATCTTAAAAATACCCAAGAGCTCTAGAGAAATCATACCGACTGCATAGTAGCCTTAGTCTTATGTACTTACGGCCAGTATTTTTTCATCGCGAATTATTACTTAATTAATTATGTTTAATTAGTGAACTGCTTAATTATTGCTTGAATCGCAAACATATCAATTACAAAGTTGTAGGGAACCTCAAATAACTTCCGAATCAAGCATTTGCTTAGTGCTCAGCTTTGCCTGGTTGGTTTTTCCGAGAAAAAACAAAAGTGCGCGAAACATCCAAAATACACAACAGATAGGCGCTCGCGCGCCGCTACTCAAGCGCTCCCAAGCGAACAGCCACGGAAACATGGCTTTACTAGCGGCGGCAACTCGATACAGGGCCTCACGCTATGTGATCGTCGCGGCATCAAGAGAACAAGCCGCTGACACATTGATAAGCGTTGCGGAGCCTTGTGCAATGCGGCGATAAGAGAATGCAGCCATATATCTTTCAATGGTTGCTTATAGGCGCTTGAGTAGCGGCGTGCAGGTGCGCATCTATTTCGTATTTCACTGGCTTTTGCTTTTCTTGGAAAAAAGAACCAGAACCACTTCAGCATGAAATAAATACTTGATTCGGAGGTTATTTATGGTGCCCTACAACTTTGTAATTGATATGTTTGCGATTCAAGCAATAATGATAAAATTTCCCTAATTAAAAGTAATTAATTAAGCAATACTTGGGGATGAAAAAAATGCTGGCCATAAGTACATACGACTACGGCTACTATGCAGTCGGTACGATTTGTCTAGAGCTCTTGGGTATCTTTAAAATCTTGGTCCAAGTTAGGTGGGACACCGTGTGTGTGTGTGTGTATGTGTGTGTGCGTGCGTGTGCGTGTGAGTGTGAGCGCGCGCGTGTGCGTGCGGGCGCCTGTGTGTTGTAACGACGAAGAGTAACCTGCCTGCATCACAGCACCATCGCTACCGGTATGAGCTCAGCCAACAGCCGTCGAATCAGAAAAAATGTGTGGACCCACCTTCACTGTACCAAATCTCCTCAGTGCTCACTCTTTTGGTCACACTGCGCATGGTCAAAAGAGCAAAGGTGCAATTCCTGTCAACAAATGGTCAATGGGACCTGCCGTAGTTGCTCAAATATCGTAGTGTTCATCTGCTGGGCATGAGGTTGTGGGTTTGATTTCTTGGGGCAGCGGCGTCATTTCAATGGGGGCAAAATTAAAAAAAAAAAAGAATGTTAATGTATTTATCTGCATGCTAAAGAACTCCCGTGGTCAAAATTAATCTAGAGCCCTCCACTACATCATCCCTAATAACCCATTGTGCAATTTCAGAATGCTAAATCTCATCATTTAATTCAATTTAATTTCATATGGAGGATCAGTGTAAACTCATCTACTGGACCTTCTGAAGCAGTGCAGCAGCTGAGTGGAGGAAACCAGAAGGTAAATAGGCGAACATCTGCATAAAAGTGACGGGGCGCACTCCTATTCTCACGAATTCAAGAGACAACCAGCATGCCTATTTGCATCACTTCGCAAATATTGCTTTGGGTCTAGGTTGGGAGCGTAGTAAACAGGAGACTGCTTTTTACCTGTGTTTGGTAGGCGAAACCTTCAAGGGACACTAAATAGAAAAAGTAGTTTAGCGATATATTAGCAAATTATTGCTTTTCACAGATACCAAGAAAGCCACTCTTACCATAAAACCAGACTTCAAAAGTCAGAAAAGATGTAAAAATAAAAGAACAGCCGCGACGCCAACTTGAAATTCTTGTGCCACCCAGCCCTAACGTAATGAATTTTGACGGGGTCTGCTCGGGCCCAATTAAATTTTTTATTGGGAAAGAGGGACTACATTGTATTCTAAAAGAACCAGACAAACCTTGATTCAAGAAGATTTATTGTGCTACGACAGCCCAAATGTGAGAAAACATTGTTATGGAGCGATCGGTAGATGGATGAACGTGAGGCTTCACAGAACAATGAAGATGACGATTATGTAGGACGCTTGCACATGTCGCACATCAGCCATCTTGCTCTGTTTCTCTTTAAATATTTTGTAAATATACCTTTCTCTTATCTCTTGCCTGTCACAATATCTTGAAATTCATGATGTCACAGTGACATACAGGCATTGTGTTTCCAGCGCAAAATAAAAAAAATGGACGATTGGCTTTATTTTCTGCTCTAGTAAATAACCTCTTAATACAAAATGAACAAAGATTCAGTTTGGAAGAAATACTTAATCATTCTAAACTGATTTAGTACTTCTCTTTAGTGTCCCTTTAAGACTGTTTGGACGAATGCTTGCAGCTGAATCAAACGATGATGCCAAAGTTAAAAAAGCACTGCTTCAGAGATTCAAGCTGACTGCAGAGGAATTTTGTGACACTTTTTACCACATATTCTACAAGAGTTTACTGAGAAAGATGTCATTGAAATATTACACCTGGGAATCACAAAAATGTCAATGTCAGCTTACAAAACATCTCTTGCCATTATGGAAAAGCCGGATGAATGCAACAGACTCTACGTAGATTTCATATGTTTAAATGATGTATTAGTTATAGACTCTAAACTTATACCAAGAGTAGATGTCTTACAAAAGTTGATGGTAAAAAGTGCTTTTTGTAAATCCTTACGGAGAGAACATAGAAAAATAAAACAATAATTTCCTGTATAAATACACTTTTTCAGTTCAGATACATGCTTTTGTCTGAAGATGGCTGTAGTGGTATTCACAATACTCATGTGAAGAGCACTTTATGGTCGACCAAAGAGACTGACCAAACACTACAATGATGACATTCTGGTCACAACTGACACTTGAAAAAGCACCCAGAATTGCTAGAATTACTTAGTACTTTAAGCATAAAGATTTCATTGGGCCACTATAACTTGCACATGTTTATTTAAATATTCGTCTCTCCATCTTCTTGTGAAGAACGAGAAGAGGAATGTATAAATAAATGGGTACAATTTACAGTGCCCTAATGAAGTCTTTACATTACAGTATGCCAAATCAGCATCAAGCTGACAAACGATGAGGTCTATGTTTTCCCATCTATTTCATCTTTGGGCCATGGGTTGAGCATGGTACATATAGTGAAAGAGGACACACTAGAGAAGATAACAAGCAGCAAATCCACTACAGAAAAAGAGAGAAGTGCCATTCCTGGGCTTGACCCACCATTACAAGGATTTCATTCCATATAACATTGAGCTAGCCAATGGATGGATGGAAAAACTTTAATAAAGTCCATAGGGAAGTGCACTAGCACAAAGCGGGTTGCTCCCATGTCGGGACAGAAAGACCTAGCCTCTCCGCTGCATCGCAGGCCCATTGGACTGCCCATAGTTGGGATTCAAAATCGGGACGGCGTAGGGCAGTCTCCCACTTGGGCAACGTAGCATCTTCGTCGCCCCGTAACATGGGGCACAGCCAGAGCATATGATCTAAGTTGGCAAAGTCTGAGCAAAGGGTGCAAGTGCTTGACGTTTGAATTTTGGGATAGATCCGATGTAAGAGGGTGGGGCTAGGGTATGCCCCGACTTGCAAGAGTCTCAGTGTCAATATCTGAGGCCTGTTCAATTTACTGCGCGGGGGCGGATACTTACACCTCCCCAGATAAAAGTACTTTGTGAGTTCGTTATACGAGGCAGGGGGATCTCTATTGTCCGGAACCTCAGCGCTGTGCCACCCGATAGCTACATGGTCGACAACTCCTCGCGCAGCTCTGTGGCAAGTAGCACATGACCAAGCTACATATGCTGTTAGCAGACAATTTGGAGCAAGAGTTTGTTTTACGCACAGAGACGCCATGTTGCTACAGGAAAAGAATATATACCAAATTCAGTACTCTACATCAGCAAGCGATTGAATGAGAGGTAAAGATACTGCTGAACGGTAGAAAAGGAATGTCTAGCTCTTGCGTGGAAAGTAAATACCTTTTACATGTGCTTTTATGGAAGCCACTTTGGGGTGAATGTGAAGCTGGCCAATACCAGAGTAATATGATTGAGCCTTGAACTATAAAAATATAGGGGTACCTCCAGAGAATAGAAAATGTCAGCAGATTTCTGCATCTTTTTTTGTGAGGTTTTGCAATTGTTTCTTTTCTTGTGCTTTTTCATATTTAGCTTAATTACCTTTTGTTCTGCATAGTGTGCAAGGAAATATGTAGTAGTAGTCATGTGTACCAAAGTGAACATATGCACATGAGCCACAGCAGCTCACACAAAAAATGAAAAATGAATAAGGAGCTACACGCGGAAGAAACACAAGGACACTCAGCTGAAGAAAGAAGCCCAGCTGTGATCTGGGACAGCATGATCACCTTTGGGTTGGGCCACACGGGCATCAGAGTCACCAATGCTGAATAAGCACTATGCCTTCAGGGAAATTCCATAAATATCAAAGAACTTTGTTTTCTTCTTTTCCTGACTGATTGAAAACTCTACACTTTCAGCAGCATGTTTAGTTGCTCTCATTAGTTGACTTGTATGCATATTTTCTGCTGCATGACCTTTTGTATTTGTTGCACATTCACTGCCCCTACAAGTGTTTCTCATGACCAACCAGTTCCTATGTAGTGCCTTACATCTTGAGACCATGGCAACATATGATGTCTACTTAGTTTTTCCATCATCAAACAAACTTATGAAGGTTATTAATAGGGTCACAGAAAAAAAATCAGCATCCTTTCGGAGGTTTGCTGCTTGTGAGTGTGACGAGAAACACTCAAATGCATATATAACCAGCAAATCATCTATTATGCACTCCCTTTCCTTTTCAAGTGGCTGGTGATAAGTGGGATGAACCAGCTGGGCCCATATTCTTGACTGGTCAATTTCAGGGATGACATAGCAGGCACAGCGGCTTCTCATTGGAAAAAAAAAGGCATCTAAACAATAAATGTATACCGAAAGTGATACCTCTAAATGTGACCGCCAAACAATATAACCCTAGGAGTGCAAATATGAGATCATGGAAGCATGCCAATGATGTAAAGAAGTCACGAGGTTCATTGCCATAAGCATCAAATGAAAAAGCAAGAGCTGTGAATGATTTTCTATGTGCTGTTTATGCTTTCATGCCACAGCTGTCTCGTCTCTGCCATGATGACCATTCAGCATGTGACACCCATAACGAATGCCTTCGATGTGAAGCACTGCACTTAGCTTGCCACTTGCATCAGTGCCTATGCCCACTGTTTTAAAGCGAAGCTCTTCTGCCGACTTTCCGGGCACTGCTGCGATGGTCTTACCGCGCATGCTGCTGGGTTTCTTGCAACATCACTAGATGGCGCTCGCTTTCACGCATCCTAAAATTACTGTATATGCTCCCTACGGGAGTAGAGTTGCGCTTAGGTTTGTCATCTTGCTCGCCAATGTATCCACGTTAAGCAGGAAAGCCACTTCTCTTGAATGTAGGAAATGGCATGGCTCAGTGGCCAAGTGTGCTTGCTTGTTCATTCCGCGTTGTTATCGACAAGAAGACTTTCACATCAAAAAAAAAAAGAAAGGGAAACTCGAAGAAAGAACCAATTTAGATAAAACTGATGCTATAATTGTTCATTGCAAGTTACTATTGGCAGAAACTTTTTTTATATATGTATATATATATAAGAAAACTCAAACAGACACTATTCTAGATAAAGTAAGTTCTAAAAATTGCTCGTTGCACATCGTTTTTGACACAGTGCTTTCAAAGATAAAACAGATAATTTGAGCAAAACAATTGTGGATAAAACAAGTGCTACAAATTATTTGTAATTCTTGCGTTATAAATAATACAAGCTAAGCAGAATTTTGCGCAAATCGAGGTAGGTCTGGCGTAATATACACTGGATATGGCTTCAAATTTTATACTTCGAAGTTCAATGTACTACGATGGACAGTATAGATTGTATTATGCTGCCCTGCTACATCTGTAAGGTGAATCTTAATGTATGTATTCACATACGCACATTTGTGTCTTTTTGCAGTACAGTTTCTTTTCAATGGCTAACCAGCTGTTACATAGCACGAGAAGACCCATACGTCTTAATTCTTATCACCTATTCTCATTGAAAAAATATTGCTAGTGAGATTTATACTTGTTCTATATGATCAGATTTCATGCATGACGCAAATAGGTTTAAGCATCATCGAGTGTACTGTTACGCTGGAATAAATAATGAGTCATATTTAATAGCCGACTACACTCCATCCACAGTACCAATTTCGATGTGCAACAATCACTTTGCTTCGAGTGTCACTTGTTTCTCTGGACACGTGTTTGACAAGAGAGACAGTTTATTTTGTGCTTTGAAAATACATGACACAGCAGGTGAGAGAAAAAGCTGGTTCATAACAAGACTGCTAACAAGATATGGCACTGCCTTGTTCTTCAATTTCACTAGTAAAACTGGCAATGTATTTAGACACAACACCCAATTACAAATTTCTGAGAAGCATCATATAGAACTGAGAAGCACCGTATAATAGCCTTGACGCTGTGACGTAGGGAAACAAAAATAAAGTCCATCCAAATTGCACTAAGCAACACACTAACACAACATACCCAACACTGGCTTGGCAGAGGCCCATGAAGGCAGTGGCACGGAGGATGGCAACGCACAGAGGCTCGCGACGACAGTGGTGTGGAGGGTGGCAGTGCAGGCACAGCTGTGAAGTTGGCTTTCCCTCAAAAGCGTGCCTTATGTGCATATGACCAGATTTGGCAAATAGAGGCGCAAGTGGTGTGTTCAATCAAACGCGCAGCTCTGCTCCCCAAGGTGAGCACATACAGTAACTCCATGCATCCCGGCTGGCACTGCCATGCCAGCATTTAACAGTTTGTGCGTATGCATGTGCAGTGGTTGCATTCCTATGTGACAAAAATGCATGTGCTGGGCTGTGTACGTTGTGTGCTGGGCTGTGATAATGTAAACAATACAATCGTCCATAGATAGGAAGAGAGCACTATGAGCTGGTGTCTCAACAGCGTGCTGGCCATGTAAGCACAAGGGGCACGTAAACACGCGCCAGAAAAGTGGCTCTAAAGTATTCACTCGGCATCGAGGACACCCAGGCCCAAAAGAAACGTCATGTGGAACAGAATTGAATTGAATTATTGGGTTTTACTTGCCAAAACCACTTTCTGATTATGAGGCACGCCGTAGTGGAGGACTCCGGAAATTTGGACCACCTGGGGTTCTTTAACGTGCACCTAAATCTAAGTACATGGGTGTTTTCGCATTTCGCCCCCATCGAAATGCGGCCGCCGTGGCCGGGATTTGATCCCGCGACCTCGCGCTCAGCAGCCTAACACCATAGCCACTGAGCAAGCACGGCGGGTTCATGTGGAACAGAAGCGTCTTCGCTACGCAGTGAAACGTAGTGCAGACCGCAACTGTATGTATACAATGCATACATACAATTATAATAATTAATTGAATTACATACAGTGCCATAATTCAATTAAAGTTTAACACTTCTGCCACGGTGCGAAGTGCCATGTGAGGCAATGATAATGCTCGATCCTCTCAGAGATTATGAACAAGGATGTGCAATAATGCCTCAAGCAAACACATCTCCCTATGTGTTCTGTGGACTACGCAGACAAACAGGAATGGTGCACGCAAGGTAACATTTTACATCAACTCACCACTCTCATAGCAGACTAAACGGAAAAGAAATTACACATTCGCCGCCAACATGACCGCTAATTATTGTCAATCAAAGCAAACAGCATACAAAACTTTGCTTACATCAATTCCCACAGTGTGTGGGATTCGCCAATTTGCTTTTTTCTTCTTCTCCCTCTTGGAGGGTGCAATTTAGAATACTGCTTTATCAGTTCACAAGAATGTATTTTAGTTGTAGTCTGCAATAAATTTTACAGCAAAGCTGTGTATGGCTAGGGTTCAGCGCATTTTTCGTGTCCGTCAACAAATCTGTGCGAGCAAAAACTATCATCATCAGCAATGGCTAGTGCCACTGCTCATGCCCCTGCTCGCACTTTTCTCGTTATCTTCTTCCACAGCTGGCTCCGTTGCCACTCATCATGCCAGAGTTCTCGTACTGCCCCTCGCTCTGCAAAGGCACTGACTGCACTGGTGCCCTGTCAGTCGCTGTGGTGATTTTAGACTCAAATTCTTTGCTTCAATATATAGCTCATGCCTTAGCTGTTATTGTCTTCTTCCCCGGCTGGCTCCGATGCCACTCCATCATGCTAGCATTTCCATACTGCCTCTCCCTCTGTGAAGATGCTGGCGGTACGTACTGGCCCACTGCCAGTCGGTGCGGTGATTTTGGTCTCAAAATCTTTGCCTCAATATATTGCGAAATGAAAACACAAATGTATATAATATATGTATAACACGAATTACTGCGGATGTATAAAAATAAATGTGTGTGTGTACCTTTTTTCAAAATTCAGTGTCCCCTCTTTATCATGTGCTACACAGCTTCGCTGGTCATTCATCTTCACAGAGTGGAATGGCTCATCAATTTTCTTGATAGGAATAGCAAACACCATTAACATTTATTCATGAGGAACTGCTACCACATTACACTTTACGACATACAAGGGCCTACTGTTTGCAGTGTAAATCATGTTGGTGCCGTAGCTAAGCAGTTAAATCTTCCCAAGCCATAAGCCTTCAATCCGAATCAAGTGGGTGCCAAAAAGTTTACTCTTACGGAGTCGTTTGACCATCTCAGCTACAGAGGTGAAGCTGTACCCTTATGCTATCTCATGTAATTCAGGAGCTACCAAGTTGAATAGTGTGAAAATGTGGTCACATGCAATGAAAAGAAACGTTATACCAGAGCAAAAATTTCATGCTCTTAATAACATGCGACCACATTTTGTGTGAAGCTTTTGTTCTGGCAACACCTTCACGCAAAAAGTAGCACGAGAGGTGGTGGAATGATTTCGTTTCATTATCTCGGAAGCTCATGACAGTGTTTGTGAAGCCTCAGTGGCATATTGTGTTCATTTGGTTCATGCTAGACTTAATGTAAAAATAAGCGTCAGCTAGCCCAACTATAAGTTCTACTCAAGCATGTGAATGGTTTTTTTACGTATGCTTGCAGAAAAGTCACATATTTGTAGCAGAATGTGCATGTTCTTTGTAGTAAAAGCCTTTCTGCTGTTAATGGTGTTGCTGTTTGCCGACTTGTCTTTCTGTGTTCATCCTGGATACATTGATTGCGAGCGATGGTTCACAGCAGTCAAGAAGAGAAGACAGCAGTGAGAGTACTTGAAATTAGTGATTACTGGATTAGGCATGAGGAAGAAGCTGCCTCAGTGAATTGTTCCACAACCTACCAAGATAAAACGAAAGTGCACCATGATAAGCCTGATCCTCCTTGCTTCTTTTTTTTTTTTTTTGCACAGTACTCCAAGCTGCTAATAAATTCATTTCAGGAAGAAATCACCTGGGATTTTTTTCCGCAGTTATGGCTACTGCACCCCTGCTTGCCTGCTTGTTAAACGTGCCAGACATACTGGCCAAATATGCAAAATTTTCTTTACTTTCACTATCCTGTAGGGTTAATTATTTCATGCAGAAAGCGAGATAAAGTGATACATAAATTGCAGCACTTAAGCAACAAAGGTGCAGTTTTCACATATTGGTGCACCTTTCTCAGCAATAGTATGCCACTGTGAGATATACTCCTTGCTCCATGTGGCTGCGCTATTTATTAATCAGTAAATTATGCTGTTAACAATACAGGCACCTGCTGCCTACAGCAGTTTAAGTGCAGACAGAATGCAAAAAATAAATGAGAGGAGAGTGTGCCACTTGTTCAATGTTTTACAAGGACACTACAAATGGCTTCATATGTAAATGTGCTAGAGCCTGAATCAAAGCTTTGGGTGACAAATAAGACTAACTATAATGGCTTTCCAGAATGCTTGTGCTGTGCCATGATGGGTGCGTAAAACAGCAGCGAAGATTTTCTTATAAAAGTAAGAGCACTTTAACTGTGATAATGAGGTTTATTGTCACCTTTGCAAGACTTCCGTACAGCTGGTGAAGCATTCCGAAACAACCAGTGAAAGATGCCATAAATTATGTGCATGTGAGAACCCCCTTTTTGCTTTCCCACCAAGGATGCTGAGAAATGTCTCTGACCTTTCTGCAGGCATCACCAGCCAGGTCCTGTTTGTAGCAGGATGTTGAAAGCATTCCGTCGTTGCTAACACAATGCAAGTTGTTGTTGTTTGGTGGTGGCACTTGCTCTGGGCTGTGCTCTTCCCTCACGCAGGCTGTGCTCGGTGACGAGCACACTGGCAATGTAGTAGGAGGGCTCAAATCAAGGGCAACTAAAATGGCAAGAAAGAAAAAAAAAGGGGGGGCACGGCTTTTGGCATTACAAAACTAAAAATAAAAATAAATACTCAAACGACCAATTAGAAAACCAAGTATGTGATGAGAACAGGAACCCTGAATGTCGCAGCTAGTAATATCACACCATTTCAAATCCTCACTGGAGACAAAATGAGTTCCAGCCATGCACTGCAATCAGTATGTCAGAGTGTTTCACTGAATGCAGCCCCTGCCAAGAAGGCAGAACCCTTGAGGCAGCTGTGTTTGTCAACGTCAAGTTGCAGAAGTACCGAGCGTCATAATAATAGGAGTGCCAGATATATACGACTCTTCCTGCTCAACAGCTGGCAGATCTCCACTTGAATTTGACATAGAAATACCATTTTGCATGAACCCGAGCTTAATACCATGTTTGCGGGTCTTACTTGCCAGTTTTGGTCACAATAAATTTGAAGTTGTCCTTGTCTGGAGCAACGACGGTAAAAAAAAAATTTATTACACTGCAATGGAATGGTGGGAGCATTCAGTTGCAGTGGAACTGACAAGCTATGAGTGGCATCACCACAAACAACATCCAAATCAGTTTATTGTGGACAAAACTTGCAAGTAATGCTTGAAAATGTGGTATTAAACTAAAATTCAAGCCAAATGACACCTCTGTGTGAAATTCAAGCAGAGATAAGCGAGCAGTTCTGGAAGAAGATTGAGGTGCACCTCGTGCTCCTGTTTATAGAGCACAGTACAAAACGAAGAGCTGAAGAACTTAATTTCATCTATGAGCACAACATTATGGTGCCAAGTTCACGAACTCCATATTTTCATGAATACAGCGCAGTTGCAAATGTGAAAGATGGGGAGGAGACTTTTTCAATTAGAAGCACAATAACAGTAAGAGATCTCCCTAAGCTAAAGAACTTTGACAGCGCTATGACATACTGTCCAGCCATGGTAGCAGGATCCTAAACTCTCCTTAATATATAAAATGGTAAAGAACCACCTTGCATCATTGCATACATTCCTCATTGCTGCAGAGTAGCACTAAAATCCCACATTTTGTTGGAGACCCACACCCCCTCCAACAGGCAAGTCTGTGGTTATCCTTGCGACATCAGGAGCGTGTTTTTTCCACGAAGCTCAGTGTGCTGGAGCATGACTTGCATCAAGCTTTGAACGCACAAACATAGGAAAATAAATTTTGAGAGGAAAAAAGAACGAAAAAAAAAAGAGCCTACCACACTATGTTCTGAACACAGTTCTGAGCCTAGCACAAGGTGCTTTTTCTATGCAAACACGGTGAAGTAGAGAGAGACTGAAAATGAAGTAGGCCAGCCTAAATAGCGATGAGCAAGAATGAATAACTTCTGAGCCACAAAGTTGCAGCACCAAGAGCATCTATGAAGACATGCTTTTACAAAACATTTAAGGTGTGGCCTAGATGCTTTAAAAGTGCATTAAAAGAAAAAAAGGAATCAATATCTCCTCATGAACATGTTTGCAACATAGCATAAAGCCTTCCGAGGCAGCACAGATTGTTTCAGCATATAAAAGGAGAGAACCAATGTGATGGAAGAAAGCAGAGACAGACAACAAGGGTAAACAATTTATTATAAAATGTGTTCTAAGTCAGTGGCACAAAAGGATGCAGCTAATTTTTCTCATGTACAGCATACCTATAGGAAACCATAAATTTAAGTCCTCCATTAAAAATTTTAATGCTGAGTCTGGTAACCAAGAAGTGCCTAATGTAAAAATGACTAGTACCCCATGAAACTCTTTCAGTGGGGTGTTTCTCTAGGACAGCAAACCAAAGTGCTATGGTCAGTTAGTTAAATGTACTAATCCTACTATACCACAGATCCTTATCCATTTGCCTAATAGCAGTGACTGCTTTGACATGCTGTGAATGGATACAATTAGTGTAGCACAACATTCTAAACATGCCAGCCCTACAAGCAATGTCATTAACAATGCCAGAGAAAACAGATGGCTGCAGAAGACTCAATGTCCCCTCTAACAGAGTATGTATTAAATGTGTGGGGCAGTGGTCAATGCTCTGTTGTGCTTGGTGTCACGGTGGTGCACCATAAGCCTAGACACCCATGGCAGTGTCATTGCATACAGAGAAGGTCAAGAAGGTCACAACAGCAAGCTTAGACGTTAACGACATGCTGCAGCAACAGAAGTGCGACAGAACAGAAAAGACATACTAGCAGAAATGTTTCACTTATTGCGCTGAGGCGATACAGACCAAATGACAAGTGGACCAGACTGTACATTTCCCAAGGAGAAAGACAAGCACAGAAATGAATGATAGCATCATGACGGACAATTCATTTATTACCATCATTGACTACTCTCTTTTTCAGATAAAGTCTGGTAGAGAAAAGAAAGTCCACAGCAAAACTAGTTATCGAGCCAACATGACACAAAGAGTTGTGCATGCCAAACTGACAGCATTAGCAGGAAGAAAGTCTGATAACAAAAATGCATGTGTACAATACAGACTGATAACAGTACAGAAATTCCAAGGAAATGTTGCTGCTGTAGCCAACAACTGTAGTATCCAGATCATGCCGCAAAAATGTATGATGCTCTTAATTTAAAACGATTAATACCCCTGTCAAATTGGCAAATTTGGTGCCATTCATACTGCACTTCGCATTTGAAGGCTGTCACACTAGGAAGTACAGTGATCCTTGCTGCAGCATGCACTCAACAGCAAATGCATTGAGCGGGTATCCAGCTTCCAAAGAAAGAGCAGTGTAAGAGCAGTTGCAAAGGTAAAGAAAAAAAGCAGCAATTCGGAGTTTTGTTTTTCTGCACAAGTACTATTTCAGTTGTGTATGTTCTAGTTGACATTTAGCACTTTCAATGCCCACTTCTAGCGGCTACCACTATTACATCAAGACATGACGTAGTTCGCCATTTTTCCTGCCTGTATCACATCAAATTAGAAAATTACTCAGGTGTGCAGTGGTGTTGCCGTCCAAAAAGTTTCCCTGTATGCCATTCAAGGTGCATTATTTTTTATAATAAAAGGCAACATTAGTGACACCTTTCTGAATACTAGAAAGAATTTTCAGTGCTTTTTGTAGCAATGATCGCCTCTGCAATCCATCTAGAGTAAAACTTTGTTTGCTCACTTTGTTAATGACGCTCCTTACGCAATGTGTGCTCCCTCATAGCAGCATTACATCTGCCCATCTGACTGGACTGACAAGATTGTAGCAAAGAGAGCAGGCCACAACACTAGCTGCCTCACAAGTGAAAGGAAACCTGTGTCTGTCAACTTGTTTCAACGAGGTGAAAAACTGCAAGCTTATGATGTCTATGCTGACTAGAAACATGCAGCTAGATGCAAAAGGAAAACAAAGAAAAAGCATAAATTGTACGATTGCACTTGTGTAAGGCCAACTGATGTGCAGGAATGAAGCTTGCTGCACGCACACCTCGTGGTATTGACAGAACCATGACAGTTCTCATATATCAGTTGGAGTTCATGCTTTGGCTTTGGAATGCAGCAACTGCTAGTGAGCTAATAGCCAGGGAGCAGCTAGTGACTTTCAATATTCTTTTCTTTTGTTTTAGGTCTCCACTGATACTGACAGCAGATGTCACCTGTTGTGTGCTGTCATGGTGTCAGCACCATCAATGTCATAGCTTCCAAGTCTGCATGAAAATTGAAGTGTGGTTAATTTCCTCTACAAACAGCTCATGTTTTTTCACCAAGTAAGTGCAGAATTAATTCTAATATGTAGCCTGTCAGCGCTGCGTGAGGACATAGTGTGACACATCCACTGTGAGCTTTCTTTTAGAAGTCTATTCCCAAGTGCCATGACCCAGCAACGGATCCGTAGTGGCCATAATACAGTAGACACTCGTTCACACGTTTTGGAAAAAAACACAAGAAAAAACGAGCCAACCGGGAAAACGTACGATCTAAAGTAAATAAAAAAATTTGACAGACTCAACTATTGTTGAGATCTACGTAATGTGAAGCGTCACGCGGATTGTTGCGGCACGAGACGCCGAGGCACATCGAGCTGATGGTGCTCGGGCGGCCAATATTTTCCTATTGAATGGTGTCTTAAGAGGGCGATGGGAAACCGAGGCGAAATCTAGCTGGTGGGCGATGCCGGATGCCGCTGAAGCGAAATGTGATGCCCACATTGCGTCGCCTGCAGCAGGGAACGGCAGCGCGTTTGGATTATCACCTACGAAAAGCGTGCAGTACGCTACCAATGGCACTACGCGCCATGCGCTGTAAAACAGATAGGTGAAGATGCTTATTGCAATAGGTTTGGCAGCGATAGCTGTGAATGCAGCATGCGACGACCCAGGCGGTGATTTGCTGGTACCGGAATAAGAAACTGCATGTGCGTGCCGTCGTTTTCATGTGAGACGGGCGGCTATATGCCGTCCTCAATCGCACGCGCGGCTATATGCCGTCCTCAATCGCATGCGCCTCACGCCTTTTCTTGTTCACCCGGGGTCTAGCGGCCGGAAAACGTATGCGATCGCAGTCTGCAGCAGGGAATAGCGGCATGTTTCAGTTATCGCCTATTAAAAGCGTGCGCTACGCTTTCGACGGCACCACACGTTGTGAAACAGATAAGCGAGGATGCTTATCGCAGTAGGATTGGCGGCGATAGCTGTGAATGCAACATGTGACGACACAGGAGAAGATTTGCTGGTACCGAAATGAGAAACTGAGTGCGCGCCAGCATTTTCACATGAGACGGGAGGGTGAGTATTGCGGTGAAGCTGCTGCGACGGGCAGCTATATACTGTTCTCTATTGGGCGCGCCTCATGGATTTTCTTGTTTACATGGGATCTAGTGGTCGGAAAACGTATCATGTGATCACAGTTTGGCAACATACTACTGAATGTTGGTGCTGAAAAAAATGTTTTTTGGGAACGTATTAACCGGTAAAAATGATCATAACTCTATTCGATAACTTTGTGTTCTCGATTGCAAACTTTCGTGCCAGGAAAACGTACATAACAGGAACGTATCAACAAGGTTCTACTGTATTTCAGCACGATTAGATCTCCTTCATTCCAATCGCAACCTTATTTGGTGCTGCAAAGTCACTGTCATTGCTGTCTTCATGAACTCAACCTAGACATGCTACTGAAGCTGCTCCCTCACCATCAAGAGAAGTTCCACAAAGTTGCTGCGCAGGTCACCACCAGCTGTGGCTTCACTTGGCACTAGCAACACATTACTGGTCAAGCACAGACAGTTTGAACTGCAAAGAATGTGTTCCACTCGAGAGCAGCAGTAATGTGATCACTTGCAGAGCATTAGTTGAATTTCAACATTGAACCTTTGTCTAAAAAGGTTCTCTTGGGACAATGGCTAAACCCTTGTTACCGGCGAGGTGTTCTAAAGGTTATCATCAAATTCCTTCATGAGTATGGTTTGAATGAGAGATTTCTCTGTCGAGGCTTATTCAAACTACTATTTTCATCCTAATTATCCTAAATGTTGAGTAGCTGGTTGGTGCATGTCTTCTTTTATAATGTGGCCATGGCTGCGCAGGGCTGAGTGCATACGCAGCCCACTTTTTTGCTTTCTCCAACTGCCAGATAACACAGAAAATTTTGAGGCCCCTTCTGCGTAAGAAAAATCCGTCAGTGACTGTACTTATCTGCATAAAAGGTCGAATTTAAATGTAACAAAATTTCGATATAACGAAGCAGATTGCCAATTGTACTGCCTTCGTTACAATAGAAGTTCAACTGTATACTGTTTTAACCAATATTGTTATATTTAGGTTACCTGCACATGATGTACACTCAACAGTGAACCAAAAATTGCTTAAAAGTGCAAGAAGGACTCAAACGTATACATATACCATGTCAAATTTACGAGACAAAAAACAAGCTTCAACTGCTGGCACAGCCTCTATGATGCTCCTGGCCTTTATACTTGTGAACATTCTTAAAGGTGCAAAAGAGTAGCTGTCTCAGGAAAAACAGTGAAAGAGATGCTGTTTAAGGCTCCACATGCTCAAATATTGCATAGCTTGTGTTCATTCAAGTGCACAGCGACTGACATAGTTTGCTACATTTTGGCCAGCACAGAGAGCAAGATGTGTGGCCGTAATGTGACCTTCTATAGATGAAGATTTAGTCATTGACCAAGCCGAAGATAATATTTGACTTGGTCAGTGAACGCAAATTCATCTTCAATATGTTTCCTGAGCACAGAAATTTTTGTCAGACCCTTTACAACAACGTGACCTTTTACCTGGCAGGTCAGCACATGGATATTGCTACAAGGATTCGGGCAGTCTCAACACTATAACATCAACAAAGTGACAATGAGCTAAAACACCCACAGTTGACATTAAATGTTCTCAGATATCACTACATGAAGTGTCATGACTTTAAGATCCCTAAAGATCATATATATGTCCTTGTGTCGCACATTTATAAAAAATCACCTGATCAAACAAATTTGTAACTCTATGAACCTCTTAACTCGCAACACTTTTAGTAAATCACAGCTAAATGTCATTTTGCTTGCAGTCTTTCCTTGAGCCCTGTCTACCTCACCAGTGGAACATGAATGAGTAGCTCATCTCGTTAAAAGTGCACCAACATCAGACCAGAACTGAAATCAACATGACAGAAAAAAGTCAAGCCTATTTTATACAATCCCTCAATACATATTTCCCATATTTAAGACAGTGCAGATGCAAGGTGTAAAATAGAGCAACCATCCAGATGTGGCTGGTGAGGTATGTGCGTGTATGCAAAATGTTCTGATGTTTATAACAAATGCAGCATGTTGATTGTCATCAGCATGCAATCAGTGCTGAATGTTATATGACTGATAAAAAAGAAACTCAACCAACGAGCAGTAAAATTCCCAAACTAAACAAATGAATGAATGAATGAATGAATGAATGAATTAATGAATTGCCAAGCAAGGAAACAACTAAAAGGCCGTAAATTGCATCTGCATTGCACAAAATGCAGATACAGTAAGGACATCCAAGATATTCGGAACATGCTTAATTGGGTGTAAACTTGGGTGCATGGAGCACAGCAAGAAAGTGCAATCAATGTGGACACTTGAGTACACCTGATAGTGCTGATCTAGCGCAGCATCTTCCTTTCCCTAATTGTAGATGCATTAACAGAAGAAAGAAGAAGCTGGAGTGAGGCTGTGCAATGAGAAACTGCTAATGAAGTCACCCACTGCATTCAGGTAAGTATAACAGTGTCGACAGGTGAAGGTTCTGACCTATAAAAGAATTAAGAGTGGACGAGCACAGAGAATTGAAAATTTCCAGCTTAAACAGACGCCTTTCCTTCATCTATACTGTTTGTCCACTGAATGAACTATCCTTGAGAGGCCACATCTATCGTTACACCTAAGGAACTATAAGATGTGCTGATAATACAATGAAGCCATAATAAAACAACGCCATAAAATTAATATGTGTTGTCATTCTGCAGTTAGAATTTCCCCTTTGACATCCACATATGTCTTGAGTGCCATACTATCACATAGAAACATTCTTGATCCATTAAAGAACCACCTAATTCAGTTCAGCTAGCTCTCTTTGTACACTCCAACATTCTTTAGGGTACCATGGCATGTACTTCCATATAATGTCTCCTCATAGGGCTCCAACACAATGCACGGATCACACAATCATCTAAAGAACACACTGAGAAATTTTTCCAGTCCCTTGTTGCATGCATAGTATGAGGAGAAGCAAAGATGACATGTTTCTGCAGAGGTATTTTATCGTTGCTTCCAAACAGTGATGAGACATTATCATTTAAAGTGCTTCAATAGCATACCAGAGACAAATGTGCCAACCTAATAATATGATCCATACCATCACTGGTGCACAAACTGGGCAGTGATGCTAGCTTTGACAAAGGAACACAGAGAAAGGAATTTGAAGTATTGCACAGAACGAGCGTGAAAGAATTGATGTCAAAGTAGCAATCACTCGGCATGGAACAGAACTGTAGCCTCTCGCATGACAGTGATATGATCAGAAAGTCATCTGGTGGCACTGTATTGAGCTAGAGAACTCCAAATACCTGCTACGCTACATGTACTGTCTGCACCTCTAGAGTATTTTGCATCTTGCTTGATCCATGCAACACTCTACACTGCCATAACGAGAACAAACACTGGTGGCACTGTGGGAAGATGGTCATAAAGAAGCATGTGAAGTGTGACTATGTGCGCATGCTATCACTGCAGGAAGGGGTTGCAGTCAAGCGGGTGACCGTTCTTGCTATAAGAGGAGAGCATGGAGGAACTGGATGAGCTTGGCTCAAGCAGCCCACTGCCAACAATCACATCAAGGTCCACAAAGCTGGGGTACTGTGCCTCAGGAGTCTCAGGCACACTTGATGAGAACGGGCTGCTGCACAGTGTGGGTTCATCCCCGACCAAGGCAGTCTCTTCCTCCTCTGAAAAAGTGCGTTCGGGGCTCTCACCCAGTGTGTCATCCGAACCCGTGTCCAGCCTCAATGCGTCTTCCCCTGCGTCACTCTCAGCGAGGCCATTTGACGAGTCGCTGATGTCCTCAGGATGCGCCAGTGAAGCCTCGCTGCGAGTGACAGTGAGTGGCAGTGCCGGTGGTGGAGGGCAGCCCAGCCGTGATAGCTCAAGTGCCAGGCTGCGCTCCAGCTCCTCATACTTGCGCAGAACCTCATTGACAGCACTAGAACGGTACTCCGGGGGTGGTGGGATGCCAACCAAGCCCCCCAGCAAGGCATCCTCAGCTGGGCCCATGGCAATGGGGCTGAGCTGGGCCATCAGACTTTCTTCGGGAAGTGGCACGCTTGCTAGCTCCAAGGATAGGTCAGGCTTCTCCTCTGGGAAAACTCTTTGTATTGCCTGTTCAATAGGAACTTGCTGGAAACTAGGGGCATCTGCAGTAGCTGGACTAGACCGTGTAGGCTCATCTCCCAGCAGTTTCTTTTTGCGAAGCACTGCCATGATTTCCCTCTCCAGGGAGTCTTCCTCAAGAGAGTCATCATGAGAGGAAAAGCTGTCAGCCCTTGGCAGCTGTGCCAGGTGCACGAAATCAACAGACCCAACCACTCGGGGCCCAAGGGCATGGGCTCGCGCAAAGATGGTAGGCGGGCTTGACTGGCGTGAACCCCGGCCCATATCTGTTCGTGGCCTGCGGCGGGGGTGCCCCTCACTGCGGCGCATTCTACTGTCCCTCAGGAACCCCCTACGGTGCAGCACATACCCAAACTCTGAGTCCTCCTCGTCAAAACTGCGACTAGCTCGCGAGAGCTCACCCGAACGTCGACGGCCACTTTCCGGACCCCCATTCACCACAGAGCCTGGCTCCTTACTTGAATTGTCGGCACTTGGTGTGGGTGCAGCGATGGACGAGTCCCCTTCCTCCAGACGATATGAATCATGTGAGATGTTGTCATCTGTGTCCTGGCTAGGTGTCACAGCACCCTCAGGAAGGCGAGGTGTTTCACGGCTTGTGTCCCGTCGTGGAGAACTCGGTTCTGAGGTTGCGGCAGCTGCTGACAGAATGTTCTCCTCATTGTCTGAAGTGCCAGCGCTACCACGAGATGGTAAGCGCAGGCTTGTTGACCTGTGATATGGGAAAGAGGAGGATAAAGAGTTATCACAGTTAAACTGCACATCATGTGTGCATCCATTGGCAACCACAGTATAGAAATGGCACTACTGGAATTTCATGCATGCATTATAAAGCAGGCATGGCATTAGACTGCCTGCAGCCATAATGACGCACAGCTGGATTTGCCATGAATTCACGAACACACACTGTCATTCCTCCCCACTTGAATCAACGTAACCATGCGCTGACCAACTATAAAACAAGAACTTCAAAAACGAACACTTATGGGTAAAACGAAATTTCACCAAATTTCAACACCTTGAGCCAGTTTTATAAAAATTTGGTTACACCAAATTTCTCACATGAAAGCAATAGATCAGAAAGCCTAGGTATTAAGTGGCACAGCAATAGAGTCGGGGCCTTTGTTCTTGGGGGTAAGCTCCAGCCACTCTTAAAGGGACACTAAAAAAAATGTTAAGCTAGACTGGTAGATGACGCTTATGAAATACCAAATCAAGAAATTACACTGCCTTCCAAAGAAAGTGTGGGATCAAAAGGAGACTTTTGGGCCCTGAATAAAAAATACACAGTGATATACATGACAACATCATGAGTGTAGGCACAAAATTCAAAAAGTTTGCTGTAATTTTCTCCACAAGGAATCAGGCATTTTCAAACAAACAAATGCAAACTTCTGAAAGAATCCTATTCCAACCTGAATTTTTTTGTTTCAGTGTGTGTGTGTGTGTGTGTGCGTGTGCGTGTGTGCGCGTATATGTGTGCGTGTGTGTGTATGCACGCGTGCTGCATGTGTTTGTGTGCTGTGTGTGTGTGCGCGCATGTGCGTGCACATGTGCACGGGGGTGCGTGTGCAGGTGTGTGCGTGCACGGGGGTGCGCAGAGGAGGATGTCCTCCTGCAGCCTCATTTTGATCACCTCTGACAATGTAAAGCTGCAAAAAGTTACTCAGGAGCTCACAACAGTAAGGAAATATCAGATGGGGCTGCTCTGTCACTGTTAATCTGGACTAGAGCAGTGGTACAAGGTCAGAGAGTGCCTGCTACGAGGTGAGAAAAACAAACACAAAATACCATCTGATTCAGGAGTTACTGTCATTCTGAAGTAATTTACTGTGACAGCAGTTATTCCCCGTCCCCTTTGCCAGAACAAAGCACCAACATCATAACACAATTCTGCTCTAAGGCAAAAACAGGCCGACTTTGCATCCAAAGCGCGAGAGGCTCGACTCACTACAACCACTATTGGGCTCTCGCATAAGCCACCAGCATCCATTTTTGTCAATGATCATCTAACATCGAAAAACAAGCTGCTTTTTTTCGCAGGTGCTAGAACTCAAGAAGTCTAAAGGTTTGAAATTTCTGTAGACCGAGAACCGCGCTATCAAGGCCCGAAAGTCAAAAGATAGCCGTGTGCACCGCATCCCCTATGTTACTGATCAAACTATCTTAACATAATCACATGTTGTTTGCTTAGCACTTTCTGATCTTCACGATTCATCATGGCTGAGTCTGTGTTTTCACTTGATCAAACTAAATCTCTGCTGAAGAAAAAGCAGCCCATGTTATCTTTAGTACATTTAACATCTTCAGTTTTCGTAGGCACCACGATAATCTCATCATGTTTCTTTCCATTCTGGACCACACTTTCTCTTCCATTTGCCTGTCCGAGACATGGTTGTCATCACATGACAGGAATCTGTACGGTCTTCCCAGTTATACTTCTGAATACTGTCACTGCAAAGGGTATCATAGTTCGGCCATATCAGTGAATTAAAAATTATCATATAAACGCCATCATCACCTTATTTTGTGCGTCTCTTTCTGCAAATCTCTTTGGTTAGAAGTAGATCGAAGTAACTTTCAGTCAGGCACAAACAAGAAGAAAGGGGGTTAACCCAGGGGCCTGATTTTTATTAGACATATCATAAGAAGCCAACAAACACTGACACTGAGGACAACATAAGGGAAATTACTTGTGCTAAAGAAACTATAAATTAATGGAAATGAAAGTGGATGAAAAAACAACTTGCCGCAGGTGGGGAACGATCCCACAACCTTCACATTTCACGTGCAATGCTCTACCATTCTTGGGTATTTACGTTTGCTAGTAGAACCCTGGGAGTGTTAACCAGCGGCACCACTCGCAGACCTTGGTGGCGGATCCTTTCTGCCGCAGGCATCATGAGAACGTGATTTTTTTTATGAAGGCAACCGGTCAATAAACCCGCACATGCTACATGAAGGCATCAATGCTGCCGAATTCGAGACCCTCATTATGTAATAAACGAGAAGGGGGTTAACAGAGCGGCCCGATTTTCATTAGTCATATCATAAGAAGCCAACAAACACTGACACCGAGGACAACATAGGGGAAGTTACTTGTGCTAAAAAAACGATAAATTAATTGAAATGAAAGTGGATTAAAAGCAACTTGCCGTGGTAGCTCGATTGGTAGAGCATCGCAAGTGAAATGCGAAGGTTGTGGGATCGTTCCCCACCCGCGGCAAGTTGTTTTTTCATCCATTTTCATTTCCATTAATTTATCATTCCTTTAGCATAAGTAATTTCCCCTGTTGCCCTCGGTGTCAGTGTTTGTTGGCTTCTTATTTCAGTCAGGCAGTAACTTGTTGCGGACCAATAGTAATATTATAATTGCTTCCATCTAATGCTTCTTTTTGTCTTCTTATATTGAGTTCTGCAGAGATCTCAAGCACTTACTGAACACGTTAATTGACGAGAACAAGGATATTGTAATTTGTGGCGACATTAACATCAGCATTATTGACCCTGAGAGTCAGTCCATGCTCTGAGTACGTGCACCCTTTTCTTAGCTATGGATTTTCTTGTCTTATTCATACTCCATACCGCTGTGAACAAGGCGGTTCTAACACTTAATTAGATCATATCCTGTCCAGCTTACCTACCCATAATACCACTGCCGGTGTACTGGACTACAATATAATAAATCATTATCTCATATTTTTTTGTGCAGGCTCTGTAACATCTAGTCTATCTAGAAAAAACTTTGGGTCACTCTTTCGTTCAAATAAATTAATTCACCTAATTTGTGCGACTTACTGGACTGATGTGTTTCAGGAGCAATGCACAGAAAAAGCTTTTTCATCTTTTCCAGCGAAGCTATCAGAGTGCATTAACTTATACATAAATAACTTCATCTTGATACAGTGCTTTAGTACACCAAGAAAGCCTTGAATAAGTAACAGTTTAATGCGATCCATAGTAAAAAAAAGACCACCCTCATGAGAAGCTCAAAGCACAGCCATTAAATAACTTGCGGTAGTGATTTAAACATATTTAAATGTTCTTGCTGCCCCTCTAAATTGTGTAAAACATAATTACTGCAAAAACAAGATTAAACAAAATGGTAATGACAAGATGAAACTGGCAAGTTATGAAAGATTTTTTCAACACTAATACCACTGAAAATTGCACATCATGCGTCAGCTACAGTTCAGTTAATTTCACTGACCCTAAGGACGCTGCTAACACTTTCAGTAACTATTATGGTGCTGTAGCTGATATACAGCATGAATCACCCTTGCCTAGTTTACCACACTTTCCTCATTCATTTTACTTATACCTTGCAACTTCACAAGAAGATTGTAGTATCATCCCATCACTGAAAACGACTGGTTGTGGCCTTGATGTCATCTGGCCACTGAACATATAAGTTTGTGCATAAAGGAATTTCACCAGTACTTGCAGATGTAATGAATAAATTATAAATTATAATTATAATGAATAAAGCTTAAAAATGGGTAAGCTAATTCCCATTTTTAAAAACGATGATCGTGACTGTTTGGATAATTATCACCCCATTTGCATTTTTTCTTTGTTTAGCAAAGTAATTGAAATACGTATTTACAAACATTTAACTAATTACATACCAAAATTTAAGCTATTATCTCCTTCTTATTTTGGTTTAAGAGAGCATTTGCCAACAGAACTAGCACTTATTACATTTAGTGACAAAGTGAAATTAGCTATAGATGAAGGCCTATTAGTTGGTGCTCTTTTTATTGATTTCACTAAGGCATTTGATACAATTAAAAACCTCGTCCTCCTACACGTACTAGAATCTTATGGCATTCCTGGCCCACCTTTGTAGTTAATTCACAACTATCTAACAGACCGACTACAAATAGCCCCAAGTGAATAGTTCGTTCTCTTTACCTGAAATTATTAATAGAGGCATCCCTCGGGGATTAACACTTGAGCCATTATTATTTTTATTATTCATTATTTATTTGCCACAAATGCTAATGCATGCCGACTGTTTTCTCTATGATGATGACACAACCAGCTTCGTATCCGACAGAAATTCCCTCACACTACAAAACAAACTGAGTCATGATCTCACTAATGTTCATTCATGGTGCATAAAAAACACGTTATACATCAATCCATCGAACACAACATTTATGGTATTTCATTCCCCACAAACAATATTCATTGATTCTTTAGTTGTGTCACTTAATCACATAATTACAAGATCTGGATCAACAAAATTTCTATGCATTATATATAAACAGGTACATTGTAAACAGGGAATTCTCAATTATTTCTACTCTATATGAGTACCAAAGCTTGACGTAATAGTTTTGCGAAAACCCGCAAGGTGGAGAGGAGTAATTAATTAAGGGAAAATGAGACATCCACCCAATTGTAGCAATTGCTACAAAAGAAACCCTTACGGGTTCCTTGAAAGAAAAAGCCCCACATAACCTTAATTTTCCATTAATTAATTACTTCTCTACACTTCACAGGTTTCCGCAGAACTATTATGTCAAACTGTTGCCTTTGCTTCGAGTTGTTGACAAATTCGACTTCGCCCTGCCATCTGCTAGCTGCCTGGTTACCTCATATGATAGAGCGGCTGCCTCGGAAAAGCGATGGACCCGGGTTCAAGCCCCGGACTAGGACGAATTTTTCTTCAACTACAAGGCTTTTTCTTTTGAGGAACCCGTATGGGTTTCCTTTGTAGCAATTGCTACGATTGGGTAGATGTCTCATTTTCCCTCAATTAAAGCCTATAGCTGAATAAACATTGAATTTTCATAACCTTAAGGTTGGAAAAGGAATTAGCTGTGAGACTGATGGTGTTTTTCACTAGTCGATCCGGAGCAGGATTTCTTGCTCCGTGGCAATGAATCCGAATTGCACTGGTCGATCTGGAGTGGGTTCACGCGTTCCACTGGTCGTTTCGGATAAACTCGCTCCGCGCTGGATCGCTCTCACTTGCTCCGCCGCCGAGGCGTGGATTCGGGCGGAAATAGCTCGCGTCACTTCTGTCTTCAAGCGAAATCGGTACCCGGTTGGTACGCACAACATTGTGTTGCTTCGCAAAATAGCTGCGTTCGGTGCTGCTGCAAAGCTCGCGTTTAGCGATGAGAGCTCGGACGACAGTGATTACAAGGTGACGCAGGTGCTTTACGAAGCCTTCTATGCACGGTGTCCATGCACAATCCTTGCGGGCGCGACATGGAAATGACAGACTCTGCGACTGCCGCGGTCAAATTACGCACGGGGGACGGCGAGTTTAGTTGCCGTGGAAACGTACAGAGCAGAAGTCAGGCATGGTTTTCGGAACCGGTTTGTGTGACGTGTACGCAGACTTCCTGTGTGATGGCCCACGGAGCGTTCTTGCGCTCCGCTGGCCGATTCGGATTTGTGAAACCCGAGCGCTCGCTCGATTATTTCGGCGGCCGCTCCAGATCGACCAGTGAAAAACGCCATGAGATATGGTGCTTTGGAGACTACACGTATTGCTCTCTTTTGCAATACTGCCAATTAATGCATGTTTTCCATTAGGGGAAAGTTGTTCCCCAGACAAGAACTCTTTATTGAACTAAACAATAAAACATTGAATTATATAGAACCATATTGATGGATGTAGGGAAATAATTGCTTTGGTGACGCATAGTACCTACAGCTCTAGACAGCTGAATAAGTGATCTACATGGCAGTCCCATGTCAGCTTCAGAGAAATATACATCAAGCAATTTGAATGACAGTACTATTTCAATTTCAGTATTGTCTAAATATATGGCAGGATGTCGGCACATATAATTGGCATGATGGATGGATTGACAAGTGCGTGTACGTACGTATGGATGGACAGATGGATGGATGGACAGAGCAACCCTGTATCAAGATCCCAACTGCTGTCACAGTAATGAAAATAAGCAGTACCCAGTTCAGAAGGGTCGCCCAAGCGACAGCTAATACACTCACTTGAACAATGAGGTGGCAGTCGAATGTAAGCTGCTTGACAAGCGCTATGGTTGATAATGAGCACATGAGATTCTGACACAGACACATGGTACAGGAACACACGACTGCGCTTCTGATTGACTGACTCCTCTTGCTTTACTACCACACTACTGCACTATAACTGTTTTATGATTGCAAATCTTTTGCAAACAATCAGAAGATACATTACCAAAGATTAGTGAAAAGACACTGAGAAAAGTAATGCAAGAGTTGGGAAATGCTTTCTTGGAGCAAACTTTTCAAGCTATTTGTGAAAACAAGGTGCATCATGCTGACGAAAGAGGTTTCCATTAGTTGTAACTTTTTTTTGTACAAAAAAGAAATACTCGCACATACAAGTGCCTAAATTCTGATATTTCTCACCAATTATCAACTCACACAACCCCAGAATCGAATTTCAATTACCCAATTCTGAAAAAATAATAAATCCAGAGACAAAGTGTGCTGTTTATGCACTTGAAAATTGCAAGTATACACTGTAGTCCGATTTTCAGTTATAAAGAGTGAGTGCTCGTAAAAAATGTCTTCCTTCTCATTTTACCACTTGCAGACCAAATTACTAGTAATTTACTGCAATAAATGACAATCATTAGGCTGCAGAGTATGTGTTCTCATTTTGCATCAGTGTCCAAGCCGCTCGTGAATCAGTTGATTATATGTGCAGGTATGACCCGACACTGCCATCAGTTGCACACATTTCGACTGTGTTACTGACGGAAGAATATAGTTCTACAATCGCACCTTAAGCTCCACAACAGCACATGGCATATATTTACCATGAGAAATGTTCATCATTGTTCATTCCATTAGTGAAGGTCAAAGCGGCCATTTTGAAAGCATAACTTACTGTCCTGACAGAACACAAATGCAACAGCATTGAGTATATGATGCAAAGAGGTTTATTAGGTTTTTGTTGTAGGAAATATTGCATGCACACTGTAATGTGTGGCCACAAAGGTTGCAGTAGTATCAGATGACAGAAAGATGAAAGCAGCACAGTTTACTTTGGCAGGCATGGTCAGAAGCGGTCACCCCAGGGTCAGCATGCCAAGCATGCCACACCCAACAAGAGAGCCAAGCACAGTCCCCGAGCACAGACAACACCATGAAGTGCAAAACCAAGGGACAGGGCAACGCAAACCAAGAGAGTGTGTGCAGGGGCTGGAAGATGGGTGAGAGTGAAAACAGAGAGAGAGCAAAGAGATGTTTGCCACATACCGGTTAAGGCATTCGAGTGTCAAACGGTAAAGTATTGCGGACCGAGTATGTACCTTTGAAAGGGCTGCCTCTTGACATAGTTCTCCCTAACATATTCAACAATCTGCTTCTGCGTTCTACCACTATACCTGCAAAGAGAAGAAAAAGTACATGCTTTGTCAATCCCTTTGCTACTTGATTCCTCCAGCTGCATGTCGACCATCAAATGGTGGTGAGGTGATCTAGTGCAGTGATTCCTACAGTTGTTTCATGTGTGCATGTTCACAATGGGTAACACAGTTTTTGTGTGTTCTGTGTAAACGAAAAGAAATGGTAGGGCAGGGTAGAGGGTAGGACTGCTCTCAGAGCTATCCTTGTGTCTACGAAGGTAAGCATGCCAACACACTCATTCTTCCCAATGCACTAGCCCAGGGAATCATCTCCCCTACACGCAGCAGTTGCAACAGTGTCTACAGGGCGTGACTGGAAGGTATCACAGGAGACAAATTACATGACAACTACCACAAATCTCTGCACTTCTCACGGCATTTGGTGCCAACCGCAATCGGCTCAGCCCGCACAGGAGCTGGAGCCAAACAAGGCCTCCGCTGTGCTGCTGGTGAGCTCTTGGCACATGCACAACCGCCGGGACATCCTGGGTTCCCAATGACACATCACGCTCGCACCTGCTCAAAAGGCAACACACCTCATTCATCACAATGGCCATGCAGCTTCTAGAACTAGCATGCAAGGATAAAGCAACATCAAGGTGCATGCTGGCATAGCCAGTCAATCTGGCCAGCAGCATTGAATCACACTGTTTTCAAGAAGACCGTCATGCACACAGCTCTGGTCTGGGAAAGCTGAAAAGAGCAAGAGTTCACTCATTTAGAGGTGGAAATGAGAGTGGGGGGGGCAGTACTCATCTATGTTGCTTTACATGAAAATGATACAAGAACTCAACAAAACAGGGTTATCAACATAGTTTGGACGACATTACGACAATGACATGAACATTTTGACTCGTGCAATTAAAAAGAAGGCTTTGTTATTATGACGTGATATGATGCTGTAAACAGTGCCCTTAACCAAGAAGAAATATTAGTAAGCAGGTGACTGTTAGTCCTGTGCTTCCCATATGAGATGCAATTCAAGCTTTATACTAGGGTTACCAGAGTCCGCTCTGGTAACACTAGTATAAAAATTGAACAGCCACTCAACAAGCACAGGAATCATGAGCAATGTTTTATATATACTTTTGCAGTTCTGAAACTGCTCCTTGCAAGGTGGTCCGAGTTGCTCCTAGGGGCTGTGAACAAACATATTGCGATCGAGGCTTGCACTATGTAAACGCCATTGCTCCACTCAGCACTGCTGTCAACGCACATCTGCCATGAGCTTTACTGTTGACAATTGCCTTTTTTTAATTTTTATTTGTGTGTGCGCGTGTGCGTGATAGCTTGATCCCCATGCACAGGCTGTACTCTAAGAGTGTTGTGGAAAAGGTCTGATAGACATGCATACCAAATGAACTTCCTTCGTTGGTATTGTAAGGAGCACACATGCTCATCTCCTCCTGCATACTCATGTCGTCGCATTCGCATGTTGCAGTCCCGTCAGGAGCCGGCATAGGCACACGAGAGGCGCACTATGCCCTCTCCCAGCTTCTCCCTCGCTCTCGCAAGGTGCATAGCCTTCCCCCAACTCACTCAAAACAACACAACTCAAAAGGAAAGGTATCTGACGTGCAAGGAGGACATTCCCCTCGCAAAAGCTAAAAAGGCATGAAAGAATGCCACCGGGGAAAACCTGCTCTCTCTGCTGCCCCAACCTCGAACCCAGATAGGGATACCTGCTGCAACCCGTGAGTGACCTGATTTGCCTGACTATCACACGCAACAAGGCAAGCCTATTTATTACTTGTTACAGAGTGGCCTTCCCTCTGCCAGTGTTACTTGTTGCTTGTAGCAATAAACATCGTTAGAGTTGACACCACTGGTTGCCTTATTCACTCAAACCAAAAGCAGCTATGATTACATGCGCTACAAGTTGGGAAGTACTACTGACCAATTGTGTGGCTAGATGCCGAGCTTGCCTTCAGCCCCAGCCTCAGGCAAAGCGTACCCCTACAGTATTCAAGATGAACAGCAGAACCCATTCTGCAGTGCCTGTTCTGCAGCATTTCAAAAGGCACACATGAGCGCTGGCCATTAACATTTCATTGGCCAAGTGGTGTGCAAGCAAAATTACACCCCCAAATCTTCACAGTGCAATAATTCTAAGCTTTTGTAAATCCTGAATAAAGTGCATATGTGTGATTAGCACACCTTTCTTTTTCTTCTTTTTTGCAATTATGTGCAGGGCAATGCACAACACACATGTGGCATGCACTATGGGTACGTGATACATTCGTAACCTTTTCTTTGTAAGCATTTCCCAACAGTGGTGCTACACACTGACTGTATACAGCACTGCTCAGAAATTACCGCCTATTTCAAGCAAAGCAAGAAAAAGCTTTATTTGCCTGAAAGCAAGACATAATCACTTCATAAAATTGTCAGCATTTTACTTGGCTGATGTCAGAAAATGGAAAATTGCTGCAAAAGTCAACTTTAAATATGTTAATGTGCTCAACTCAGCTATGACATAGAAGCAGCATGCTATTATGTAGTCTAGCCTGGTCTGGTCCTCCAGGCATCAAGGAATGACTCATTTGGAGACCTTTCTTGATGTATATTTTATGCCTTTACTAAAAAAGAACTTTTGTTAGTATTTAAATTGACTCACTTCTATATAATGACTCGTATGCACTACTACAAACATGAAGTGAGAAAAATGAGGACAGCACGAAAGGGCCAATGTGTGCGACAACAGACATGTACAATGCTCATAACTTGAAATGCGAACAGCAATGAACACCTTTAACATACAGTTGAACCCACTCATAACAATATTCAAGTGCCAAAAAAATCCTACGTTATAACCAGAAATTGTCATAACCGGGTTGCACAAAAAAAGCAGAGGGGACAAACATTGAAACAATTTATTTAGGCAGTCGAACCCACTTATAGCATTACTGATCTCGAAAAATCTCAAATGTAACAATGAGCCACTACCCAAACCTGAACTTGTGTGTTTGATAATAAACTAAACCCCGTGCTATACAATGTTCCCCATGCTGCATTATTCGTTACAACAATTATATCTGGCTACATGTTATCTGCGCTGAAAAAGAAAGGGATTTACAATCCAGGAAAATAATTTTTAAATATGCGAGCCACTTTGCTACCCCCACATTTGTGCTGGGGTGCCCACACTTCACACAGCATGCCTTAATCACCCTTTCCCATTCCTCTATGGTCTCCCTTCCACCCCTCCAGCATCGACGAGAGGGTGGAAGGGACACAGGAGAGTGGCGCAACGAAGGCATGCTGTGCAGGTTGCTGTTGCAAATCAGTTGATGTTTTCATTTTTCATTTTTTACTTATTCGGGGCAGTGCAATGAAGGTATGCAAGGGGGGTGGGTGAAGGTTCAGGTGCATGCGGCAAAAAGGCTGGTGTGAGAAAGGGACTAGCTGTTGGTTCTTTTTTCAGAGGATTTTACATTTCTTGCAAAGCACACACCCGGTAGCCAGATTTAATTGCTACAACTGATAACACGGCATCGGAGCATTGCAGTAAGCAATTTATTTTACCATAGAACACATAGAAAAAATTGGCTGCTCATTGCCTAAATATTGTTAAAACAGTTATCGTTATAAGTGGGTTAGACTGTAATTACATAAAAGTGCAATATTTAATAGCTCAGTAACATGTTTCTAAGCAAGGAGTAGTACCCAGTGTACGTTTCGGAGTTTGAATAAGGCCACTGTTACAACTACAGAGGAAAGTGGAAACAAAATAATGAATTGGAGTAGTTTTGGAATTGTTCACGTTTGAATTTATGAGCACTGTACATGCAGAATATCTATAAAGATAAAATTCAGGCAAGTTGGCACTTGCTCATTGTTCAAAATGCACAAACAGGAACTAGTAACAAAGATGTACTAGACAAGCATCACCTGCACCTTAGTTACTATCATATTTTCCAGTGTATAAGTCACGGTCTTTTTCTGAATTTTTTGTTGGTGCATATTATAGAACAATGCGTTTTATATACGTTTCTTTCTTTAATTTTTTTACGGAAAAAGAAAACTGCTGTCAAAATCGGATGTCCCGCTATGGCCTCGTGAAGCGCGCTGGGTTGACCTCCTCTGGCAGTTGCTACGTGTTGTGTGCGCGCTATGGAGGTTACCGGGTTCTTCTCGTGATCGAGTTGCTAAGTGCCATGCGAGCACGGAGCAGTGACGCAAGTGGAGCAGGCCGACCGCAAGTCGACAGACTTTGAAGCTATTGCATCTGCAGATCACTTTCCTGAATTGCATTCCTGAAGCAGAGGGACAATTTGCTCTTGCTGATAACGAATGTCCACAGTTCGCACAAAGCATCCATATGCACAGCGATCAAAAACTGAGGGTACCCTGCTCATTTTTCCTTCACGGCATGTACTGCCCATTGGATTCAATCTCTTGTAGGACAGAATCTGCCAAAACAGTGCCGTTTCAAATTTGTGTGCACTAAATATTTCCGACGATGTTAGTACCTCTGTTGGGAGAAGTGCACTTGCAGGGGTGCGGTGCAACGCAGCGTTCAATACTGCATATTGAATGTGGTAGTGAATGGAAGTTCGACGAACGCATAGCACATCGTTATACTTTCGCATGGAATTTTGAAGGGGATTTTACAATTGTTTGATATAGACAATAATGTTATATATCCAGTGGTGGAACAGCCATTTCACCTCTCAGCACAAGTCCTGGCACAGGCAAAAAGCCGATTTGGCGCAGCAGCAAGCCCTTTTAGCAAAAGATTCAACACATGTGTGCTTACCATATATCATGCAAATATTAACTGATACAGTCGATATGTTGTGGAGATGGGTTGCGTGAGGCTTACCCTGCCAGTGCGGTCAGGAAAAGATGTGACACTCCACAGTGCGACACACAATGGGCACTATGGCCGGGTTTATCTATATGGTGCAAAGAAGGCACCACAGACAGATCATCAACAAACACGTGTTTATTAACCAAGGATGCGACACAGTGCGACAGTCACGGCTTGTGGGCAAAGGCTCACTGCAAGACTGGTCGAGTACGTGCGCCTGCAGTGCACATGACATCATGCAATATACTGATGCCATACCATGCACATTATGAAATTTTCTAATAGGGGCCACAAAGATTTTGCGGCTGCAAAAAAAGAAAAAAGAAGAGACCTCAGTGTCACTGCACATGCGCAAGACACAAATAAGGTTCTGCATTTTTGTTTGCGATGCTATTTCATCGAAATAGCACAGCAACACAAACTCAATGCAAAAGTTTTACGTCAACGAGCATGGCAGCACCTACTGAAGTGGCAGCTCTTGCCGTGTACCACATTGGCTAATACCATTCTGAACTATGCACCACTTGCAATTCTGCTCGTAGCAGCCCTTTTGCCAAGTCCCACTATCAACCATAAACATCCAAAAAGCTAACCTTTAATCCTAGAATGTGACATCTTCCTTTGGGAATACTGCGTGGTGCCACGCGGGTTCGGTGAACACTGAAATGAAGTGCCAGCAAGACTGTACAGCAGCACTACATTGTATGTCCTTCAGAAAAAAATGTGCGAATGACGAACCGGACGCCTCCGAAAGGCCCAAGGAGAAACTCAATGGACAAGCCTCTGCTTCCTTCTATGATGACGATGATGATGATAGCATGCTGTTGGTTTTGATTTTAGCTTTGCTAATTGTGAAGTATCGACGGAAGGAGGGTTTCGTTTTTATGCATGCTTTTATGCAGGCTCAGCGCAATTTTCCTCTAAAATGCCGTTTGATGCAGGATGACACAAAGGCTCGCTCTCGGTGCAGTTTGGAGCAATTGGCGCAGCTGTTCCACCACTGATATATCCGAGTTTAATATATCTAGGATCGACTGTATTCTATAAAAGTTAAGTAGAGCTGAAATAGCACAATTCCCTGGCCAATTTCCTGCGCAATCTGTATTACCTCTGCATTTAGCAATGGACAAGCAAAGATTAGGCTTTTTCCACACCTTATTGCTGCTATGCACTGTTTGCTATTGATCCCATCTTGATCTCATTTAAAAGAGCTACCTTACTTCTTCAGTATTCTGCCATGTATCTCTTTGGCCAACGCCTAAATAACATAGAAAATTACCCTCCCTCCATAAAAGTGCTACCGTGTAAACTCCTTTGTGGAGCGAGCGCACATGACTCAAAGGTACTCGCCAATTTGTGGAGCCAGTCTGGATGCCATGCTTTTTGTTATGTGAGCTCCCAAAATGGCAAGCCACACTGCCATCTTGTTCTTAGTTTTTGAGAGATCACCTATGTGTTGCAATGTCAAATTCTGCTAAGGAGTTTGCAGGTTACCTGAAGTTCAGAAGAAAACATAAGTCGTTTGAAGCTGTCGAGAGCAACACGGATTTTCCACCTGTGATGTCAACTGAGACAGAATCCACCTTAGCTGTTGCTCTCATCAAATTCACCTGCCAATGCTCGCATGTACAACAAGAGCCATGTTTGACAGAATGTTATGATGCCACAGCCTATGGACTTGGCTTGAAACATACAAAGCAGTAGAAGGTATTAAAGGACTTGCTACAGTTTCAGTAGCAAAGTGTGAATCAGACTTGTTTAAGCATGCTTACGAAGCTGCAGTGTGGCTGGTGAAGATGTTGTCATGAGTTTGCATTCAGTAAATGCTTAGTTATCATGCAAGAAGTGCAAAATATAAGGCAGTAATGTAACTCTTGACAAAGAAGAGTGCGAGTGCAGCCTTGTTGGGAAACTACTTTCTGCAGGCAAGAATTACAGGAATGTGGCTTTTGCAAGGAGCATTCCACAGTGACGAGAGAGTTAGACCTTTTATTGTAAGCACTCTTTCAGCACATGCGACGCAAGTGCCAAATGATGTTTTTGTCACAGCAAGCATATTCGCAACATGGCCTTCACAACAACAGTGGCAAAGCTACTACAAAGAACAAGGCGGTACCCGGGGCAGCCTTTACCAGCCATATGGGTGAGGCAGTCCAAGGCTTTGGCTGAGACAGCCATGAAATTTTACATGGGTAATTAAAGAACCTTGTCTAAAATACTGAAGAACCTTCACTTGAAAGCAAGGGTCACCAACAGAACATCAAGATATGCAGAATACCTCTTGTTGGACAGCTTGAGACATCATACTTGCATTTCTTTCACATGGACCTCATCACTATTTTTTTAACTATCAGCATGTACCAGTAAACGAATATTGGACATAACGAAGTTAGCTTTCTAGACTCTCGAGTGGACATAATCAGGACAGGGAAGAAGGAGGTTCAGTGGACGGCTGGTGACGATTTAGCCTATCAGAGCCAGGAGCCACCAATCTGTACATAAATTTTTTTGGTTATGCCATGCCGCAATTTACAACATAGGGCAGTAGTTGCCTGACTAACACGCCTACTGACATAGATTGAGGTACTGCTAATGGTTAGGGCCTACACCAGAACTAGAACCACAACCAAAAACGAAACCACCTTTATGTTTATGACAATGCAACTGAAAACCAAAGAGAAGAATTTGCAATCAAGCTGTCAGGTATTATAAAAAAGAAAATCTTGCTTATTGGTTGCTGTACAGCAGAAAAAATCGGAAGTCTTGACATTTGGCCGTCCCAACTGTGAAGTCAGGACTCTAAACTTTTACTTAAAAGTCAAGCCTGTCTCATTAAATTTGGAACACATGGAAACCTTAAATGAAAGTATCTTCATGGCAGATTGAACTTTACTGTAATGAGGTTTGATTCTATTTGCTTGATTGTAACAGCCCCCCCCCCTGTTCTTTTGTGATAACAATGGTGACGACACTGGCTCTGACAACAGGCTGCTACAAATACTGCCAAATGTGTTTACGTATATAATTAAATCCTCATACAGAAAATTTTTAGAATAATTTTCCTGGAAAGAATGCAAATAAATATGTCAACTGAATAACCACGATAATACAGTCAATGTGTAATCATGGTAATCATTCATTGTGAGCTACCCTTTAGACTTAAAAATCTTCGTACGGCAGGCATCAAAATATGCATTTTCAACTGGTGCCTTTGAACCATTCACTGTTTCTTAACGCTGCGAAGACTGATGCTGCAGCCATTAAAGCCGTGACTGGGATCACTATTTGGATCAGGCACATTGTGTTGACAAGTAAAGTTTATATTCAGTGAGGGCCAATTTCAGAATTGAAATAATTAAGGTTTTGGCCCATAGAAATGTATTGGCACTGGCTCAGACTTTGAGCAGAGATAGAATTCCTTCAAAAATCAAATTACCTGGAGTCAAATTAATGGAAGTATTCACTTGTAGATATGTGAATAAATGTAGTTGGAAGCCAACATTTTGTGCAACAAGATTATTTCTTCGTGTCCGTGTTGCTGCATACTGTATTGTGAAGACACGTTACGCCAATTAACCCCTACCTACGTCATGCTTCAGCCACTGGAACACCACGGTATGGAAGGTTCGGCTTGTATTCAATGTGGCTTGACCTGAACCATGGTCATGGCTGTGTAAATAAAGTTTTCTTGAAATTAAGTCTTCATAACAAGTCCTAGTTCTCCAGCAATACATCTTGCATAAGTGTCTACACTGATGCTATCAATTATCGCAGACCTCATGCTTGCACAAAATTCAGAAACAAACCTGTGCTATTGTTGGTGTTTGATATAACTGAACACCCTGGCTACATGTACTTACGTTTTAATGTTTAAACCCTTTAACATCTGAAATGATTCCAGAATACACTCAAACCTCGTTATAACGAAGTTGAAGGGGAGCTGAAATTACTTCATTATATACATTACTTCGTTACATCCATTATTGCCATTTACTACAATATATGCCCAATAGGGTGCACAATTGTAAACATGGAAACAAGGAAATGGCTTTGCAGCATGTGGAACTACTACACGGTCCCGCATGCGACAAAATTTGAATAAAACAACAAATGAATCTTCAGCGTATGCAACGTGTATGCGACTTCCTAGCACCTGATGCTACAGCCTTTAGATAGCTGCCTTCTGTTCCATTGTGATGGTCTTTTGGGTTCACTTTCCACTTGGCTCGAGGCAGTCAAGCAGCACATACCTGGCACACAACACAGCACTCCACTGTGTGATCGAGGAGGCAAGTGAACTTTACTGCGCTAGCGTGGCTCAGCCGGCTTGTGGCATCCAAGACTGCACTGGTGATAATGCTATCTCGGATGCCACGCCCAGCTGCCAGCCCGTGCGGCACGCGGCAGGAAGAGGGAGAAGGGAATGCATGGCCTAGGCGTTACTCCCGAGATGCTCCGGGGCAATCTCAAAGGCCAGGCCCAGCTGTTGCTGCCTGCGTGGTCTACCGTAGGGAGAGAGAAGTGAACGCACTAATTTTTTGCACCGCTGCAGCTCGCACAGGCTTGCGGACGACCCACAAGATTGTGCCAAGGAGACCTCGGAGGCCACATCCAGCTGTGCCTGCCTGCACGGCACACCGTGCAGTGCAAGTGAATGCATTTATCTTTTCATTTTTTGCACCGCTGCGTGTAGCCGCACAGCATTGTGGCAATGTGGCTTGCACAGCCAGGCAGGCTCACAGGGGAGAGGTCAATGCATAAGTGTGATAGTGAGCTGCTGCTTGTGCGCAGGTGCACAGCTACACGCAGCTACAGTAGAGCAGCGTTGAGAAAGACCAGTGCTGCTTGATGGTTTATTCGACATGGGAATGCGGCAGTTTTGAAATGCTGCAGTGGATGAGTGCTGAACCCCACGGAAAGTGATGTAGTATTTGGCACACAACAGTCAGGTATCTTTGGTTTTGCAGATGAATCTAGTTCAGTACATCTATTGGCAGGACAATTTCACTTCCGTTAAAATTATGTTTAAATACATATACCTCTATGGAGACTTAAGAGGAATTTCATTTACTTCGTTATATCCATTATTTTGTTATACCCCGTTTTGTTATAACGAGGTTCTAGTGTACTCCCAATTTTTTTATGTAACCATGAATTTTTCCATGTCATTCTGATTCTGAAACTATATTACTTGATTCTTGATTACTCAAGTATTAGTGCGCAACAAAAAATACATGGACGTAAGAGAAGAAGAACACACACCAAGCGCTAACTTTCAACTAAATTTATTGTGCCACTGAATCAGTTTATATATGTAAAGCAGTGTAGACTGCACATGTGCTTACATGAAGAAAATGAACTGCGCATTCATGTAACATAGTTATGAGTCATATAATGCCACCTCCAAGAAACTTAGTTCTTTTTCTGTGAGAGCCAGTGAAGGAAAAATAACACACTTAACACCCAATTTTGCAATCATCTGCGCTTCAGTTATTTCACGGATGAGCTGCGTCCTGCCACGGGACACAATCGTGCAATTGATAGGTTTGCAGCCATGATGGCAACAATGAATCGCCAAGAACCCACCGGTGCCATTTTTTATGCTGTTGCAGTGTTCGCAGAGTCCATCATTGAGGCAACGCTCAGTTTGCCCAATATATTACTCCCCACATGAAAGCAGGAGGTTGTAAACCACATGGTGAACACACTCGACGAACTTTTTGCGGTGATGCTTAGTGCACTTATCGGACGGGACGGCGTTTGGATCCGTCAACTTGCAAAGCTTGTTGGGAGCAGAAAAGACTATTCTTTCATTTGCCCTTTGGGCCATCTTTTTCAAGTTATGGGATATCCCGTGCATGTAGAGTACAACACTTACTTTAGGGCATTTGCCGGGAGAGACATAGGCAACTGACTTCTGCGTGCTGGACCGCACTTCTCTTAAAATGCGTTCTGCGACAGACACCTGCAGCCCCTTAAGATATCCAGCCAAGGACAAATGTCGAGTTTGCTTTTCAAAACTTACCTCCACTACATGGCAGCAAGACTTGCCAAGGGCATTCTTGAAGCGCAAACTGATAATGGCCCGCTTAACAAGCTTAGAATGTGCGGACGTATATGGCAGAAGTGGCTTGTTGGCTCGCGGCTCATACGACCAACAAATGTGGCTGTACTGAAAGCTAAGGCGAAGATTAAGAAAGCGAATAGAATTCTCTACTGGCAATTCATGAGTAGTTTGAAGGGGAACTAAGCACTTCTGTATCATTTCTAACACTTTCTTTGTTTCCAGAATGAAGGCATCAAAAGAGCAGTCAATGAAAATTAGGAAGTCATCAACATATCTTAATATCTTAAAAACTGCAGTGCCTTGCACTTGTAGTGAAATATCACGGTCTAAACAGGATAAAAACACTTCACTAAGAATGGGAGCAATGCAGGGGCCAATACTAAATCCGCTCTTCTGCAAAAAACATTGGTTATCCCAAGTAATGAAAGTGGAATTAAGATAAAGCTGTAAATGTTCTAAAAACTGACTGCAGGGAATGCCAGCCTCGTTCTGTAAGGAAACAGCAATCGGGCAAACTGGGCATTACCTCAATGATTGGCTCCGCGAACCCCGCAACAACGTAAAAAATGGCACCGGTGGGTTCTTGGCGATTCATTGTCGCTATCATGGCTGCAAACCTATAGAGGACGATTGCACGATTGTGTCCCGTGGCAGGACGCAGCTCATCCGTGAAATAACTGAAGCGCAGATGATTGAAAAATTGGGTGTTAAGTGTGTCAGTTTCCCTTCACTGGCTCTCACTGAAAGAGAACTAAGTTTCTTGGCGGCATCACATGACTCATAGCTATGTTACACGAATGTGCAGTTCGTTTTCTTCATGTAGGCGCATGCGCAGTCTACACTGCTTCACATATATAAACTGATTCAGTGGCACAATAAATTTAGTTGAAAGTTTGCGCTTGGTGTGTGTTCTTCTTCTCTTACGTCCACATCATTTTTGTTGCGCAATAATACTTGAGTAATGGATTACCAACTTGCCTGGAATGCTGCTCTCATTGATTCTTGATACTTGATTACATGTTTCTTCTGGACTTCTACCACCCTTTAGTATTGAGAATTGAACCCAAAGCCAATCACCGACTGTAACTCATATTTGGCCGAGGGAGCAGCGCAACATCAGGCTGAACGAGTGCGACTCGTCACTGGTGATATTGATAGAACCACCCATGAAAAGCGCAGCTCGAGATTGGAGGTGAAAGGGTTAATAACAAAATTCTTATACGGCGACGTAGCTGCAAGGTAATACAGTCCAGCTGTTCGGTGGCAGTTTATAGTGTCTTTAGTGGAGCGTGAGAATGTGTTAAAGGCCTGCATCACTTGGCACTGCATCACACAGAGTAGGGTTCACAAGTTAATCTCCAAGTCTCACCTGTTCGAAGTGACCAACCATTCCTGATTAAATGTGACAGTTTTGAGATAACAGCGGCCCCAGCCACCATGAGGATATGCGACGAAAAGGTTTTCTGTGGAATGCTACTTGTGACACAATGTTGTGGGTTCAGAGCACACAAGAATGTGCAAGCTGGGAGAAGCAAAGAGTGTGCACGTGTTTGTTTCCCTTGGAGGCAATGCTTTGCCAGGACATCTACAGAAATATTGTTCTTGTCTTCACAATAACATGAACAAACATGAAAGAAAAGCAGATACTTCAGGACACTGAAAGTATGAGTTGACAGTCTTGGAACACAGCTGTAGGCTCCCTTTTGCAGGCACAGGAATAACACAGCTCGAAAATTCATGACAGCATTGTCTAGCAGATAAACAGATTTACCACATTCAAAAAGTGTTGCACTTCCCCTTTATGTTTAATTAAAATAACATGCATGTTAAGAGCTCTTGAATATTTATATCATTTAAAATATTTAGAACTAAATGGATATTCAAATATGCCATTTCGAGCACAGCTCCCTTAGCCAAGCAAGGAACTATGCGAATATTTAGTCCAACCGAGCTGTGGCCTCAGAAAAGCCTAACAGAAAGAATATTCAAGACTGTAAGATGCAAAACTCTGCTTGTCCATCCTAAGAATGTCGGAAAAACTGACATGAAACTGCTGCAAAATAGCAAGAGCCTTGTGACTTCAACGGTAAGATGAAGACAGCAACATAACAGGTATGTCTCCATCTGAAGAAGCATCCTTTCGCAACTGAGCCCACTCCTGGATTATTTTGTCAATGCTCAGCCGACCGAACAGCTCACGCTGAACAAAAAGCTAAATAGAACTGCTTGTGAAGCCTGCCATGCCACAGGAGACGCATGCTATACACATGTGAAGAAAAATATTAAAAATAAAAATAAATACTGTGTACGAATGGTGCCTTTCTGAGTGATATTCATAACAATACAACATCTGCACAGTTTCAGCTTGACAATGGCTCCACTTTTGTCACTCTTGTTTGTCATTGTCTTTCTGGTGCCTAGACCAGCTGATCACATGACAGGCAAGCATGCCATGTATTGAGCAGCATGCATTTGATGTCATCCAATAATGTGCACATTAGCTGGGTGAAACAGCACGTGAATTATTAAAATTTTGTTAATTAGGGCCAAATTAGCAACATAATATTTTACTAACCAGTTTTTATTCTAGTCAATATAATTTTGTTTCATCCATCTAAATTTTTAAATGCCTTAGAAAAGGAAGCTTGAATTGCACTAACAAGTATACTTGTATATGAGGTTAGTTTCACACCATTTGTTACCCCAGGGTGAAATCTGTGGGCCAGTTGCAAAAACTGAAACTCGTGTCCAATAATAAAGAATGGCTTTATACTTGCACATTCATTTATCATACGTGTTCTGACTTCACAGGCAAACTATATCACATCTTATGGCAGCCTGTAAAATAATCATGACTGCAATTTGTGTACTTGAATGGATTGGAAACTCTTTGTACAGAGCATTGTTGGCCATGTCAGAAATCAAATGCACCAAAATGTTTTTGGGAGAACTAAACATGATATCAGAATCCCAGGTTTAAGCATCTCATTTCGAAACAGGAACTGCAAACTGGTATGTTGCAACATCATGACAATAAATTAAGATTAAAGGTAAATAAGTTCGCCAGAATTCTATATTCTATATTGAATTCTATATTGAATTCATATTTGATAATTTTGATATCCGCACAGAGATTAGCTAATGTATCGTTACTCGTAAAAGATGAGCTCTAACAGCTGCAATGTAGTTTCCTTCCATCGTGCCCAGGTAGCTCATCCTGAGCTGGAATGCAAGTGAGCATCATAGTACAAACATGAAAACATGACTCTTGCTTCCAATTATGTTTTCTTGGCACTGATTGAACCCTTTTTGCATCAACCAACAGAACTTGGAGAGCGAGCTACCTATCTGGACTGCAGGCACAGTTGGGCTTAAATTTAATTCCATGTTTCAATGCTGCAATCAAAATTTGGTTTATAAGCCAGATAATGTGCCATTTACAAATTCTTGGCTAGCGTAGTTTCATGAAGTTCACTTGGATGACAGTTTGGACAAGTTGGTGAGACATGAATGCAGCTTTTCGCACAGCTCTTTGTGGCAAGTCTGTGCTTGTCTGTCTTAGCCTCTTTTCCTTCCTCGTCTTGTGCACAAAAAGCTGCATTCATGACTACATTTACAGCTTTGCACACCAGGGCCACGAAGAGCTCCACACTCCGAAGTGCAATGACTGCGTCTGTTTCCCTCCAAAAGGAAGTGACCAAGCCTCAGGTGTTCGGTGCATGTGCATACCAATGAGAGCGATTATTCAGTTGTGGCGACAAGTTTGAAAAGCAGAGGTGCTTCCTTCCTTATGCAGGTCATTTGAGGTGCCTACTTCCTTAATACTCAGCCAGCATTGAGTAAAGAACAGTTTTCAAGCCAACCATCTTATGTATGTTTGCCTGTGTCAAGTCAGCAGCACACAATGCAGACCTGTACGACAGGCAGCTCAGCTGCGTAAAGCCCTGCTGAAAGCAATGGACAGCTGATGAGATGTAAGCAACACAAACCAGGCATCCAACGCAGGCCATTGGGGCAGCTCACCTGAAGGATGAGCCTCGGCTGAAGAGCCGTGCTTTCTGCCGGGGGCTCTTTTTAACCTCAGTGCAGCGAAAAAATGCATGGTTCTCTATGCACTTTTTCCAGAAGTTCTTGCATTCATTGCGGCTTTCAAAGAAGTACTCCACAGTGTCCTTGTAGTAGCCCTGGGAACAACAAACACGGAAAGTCTGCCTTTTTATGTCTCTTCTGAATAACATTATGCAAAGTCCAACTAATTGCTGAATACATGGACTAAGCCTCTTTTTAACTCTTTCATTACAGCTACAAATGTGCTCATTTTCGGTGATTTTATGTTTTAATATATTATTTCATGACATAGTAGTCGAAACATATACCGCAATACATAAATATAGAGCCCGGTTACTGGGGTTATGAATGGATGCATAGCAGTAATAATTGCTCAGACAATTTTCGAAAATTGTTACGTGAGACTTCAGAGAAGCACCTCAAGAAATATGAATGAAAGTTATAATTTGCTATTTTTAGTATGAGTACTGAGGTTGTTTTTTTTTACCTTCATATTGTTACTATATTGTATGTGCTTACTAGATTCTATGCCCCCCTTACTCAATCCCCATGTAGAGGCTTTGTAAGGTATTTTACAAATAAAATAATAAAAAATAAAAATCCTAAATACAGTCGATCCCAGATATATCGAACAGTTGAAAAATCCCCTTGGGAATCCCATGCAAAAGTATAGCGCTATTGTTCATGTATATAGAACTCCCGTGCACCAGCATAACGATGTATCGAACTCCGTGCTGAGCTGTGCCCTGGCAAGTGCGGTTCTCCTCACGAAGTTCTCGCGATGTTCCCGCGATATCACGCGCGCCGCCCCGCACTCTGAGAAAGGGGCGTGTGGGTAAAAGGCACGTGACGAGGAGTACTTGGAGTGCGATTGGGTGTGAAAGGGAAGCGGGAGGGAGAAACCACGCTGACCGCAGGCGCCAGTTTCCTGTGTATTGGTTGGCTGACACCGCTGGCGCAGCCAGACCAACGAGGTCAGTGCAGCTTGGGCTTGTGGTAGTGAGGAGACGGGGAGCGATGCGTCTTTCGATTCGCTTTGTTCCTTTTATTCACGAGGCCAATGCGAAGGCTTGAGACTCGTGTGGTGCAGTGCGTTTTTCTTTCCGCTTTTCGCACGTGTTCCGGAGCCATGGCCGCGAAAAAACGCAAGAATTTGGATTTTTCAACAAAGGCGGACATCATTCGACGAGTGGAGGCTGGCGAGAAAAAGTCGTCGGTCGCCGCGGCGTTCGGAATTCCTCGCAACACCCTGAGTACAATCCTCAAGAACAAAGTCAATGTCAAGCTGAAGGCAGTGCAGTCCAGTCATCCTGGAGCGTGTCGTGTGCGCGTCCCAACCTTTGACAAGGTCGAGAAGGCATTGTACGCCTGGTTTTTGGAGACACGTGCCAAGAACATACCTGTTGATCGCCCAATGCTCATGGAGAAGGCCAAATGGTTTGCTGTGGCCTTCGGAGAAGAAAGCTTCACTGGTGGCACTGGTTGGCAGCAGAGATTTAAGAGACGCTACAGCATCGTCGGAAAGTCCCTTTCGGGCGAAAGCAAGGCGACTAGCACAAGTCACATAGAGAAGTGGTTATCCGAAGAGTGGCCAAATATTTCCGACAGCTTTTCGCCATCACAAATATTCAATGCAGATGAGACGGCACTGTTTCGGCAAATGCTGCCAAACACGACTCTGCATCTGAAGGGCACTGCATGCCATGGTGGAAAGAACAGCAAAGTGCGCGTATCAATTTTGCTTGCTACAAATATGGATGGGTCATGCAAACTACGGCCATTTGTTATCGGAAAGAGCAGGTCACCACGCTGCTTTAAGAACGCGAAAGGCCTCCCGGTTCGATACGCTTCCAATAAGAAAGTTTGGATGACACGCAATTCTTTCGTGGAGTGTCTACAGGCATGAGATGCCGAAGTGGAGAAGTCTGGCCGCAAAGTTTGTCTTCTTGACAATTTTTCGGCCCATCATGTCATCTGCCCATTAAAGCAGATCACCCTCAAGTTTCTGCCGCCAAACACAACGGCAGAACTTCAGCCTCTCAACCAAGGCATTGTGAAAGCGTTTAAGGTTGCGTACAGACGACGACTGGTGCAGAGGCTCCTAATCAACCTTCGATTAGGAATCGAAGTCAAAGTGGACCTCCTCGGATCCATTCAAATGCTGGCTGGTGCTTGGAACGACATGAAGAAAAGCACATTTGTAAACTGCTTCCCCAAAGCAGGCTTTGTGGTAGCTGCAGACTACGGATGTCTTGACAGTGAAGACGATGATCCTGAATGCCTGGACAGCGGATTTCGCGAGCTCTCGGCATTCCCAGGCGCCATCCCAGGCAGCGTTACAGCACGCTATTTCGTCAGCGTTGACGACGCCGTGCAAGCTGTAGTGGATCACACTGATGCGGAGATTGTGGCTGACATCATGGGTGACGAGGACGCAGACTCGAGCAGCGGCGAAGGTTCCGACGAAGAGGACCAACCACCATGCACTGCAGCTGAACTTGCATCAGCTTTCAGCGTCATTCGCCGCTGTTGTAGCACTATGGAAGGAGCTGGCCTTTCTCATTTGGACACTGTCAACAAGCTTGAGGACAGCTTAATGAACTTGATGGTGCAGAATAAAAAGCAAGCAAAGGTCACAGATTTTTTTCTTCCGAAATAAAGTGCTATGGTCATTGCGCTGTGTTTTTTGTTTTTTTACGCGCTTTGGAGGCTCAGATCAGTAAGTTCCTGTTAGTCATGACATCGGGAAACTGCCTTGAGATGTGTGGAGTTGTTAGAGAAGCTTTTGACATGCATATTTTATATTTCGAATTATTGATATATCGAACTATTTCGCGATCCCCTTCGAGTTCAATATATCCGGGATCGACTGTATACAAAATATGCATCTGGATTCTAGTTGCCAACTTTCTAAGTCAGATCACGCAAAAAAAATTACAGTAAAAGCTTGTTAAACCATACTCGTTTAAACAGTAGTTTCGTTTTAAAGGTAGTGAAGTCGAATCCCCGACTCAGCAGCCATTGAACAAAATACGTTTTGTATCCGCATAAATCGTACCAGCTTATTGCATACATATCGGTTAACACGTAGTGTTTCCACTTTTCGTCAAGAAATCGCGGTGGTATGGCGACCCGGCAGAACAACGAGCCTCAGAGATCGAAACGGCCTCCAAGCCCAAATGCAGAGGTTGCTTGCAAGGGTGAAGCCACATCAACAACACCATTTCGGCGCCATGCCAGAGTCTGAGTGTTGTGGCCCGTGTTGTGGTGTCATGCAAGCTAAGACAAAAGCCGGATGCTCAGCATAGAAGAAAAATTTGACATCGTTCATGCTGTCGAACATGGCACAAAGAAGTCAGTGCTGGCATGCGAGAGGGATCTACCATTGACTACGGTGTGTGGCATCTGGAATGCGAAGGAGAAGTTGGTCGGTAATGCCGCTGCGACCCCGAAAATATGTCGACTACGAGGTTTGACTTTTTGAGGTTCGACTTTTCGCCATCGTTGCCTCTGTTATTGCCGAAGTGTCGCCTAACGACAGTGATGATGACGACACGGAAAGCGCCAGCATGGGCAATTCAAGCCCAATGGTGGCAAATGCTGCACGCTACATCAGTCTCATGTGAGTGTTTGCCGAGAAGAGGAGCCTGGCAGAAAAGCTGGCTCATAGCTCGAGTGAGCTTGAGGCCGTCATCATCGCTATTAGCCAGCCGCGGTATCAAATGAAAATAACATACTTTTGTTGCGTGAAGTGAATAAATACTGCATGTTTTCTGCCCTTTCATCACACTCTCTCATAGTTCTCTTTTTGACAGGTATGTGGGCGATCTCGCGATATTTCGGTTAAGCAGTAGTGCCGTTTAGTACACACTTTTTCCAAGCTCCGGCCTATTACGGTTTAACGAGGTTTCACTGTATAATGAAGATTAGTTGGTGTCAATACTCGCCATAGTGATGCCCATGATATACAGACAAGCACTATCTTTGCAAATGTGAGAACAGGTAAGTTCCTATTATAAGGGAGCATTTGTTTTTACTCATTGCAGAAGGCACCTGTTTTGTTTTTTACTGCATTCCTTAGGCTCACAAAGCAATGGTTGTCAGGTCAGGGAGCAAACAGAAGCCTTCTTATACTTGATGAATGCGTTTGATCAGCTTTTCTGAGCAAGCAAGGTGGTAAAGTGTGCATTCAACTGGCACTGGAGTCTCCACTGCATTTTTTTATTGAAGACGTGCTGGAGCCCTGGAGGCTAGTTTCGGCAATGCCTCCAGTCAAAGTTTTTTCCAGACTCCCCAATCTGCCAAAAATTGTCACATCTGACAAACAGCACAAGTTCAGTCATCATTTCAGAGGGTGCATGATGTTGCTAGTAGAAGAATTTCAACAGAAATGTTTAACAACACAGAGAATAATTGAAAATCAAATGGATCAATTTATATAGGTGCAGTAACAAAAGAGAATGTGTGAGCTCACGGCAGCATTAGAAACCTTTCAACTCCCAAGTTCTGCAAAACCACACAGGGGTAAGGACAGTTTTTTCCCCATAAACCAATGGAGGATTGGAATTCTTTGCCACCGAGAGTTACTGAAGCCAAGAATTTCATGGCAAAACTGCTGCATCACAGTTTTCATTCTCACAATGGAGTCTAACCTATTATTCCCATGCAAAAAAAAAAAAGCTCAATGCAAGGACACTGGCTTGATCCCTGCACGTGCATTGTGCCACTGACACTATTTGCTAGGTGCGTAAGCCACATTTTACATAGTTTTTCATATTCTGGATGTCTTACTCACTTTGCTATTAAATTACATACCAAACACCATTGGCAGCAGCAGGTACAATGGACGCAAATAACAAAAAAGTAAAGATATTTAAGGCGGCAGGCTGACATGCGACATTGACTTTACCAGGCTTCTTGCATTGGAGTGAACATAGGCTCGCAACTGCGCACTGATCACAGTGCGAGCTCTCTGGTAAATTTGCTTTGATTGACTCTATACAGTTAAAACCTATTTCTGGAAATAATAATCTGCTAACATTTATTTGTTTACCCCAAAAACGCAGAACCCTAGATTTAACTATCTTTTTTTGTTGTTGTTGTTGTTGATACAGTCAAACCTCGTTAATTTGAACTTTCGGTTTATTTGAACTTGCGCTGTGGTCCTGTCAAAGTTGTGTGTATTTCAATGGGCAAAAACGCCCGGTAGTTCGAATGCGCAAACATTTGTAACGGTTAATTCGAACATACTACTCTCCGACAATGCTATCAGCAGTGCACCAAATCACGCAGCGGCACCTCCGACCAGCGTTCCTCCGATTCTGCCATAGAGGAAGAGCCTAGGAGAGACCCCTCAATGCAGTGCGCAAAGAAAAAAATTAATGGTAGTGGAAATTTGTGCGCGGACATGTGCAGGCGTGCATCACGGATTACTTCTGTTAGTGAGGGGTGTCCTGTACAGTTAACAACCAATTTTCCGGACCCCCAATTTTGCGGTCATGCCCGGTAATTCGGATGCCTATGCAGCAACGCCAGGTACTCTATAGAGCCAATGTATAAGAACGTCTGAAATTTCAGATGCAAAAAACGTTTGCCGCCCAATTTTCCAGACCTTTAGCCATGACTGCAGGTCCAAAACAGCATTAATCGAAGCCACTACCACCGCCATGTTGATTATCTCGCTGCCTCAAGCTGGCACTCTCAGATGCAGATCCACTGACTGCCGTAGCCACACTGCGGCAACGCTATGCCTAGCTACTTCGACGTTCACTACACCAAGCTTCTTGCTGTTTGGTACCGTGTGTTTAGCAATGGCGCCGACTCCACCTTTGCAATCCTCGCCAATGGCTTCGGAGCGCGGAAAGCACGACGCATTGCATAATGCATTTCCAAAAGTCAGCTTTGCCCCAATACAGCAGTGTTACGCGGCGAAGTGTACTAAAAGACGGTGCAATTGTCACGGGAGAGGGTACGTTTCTTTAATTTTACACGCATGCACCCGCCGTTTCCTATCACAGTATGAGCACCAATACACCTAATGAGTGTACTGGCAGGCCTTCAGAGCTATTTCTGACGTACCTTTGGCAATTTGAGCCCTTGGGGGCAGTAAAAGGCACACACATTCATTTTTTCAAACCGCCCGATTTTTCAAACATTTTCGCGGCCGTTGGAGAGTCAGAAAAATCGGATATTGACTTAATTTGCAAATATGTGTGAGTAAATCTTCTGGAACTTCCCACTTGTGTGTTAGCTCAGCGCACGTGCTACACTGCAGGCAAGTCCTCCATTCAATTAGCTTCATTTAATTCAAATTTCTTTTGAACTAAACAAATTTTTGGGCCCCTTTGAATTCGAATTATTGAGATTCAATTGTAATAAATGTTCACTCATCATTTCATCCTGATCAGGCTGAAATCTTGCACTGCATGATGCCGCTAATAACATTTCTGATGTAGCTTTTTAATATTCCAAGCCACCAGCCACCTGCCAACTCGCCAAACCAGCTGCACTTCAAAGTTAGCAGCCCTGTCTGCACTCAACCAATGCCGTCGACTCTCACATAAGCTTGCCATGGTGAAGGGTTGTGTACTACCAGAATGAAACACAGACAGCAGAGCATGTACATGGCTTGCGATATGAGGGAGTGCTGATAAGTATTCAGTAGGGGTGTGTAAATACCGAATAGTAGAATAGTAGATATAGTCACGCTCGCAAAGCTCCACCTGTAGCCACAGACGCGTCAATGTCTGTTATACGAGCGACAGCATTCCTTCCACTGTGCAAAAACAGCATGCTTGGCCTGTGCAAGGAATGCTGCTGCCCACAGACACTAACACATTTTCTGCATGTCGCCTCATATCTCCTGAAAGTTGGTGTATTTCCTAAAGTGAACAACCAAGAACACCAGAACCGTATGCCATGAAATTTGTGACATGGGTTCTTTCCTTTACATAGCATTTCTGATTGCCCAGTTCCTGAATGGTCTGTGGTTTCACAGAATAAGAATGCTTGCAAAAAAAAAAGCACTTGCTACGCTCCTTCAGAATACGAAGTATAGCATTGCTTGCCGCATAACATTATTGCAGTGCATTTGGCGCCTTTGGAAACGTAATTCAATAGTGCATGGCTTAGCATAATATAAGATGCGGCCTTTAGGTAATGCATTTTGCAAAAGGGCTCAGCTATTTGTTCCTTCAATGTGGAAGTCATAAATTAAATCAATACTTATCTTCACCTTTGGAAAACAACAAATTCTCAGTTTTACCTGAAGGCAAAGCATGGTTTAGTGTTGCACTGAAGGTGTCTCAGGAGGCTGACATGATGAGCGTGCCAGTTGCATTTCAGGTGTTGCCGCTCAATGACGCACATGATGGGATTAACGGAAAACACACAGACGCTGCTCAGTGTTGTCAGCATTCTCAGCGCGAGCGCGCGGAGCGCTGATGGTGCTTTGTGCGTTCCAGTTTGACTTCGGCTGAGCTTGAAGATCCAATTTATGGAACTAAGCGTTCTTTTTTTTGTACCTGGAGTAGTAGAGCTATACATATCTGGTTGAACATCTTGAAGGGGCAGCGCAAGACGACAAAGACAAAAGGCAAGAAACACAAGATATTTCAAGATGTTCAACCTTCAAGATGTACAACCAGTACCAACTTGCCCAAATGTTGATTCCTCTACTATACATATCTGATTTACCTTGTCACTATTTTATGAATAGTAATGACACACTCAGCGAGCTCAGAAAAGCACAATTAAATAGAAAATACTTTCATATGCTGAATGCACTGATAAAACAATCGAAAGCTGCCAGCAAAACATCGGCACTATTTGGCGTAGTAGCACAAAAACAGATGCTCTGTGGATGCAAGCCCATGATGCACGTAGATTTAGCTGTACTGCCATAGAAAGTTACTATCGAGTTTCAAGTTTCAGCATGAAGTTTGAAACAGGAAGCTTTTGCGTTTATTTTCCCCAGTAATTATTACTTTTTTTGCCAAATTAATGAAACACAGTTTTGAAAGAATGCTTTGCCTATCTGAAATAATTTAGTGTTGCTCTTTAGCATCCCCTTACTTTTGGCACGGAAAATTGCTTCAGACCCTATCCCTTTAAAAAGCAATATATTTTAGAAATGCTAATGAGAAAGACTAGTTTCCGAATTCATATGAGCTGCCACAAGGCGATAAGATCTCTCCCTTGCTAATGTAGCCCACTTCTAAATGACATTTGTGGGGCTGCACGACTCTTATGCGTCCTCAGATATGCTGTTTTCCCTGTATGGCTACTGTCTCCTGTAATCCGGCTTCACTGCATTGCTGTATGCGGCGGTTGGTGTGGTTGCAGGGTAGCACGACAGATGGCACGAGCGTTGCACTGTTAATGCTACCTAACGCAGCGGGGTTAGTCAGACACGACAGGGACTCTTCCTCTTTAGCTCGTGGACGGCAAGCAGCATGGATGTTCCACACGTGCGCCAATCAATGCTTCTGCGAGACTGTCTCACGAGGCCTCATTCGAACGCAACACCGTTTGCATAACTGTACACACAAACAACCAGGCATTAGTGGCCAGCATGGGGCGAACATATTCGCTCGTTATCCAGTCACGGTGAGTCGGACTTTTTAGATTTGTCGCGTGCCCATCAGCACGTTCTGTGAATAGCAATTCAGCTAGTAGACATTAGTGTATGAAAGGTGCAATAAATACCATTGCAACTGTTTGCACTACTGTGTTGTCGTTCCTTTGTTCCTAGAGTACGGGTGAGACGCCACACAATCAGAGAGCTTCCTGAAGAGTGGACTACCCATTAGAAATCCAAGCGCTGCTGAGTGCCCCTACTACTGAATGCATCCTCCTGAGTCGCTGCCCATGCATGCCATTTGTCACATACAGTAGAATCTCATTAAACCGTACCCACTTAATCAATAGTATCTTATTAAATATAGCGGTACATTGTCTACCTGTCACTTAACGTGTACAATCCATTCTTGGCGTGTGCCCATCATAGAGCTCAGTTTCAGTCTCGCACTCCTACAACCAACTGATTCTGGATGAAGTGCATCAAGTGTGAGTTATGCATTGCATGTGCATGTACTGTGCACACGCATCTCTGTGGCTGTTGCAGAGCCATAGCCTCCAAGCTGTGCCCTGCACAATCTCAGACTAGTAATCTAGGAGGCCATGATGCACAAGATCCTTTGTGATGCTGTTGCTGGCGAGAGACTAGCACACGATCACCTAGTAAAAGCTGTGATGAGAGCCCCGAAAGTGCGCACATGTGCACAGTTGATTTGTTCAAATGCCGCATTGCACATGTGCTAAACTTCACAACAGTGATCTGCAGACACGGCATGATTATTACAGGACCACACAATGTTGAACAGGCGAGTAAAGCATTGCATGCTGCGAGACATTGCTAGCAGAAATTTTGGAAAGACAAGGTGGCGGCGACAGAGTGCTGCAGTTTTCGGCATTTTGCGATGTCAACAACAATGTCAAAACTTGTAAAGATTTGCTCAAAAGTGACACTGTTAACTCTGTAAGTGCCGAGTTACCCAGCACAAGCGACAATGAGGATGATAACACTGAGCTGGAGGATGTGCTGTGTGTGACAGTTGCGAAAACAGTGTGAGCTCTGGATGTGATGTGGCCATTCTCTGAAACGAGGGGATTAATGGACTTATTGGCCTGTCAGTTGGATGGCTTCAAGACTGCAGTTGTCGCTGCGAGGCTGCCAAAGCAGCAAATGAAAGTGACGGATTTATTGTGGCCTCTTATCACAAAATAAAAGGTTTCTTGGTTTTCTAGCAAAACACATTCCATCTCAAAGGCAGGTAAGTGCATATCTCTTACTTTCGGGTATGCTGTAGTATTGCTTAGCACGTACTTTTCTTGCATCCTCGTCACATACAATTTAACGAGGTTCCGCTGCAATTGAGTGAAAAAATTCTTGGAAGTATGATTAATCATGCTTTGATAAACTAGTAAAACCAAAGGCTCTGCTTTTGCTGCTCTGCCATTAACAGCAGCGATGATGATGAGGTCTCGATAGAAGGTTAACTCACGTATCCCTCTGGGTGGAGCTTGATGAGGAAGCGCTTGCGCTTGAAGCTCAGCTTGCGGATTTTGGCCCAGGAGAAGGTATTGATGCGTGTGGTGCCCTGGAACACTATGACACCCATGTGGGCCACTGCCAGATTGAGAGAGAGGCCCTCGGAGTCATGGGCAGGGCTCAGCCGCACCCCATACAGCTCACAGCGACGTGCCGTCTCCAGCAGATTGAGGTCTGCCTGGGCCGGACTCTGGCCCACATGTCTCTGATGGCACTCCATGATGCGTGCCTCAAGCTCTGCATCCTGGTGGGGCACAAACTTGTAGCTTGACAGGTACGAGGCATCAGGGTAGTCTTCTGCCACATAATCCCCACATGAAGCTGCACACAAAATTAAGCCAGTTCACTCAAGAGGCCTAAACACATACGGTGCCCAACACACAGCTGCTCAACATAGAATAGCACTTCGTAAGGACATGCACCTTTATCAAGGCCACAAGGCCACAGTTTAACCAGAAACTCATTTTCCTATGCAATCTCAAAAGCAGACCTATATCCCCATTTCTTGACAGTCTTCATAAACACATCAATATCCAGTGCAATGTTGCTACATCTTTCACGAAATAAGATTGTTAGCACACTGGAGAACCCCAACAACCAAGGCACAAGAGCTCTGCAGACTGGCATACTTACGTGGACTATGACATTTGTGTATCACAGTTTTACATTTCAGTGGAAAGTACAGAGCAGAGAACTCTGCAAGAACTCTGCAATGTCCAATATCAGCAACTTAAATCATAAAGTGGCAGGCCGGCAACTTTGTGGTTGCTACCACCGGGAGCAAACACGAAGTTGATGTGCCACGCATCACATCAAAAACCATGGCCAACCACTGGTGAAAAAAAATGACCCAGAAATAAGCAGGAAAGCCTGGCAGAGAAGCAGTATCTTCTTTCGCCCTGCTCCGCACATTATGGCATCCCGATTGATGACATCGATGGTCTTCAATGAACAACACAGAGTCACAAGGCACTGTAGTTTGTGGTCAGCCACTTGTATGATCTTTAAAGCTTTATGTGCTCTGCCTATGTGAAGCCTTGTTGAAATTTCCAATCACTCGTTATATTTCTCGAGTTATTGGATGCCTTATCTACACAAAAGTTGGTTAAAGGAGCACTGACACAAAAATTTGAAGTCGAGATAACTTGCGAGATCGATTTAGTTGGTCACACACACATCGTCTATAAGATATCAGCGGCGAATATCACTTAGAACATATTTAAAATCAATTTTAAAGTATGTGTGCGCAGCCAACCGCAAAACAGAGTACCTCGCGACATTGACATCAACCGGGATTGTAAATAGCCAAGAAAACGCTACGTCATGTGGCTACGTCACGAATTTTCGTTGGCTGCCATGCGGCTTACATGTGCTCTTCTCCTCTGTTGTTGCTTGTTCTAGCTGTTGTACTTGTAGTGGGACGCTCTCCGTGTCACTGCAACTGCAGTTTTTGTCGTGTCCATCGGGATATTTCCCACACTATCAGCTTGACTGCACTGCCACAACGTTCAACGCCGATTTGTTGTGTCTTACCATTGATTGTGGCCGATGCGAGGGTTTTGTTGAGGTTCGTCCTCGCCATCGCCGGCCGCAATATCTGAGTCGCTAAGTGATTGGCCACGTCTAAAGCGCGAGACACATGGCGCGATTTTCCGTGCGATCTGTAGTACGGCGCGTCGTGTGCGACTTGCCGCATGCCGCAGCCCGACGGCCGTCTATCCGGGGCCGAGGGTCCTTGCGATGCGTCCGCAGCTCGTAATAAAGCGCCTAAATTTGCCAGCACAATCAATGCCTGAACATTTATGTTTCTCTTAAGTGAAAATACGGTTAGTTTTCCCGGTGCCATTAGTAGCGATGAGCAAACAGGCCATTCAGGCGAGCCGCTTCGTGTACAGACGATTGCTGGCGCGTCTGCGCTTACCGTGTCCGAGTAGAAATCACACCAACGATTTACTATTTCGCACAACGTTTTATAACTCGCACTCTTTCGAGGTCACTTTATTGTAGAAGTTATTTCGTGTCAGAAACAAATTGTAGCCCATTTATATGCCGCCGTCAGCGGCAAAAGAGGCCCGCGTTTCGACCAGGGAGAGAAAAAAAACCAGACATGATCGGAGCGGCGAGGTGCCCGCTCGCCGGCCCCACCCCGCCGGGTCTACCACGTGGCCATGGCGTTCACGCTACCGGCGCTGTCATTGGCTGCGGTCGTCCGACCGATGCGGCAGTCGCACGACAACATTCAGCAAGTTGGTCGCGCACGCTGGCTGCGCGTCAGAGCATACATCATGGCTTTTTGCGAACACGTGACCACTTTGTTTACATTCCCGTTGGTCCCGTCTGGTTGCTCTATGGAACCGAAACTTCGACTGGTCGCTACAAAAAAGACTGCAAATAATTACCTGTCGCGCTCTGAAGTAAATGAGGTTTCGCGCTGTGATTATTGGGTCATTAACTACTTATTAAAGCAGAAAAAACCACGTGGATTTTTTTTTTGTGTCAGTACTCCTTTAAGCTGAAATGGTATGGCAGCTTTTGTTTGTATACAGATACCAACATTCACAAACAGGTCCTGGACTCCAAACAAGTGGAAAGACAGCTATTCTGACACTGCGTTGGTTCTGAGTTTGTCACAACCTTCGTAGCTACAAGCTATCTCAAGGCCCCCTCTTGACTAGAGGCAGATTCACACTACTACTTTATATGGTAAATAATGTGGAAGTGAAACAAAAGGTTATCATTGTTAAAGCCACTGCTTCTGAAAAAATTCAAGATGACATGCGAGCCACTACGCAGGCTTGGTCCACTCACTGACAGCTGGTTTCGAGCCAGCAGGCTGAACAATGTGAACAGGATGTGTGCTCACCCTGGACGATGTAAGAGGCCAGCAGTGCAGCAGTGGGGTCGCTACACTGAAGGAGACCTTGTGACAGGTCCCTCTTGATCTGCAGGCTGAACAGGTACCTAGCCAGAAAAAATATGCTGCTTGCTCAGCTAGCACCAAATGACTGCAAATAGTATTTACATGCACATATACTTGGTGGCTTTTTTTTTTATGGTAAAAGAATTTAAAAAGATCACCTGTGGCATATAGCAGAAATCTATCTACTCATTGAGCTGGATTACTCAAAGAGGTGGACAATATAATACTTATTCGAATATACGGCCAGGTTTTTTTCCCCAGAATCCTTAGCCTCGAACACAAATGTTTGCTTTAAGCCGTGGCTTCACGGCAGCAAACATTTCACTTTATAGTGTGGCTTTATGGCAATGCATGCCGCAATGCCACGAAGCCACATCATAAGGCAAAATTCGCATTCTATGTTAGTAATTGAGTATTTCGGGCAATTCCAGCCAAGTTTAAATCATCTGTCGGCTACTCTATATTGCCTTCTACCAGTGTGCATAGACTAATAGAAGGTGATATAGACACTTGGGTCCCCCTACTGGCACCCTTGCCTTATAATTGTGACCACTTGATAGTTGAATAAATACTGTACACGCAGGAAATAAAAATGTATATTTGAATAATTATCGGAATGTCACTAATTACCTGTTTAATTAATTGCTCTAGCACACATAATCCGATATAGGAATTCAAGTCACTAATTTCACAAGGTGCATCCACTGGGAACAAATTTTGAAACTAGCACCAGCTTTAGGATAAGTGTTGCCAAACTTACAGCAAAAATGCACTGTTGTTCCACCTTTCAACCAAACACCTTTTTAGGCACTGAAGCTAAAAAATTTGTGGAATACCAATACATTTAGATGTAAACTTTGGGGACGCATATCTCGAAAATGATGCAATCCTCATAATTCTTTCCAAGTGGATACAATGGTCAATGTCACTGGCTGCAGTTCATAAACTGCAGTAGGTGTTGTAAATTAATTAGTGTAAATAGTAATTAGCAAAACCTTAATTAATTAATTAGTCAGACATTCATTTTGACTTTTCGTGCAAATAATGTCGGCCACTGAGAGTAATTCTTCTCAAGAAGTAGAATTGTGCTACATGCCATGAGTGATTTCTTAATATTTTGTTAATGATTAAATAAAACATTCCGTACACTAGCCTGAGTGCACACACTGAGAGGACATGCATAATGTTGAGACAAGCACATAATCAGACAGCTGCGTCATGTGGTAGTGGTGCAAACAAGATATAGCACAGCACTAAAATTTACGTTTTATTGGTGATCCTAGCCAGCTCTCAACATGAGAAGAGATGGATTCACATAACTGATGCAATAACCATCTAACACAAACCTTCATGAAGCAAGACAGTAATTTTCCTTCCTTGCAGGTTAAGCAGAATAGGCCACCATACTGCAGCATTCACACAAGTATAATAGAAGAGGAGTACTTCGAGAACTGTGTAAATAAATAAAATGCAGTCAAATCTCATTATAAGGAGGTCACATCCAAAACAAAAATACCTTCATTATATCATACATTCATTACTATAAGCATACATGCTGATATCAACGAAAAGAAAAATTGTGATCACATCCATGAGAAAGAAACACAGTGCAATGCCTCCAACAGGCCAGCAAAACTTGTGCTGATATGTGGCATGGGACAACAATAAATGACATACAAACATATTGATAGATTGCTAATATACAATTGTGTGATTGGTGTGATCGCATGAGATTTCCACGCTGGCCTGTTGGCTGCAGTCCAACCAAGCCAAGCCAGAACATACACGCACATCCAGAATCTGCTATTTCAACATGGAGGAAAAAATTTTCGTTCATGAATTTAAAGCAGCGCTTGCTAAGTACAGTGACTGACCAAATTCTTGACTAATTTCTGAACAACGGCCATCAGTGTAGTCCGTTCATATGATCCCGTGCTTGAATGCTGACAAGGTCTAACGGTATGAATATATTGATAAAGCGCTTCCTACGACAAGTTGTCTCCAGCCACTCTGCTGACTGTAGGCAAATTTTTTTCGCCACTGTACTGCCTAGACCACTAGGCTAAACCAGTGCCACCTCCATCATAGTTGGCAACCAAAGTTGCAGTTTGGTGCTGAGTCGACATGGCAGCAACTTTGTTGACAGCTGCCATTTTTACAGCATCATGCGCACAGATCATGTAAAAATATTCAGTGGAGCACCATGCGGTGTCCTAATTTTCGGTTGCCATTATACACTGATACACTGGCAAGACTGCGGGGAAGTTTCAATAAGCATGCAAGACTGAAAAGTCAGACATCTGAAAAATTGGTTGGCAACTGGATTTGACATTCTGCACCATTTTATTTGACCCTATTCTACCAGAATAATGAAAACTTGGTGATATGATCACAGCTGGTACAAATTTTGGGGTAATATGAATTTCTACAATTCCCCAGCCGAAGCGCACTGTATACTATGAGCCACATTTCAATTGTCCCGAATTTGTGTGACGTGTGCACACAGACATCTGCTATGATCCATGGCAGAGCATTTTTGCCTTCCGCTGGTAGATTCAGATTGGTGAAATCCGAGCACTCGCTCCAGAATTTTGGCAGCCGCTCCAGATCTACCAGTGAAAAACACCATAAGTGTGCATAAGCATTGTGCCACTTGCTCATCTCCACTTTTACGACGCGGCGCAACGTATGTTGTTTACCGTGATTAGCAAAGCAGTAGACAGTTGATTAAATGTGTGCTTTATTGGGCTTGTAATCTGTTCTTGCTCTTAATCTGACCAGTATACACCCTTATCAACCTTTATCAGTCATTATCAACCTTATCGAACTCAACCTGGCCTTTATCAACCCTTATCTGTTTTTATCGGACATCATCCAACCCTTATCAGTCATTATCAACCCTATCAGACTCAATCCCACCCTTATCAATCTTATCAGACACGATCTCACCCTTATCAACTTTATCGGTCATTATCAACCTTATCAGTAATTAATAAAGAGAAAATGAGACATCCACCCGTTCGTAGCAATTGCTACGAATGGGTGGATGTCTCATTTTTCTTTTATTAATTACCTCTCTCCACCTTGCAAATTTCTGCAGAACTATTTTCGTCAACCTTATCAGAATTGATCCAGCCCTTATCTGTCCTTATCAGACATGATACGACCCTTATCAACCTCTATCTGTTCTTGTCAACATCATCAGAATTGCTCCGACCATTATAAGCCCTTATCACTCTTTAGCACCTTATCTATCCGTGTTGAACCATTATCAACCGCGATCAGACCTATATAACCCCTCATCACTCCTTATCCTTATCAACTCATTGACTGCTTACCTGCCGGTGTTGCACAACAACATACAACATGGTACCACAGGGAAAGCACGGGGAAGGTGGGAGATGGAAATTGAAGACTATGAGTAAAACGAGAACGTGAAAGCAGGAGCCAACGTTTCGACAAGTGGACTTGTCTTCTTCAAGGCGACATATGCTTTCCTCGCCACAGTATATATAGGTGGGGTTCTTCTAAAGGGGAGAGGGTGTAAAGTGGATGAGTGCGGCAACGAGAGAAGGTGTGTTCGCGTGTCGAATTGAGAATAAAGGGGTGCTGTGCACAAGGCCAAGGACCCAGCCGTCTGTCACTCACATGTCAACGCACGTGTGTCAGCCGGCGTGTCAATGGCGTGCACAGCAGCCTTCTATTACCCGTTTCACTGGTGGTCATAGGCTATCGTGTCGCTGAAAGAGATAATAGAAGGAGCGACAGAAACCGGTGCTCATAAAAAAAATAAAAGAAAAATACTGAAATGGTATAAACAAATAAAGGGGGAAAAAATGGAAAGAAGAATGAAAAAGGAAAAAGAAAGATAAAAAAGGGGGGTACGCAAAGAAACCAAACTAAGTGTTGTTGCCTATAGCTTGAAATTTAGCATAGCGAACAGATTCTAAAGCTCCCTTTGAAACGTTTATGCCTATTGGTTGCAATGTCTTGAACTTAGGGATAAGGTACGATTCTCTGTATTTTCCTTCTCGTTCAGAATGGAAATTTGACTAAGATGAACTTAACTTAAACTCTACATCTTACAGTCAAATTTCCATTCTGAATGAGAAAGAAAATACAGAGAATCACAACTTATCCATAAGTTCAAGACATTGAAACCAATAGACAAACGTTTCAAATTGAGCTTTAGAATCTATTCGCTATGCTAAATTTCAAGCTATAGGCAACAACACTTAGTTTGGTTTCTTAGTGTATTTTTTTTCTTTTTTTCCTCCTTCTTTCCATTTCCCCCCCTTTATTTATTTATTTATACCATTTCAGTATTTTCCTTTCTTTTCTTTTTATGAGCTCCGGTTTCTGCCGTTCCTTCTATTATCTCTTTCAGAGACACGACAGCCTACGACCACCAGTGAAACAGGTAATAGAGGGCTGCTGTGCACGCCATTGACACACGGGCGTTGACACGTGATTGACAGACGGCCGGGACCCTAGCCTTGTGCACAGCACTCTTTTATTCTCAATTCGACACGCTAACACACCTTCGCTCGTTGCCGCACCCATCTGCCTTACACCCTCTCCCCTTCAGAAGAACCCCACCTATATATACAGTCCATCTTGGGTACTAGGCGCGAAAACACACACGACACAAGGAAGGAGACGGGACAGAGGCGCTCTGTCCCATCTCCTTCCTAGTGTCGTGTGTGTTTTCGCGCCTAGTACCCAAGATGAATTGTGACCAACTCGCCCAACAAGACGTCCTTTTAAGATATTATATATACAGTGGCGAGGAAAGCATACATCACCTTGAAGAAGACAAGTCCACTTGTCGAAACGTTGGCTCCTGCTTTCAACATGGTACAGCATATTCATATGCTTCAGATATATTCACCTTCTGCAAGCATGGGCGTTAAGCCCAGTGGGTAAGACACTCAGCTTCCGAGTGTGGAGTTTTTATTCGAATGCTTCCTTTTGAATTTATTGTTTTATTTTTAATGGAGCACGTCGTGTTACACCATTACAAACAAACCGACAGACCGACGAACAGATTTCCTGGGTGAGTCGCCTAAGAATGCTTACACATTAAAGCCATGCCACAAAGCTGATTTTAGGAAACTGGCCACCACTGTGCAACACATATTAAACCCTTGCCCATTTTTGTTGCTAAATAAAAGGGTACACATTAGATTTCTACTTTGTTTAAGAGCTTTAATGTTACCTCTACATCAGTTTTCTACATTAGACACATAGAAAGTGGGCGCACATTTGATTCGGGGGCATGTTAGAATCGGAAAATAGTGCTGCAAAATGAATCAACAGTGTGTTTTGACGTTTTTTCTGCATCTTGTTTAATTCGACCTGCCAGATAATTTGATAAATTTTGTTGGTCCCATCAGGGTCGAATTAACAAAAGTCGAATGCATCGGATAATTCATTATATTCATGTTTATTATACCAAGATCTGACTGTAATACATTATGTCCTAATTATGTATAATAATGTTGCTGTACTTCAAGGCCTCTAATTAGACAAGTGTAATGTGGTGAGAGATAGTGGTTGTATATTCACACTAAGTAATAATTGAGATCGACATGAAAAACTGAACAAGTATGCTTAATTTCATAAAGATTGATTTGTTTTCAGAACCAGAAAAATTTGTTTTCAAGACCAGAGTCCCTCCTTAACGTTTTGCAGTTGTACATGACCTACATAGTCATTAAAGGGGTCCTAAACTGTCCCTCGGGCTTGGTGAAAAAACACAGTCTGCAGATAGCATATGCTGCTGTGAACATCTCAGCCAAGAGACAAGCGTGGCGTTCGCAAGCGGAGCCTTCTTCAATGCCTTACACTGCGAAGGCTACGTGAAGCGGGCCGTCCCTGTCACAGTGGCGCGGAGTTCAAATTTGATTTTGCATGTTCATATAGAAGCCACTACTTCCGATTTTGGCACTAACGATGTACCAAACACGTCTGACCTCGTCGAGTCACAGTGCACTCAGCCAGCAGACTCGTCACGATATCTACACTAAGCAACAGACCGCAGCTACTTGCAACTGTAGTGCGCATGTGCAATGTTTGCTTTGTGCACAACAGGGCTTGAGAGCACACTCGCGCTCATATGCTACACTCTGGCCACGCAATGTGATGAAGACCGCCCTTGTCCTGCACCAGCTTGAATAGCTTAATACAAAGTGAAGTCTGCCAAAACGTCTAACCAGGAGCGACCAGGAGTGAGCATGTGCTGGCAAGCGTGCGTGTGGTCTGATGGTCTGTGGTTTCACATGGTTTGAGACTAGTTGAGTGTTCAAGACTAGTCAAAATTAGCAAGACCTGACGGATACAATTCTGATAAGCAGGGTGGCCAAAGTTTACTTCTTGTGCGGGTGGCCGCGGCCAAGCGTGAGCAGACATTTGAATTAACAAGGTTAATGTGAGCAGACAGGTCAAATTAACGAGATTTTACTGTATTTTTACTGGACAGCGCCCAACTCAGCCAAAAGCTCTATTATTAGGGCTAGCAGTACAAAAAAAAAAAAGAAAAAACTGGTAAGGTCACTGAAACCTCACCTTGTAAACTCCTCTTCAAGTTGACATGGATCAGGCGTATAAAACTTGACAGCAAAGTACATGACAGGTGACACCATAGAAAGGCCCATCTGGCGGCACATGGGCTTCTCATTGTCCAGCCAGTACTGCAATGACAAAAACAAAAAGGTTATGCACCAAATTCAGAATGCAGTTTTTAGCATGCACTAAAGTTTGTTGGTACCATAAACACCTCTGCCCTTTCCGTTTTGAGCGTACACAAATGTTTTCTATATGGCATGAATTTGAGTGTCAGTGCATTTTCATTCACCACAGTTTACCCTTCCCAATAAGCAAAGCTACTGATATCAAATCTAAGAAGGATATCCATGCCTAGCAATGAGCCCATCAAAAGTAGGCCATCAATGTCTCAAAATAAGCAGCACATGTTGGGCAAATGAGCGACAACCATTGCAGTGCGATGCAAGCTAGAGCACAGCACGGGCCTGGCCCGGGCCCATGACACCAAGGCCGCGCCCAAGCGTACATCACCGAGCTGGTGCTGAGCCTGGGCATTCATTACTAAGCTTAGTCAGGGCCTGTGTGTGCACGACCAGTAAAAAAATTTCTTTTTTAACTTAGAGATTGTACCGTATGTGTCAAACTCAACTTCTCACAGTCTAATCAGCTGCAGTGTATAAGCAATAAAAGACCAAAATCTTTGTTTTTCCAATGGGAACATCAGTGATATCCACTGTGCCAGTCCTAACAAGCTGCATATTCCACGTCTGTTCACTTGTGCATATACACAACACATGCATAAATTTTTGTGACTTATTGTGCATGTCTATGGCGGCTGAATGAAGTTCTGTGACACTTGACGGTGACTTTTGCAATCGCTACGTCATGCTCATTGCAATGTGCTTTTGGTCCATCCCAATGGGTAAATTTCCTATCTGTGCCACCATTTTGCTAAGTGTTATCTACTGAGATCTGGAGCCTTAGAACTGAAACACCTGTGCCAGAATGGCTTCAGCACTACAAACAGCACCAGCACCGTGATTTTGCTGCTCATATCATTCGCTATGTGTGCTGAGTATCAGTATAATGCCTATGGTGCTATGCTGTGCAGAACAAGCGGTGCCTCAATACCATGCTCACATATTTAGCTGATGTGGTTATGACAGCATTTACAGTGGTTTCAACAATCACGTCTATTTAATTTACTTTGTGTCTTTTCAATACATACTTCAGGCGTGCTACAATAGTCAAGCTCAGTGGGATGCTTACTTCTCTCACATCCCCCGAAATTTTGTCTTCCCCAAAGAATTATTATCTCTTGACATTTAGCTTTGCCACATGACACACACATGACAGAGGGAGCTGATTTCAAGTTCATTGGCATAAATGCATATTGTCACATTGTAGTGAAGGTGAAGAACACAGTAGCAAAACAGTGAATCACAAAAAAAAATTTTTTATTGGACGAACCTGTTCTCACAAAAGCAAGTGACACTTGGAGCAGGATAGTGGCAAGCAGAGTCGGCGATTGTCCAAATCTGATGAGCGGGTCAAGCATGCTGGCTTGTATAGTACATGACTCGTCGAAGGTTCCAGCGTAATTGTTGATGCCCGCGTGCCTTCCAGAAAGTACTACACAATTCACGTCGCACATACAATCAGATTACACAAGGTTCAGTAACAACAGACAATAGATAGAACTATTGATAACATATGAGAAACTTTTGATACACGCATGCGTGCCCTGTGCCGAGCGCTTACGTTTAACATTTGTTAGCCGGTGAAAAGCTGTCAATGGAGAAGATAAACAAGTACATGTGTCAATGCCCCCTTTATAAAAAGCATCGTCCGGATGCTCCAAACAAACCTAAGAGCGAAAAAAAGAGTACCTGTACTAAAGAAAAACAATAACAAAGCAACAAAGAAACAAAGTCCCAAAATGCATCAGCAGGCGCAGAAAGGCTTGAGACACACAACATGGACGACTTCAGGCCATGTGCAGTGCTGCTGGCTTCAAAATGCCGTCTGGCATGACGTCACAGGCCAGTGTGGCAATACGTCGCATGATCTTGTAGGGTCCAAAACACATCGCAAAAGTTTCGCCCCAAGTCCTAGTCAGCGTATCAGAGTTCAAACCCAAACACGGTGGCCTGGCTGGTACTCCACGTGGTGCCATCGAAGATTGTAGTGCCAGCTGTTGGTCCTCTGCTGGCTCTTGATGCATAGGCAGGCGAGCTGTAGGACTTTTTCAGCGTGCTGGAGATAGGCGACTACGTCGCAGTTGTCATTGTTGGTGACATGTGGTAGCATAGTGTCAAGCGTTGTCACCTTGATCTTTCCATAAACCAGCTTGAATGGTGTCATGCGCATTGTTTCTTGCACAGTCGTATTGTTATGGCACGTTCACACTGGGGAATCCGGCGTCTAAAGCGAACGGAATTCTCCTGCCGCCAAAATTCACGTCATGCACACTGCTTGCCCACCATGCCGCCGGAATGCGATACAGAGCCATCTGCCATGTAGGACGCTCACCTCCAGACATGCGCGGTATATCCCGGATGTTCCCGCGACACGAAACTAGAGGGCACTGGAATGGGGAAGTGGGTCCAGCGGATGGTTTGGTAAGTGCCGAGGATGTTGCAAAAAACGCTGAAATTGCGGCGGCGCTGCAGTCACCTTCTCCTGAAGCTTCGCCTGTTTCGGCAGCACCCATTGGCTGAAGTGAGTTCACGAGCTGAGTGGCTGTCGTCTGCTCGACGCACCATCATTGTCATGTCGTTAGCATTGTTTTCGTCGCACTTTCTCCATTTTATTGACTGCAGGTCGGCGGGGAAGAAAATCACTGTTTCCGCCACAGAGTATCAGAACTAGATGCAGCAGAGTGAAACGCCTGTCAAAGCTCCATGCAGCTGCAGTAGGGTTGTCGACACGACTGCGTCCGATTGGCGTGCGGAGCAGCTCATTCAGGGGAAGGCGACAGCGGCGCCACTAATTTTTTAATAAAAAAATCCTCAGTGGAGAGCCTGCCGCGGACCCGCTCCCCTTTGCTAGTATACCCTATAGAAACCGCACAGTTATCTCCGCTCGGGTAGATTTCGCGTGTTTTTATTTTGGCCGCTTCATCACTGCTTGCAACAACAATAAACCCTGAGCAAGAAGAAGCAGCATTGCTAGGCCTGCTGGCAAGCACCTATCTGGCGATGCCCGACACGCAGAATCATTCGCCAAAGAGGCAAGGCCACCGGCGTTGGTGGGTTCATCCTGCTTTGCAAGAGCGCGCATAGCTTGGTCACGCCACCTTGTCAGGTCGCTTAGTCCTTGTGTTTCGCATGGTACTTGTCGAAAAGGACAGGGCGGTTACGCACCAATTTGATAAGCACTTCCAATGTCGTGACATGTTCGAAGACTGCGATATGATGAGAGCGTTGGGCTTGGCTGCCATCTTTTGAATTGCTGAGATATGCTCCGATTGGTCCACGGTGAGAGAATCCGGCAGCAGCTGCCACAAAAATCGGTCCAGGAGCAATTAGTGCGGAAGGGGCTATTCCGGTAGGTGTCGCCGTTGCCGAACTGGGTTCCGCACTGCTCCAGACACTGAATGTTTCAGTGTGAATGCGCCATTAGCGAAGATTACGTATGGAAGGACGGCATCCCACGTCTTGTTTTCAACATCGGCATACATATCAAACATGTCAGCGAGGGTCTTGTTCAGCTTCTCCGTAAGACCATTCGTCTGCAGGTGGTAGGCAGTTGTCCTCCTGTTGCTTGTACAGCTGTGTTGCTGAATCATTTGGGTGAGCTCCACTGTAAAAGCTGTTCCTCAGTCAGTGATGAGCACTTCCAGGGCACCGTCTCATAGCAGGATATTCTCTATGAAGATTTTCACCTCTTCAGCTGCACTACCTTTAGGAAGGGCTTTCGTTTCGACGTAGCGAGTAATCAGTAGCCATGACAATCCACTTATTACCAGATGTTGACACCAAAAAGGGTCCCAAAGGGTCCATCCCAATTTGTTGGAACAGTCAACAAGGAGGCTCGATTGGCTCTAGCAAGCTTGCTGGCCTTGTTATAGGCATCTTGTGTCGCTGACAGTCCAATGAATGAATGAATGAATGTGTGGTGTTTAGTGGCACAAGGGTCAGGTATGGCCAAAGAGCACCAAGCCAGTATTGATGAGTTTGCAGTGGAGTTATGACTTCTATGAAGTTGATGTGACGTGGCTGTAAAGGGGCCTTAAAAATGGTCGCTCTAAAGTGCATAAAGTCTATGTGTAATAAAATTATGGCGATGACAAATGACGTGTACTATGAGCATTAAGGTGCATTGCGAAATAGTGATACGATATACAAAATATGTAGGATGCTAATATTGACTAGTGCACCACTGCCTCGTTAGAGCCCTTGAGACACAAGGGCCTGGAGGCATGTGCTACACAAAACAACTGTATCACAGTGGCATCCTCTCAAAAGAGGATGCGCTATGAATTTAATGGGCTTATAGCATGTAGGACAACATCATTTAAGAAACTGAGGACTGCTTTGGTGTTAAACGGTTCTTTACCAAGAAACATAGCCGAGTGAAGAGAGATGCAATAATGATATGCAAGAGGAAAATGTTTTTTTCTCTTATATTTGGCTTTCCGGCACTCCAAGGGGACGTGGAGGACGGTCAGCCCTTCACCACACCGACCACAGGTTGGAGGTTCATTTCCAGTAAGCAGAAAATTGTGGATACCTAATGTGTGCCCCATTCTGAGACAACAAAATAGGACATCTGTTCACCGCGGTTTTGTTGGGGAGGGCCAGAAACCTAACTGTGGCTTTACAGCATGCAGTTTATTATTTATTTCTGCATTCCACATGTGTTGCTAGTGTTTTCGCAGTTTCTTTTGTAAGAAAGGTTTCAGATCTGTGACAGGGACAGCAGTCGTAGGAATAATAGCTAGTGATATGAGTGATGTGGCCATTTTATTAGCTAGTACACTGCCCTCGATGCCTCTACGGCCAGGTACCCAGCATACTGCTACATGTCTATGTGATAGATAAATATTGCATAATAGTGAGTAAAGTTCAATGAAAACAGGATTTGTATGCTTTTGCTTAACAAGTTTGTGAATACTATTGCTCTGTCGAGTTTTAATTTCTTTATACGTTTTACTGCAGACAGTACTGCATAGGCTTCTGCAGTGAAGATACTTGTTTGCGGGTTCAATACATCAGATTTAGAAAAAGAGGGACCAACAGCAGCATAAGATACGCCAGCATGTGATTTTGACGCGTCTGTATAGAATTCAGAGCAGGAGTACTTCGATTGAAGTTCATGGAAATGCATAGCGACTTCAAGGTCAGGTGCGTGCTTTACGACCTCTACAAAGGATACATCACAGTCTATCACCTGCCACTCCCAGGGCGGTAATAGGCATTAGGTGATGCTCGAGAACTGGGACATCCATTTCCTCACCAAGTTCTCTTGCACGCAGTGACAAAGAAGTCTCATAGACGGTCTATTACGAAAAAATGTTTCACACGTCAAGTCGTTAACGGTTGTGAAACACGGATGTTCCTTATTAGAGTGCACTTCGAGAAAATAGGTGAAGCTGATGTATGTTCTCTGAAGATGGAGTGACCACTCATCTGACTCTATATATAGACTTTCGACAGGGCTTGTTCTAAATGCGCCAGTGGCCAGGTGGATACCCAGATGATGAATGGGGTGGTCTAACATCTTTAGCATGCTCGATGCGGCAGAGTGATATACTATGGCACCATAGTCTAGTCGTGATCGAACTAGGCTCCTGTAAAGATTCAGCAAACACTTCCTGTCACTACCCCATGTTGTGTGGGATAGGATTTTAAGTAAGTTCATTGTTTTTAGACATTTTGCTTTAAAACATTTTATGTGTGAAATGAAAGTAAGCCTGGAGTCAAGTATAACACCTAGAAATTTGTGCTCTTTGTTGACAGGAATTTGTTGTCAGGAATTTGTTGTTGGAATCTGGAATCAGGCCTCTCTTTCTTGTAAAGAGAACACAAGAACTTTTTGGGGGGTTGATTTTAAATCCATTTTGGTCTGCCCACTTGGACACCTTGTTTAATTCCTGTTGTACCTGTCTCTCACATACTGTAAGGTTGCAGGATTTGAAACCTATTTGTATATCGTCTACGTAGACAGGATCAAGCATATTGTTGAGTTCAAAAAAATGTATGAGTCTGCAATTAATCATTTTTTCGAAAACGGGGTGTCTGCCAAGTCGACATTTCCTAATTCCCTGAGTTTTCCAGGTTTTCCATGAGTGCCTTTGCGAAATTCCCTGAGTGACACAGAACTTTGTTTTATGTCAAGAGACGGGGGCTGACACCATGTCGCCTGATGGTGTCACTCTCTAGTAAGCATGCTAAAAAATAAAAAATGCCTTAATCAAGTTTGAATAGTAAAGAGTACTGTTTATATCATTCAGAAAGAAAACAGAAGGGTCGGGTTATTAAAATGTACAGCAAATAAAACATCTTCGAAAAAATGGTAAAACCCATTGCAAATCGAGTTGAACATTCCCAAATACAAATCAAAAGGAGATGCATACAGAAGCAAATCTTTTCAAATATGACTATTTCTATCACCTGATAGCAAGCTCATTGGTATGAGACCTGAACTTTGTCACAACTGAAATTCTCTCTCAACAGTTGGTAAGACAGCCTCAACTGTCCAGACATATTCTCAGTCTGCACACAACGCCTCAGTGTTGCATTTCACTGTTTTATCTTGGTTTGGAATGAGGGACACCTGCATCTCGGCGTCAGCCAACACTTTGTTGTTTGAGCTCAAGCTCCTTCAAAGAAGCGGTGGCATACTTCGTTTCCCGTTCATTCCTCAATGCGTAAATCATTTCTGTTCTCATCCTTCCACCGTGCGTTTGCACCACGGACCATTTAAAGCATCCTCTTAGTCAGTTGTACAGTCAACGTCGGATTTTTCGGACTCCCTAGGGGCCACGAAAACATCTGAAAAATCAGGCAGTTCGAAAAAATGAATGCATGTCTTTTACTGCCCTCAAGGGCTCAAATCGCCACAGGCACATCCGAAAAAGCTCTGAAGGCCTGCCAGTTATTAGGCCTGCACTAATTAGGCATATAGATGCTTGTACTGTGACAGGAGATGGCAGGCGAACGCGTGTATATGAATACATGTGGTAAATACATACTGTGTCTTGTGACAATTGCCCCCTTCCCACACTTATGCTTCACCGCAATACTTTTGCGTATGCTTCAACACGTAACACTGCTGTATTGAGGCGAAGCTTACCTTCGAGAACCGGCATTATGCAACGCGTCGTGCTTTCCGAGCTTCTAAGCTGGTCGCGAGAACCACAAAGGCGGAGTCAGTGCCATTGCTTACAGCAGCGAATTCTTTCAATGAAAAACACAGCGCAGAATGGTAAGAAGCTTAATTGCGAACGTCGAAGCAGCTAGGCCTAGCGTTGACGCAGTAGTGGGTACGACTTCCAGCGTATCTGCGCGCGAGAGCACCGGTTCGAGCCAGCAAGGTAATCAAAATGGCAACGGTGGTGGTGGTGTTGATTAATGTCACTTATGACCTGTGGTCATGGCAAAAGTTCCGGAAAATCGGACGGCGAAGGGTTCTTGCGTCCGAAATTTCAAACGTTTTTATACATTGACTTTATGAGGTACATGGTGGTGCCGCAAAGCCGTTCGAATTATCGGGCATTCGGGAAGTCAGTCGTTGACTGTACACTGGCAGCTCCTCCAGTGAACGACGTGGTGTCAAAGAGGATTCGTTACGATTCCTCTCTGTTTACATGAGCCAGCATTACCACAACTATCGTCCCCTTTAAACAAAAATACTGCTCATTTTTCCTGATAGAAGCACAAATTCCCTGAGTATTTCCAGACTATTCGAGAACCGCGAAATTGAGGTAAATGCAACACACAATTAGAGACTCCCCCAGGTCATTCAAGCACTTGCCCAATGATGAAGGCACTCCTCATATAAATTCTGTCAATAGTACTCAAGCACTCGTTATAAAATTGTATTGCATTATAAGCCAAAAGAAAATGCTGGTTGTCCAGTTCTGTTTCATTTTCAGAAAAAAGAAAAAGGAAAAAGGAAAAAGGAGACTTTACCCTTGACACCGACATGGGCGATTGAAAGGTTTAGTTTCCTCTCGACTCTGCACCAACCACACTTTCTTGTTTCAGTAGTTTGACCATCGCGTAAGGCTGCGCTAGTTTGGCTGGCTCGCGCACAAACTGCAAGTAGCAGAAAATTCAACGTACATGTGATGTCGCAGGATGCCGGAACGATCTACGCCACTTGATCAGAAGCAGCTGCAGCAGCGAATTCACCTGTCTGCCTTGGCTCGGATTCTCCATGGCTATGCGTTTGTGTTTTGTTAAAAAAAACCCTACCACCGTCTGTCGAGCGCCGTTTTACTCACCGATGGCTGCAAAGAGCGGTGATGGTGTATGCAACATAACCACTCCCTGGGTGGGCGGCAGGAAATTTGAATTGCGATAAAGGTATTCGGACCATGCAGATGCAATTTTCTCATAAAGTAATTTCTTGGCATGAAACAAGTGTTGCAAGGTTTCTGGAATGGTATTTAAACAATCCACGTCAACTTGGTATTTGCCTTTAGTGTCTCTTTAAGCTCTTGGAATGCTTCAGCTTGCAGCACTTGCCACTTGAAATCGACATCTGATTTCGTGAGAAAAATTAATGGCAAAGTAGTCCACTACAAGCAGGTTGATGACTCGGCATACTTGGTCTTGGCATTACGACTGCATGTCAGCCATGCAAGAACCGTATTATTATGTTATCAATGTCGATTTGGGCAAAAAGAAATACAATGTTTGAAAGTCAATACATCACTGTAAACTGTTATTAGCAATCGGCAACACGCAAATGAAGCGCCGCCAAACCATGATCTCCTGATAATAATGTAGTAACTGCCAAGCCATTATGACATTGCATGGCGGCAGCACATGGTGCAGCATTCTCGCCAACTCAGGCCACATCGACAGGAACACCCAAGGGGTCATGGTTCCCATAGTGGAGGGACATAGATGGTTGTTCCATAATGTTGAAACAGGCGTAATGCACGAGGGGCCGCATGGATTGTGCAAAAACGAGAGTGACACCATCGTAGCATCTGATATTGCACCTGTACATGCGCCAGTTGATATCGCACCGGTACATGCACCGGTACGTGCCATGTTTATGGTGTAGATGCTGTACGCCTCCACCTTGGAGGCATACCATGCCTAGAAAGTGTGCGACCTTCTTCGCAGCTTCTGAAATTCACACACAGCTGTCGTTCGCTCATCTTGAAGGCCGTATCATTGTCACAGTTCGATTGGAGCAGGGCACGCGCTGCCATGCGCGCAGTTTGGTCACGCTTCTATGCTTTGGTACTCCACGTGTGCCCTCTCTTTAACCATGACCAGGTTTGAAGTGTTTGTTGTAACAGCACGACGATTTAAAATATGTTTGTTATAGCTGGATGCAGTTTCAATAGGCAGGGTCATAAAATCGGAAATGCACTGAAATGTGGTCGTTATAACCAATAAATCATTATAGCTGGGATCGTTATAAGTGGTTTTGACTGTACTTGGTTTCAAAACACAGCACTGGCATAGAAAAACACAATATTACTTTTGCACACTTCAGTTTGCAGGACCCTACCGACAAACGCTCAAGGACTCACATAAGAACACACAAGCTTAGTACCCCTACATAATGTGTCGAACATTTTCATGTGCAGTCAATTTGAGAAAGTAAGCCCTGCACTTCACTGGTATACCAGTATTGTGCACACGGAGCAATAAACATAATTTGTATGTCTGCATTCGTGTTTGATGTGCTTTGTTCCAAATAACAAACCCACATATGTGCAAGTGTGTAAGAGAAAAGAGATTTTACTCCTTCCCCATAACATAACATTTCTTCTCACTTGAGGTAAAGGCATGCAGTCATAGCAAAGTTTGTAGTCCAATGTGAAACTCCCTAACTTGATATGCATTGCTGTGTTCTAAAACACTTCCTGTCCTGTATCATAACATCTAATGACAAGAGACACAGGTACAGGGCATGAAAAGCCAGAAGATGCTAGCAACTTGTTAAGTTGATGAATGCAGTGGAAAAAATGGCTTGCCTTGGTCCCATTGCTATCAGCGTACTCCAGGCCAAAGTAGTCCACTTCAAGCAGGTTGATGACTCGGCAGACTTGGTCAAACAGAACACGCCCGGCCGCCTTGTACTGAAAACAAAGGACAGTTTATTCATCTCACAACAGCTACATAGATTATGAATGTACAAATGAACAGTTTTAGAACCCAAAATTGCAAACAACATATTGAAAGGAGCACGACTATCAGTGTCTGACAATCTGTGTTTTAAAAGTGTATGTTTAAACACTCACACTGTGTAGCAACATAGTCATAGTTGCAACATTGCAACACAGGTTAGATTTATCACAATTGGGCAGTTTATTTTGACAGACAAGCAAACATTTTTCTGTTCTACCTAAAAGTGCCCTGAAACACTTTTCTAACTAATCATAATATAGCCGCACTATTAAAGGACATCTCACAAGTCTCATGTTGTAAACATTTTTTTTATTTCTTCAACTATAAGTGAAGTTATCGCAATGATACCTGGCTTTCTCTCTCTTTTTGCCTCCACAAGCGCGCTGGAAGCTACACAGCAGAGAAGCCAAGAGGGAGATGTTCTGGCCAAAGTTGAGTTTCGTGGTGCCGAAAGGGCTCGTCGCAGAACACCACTGCCATCTATCTCGGAGGCAGCTACACACGCAGTGCAAAGATGAAATCAATTTTCTGTCTTTTTGAGATTGCAGACATATATATTTTTCATTTATTCAATTCAGAATTAGCAGTTATGTATTACTGAGAATGCTCTTGTGATCACAAAATCATCAATAGCATTGGTGGGCCAGCTGCTTTCGATGACGCTGCATGACAGCATTGCAGAAGTGAGAACAAGCAACCCTTCACTGTTTTTGACACGAGATTGTAAATCTTCTGCTGCATGCCGGGCAGCAATATTTGGCTCACATGTTCACAGCAGCCTCTCAGACAGATCATCAACTTTTTCTTACTATATTCAAGAAGTGTTTCAGGGCGCCTTTAAAGAGGCCCTGCAGCCTTATTTTAACTGCTAAGTGTTGTCCCACAATGGATTTCTTGCAAAGGTCCTGAGGTGAATGCAAAAGTAATTATGAAAATTGACACTGGCAAACAAAAGTTATTCAATTACAAATTCAAAATGAAAGTTCACAGCATTAAAAAAAAAGGCATACCCTTTCACATTTCACTCACCCAGGAAAGACTTATACTGCTTCCAAAACATGACTTACGTCTACGTGGCAGAAGCAGTTGTCCCACTGTGACCTTCCTACAACCCACAGCCCAATTTGTGACAGATATCATTACTGTGGTTACATCTGCTACATGTGTGACACATGAGCACAGTGCTAGAAGCTACATCTTGCGACATTTCATTCAACCACAACACTTAAGAAATGTTTGCGTTGAGTCATTGTCCTCATAGATAAAAATTTAAAAACATGTAGTGTACTTTACTGACTGTTGCTGCCGACACCTCAGCCATAATTATAGCTTGCTCTAGTTGACATTGGTATCAAAAGACGGTACCACCATTTCTGCAGCGTATGTCTATGTCTTAAGTCAGTTGGCACTATGTAAACTGTAATATGTCTATGGACAGGCCAACATACTCTAATGAGTTTCTCTTGTATAATGGAAGTGGCATGTAAGACGCTGCAAGAAAACGAGAAGCTATATGTCGTCCTATAAGATGAAACACCTTTGGAAGAGCCTGAATTGCCCCCAAGCCTGATGCGACGCAACATTAAGAGCGTGATTTCTGTAAGCCATTGGATAGCACACTTATTGTCTGTTGTAAACATTTGTCATTTAAACTGCACACAAGCGAGACCTTTTTGTAGTTCTAAAAAGCTTAAAACAAACTTTTGTCAAGAAGTCATGACTACATGCTCAACATTAACCTGTACAGTATGGTCTCCACGCCAAACCAATCAAAATTAACAGCATGAGACCTACGTGTCACATGCCTTCTGCCTCGCATCTAATGCCGAAATTGCTGGCGTGGGAGGCTGCAGTCGGCACAGAAACTGTGTTCTGGAGCAAATTGAAGGGACACTGAAGAGAAAAATGGTTTGAGCTGTGTTAATAAATTGCCCTTCCACAATACCAAAAAAGCCACTCTTACTGCAAGATGCTTGGTAAGCTAGAAAAGATGCAAAAATGAAAGACTGGTGGCGACAACACCTTTACATTTCCGCACCAGCTCACCATGAAGTCATGAATTTTAATTCCATCTGCTTAGGCCTTGTTAAATTTTTATCAATAAAATGGACTACATTGTTTTAAGAGAGCCAAAGACTGAAGTTATGAAGTTTCAGGAACTTTTACTGAACAGCAGCCAAAATGCAAAAAAAGAATTGCCGACAATTACGTTACTTCCTAATGCGAAATTTGAGCGCAGCTCTTGAGCCGTTTCAGCTAAACCGAATGTGAGCCTTGAACAATTCGCCCCGTGCGGGACATTTCGCACCAGCTGCCGCAGACTGAGCATAGCTTGGCGCAACTGCCTCGCTTATCAGGAGGTCACGGGAGGCAGTGCGAAAGCGCATATTAACGGTGCACGGCGAAGAGATGGCAGCGACTGACTGACGCTGCTGATGTTGCTAGTGAGTCAACTGAAGGTGGCTCTGCGTTTCAGCTTGGGAAGCGCGCACCGTGATCCGCTGATACCAAGCCGGCGCTTCGACAACCGGAGAACACAGCATGCTCTTGCGCAGTCGCCACCACAAGGAGATGGGGGGGGGGAGGGGGGAAGGGGTACACGCAGTGGCGAATGGCGCCAGCTATGCGTTTCAGCTTCTGCAGCAGCACATCATCGAGATCAGCCACCACCGAGCCGGCACTCTGATTGCCGCCGCACAGGGGTGGCATTGGAGGAAGGCTCTCTTTGCTCTTCCTCCAATGCCACCCCCGTGCGCCATGAGTGCCGCGAGCACCCTGTGCACCTTGTGCGTCCTGAGCAAGGCTCGCGCCGTGCACAAGAGCCAGGAGCATGTGCAGCTAGAGCTCGCCCCGGCTACGGAGCTGGTTACGGCGAGGGATGTCGGCAAGGCTCGACGGCAATGCAAAACGCAGGAATGGGTGCCAGAAAGCTGCGCTCTAAAAGGTACTTTGCAAAGTGAAACGTCACAGTGACATACCGGCCCTGTCATTGCGGCACAAAATTGAAAAATGACAATTTCATTGGAATTTTCTCTTCCAATAATCAACCTATTACCACAAAATCAACAAAAGTAGAGTTTTCCAAGAATATTTCATTAATTTAAACTGATTCTGGTTTCTCTTTAGTGGTCCTTTAAAATATTAAATGCTCTGTTTTCGGCATTGTCACAGCCACTAAAGCATCAAGTCCTGTAGTAAGCAAACATGGAATAAAAATTACAGGCATAATCTGCATCACAGGGCCCCTTTAAGAAAGCACATGACAATAGCAGACAGAAGAATTCTAACAATCAAAGAATGTGCTATGTGCGCAAGAATGTGCTATGCACAAGTGGGCTTCACTGCACTCCTTGAATATAGCCACTAAGATAATGGTGGTGGTGGTGGTGCTGTGTGTGTGTGCACACTCGCACTATAAATGATGACACAGCTGCCACACTACACAAGCCCTATTCCCCTACTTCTATGAGTGCCACTTTGCACTGATGGTGTAAATCCACACGCGCAACCCACTTCCTCAGGAAACTGCTAGCACAATGAAATGCGTAATGAGGCATCACAAAATGCTTGCTTCATATTGGACGGTAAAGATGGCTGCTCTAGTAGGATTAACTGCTCACAGAGCGGCATTCTTTTTGGGACTAGGCACCCTGTCCTGCTCTGTGCCACAGTGTACAGGTAGCGAAAGCAGCAAGAAGGGCATTAGCATACAATGCAACATTGAACTGATCACAGGCAACACTGGTGCCGTGAACTTCTGCATGTCCTCTGTGTGGTGTACAGATCAAACTGGCAACACCTATGCACAAAAAACTAAATTATATGTACTTCCATGGCCAGAGCTATGTTAATACAGACAACTGTTTTTTTATACACCCGATTTTTCGGACAAGCCTGATAATTCAGACGTCTTGGCGGCACCACCGTGTACCCTATAGGGCCAATGTATCAGGACACTTGAAATTTCGGACATTGAGACCCTTCGTTGTCCGATCTTTCGGACTTTTTGCTGTGACCACAGGTCTTAAATGGCGCAAACTGAAGCCCTCACATCTGAAATATTATCTCGCAGTGCACTCTCAAACCAGATATCAAACCAGCACACTCATACACGAATCCACTGGCAGTTGTAGTCATTTTGTGCTGCCGTTAGGCCTAGCTGCTTCGACGTTTGCTATCAGGCTTCCCTGCGATTCGATGCCGCTATTTTTCATTTAAAGGATTCGCCGCTGTCGGCAATGGCGCTAACTACGCCTCTGTCATGCTTGAATGAATGTATAGTTTTTATTGGCGCAAGGGCCAGATATGGCCAAAGAGTGCCAGGTCTGCGGTGATGAGTTTGCAATGTAGGTATGAGATCTATGAAGTTGGTGTGGCGTGGCTGTAAAGGGGCCTTAAAAATAGTCGCTGTATAGTGCATAAAATCTTTCTGTAATAAGATTATGTCGATGACAAATAACGAATACTATGAACATTAAAATCCATCGTAAAAGAATGACGCAGAATAGAAAATATATGAGATGGTACAAATACCTGGAGCACTGTTGCCTCGCCAGAGCCCTTGAAACACAAGGGCCTAGAGGCACGTGCTATACGAAAGAACTATCACAGCGCCATCCTCTGAAGAGAGGAAACGCTACGAGCATGTGGGACTAACAGCATGCAACACAACATCTTTTAGATAACTTTGGACTGCGTTGGTGTCAAATAGAGGTTCTGGGCCGAGTAACATTACTGGATGAAGGGGAATGTGCTGCCAGTATGCCAAGGGAAAATGTTTCTTTCTCTCAGACTCGGCTTTCCGGCACTCCAGGAGGACGTGGAGGACGGTAAGCCTCTCCTCGCATCTACCGCAGGTTGGAGGGTCATTTCTGGTGAGTAGAAAATTATGGGTGCCAAATGTGTGTCCTATTCTGAGACGACAGAATAGGACATCTGCTCGGCGTGATTTTGTTACAGAGGGCCAGAATCCTAACAGTGGCTTTATCACGTGGAGCTTATTATTTGTTTCCGCGTCCCATAGGCGTTGCCAGTGGTTCCGTAGTTTCCTCCGTAAGAAGGGCTTCAGATCTGTGACAGGAACTGCAGCGGTGGGATTAGCAGAATGCGATGCAACTGACGTGGCCATCTGGTCCGCCAGAACATTACCTTCGATGCCCCTATGACCTGGCACCCAGCATATGATGACATGCTGGTTACCTATATACGCTTTACACAGAACGTAATAGAGTTCATTAATTACTGGATTTTTGTGGTTAGAGAATGACATCAAGGCCTTCACAACACTAAGGTAGTCCGTATATATGACTGATTTCTGGAGTTTTGATTTCCTGATATGCTTCACAGCCGACAATAGTGCGTAGGCCTCAGCCGTAAAGATACTAGTTTCCGGATGCAGTACATCGGTTTCCGAGAAGGATGGACCGACGGCTGCGTAGGACACCCCGTCGTGTGACTTCGATGCGTCTGTGTAGAACTCTCTGCAGGAGTGTTTGTGCTGGAGTTCCCGGAAATGCATGTGGATTTCAATCTCTGGAGCGTGTTTTGTAACTTGCATGAAAGATATATCGCACTGTATCAGCTGCCACTCCCAAGGAGGTAGCAGTATGGCTGGATGCATTAGGCGAAGCTCAAGGAGTGGAACATGCATTTCATGACTAAGCTCCCTCACACGCAGCGAGAAAGGCTGTCTTACGGAGGGACGATTATGAAAGAGTGTAGCACATGTCATCTCGTTAACGGTATTATAACACGGATGTTCAGGATTAGAGAGGACTTTCAGAAAATATGTTTGGCTGATGTATGTTCTCTGGAGATGAAGTGACCACTCATTCGATTCTGCATATAAACTTTCAACGGGACTTGTCCTGAAAGCGCCCGTGGCTAAGCGGATACCTAGATGGTGAACAGGGTCTAGCATCTTTAGCGCACTCGGGGTGGCAGAATCATAGATCACGGCGCCATAATCTAATCGTGACCGAATCAAGCTCTTATAAAGATACAATAAGCACTTCCTGTCACTACCCCACGTAGTCTGGGATAGAAGTTTCATTAGGTTAATTGTTTTCAGACATATTTCTTTAAGATGTTTAATGTGGGGGACGAAAGTGAGTCTATGGTCAAGTATAATACCTAGAAATTTGTGTTCTTTGTTTACAGGTATCTGTTGTCCACATAGTTCTAAGCAAGGATCTGGGATCAGGCCTCTTTTTCTTGTAAAAAGAACACAAGAACTTTTGTTAGGATTGATCTTAAATCCATTTTTGTCTGCCCACATTGACACTTTGTTCAGGCCATGCTGTACCTGTCTCTCGCAGACTGCGAGGTTACAAGATTTGACAACTATTTGAATGTCATCCACGTAGACAGAGTAAAAGACGGCCGGTGGTAATGAAGCGCGAAGCGCGTTCATCTTCACGATAAAAAGCGTGCAGCTGAGCACGCGTCCTTGGGGTACACCAGTTTCTTGTGTAAAAGGACGTGAGAGGACATTGCAGACGTTTACCCGGAAGGTGCGAGTGGACAAATAGTTTTCTATTAGGATTAGCATATTACCATGGATTCCCATTTCTGACAGGTCTCTCAAGATTCCGTAGCGCCACATTGTGTCGTATGCCTTCTCCATATCGAGGAATATGGACAGGAAAAACTTTGTGTACAAATGCGTCACGGATGTTTGCTTCAATACGTACAAGGTGATCAGTTGTGGAGCGCCCTTCCCTGAAGCCACACTGATAGGGATCAAGCATTTTTCTCTGTTCAAGGAAATGGATGAGTCGCCGATTAATCATTTTTTCAAATACCTTACAAAGGCAACGTGTGAGGGCTATCGGGCGGTAACTTGCCACTGAGGAAGGATCTTTGCCTTGTTTCAAAACAGGAACCACAATGGCTTCTTTCCATGCAGTTGGAAGGTATCCTGCAGCCCAAATGGTGTTGAAAATTGTGAGTAGTGTAACTTGGATGTCATTGTGTAGGTTTTTGATCATTTCATACATGATTCTGTCAGATCCCGGTGCAGAGCTCTTGCATGAGCTCAAGGCAGCTCTCAACTCGGCAATACTGAAAGGGCAGTTGTACGATTCATTCCGTAGACACTTTCTTTTGAGTGGCTTACATTCTTCTATTTGTTTATACTTCAGAAAGGATTTCGAATAATGTTTTGAACTTGACACGCTCTCAAAGTGCTCCCCAAGTGACTCTGCCTGGTCTTGCAGCGTATCACCCTGTGTGTTTACCAGAGGGAGTGAATATGTTTGTCGCCCTCTAATTCTATTTACGCGGTTCCAGACTTTCGCCTCATCTGTAAACGAGTTGATGCCGGATGAAAACTTTTGCCAACTCTCTCTTCTGGCCTGTCGGCGGGTTCTCCTGCCTTGAGATTTAACTTTCTTAAAGTTAACAAGATTCTCTGCAGTGGGCGAAGCGCGTAGCAACCCCCATGCTTTGTTCTGATTCCTACGTGCGATTCTGCATTCATCGTTCCACCACGGGACATGTCGTTTGCATGCCGAGCCACTTACTTCACGTATGCATTTAGATGCGGCATCTATAATGAAGGCTGTAAAGTACTCCACAGCAGCATCAATTTCTAATGAGGCCATGTCATCCCATGATATGCTAGTTAAGTTTCGGAATTTCTCCCAGTCTGCTGTGTCAATCTTCCACCTAGGAGCCTGTGGTGGATATTCGTTTTCTTTAAGTGTTCTTAATAGTATGGGGAAGTGGTTGCTTCCGTAAGGATTGTTCGTAACTTCCCATTCGAGTTCAGGCAGTATGGACGGGGAAACTATGCTCAGATCAATTGAAGAAAAGGTGTTGTTCGCAAGACAGTAATATGTGGGTTTCTTCTTATTCAGAAGGCACGCACCAGAAGAAAAAAGGAACTGTTCAACAAGACGACCTCGCGCATCTATACGAGAGTCGCCCCACAGGGAGCTGTGTGCATTGAAATCGCCAAGAACAACATAAGGTTCTGGCAATTGATCTATAAAGGATAATTCATGTTTCGTTAATTTGTAATGTGGGGGTATGTAAAGAGAGCTAATGGTGATGAGTTTGTTTAGGAGAACAGCTCGAACCGCCACTGCTTCAAGGGGCGTTCGTAGCTGTAAAGGTTGACACGCTATGCTTTTATGAATAAAAATGGCAACACCGCCTGATGACACGACAGCATCATCGCGATCTTTGCGAAATGTGACATACGGTCAGAGAAAGATTGTGTGTTGTGGTTTTAGGTGTGTTTCCTGTAGACACAGCACTTTTGGATTATATATATCAAAACGTTTATTAAAAAAAAAAAATGCAGAAAGCGAGTGGGTGGAGCCCCTAGTCCAGGGCCCCACTGGCGTGAGTGGTCCGCCGTGCTTGGTCGAGGAGCGCTAGTTGCATCTCCCGATCCTCGCTGGCGAGCCAAGTCTCCCACTGCTCCCTTCCGGAAAGTTTGCCGGCTATTTTTGGTGTATTAATTTTGGGTGGCCTGTTCTGGCAGTCCCACGTAATGTGGGCGAGAGTTGGCCGGCCTCCGCACCAAGCACAGCGAGCGCTGTACAGCGTTGGGTGAATGGAATTTTTCAAATAAAGGTTTGGAAATGTGTGCGTCTGTATTCGGCGCCAGTCATAAGAGTCCTACCTGGATAGGTCAGGGTGTGGTGGACTGTATTTTCTTCGCTCGCGCCGCTGGTGCTCAAGGATGTCTCGTGGTAAAAAGGGGTTTTCGTCAGAGTGGTCGGCCGCTCGGTTGATAAAAGCACGAGCTGCGCCATCCGCTCTCTCATTGCCCTCGAGTCCTGCGTGACCCGGGCACCAGATGATCATGTGTTTCTGCGTTAGGTTGGGTCCTAATAGTTGAGTGGTGCTGTGTGGTAGCCTCCCGGTGAGGAAGAGTCTACATGCGACTTGGGAATCTGTTAGAGTTATCGACGATTGTTCTACAGCGTCCTTAGTTTTAATAGCTAGCGCGATGGCTGAAGCTTCTGCGGTATTCGCAGATGCAACTCTAGCCGTGGCACAAGTCACAAGCCCTTGATTTGCGGCCGCTCCTACCACTGCGAGGGTGTATTTGTAAGCACCACACCAAGCGACATCTGTGTAGACTGTATCCGGGTTTCCACCGAATCGCTGCATCAACTTTCGAGCTCGAGCACTTCTACGTCCCCGGTGGTATTTCGGACTCATGTTCTTAGGAATTGGGGCTACTATGATCCTTTCACGAAGGACTTAGGGCAGAGATTCGAGTTCTTCTCCCACATACTGTGGACGAGTAGGGTAACCCACGCAGCAAAGTAATTTTCTGCCAGAGGAAGTTAAGCTAAGCCTCTCCCGTTGAGATATGAGCGCCGCTGCCCGTAGCTCCTCGTAGTTATTGTGAATCCCGAGGGCCAGCAGGCGTTCAGTAGAGGTTCCCTGTGGTAGGCCGAGAGCCGCTTTGTACGACGTTCTGATCAACGCATCTAGGGCCTTTAGTTCTGTTTTCGTGGGGTCCTGGAAAGGGAGGCTATATATGAGACGACTTAGCACAAAAGCCTGAACAAGCCGGATCGTCTCTGTTTCCTTGAAACCTTTTCGGTGATAAGTTACTCTACGAATCATACGGGAGATCTGTTTCACCATAGTCCTAAGGGTTTTAATGGTGTGGTCTAATTGTTTGTTGCTTTGCAGCCATAGTCCAAGGACTCGCATTTTCTGGACCTCCCTTATCTGGCTGTCTCCTAGAAAGAGGTTGACCAGCTCGCAAGTTTGACGGCCTCGACCTCGTGTCCTGATAAATTCTGATTTATCGGGAGCACAGCTCATTCCCCTGCTGTGAGCGAAGGTTTCAACAACGGTCGCTGCTTCTTGCAGGATTTCTTCTTTTTGTCCTAACGAGCCGCTGGTTGCCCATAGGGTAATATCGTCTGCATATAACGCGTACCCTAGCCCAGGTATGACGTCGAGTGTTTTGGCTAAGCGTCTCATGCCGATATTGAAAAGAAGGGGGGAGAGTATCGCCCCTTGCGGTGTACCTCTATTGGGCATGGGAAAAGGTTCTGAGCGCGTAGTGCCAATGCCTATTGTCGCGATGCGAGAGGTCAGGAAAGAGCGGGCGTAATCATAGATTCTTTGTCCACAACCGATGTCATTTAGCTCAGATAAGATAAGTTCATGTGAAATAGTGTCGAATGCGCTTTTCAAATCAAGAGCCAGGACGAGATGTTCCGCACCAACCGTGGTGTTGCAAAGAACCTCTTCGCGAAGTAGCAGGAAAACATCCTGTGCCGACAAATGTTGGCGAAAGCCGAATATGTTTGTAGGAAATAGGTTGCGGTCTTCAATGTAAGACGTGAGACGTGTGTGGATCACCTTCTCAAATAATTTGCCAAGACAGGAGGTTAGTGATATCGGCCTGAGATTTTGTAGATCATGAGGTTTTCCTGCTTTCGGAATAAGGACGATTTTGGCCTCCTTCCACTGTTGCGGAACTATGCCCTTCTCCCATATCTGTTCATTAAAATACCGGGTAAGCTGTTCTAGATGCTCGTCGCTCAGGTTCCGGATCATAGAATTTGTGAGCTGATCTGGTCCTGGAGCAGTATTTCTCTTCGCAGCTTGCGCTGCCGCGAAGAGTTCTGCCTTAGTTATCGGAGCGTCTAGCACCGCGTTTTCTTGCCCTTGGTATGGCAAGGTGCATGGGGGAGTGAGAACTGCTCCTACGTACTTCTCTTTAAGCTCAGTGAGGAGGGCCTGATCTGTTCCTGAAAATTCTCCGGCAAGTTTTTGAAGGGTGCAGTTATTGGCCGTTTTTGTTTTTCCTGGTTCCATTATGCTGCGAAGTGTCGCCCATGTCTTGGAGGTGTGTAACGTTTCGCGAAGTGAGTCACAAAAGCTCGCCCAACTCGCTGTCTCTAACTGCTGTGCGTAAGCGTTTGCCCGCTCTGATATTTCAGCAATTCTGTGGCGCAGTTTGCGATTAAGTCGCTGTTTTTTCCATCGTTTAGTTAGCCCTCTTCTGGCTTCCCACATATGTAGCAGATGGTTGTCAACTACCGGCGTTTCCGCTGTGAGCGCTAGCCGCTTATATGTTGCTTTATGAGCGTCTCGTATGTGTGTTGCCCACTCTTCAGCGTTCTCAGGTGATATCTCCGGCATGGGGATTTTGCGATAATTTACCCAGTTCGTGATTACCACCTGGCCACAGGGTCGCCGAATTTTTGGGGAGCCTACCGACACGCTGATAATGAAATGGTCACTGCCTAGATTCTCTCCTAGATTGGTCCAGAATACCTCGTCGACATTATTTGTGAACGTGAGATCTGGAAAGGCGTCTGCACTGACGCTGTTACCTAATCTCGTCGGGTTTTGAGGGACAATGATGAGTTGGAGATCATATGCTTCGGCCGCTCGCTCGAGCTCCCGGCCTTTGGGGGTGTCTGTTCGGTAACCCCAGCTGGTGTGAGGAGCATTGAAGTCCCCAAGGAGCAGTAGTCTATCCTGGGTGCCGGTGTGACCCATGACGTACCGAATGATGGCCTCAAAATCGGCCCTCCTTTCTTTAGGTGGGCTATACACGTTCGTGATTATGGCTTTGCCTTGCTATGCTTCTGCGGTAGTATTGTTATAATTTGGTGGTTGATGCTGCTAGTCGCCAGATAATCTATACTGATTGCTATGTCCTTGAGCACCATCGTAGCGACCTTAGGGTAGTCTGGGCGGGATATCGTCAATCCAGTCAATCTGACCGGCTTGTTACCGATCTCTTGCAAACAAATAACATCAGGTTTGACTGGCACCGTGTTAATATATTGTTGTAGAGCTGCCGCCTGTTTGTGGAAGGTGCGGCAGTTCCATTGCCAAATTTCGAGATATTCGTGATGTGCTCGCGTTCTACTCGCCATGAATAGTGCTTTCGCTGTCCGAGGTCGGTATGGGTCGCGGACGGCGGTTAGATTGAGCACTGGGGCTAATGCTGGCTCGCTTACGAGCCGCGCTCTTTGCACTGGCCACGGATTCATCGACGTTAAGTTTTTGGGCTTTGAAATTCTGCGTACATCTGCTGCTGAAAATTTTGCATAGTTTGTAATTGATGCACAACTTGTTGGAGTGTGACCTCCATAGAATGCGGCATCGTTATAACCTCGAGAGGCGTGCCTGCTGCTTTAGTATGGGCTGTTTTGTTCGTTTCGGTACAGCGACTAGCTTTGAGGGAGGCCAACTCTCGCTTAATTTCTGCCAAGCTCTCGCGGAGAAGCTTGTTCTCGTTAATGATCTTCCGATATTCGGGATTTTCTGTTACAGGAGCAGTAGGAGAAACGACTCGTGCCCAGCTTACCGTGTTATCTTGTGGCGCTTGCTTGGTCACAGTGCCGAAAGCCCCCGATTTAGGCGATTTTGGTGATTGGGAATGAGGTGGGTTTTTGGGATTGGAGTTCTTTCGGGTCCCCGATCTTGACCTAAATCGACGGCGAGTCTCTGGTACCTCCGGCGAGGGATCCGATGCGGATTCTCCATCATCGGAACTGAACCAACGTAGGCGTTGAGGTGGCTTCGTTGAACTGTCCTTCCGGGTAGTCCGTTGAACGCCAGTCCTCGGCGTTCTCTTGCTTTGGGGTTTGAGACGTTTCTTACAACTTCGGTCTCCTGTCATGTGACCCTCCCCACAGGCTGCACACTTGGGAGTGCACTCATGTCCGGCTACAGGGTCCCGTTGTCCACACGTACGACATACTGGAGTGTCCGGCTGGGGACAGACGTCCGATCGGTGACCGATTTGGTGACACACTTTGCACACCTGAGTGGTAATTTTGTAGGGATAGCAAGCAAGTTCTCTGCCGTTGTAGTAGACGTACCGCGGCGTAATTCCTCCAAAAAAGGTGATAACGGCCGTTTTAGTGTTACAGAACATGCGCGCTTGGAGAATTTCAACCCCTTGCGTGCGTATGCGTAGATTCACTTTTAGCGTTTCAGGCGTCGTGTGCGGGTCCAAGCCGTGAATGACACCCTTGGTTGTCCCGTCACTTGTCGCTACGTAGGCGTTGACCGAGTGAGGCTGGCCGTTGATGTTAAGCATTGCAATACGTCTAACGCAGTCCGCCACTGTCTGGTGCGGCGTGGACACGATAAAGATGTTGGAGCCCAGCTTGATTCTGAGCAGAAATTGCTCACCTGATATTTGCCCGTTGCATGCAGCAATCATGGCATCCGCCAGTAGTGGACTAGTCAGGTTCTTGACCGGTAGCCCTTGATGCGGTCGCACCACTATCTTGAAATCATCCTTTGGCAGGGGGGTAACCGCCTGTATGCTGGTTTGTGTTTAGATTTTCCGGTTGCTTGACCAGCGGAAACTTGCTGATTCTTCAAGGTCCCCGAATATTCCAGTGCTCTGGTCTTCTTCTCTTTCGCATCGTTTTTTTTTCTGCCGAAGCGTGAGGACCGTCTGCCAGTCCCCATCTGTTTGACTTTGGCTCTCTGTCCCGGCGTTCTGGTCGCTGGGTCCTTTTGGTGTCGTGAGGTTGGGAGCAGCGGAGTCTTGAAAATCCATGTTGTCAAGGTCCTGGCGGCGCGTGTCCGTCACCCGCGAGGGTCCGGGACGCGCAGTTGCGTCGGGCGGTTGATTTGCAAGAGCCATCGAGCGGTCGGTGGGAAACGGCGAGAAAGCCGCTTCCCATATGACTCCCGGCGAAAGCGGCCCGGGCAAGGGCGGTCGGTGAAGGTTGCGTCGTCTCGGTGGTTTGCTAGTCGCAAAGCTAACCGAATACATCAAAGGACACTGGCAATCCCATCCTATTCAATGTTGCCATGATTGGACTGGCCCGACAACTAGACCAAATCGACGGCATACGCCACGCCATGTACGCCGACGATATCACTGTATGGGTCACCAAAGGCTCACTCAGGGAAAAGGAAGAAATATTACAAGAAGCTGCGACATGCGTAGAGGCATATGTCAAGGCAAGAGGTCTAGCCTGCTCAACGGAGAAGTCCGAGCTCCTAAGAGTATGGCGAGGCAAGAAGAATCGCACCGTCCCAGAGGAAGTAAACATGAAGTTGAACATCCACCTCGAGGGACAGCCAATCCCGGAGAAGACGCTCATCAGGATATTAGGAATGTGGATACAATCAAACCAACGATGTACCCACACCCTAACACTACTTAAAACTGCAGCCAACCAAGTGGCCCGCATGATAACGCGGGTCTCGCGGAAAAGACACGGCATGAAGGAAGCAGACACACTCAAACTGGTCAGAAGCCTGGTGGTCAGTAGGGTGACGTACAGCCTCCCGTACTACCACTGTACGAAGCACGAAATGCAACAAGCGGACGCAATCCTGAGGAAAGCCCTCAAGACGGCGCTCCACCTACCGCAGTCAACATCGACCGACAAACTCCTGGCCCTGGGGCTACACAACAGTCTCGAGGAGCTCCAAGTAGCGCAGATAATCGCGCAAATGCAAAGACTAAAGCTATCGGCAACGGGCAGAAGACTCTTGAGCAGATACGGCGGTGAAGCTACCATAAAGGAGACACAAAGCACGGAGACGATACCGGACGAATACAGAAACACCATCAAAGTAGCACCGATACCCAGCAATATGGACCCGAACCTACACATGGCACGAAGACAAGCAAGAGCAGAGTATGTACAAAGAACACTGGCAACTAGACACGACACAGTATACGTAGACGCCGCTACCTACACTCAGGACAGAAACCACAAGAAAAGCAAAGTCGCAACGGTGATCAACTCGGACCTAAAAGAAATCACCAGCGCATCAATTCGGAACTGTACGGTGGTTGAGGCCGAAGAGGCAGCCGTGGCTCTAGCGGCAGCGGAGGGCTACCGATCCAACAAGTCCTTAACCATACTCAGACTCCCAAGCAGCATGCCGCAACTACCTAAACGGCAGAATCAGCCGCAGCGCACTCCGCATCCTCCGTTCAAGTGGCAAAACCATCAACAACCAGGCCAAACACACGATAGTTTGGGTGCCGGGACATACCGACATTACGGGAAATCAGGAGGCGGATAGGATAGCTCGAGGGCACGCAACAAACCGAGCATCCAACAATCCCGACCCCGCTGAGGAACCCGAGCCGGTAGCCCAAAGCTATTCAGAGATACTAGACTACTACCGAGGCATCAGACGAAAATACCCGCCCCCTCACAAACAACTAAATAGAGAAGACGCCGTAGCACGGCGACAGCTACAAACGGGAACATTCCCGTGCCTAAACATGCTAAGCAAGATCTACCCCACGCAGTACGAGAGCAAGTGCCCATGGTGTGGAAACAAACCAACCCTATACCATACCACATGGGCTTGCCAGAAAACAGATGGGCTAGCCATAATAAAAAACCCGAGTGCGGAACAGTGGGAGAGGATGCTATCCAGCGACATTCTGAAAGTCCAACAAGGACTAGTAAGGCGTGCACGCAGGGCAGCTACCCTCAGCGGAGCCCTGGACTAGGGGAACCGACCCTGGAGAGAAGATGGAAGACTCCATCTGAAGCTGCAAAAATCACTGCAACATAGAGCAAATAAACGTTTTTCATCATCATCGATGGTTGGGGAGCGCGCCGACGACACGTCCGTTCCCTTCCAAGGCGAAACTCATTCTCCTTTTGGATTACGTTTTCGTATAAGCTCTTGCACACAATCAAGGTTCCTAAGAAGACCTCTGACATTCCATTGAATTATTTGCGAATCCATATTTGAAGTAAATTGGTGCTGTGTAAACAGAAACACAAGTGATGCATTAGGTTACAGTGCTCTTTCGAGGCCCTGTAACCGGGGTTTTGCTTTTTCTGAAGCGTTCGAGGGAGCCTCGCCGCTCCTTAGGCGCTTGGTGCGCCTTGAGGATAGGTGTAGTGTCCATTGCCTCTTGTGAGGCGCCGGACACGTGCTCTTGCGAGCGAGAAGTTTCCCCAGAGAGTCTCGCCTTGGAGGGCAAGACCCCTGCGCCCACCAGCCCAGAGGTCGATGGGGCTCCCTGAGGGATCTGGTTGCGCCGGCTGTTGCCAGCGCTGGAAGAGGCCGGGGAGGTTGGGGCATCGGCTGCGCCCACCTTCAGGGTTGGTAGTCCCTTCTGCTCAATTGGTGGAGCAGCGCTAGCTGCGACCACCGTGGGGGCAGATGGCGTAACTGCCGACTCACTGCTTGTGGGTCGGACAGCCGCCGGAGGCCGTTGTGATTCTGCCCCCTGACGCGCCACTTCGGCAAAGCTTTTCTTTGGCAGGTATGCTACCCGCCTTCGTGCCTCTTTGAACGATATATTCTCTTTTACCTTTATCGTTAGTATTTCTTTTTCCTTCTTCCAGGAGGGGCACGACTGCGAGTACGCGGCGTGATCCCCGTCACAGTTTACACAGTGGAGAGAGTTCTTACAAGCTTCAGTGGCGTGTTCAAGGGCACTGCATTTCGCACATGTTTGGCGGCCCCGGCAGCTCTGCGAACTGTGGCCGAAACGCTGGCATTTGAAGCATCTTAGGGGATTTGGCACATATGGTCTGACACGGAGCTTGATGTACTCGGCCTCTACAGGCTCGGGCAGAATACTTGAACCGAATGTGAGTATTAGGTGCTTGGTCACAATTTCTTTACCATCCCGCCTCAGCTTAATTCTCTTGACGTTGACAACATTCTGCTCACTGAAGCTCTCCAGGAGCTCAGCCTCTGTCAGCTGGAGCAAATCATCATCCGAGACAACGCCGCGGGTGGTGTTCAGAGTACGGTGTGGAGTTACTGTCACGGGAACATCTCCAAATGATACTAGACTGGACAACTTTTCGTGTTGTTTCTGATCATGCAGCTCTAATAGGAGATCACCACTTGCCAGCCTTGATACCTTGTAGCCTGGACCAAGGACATCAGTTAGAGACTTGGAAACTAGAAAAGGGGAAATGTTTCGTACTTGTTTATCGGATTTTTCTGAGTGGATCACATGGTACCGTGGGAAGTTCGGTCTTTGACGTCCAAGGAACTGGAAAACTTCATCGGTGCGCCCTCTTTTATGAGGGCGATCAGGAAGCGGAGGGAAGGAGGTTGCCATAAAGGAATTGAATTTTCGGCAATAACGCCAGCCACCCATCGTGGAGCCCTACAAGGGGACGTTACAGGGACTGTAAAAACACGTCCTGCAAACGCCAGCTGTACGTTATCATTATAACCAAATATGAGATAACCTGGGTTGGTTATTCACACAAGGTTAACCCTTGCTGCCTGGAAAATTAGAAGTGAGCGGAAGCTAGGAGAAGACAGGAAAGATGAAAAGTGAGAGAAAGACGAAGGTTGGAGGGAGAGCGAGAGACAGGAAAAGGCAACTACCGATTTCCCCCGGGTGAGTCAGTCCGGGGGCCTTAAAGGCCCCCGGACTGGCCTCCGCCGAAGGCCTCCACCGAGGGGCCTTAAAGGTCCAAACACCTGGCATCGGCTCAACCCCCAGGATCCCCCTTTCCCCGGACACGGCTAAGCCGCGCACGGCTACACGCGGGAGGGGCCAACCCTCGTGTGCTCGAGTACGTGGTGTCAACACACCAAACGCCTGCTGACGCAGACGCCCCTGCGGGGGTGTCATGCTTGCCCATCATGTCGAAATGCTGGAAGAACAGCAAAAGTTGCTGCATACTCCGAGTTCGCGACTGTCAGCTTCTCCGCAATGCAATAGTGTTTTGCGGCCAAGCCAAAGCAATGTATTGCTGTGAAGCATACCAAGAGTCCTAAGGGGCCACTGTCACGGGACGAAATGTGTTCCTGAATTTACACCCATGCGCTCGCCGTGTCCTGTCACAGTACGAGCACTGAAATGCCTGAAAGTGTACTGACAGACCTTTACAACAATTTTGGACGTGGCTATGGCGATTTGAGCCCTTGAGGGCTGTAAAAGGCATACATTCATTTATTAGGACTGCCCGATTTTTTGGACATTCTTGGGGGCCATAGGGAGCCGCCAAAATCAAACATTGACTGTAGCAACAGCAGCTCACAAAAATTGTGATTTCGCTTAAACAAGGCCAAAATATTTGAATATGAAAGTTTGCCTCTACCTTCTACAACCAGAATTATATACAAGTGGAGTGCGCTGTTAAATTACTCATTTGTCATAGACATAGGGCCTGGGTGTTTGTCACATTTGAGTTTGGTGAGTTTTTTTTATATTCCTGCTAACATCACAATAACTGAAAATAAAAATAAACCGTGGCTCAATAAGTCCCTTCACTTACTCAGAAACAAAAAGAAACGTATTTACAGAACTGCAAAACAAACTGATACCACGTCAGCTTGGGAAAAGTATCTCGACTGTTTAAATTCCTACTGCTTCGCTCTCAGTTTAGCTAAAAATAAGTACTTTTCTCGAGACCTTCCTTCATGACTGAAATCTAATCCTAGAAAGTTCTGGCAAATTTTTTCTCCTGAATGCCATACCAATGACATTCCATTACACAATGAAAACAATACCCCTATTCCTAACAGTGAGTGCACAAGTTCTCAATAAATTCTTTTCATCCATATTCACAAAATAAAGTATCGCTAATTTGCCCATTATTGCAGACCTAGATTACTGGTACATGGAACCTATTGACACTTCTAAATTACTAAAGAATACAGTCTCAGTATCTAGCTGATCTTTATTCCATATTTCCCATCAATCCTTGTCGACAGGTCCAATTATCCAAGATTGGAAAACCGCCAAAGTCATGCCCATCTTAAACGACTATAAAAACTTGGCTGAAAACTACCGACCGACACCACTGATGTACATATGCAGTAAAATGATGGAACATATTATTGCATCGCATGCTTACCATCACCTAGAATCAAACAACTTCTTTTTTTATAATCAGTATGGTTTCAGATGAGCTTTATTGTACAAAATGCAATTGCTTGAATTTACGACAGATCCACATTTTGACATGGACTCAAACCTTTAAACTGATTGCGTCTTTGTGGATTTTTCTAAAGCTTTCGACCATATAGCCCGTTGTTGCCTGCTTTTGAAATTATCAACATTAAAACTTGATTCACTAACTTTACACTGGCTTCATAATTTCCTTTCAAACAGGCAGCAGTTTACTTTTGCTAACAGGTTCTCTTTGCCCCTTTTTTATGTTTCTTCCAGTGTGCCACAAGGAAGCGTTCTTGGTCCCTTAATTTTTCTAATCTACTTATCATGCATGCGAATATTCGCTGATGACTGCGTTATCTATCATTCCGTTAACAGCTCTGATGACCACCAGATCCTCTAAAATTATCTTAACCAAATACCTAATTGGTGTGACATCTGGCTAATGACTCTAAATACATCATAATGTAGAGTGCTCTGCTTCAGGTGCAGACGCTCTAACTCTGACTATTCCTACTGGATCAAAATGTCCCATTATCTCGGGCCTCATCATTAAAATATCTAGGGGTAAATATCTTGAAAACCTCTTTGACCCCTTCTCGATCACTGGGTTACCTCCACCACAACCTTCAAAACTCGCCTACACTTATATATAGACTCGCATTTCAAACATTCGCTTGACCACGGCTTTAATTCGCCGTTCTGGTCTAATCTTCCCACCAAAATTACTTAAATCTTTCATTATCGCGAGAAAATGTTCGTTTTTTATGTCTCGGAAAAAAATTAGTTACCACCACAAATAATACCTCAGTACACATTACAGCATAGCATATGATGCATAATGAAATGCCCTTTCCAAAAACGTATGTTGCCAAACAAAAAAAGAACGTATTAGGTAAAACAAAGCGCCATTTTAGCTGCCGGTTGACAAAAACAACACTAAAGAAACATGATATCCACAAAAACATTAATATCAAAGGAAATTCAGAATAAACATTTCAAAGATAAATAAACCTAGGAATAGTGTCTAAAAAAATAAATGCTCAGTACACCGCCGTTATTCGGATACAAAAAAGAAACTATGACCACTTCATCACTCATGCCATGCGGTGAAGCAGTTCCTGGTTTTTGTGAAGCATAGATGCACTCTGCGCTTTTCCCACAAAATGTCTGGTTTTTTTCTTCAACTTTGCGGTCCTCGTAACACATTTTGCAGTTCCGCCTTTTCGGCAGCTTCTGAGGATGGTCCGATGAGAAGTCCAAGGAACGCACTTCACCAGTTCGTCTAGAGTCATGCACCTCTTCCAGGACCGACTGCTCTCAGTGTAGCTGGACAACTACAAGATTATTCATCCAAGCACATCTGCTTACATTTTTGCAGATGGTCTTTATCACCTCTCCAGAGAAGAAGAGTAGAAAGAAATCCCACGCCATTGTAAACTGTCTTGCGCTGATCCATAGTGCTGGGCCAAAATGTCCTATGCAGCCTTCTTGGCATGAACGGAAGTTTCTTTACTGCCGAACAGCTGCGGATGTCCCATGCTGGCTCAAAACACTGTCGCCATCAGAGCTTGCATGTGCTTTGCTGTCATCTTCAGAATCATAACTCGAGTCATCACTAAATTGAAGTGCAAGAGCAGCATAGTTTCGAGCACGACGCTTTCCTCGCGATGCAGCCACGCGGGAAAATGCCATGAGAGCGACTTTCGATAACTGCGCAGTGACACCGGCAGCGCCCCTTGCCGGGATTTTACGAGAAGCGATACCTAAACTCTTGGAAACTGGTTGAATATGCCAGGTCCACATGTTGGACATGCAGTAGAGCTTCAGAAATACACTTTGGCAGAATAAATCGACTCGGACTCCAAACTAAAGCTCACTAGTGAACAGCTGGTGAAATTTTCGGTTAATTATCACCACTCCACACTGTCGGACGGTAAAGCCGGTGATATAATTTAATTCTTGACTTGATGGGAGTCATTCCATTACAAAATTTTGATGCTAAGGTGGCATAATTGTGAACGGCATGCTTTTTTCTCTAGCGTGGCAGAAGCTGACAGCCACGCCTCTTTTCGCTGCAACATATGCATATTAGTTCACAAAAACGTCTGTCAGAAATCACAACCTCATCGGATCGCGAAAATTTAAACTGATTCTGAAGGTGCAGTGCCTGTACTAACTACTGGATGGCGTTAAGTAGATAAGGAAGGGCGCCAACGTGTTCAAATCGGTGATCTAAAGCATCAATCACTGGCGATCGATTTGAATAGACGTGGCAACAAGAGAGCTAGTTAAGGTGGCGGTCCCACTCCGGCAGCATGCGCTCTGCATTTTAGTCATTGTTTGCGGACGCGCTGTGCTTTCTGCACTCATTGGATTTTTGTGAATTATATTGCATTAGAAAGCTTACGTTCTGTACTTTCCAATGACACCTAGTATCATCGCCTAGCCTGAAGTGTTACTTGATGGCAATCAAAACAGTGTGAGCAAAAAACGTTTTTTTTTTGCTGTACCAGTCTCTTGTAATGCGTTTCTCGCAAAACTGTTCAACATAACAAAACGTAGTTTGCTGTGGCTTTAAATGAAATGTTATACAAAATTTCTATGAAGAGATATTGCGTGTAAAGCAATTGGAAATTTATATAGACCCTAATAAAAATGGCAAAAGAATAAAAGTTTATGAATGAACATCTTTTTCCTTTTTAACACAGAACAACAATATTTAGTCGTTTTCTAGGTTACAGTGCACATATCTATGCAAGGTTGTTTTGTGTTCTGATGAACATGAGTAACATGAGTAATACATGTTCTGATGAACATGTATTACTTCAAATTGTTAACTGATGGCTATACATGGTCACACATTACCGAAGGAGAGGCAAGACTATTCAAGCTCAAACTCTCAAATGTTCAATAACCAAGCAGCATGCCCTTCTCTGCGATTGTATGAAGAGAAAATTGTCTTATGCTGATTACGAAATCTACAAGGGAGCAGTCAAATAAGCAAATTTTTCTGCTGGCCAGGTGTATGCTAATTGACATTCTTTTTCATGTACATGCTAATTCACAACGAGTTCTGCACATTAGTATTATCATACAATGCCTTGTAATTACAGTGAAACCTCGTTAAACCGTAGTTGGCCGGAGCTCAGAAAAAGTATGTACTAAACGGTAGTACTGCTAAACCGAAATAGCATGAGATCGCCCACTTACCTGTCAAAAACGGAACTCAGAGAGAGAGCAATGAAAGAGAAAAAAAAGACATTCAGTATTTATTCACTTCGCTCGACAAAAGTGTTATTTTCGTTTGATGCCGCCGCGGCATAGCAGCAATGATAGCGGCCTCAAACTTAGCGAAGCTGCGAGCCACATTTTCAGCCAGCCACCTCTTCTCGGCAAACACTCGCATAGCAGATTCCTCGATGGCGTTGCATGTTCTCCGTGCACACGGGCAGTAGCATGGCAGAAGTCATGGGGCGCCTTTTTCATTGTGGGGTGCTGTTCTCGTCGCGACGATTGCATTGATGAGGCTAACGTAACGGGCAGCTTCTGCGACTGTCGGGCCTGAATCGCCCGTGCTGTTGCTTTCCGTGTCATCCTCATCACTGTCGCTAGTCGACACTTCAGCAACAACAGAGGCAACGATGGCGAAAAGTCGAACCCCGTAGCCAACACCTCTCCATGGCCGCAGCTGCACTGCCGAGCAACTTCTTCGCATTTCAAATGCCACACACCATAGTTAACAGTAGATCCCTGTCGCCTGCCAGCGCCGACTTCTTCGTGGCACGTTCGATAGCACGAACGATGTCTAACTATGCTGAGAAACCAGTCTCTTTTTTATTTAAGCTTCGGCATGACGCGAGTCCTTCTTTGCATGATGCCACAATGCTCTCTAGCACGGTGCCGAAATGATGTTGATATTCATGTGGCTTCACATGCAAACGCACAGGGCACTTGGAGGCCGCTGTTCTAATATCTGAGGCTTGTTGTTCTGCCGGGCCGTCCGATGGAGACGACGGTTTGACGAAAAGTGTAAACACTATGTGTTAACCGATACATACGCAATAATAATAATAATAATAATAATAATATGTGGTGTTTAATGGCGCAAGGGCCAAGTATGGCCAAAGAGCGCCATGCCAAAAGGTAATTTTAACAATGTATTGTGAATGCAGTGGAGCAAAACTGCGAGTCGGCCTAGTTGGAACAGATTCATATTAAAACTTTTTGTGCGCAAACAAACAGGGACGAAGAATAGGGGCAACACAAGGACGAGCGCTTTCTAACAACTGGTTTTTATTTTTGAAGAACTACCTGCTTAAATACCAACAGATCTGCGCGATTTAGTCAACAGAGCACGCCTATAGCGCATATGATGCCCGCAGATCTGCGTGATCAATTCAAAAGAGCAACGTCAATATTACATATAACACTTGTGATAAAAAGACATGGACAAAAGCCACCCGGTCATACTAAAAACAGCAAGGTGCATAAAACAACCACTTACAATGAAATGCGTTAAAGATGTGATGATAGAAGCACATTTTCTTTATCTAACAATGAAACAGAAGGATGGCTGATGCATTTTTCTTTTTGTTTTTTCAATCCAGTGTGCTTCCACGATTTCCCTAGCGGTTTGATTTCTATGCCTATACAAAATGTCTGTGCTAGTAAGACAAGGGGAGCAATCATGTTCTTGGCAATGCATTGCCAAATGCGTACTAGGGCGACCTTTCAAACTAGACAAGTGCTCCCTTAACCTCGTGTTAATGCATCTCCCAGTCTGCCCTACGTACACATGACCACACGTCATAGGAATCTGGTAAACAACGTTCTTCGCGCAATCAACAAATTGGTTCTTGCGCGGATGTTTAACACTACATTCTTTCTTTACATCATCCTTACTTTCGAACTTCTTCTTAACCTTGGAACACACACTACCTATCTTGTTTTTTGTCGAAAATACCACTTTTACTTCATAACTACCAGCCACCTTTTTAAGTCTGTGTGAAAGGCCGTGCACATACGGAATCACTGAAACCTTGGAAGCTACATCCTTCTGCCTTTGATTCTTTGTGCATTGTCCTTTATCCTTTTTAAGTTCTTTCATTAGTCTAGCGCACGACGCCAGCATCACAGCGAGCGGGTACCCAGCCTTTCTCAACCTATCAACTTGCTCAAAAAATGCAATCTTTACAGTGTGGTGACATGACTTCAACAACGCTGACCGGAAACACGAAATGACTATCCCATCCTTCACAAGCCTGGAATGGTTTGAGGCATAGTTCATTAGCGGTTTTCCAGCTCGGGGTGAGAATGACCAACACACATGTTCCGGTAGGAATGTTAACTTGACATCAAGAAACTGTAGCTTATTATCTACCGGTACTTCCGAAGTAAATGTTAAGCCCTTGCCCAGAGAATTGAAGGCTTCTACAACCCGAAGCGCTCGTCCTTGTGTTGCCCCTATTCTTCGTCCCTGTTTGTTTGCGCACAAAAAGCTTTAATATGAATGCAGTGGATAGTGGATTTATCATGGTAAATGTGACATGGCTGTAAAAAGGCCTAAAAACTGTCGCTGTAAATGTCGTAAAATAAATATGTACTAAAATGATGACACTGATTAGCGCATGAACGATGGCAATTGGGTTTCGTTAAAAAACATGATGGAACAAGACAACACAACAGTGATAGTAGAACCTCAAGAGAGCCCTTTTATTAGAAGGGCTGTTAGTCGTGTGCTAAAAATTTCCTGTCCAAATGATTTTGAGAGTATCTGTTTCCAATAAAAACTGTAAGACTAATTTCATGTTAAAAAGCAATAAGCTGGTACGGTTTATGTGGATACAAAACACATTATGTTCAATAGCCGCTCAGTCAGGGATTTGACTTTACTACTTTTAAAACAAAACTACTGTTTAAGCGGGTACGGCTTAACAAGGTTTTACTGTACTAGCACTCACGAGTTTTGTTAAAGGGACCCTGAAACGATTTTGACGATTTTCTACAAATGTACTGAGTTGTTAGAGTAGGTCCTTCTGATCATTAATTGACACATCTAAGTGCTCCACATAAAGCGTGTAATTTATTATACCATTTTAAAAATGCACATCACTGCTGATCACAGCACACTGCCCGGCGGAATTTTAAGCCGCCCCTACCCATATGACGGAAATCACCCATATGACGTCATTGGGGCGAGCTATCCGATTGGCTGACCAGGGCGTGTGATCGATAACTTTTCCAACTTTATGATAACCAAATGATGTTTGTAATAGTTGGAATGTTAGTTAATTTGTTTTCATAAAAAAAGTAACATAAAGAGAATGCACAAGAACGATTTTTCAGTACACTTAAGCACTTCCAGCACACAGCAAGTGTCGTCTGCTTGTGTTACAACGTGCGCCGTCTTTGACGAGAGCTCCGCCATCAGTGTCGGTCTGTCTTTTCGCGAGCAGTATGATTCGACATTGTTGCATTGTGGACTGCAAACATAGTGACTGGCAATATGTCAAGCTGCGACATCGTGTCCCTCTGTAAGCCAGTAGACGAGCGGACTGGCTGCAGCGCATTGGACTGCCGCTATCCGATGGGCGCCACGATTTGCGCGATTGCGGCCATCACTTTACACCGGAAGATTACTAACGCAATAGCGTTTCACGAGTCCGGTATTAGGGTAAACGCAAGCGCAAGGGGGATAGGGCCTGGCCGTGTCCCCTTGCGTGTCGTTTCAGGGGATTAACAGAAGCGCAAATGTGAATGGTCTGCACGGTGCAGCCACCTGGTGGCATAGAGCTCAACTACACACAGTACCAGTAACAAAATGTATTCTTCTTTGCTGCTGGTGTAAATTTTTCGCAGGAGTGTAATTGTTAACACGTTGTTTTTGTAAATGTTTAAAATGTTTTACACTTGGTTAGAGCAATATTAGCTCTTTTTTTGGCTGGTTAAGCTCTGCGCCAACGGGTGGCTGGACCGTGGAGACCGATCAGGCAGCTCACGTACGTCTACGCTAAAGTTCCTTCATCAGCTTGAGTTTATGCCGTCACCGTTCCGTCGAAACTTTCTGCTAGTGTGTTATTACCGGAATACCAGACACGTTCGGCGCTACGACAGAATGGTCACAATGCATGCTGCTTCGATAGCTCTCGCTTGGGGTTCGCGACCAAGCTGCTAACGGAGATGTTTCGCGCTGCGGGGGCGGGCTCCAAAACAACCGGAAGTGGACGATGTGACATTGCATCGTGACGCAGAACCAGTGAAGGTGGAGATTAGCCCCGATCGCTCGGCAAATGAGCTGAGGAGGAAAAGCATGGCTAGGGAGGAGGGTAACTTGTAATTGCTTGTAGCTCCATTAATACATAACGCTTCACTTAAATTGTGGTGCGAATGTTCTACTTAAGCTGTACCCTATGCGTCTACAAAATTTGTCTGAACCGTTTCAGGGGCCCTTTAAGCAGTGCTTGAAACAAAATATTTCCAATAAATAATAAATCTCACAGGCGTTTTTTGCTGGTGGTGCTATCTGTGCAAAAGAATATTGCGCTGTTTCACGTCAGTTCCAACATTTGTCAAATGTGATGCCACTAAACATTACAAAGCGGGCAAAACACGGATGGATCCTTTCTCCAGATTTGAGTGTTTGACTCAGTCTAGTCGTCGCAGCTACCCCATATTCCTTTAAGCACATGTGTCTGACACCAGGCCATCTATGTGGTCCTAAGGCAGCTCACTCAATTATGGCTGCTGGGAGAAAAAGAAAGAAAGAAAGAAAAAGAAAGTGCCGTGCATGGTACATCATGACTGCATGCAGCTAGCCAGCAGGTTAGGCTATTGTGCCATTGTACCCAGGACAATTGCAGATAAAGTAAGATTCCAGTAATTTCCTGGGTGCTCACTTTTGTTCACAGGTGACTGCTGAAGCATTTTTGAAGTGCACACAGAACTTGCCCTCGTCGCCTCCTAGTTGCCAGGCCTGTGGGACAATATCTGGAAACTTGCTTTCGCCGTGCGGTGAGGTGCGATGCGTTTGGCAGAGTATTGTGTTTGCCTTATTCTACGCGACACCGGTTGAACGCTAGGATTAGCAGCAAACAACAAGCAGGCCTTTATTTCCCAAACTGCAGCGAAAAGTGTAGATGGCTGTGTGACTTGTAGCATTCCAAGCTGTGCGCAACAAACCGAATGCCACGTGTTCCGACACCCAGTGAAGTTCTGAAACACATGATTTCCAGTAGGTGGTCTTCTCATGAAAATATATCTCGTATTTACCTGCGTAATCATCAGTGTCATATAATGCTCGAGCCCCCACATTGCCCACTTTCTTTTTCAAGTAATCATCGCACCCTCGAATATTATTGCAATGATCGCTATCTGCTTGTCGCGGTACATGGCAGCCAATCAAGCATATTTTTCTGCCATTTGTCTTTGCAAAGCCCTTCCGCCTTTTCATGCACAACATCACACATGTGCGTGAAAGTCTCCAAATACAGCAGAAAATAAAAATAATAAATAATATGCATGGACAGCACGAAAAAGGCAGACAACACGTGCACAATTTACGCTATGTAGACTGACGATTTTTAGAAAGAAGTGCTTTTGACAAATCTATTTATGCAGTTCCTGCTTGTGCAGAGCCGTGACCTTATTCCAAAGGCCAGTGTGAGGACTTGGCATTGGGTGCCTGTGTCATGGGGAGGTAGAGAAAGTGTCTTTCATGAAAGCAATGAAAATAGCTGTCAGCGAAAGTTAGAAAACATGTGAGGGGTGTGCGCAAGACTATGTGCGAGTGCGTGCAATGGCCGTTGTGATCATAACACTTGCGCAATGAGTGCTAGTAGTGACGAGCACGTGTACATTTCCTACAGCAAACATCTCTGCTATCGCTTCTTTTGCCATTTTCTTGCACCGCGGCTCTGAAACTTGAATGACGCGACCTCCAATATCGTGCATGCGGGCTGAGCGGGTACGCCAGCGCGTGCGCCAATGCACCCATGACAGCACGGCACATGCGCTGGAAATATGTGCGATTTCTATCCCAATAAAATAGCCTAACCACATGTACTATGCTGTCTATTTTGTAGGGGTGTGCAAATAGTGACTTTTGACACCGAATCAAAAACTACCAATGACAAATCAAATCAAATAATGATTATTTGATTCGACAACTCAATTGAATAGGACATTATTATGTACCCTATTCAAATTTTACACACCCCTACTAATATTTCATTTCCGGAAAACTGATTTCCACAGTACACCTGCAACCTTAAAATTTATATCTGCTGTCCCGTGAGCTTTCTACGGCTGCAATATATTTGGGAAAACAACCAAGTAACTGGGAATCAGCAATTGACAGACGGCAAATGCTGAAACAAACCCATATAATAATAATTTTTTATGTACGCACATGCGCGTATTGATTATGTTATTGAGTGACAGTTATCAGTTCAATCATAATGCCTTCTTTTACTCCTATTTTTATCTGCACAAAACACAGTGACACACAAGCAATATTCTTTGGGTTGCATTCCTTCCTTCAGATGTTCACTTCGAATTTTTCGTGAATCTGACAAGCAAGTTTCTTAGACAGTGGGTGCACATGAAACGCGGGTGATTTCTGTGTAATATAATAATTGCAGGATACATATTAGTGTGATGTGGTACACAAGCAGGTGCATCATACGGGCATCAATATGGACACCCGTTTAGTTTCTGAAGTTTCTTTCGCAGTGCATCCCACACCAACAGCAAGCTAAAAGTATACACCAACATGGACAATGGGAATCGGAAATAATTCTGTACCATTGCTGCATGAGGCAAACAGGCATGAGGCAATCCCAGTTTTATCCCGTGACTTCCTGTCCAGGAGTGCTGCTGTCTGTGCTTTGTCTGTGGGCCGTATAGACCGAAAATCTCAGCTAGTTATGACATCCGTATTCCGGCGGCCGAGCCCAGCAAATACTGATGACAAGCACTGCAAGGGGCACGTGCAAGTCCACGTGCTTAGACATGGCGACGAGTGCCAAAAGCCATTCGGCTGGCTCATGAGACAACACGAAACACGACATCTTTCAACAAGAAGAGAAGGCAACGTCCCGTGCACACGAGAAGAGAAGCAGGCCACCGACAGAGTAGGGGTGCTTTCCGGCTGCATCTGCTTACCTCGACCTTTCTGTGGATAACGTCTGCTCACCTTCCTACAGCTCTTTATGCTTTTTGGTGATAACAAATTGTTGTTAGCGTGGGAAATCGAGACATCCTTCGCTGCCGTAACCGTAACTGCATCGCACAAGGTGAACATCTGAACTATTCCACGGCAGGTGGAGCTATCATCAGTCAGCATTCCTTCAAGTGGTCACTCACTCATGTACTAGCTCAGATCAATGCTGCTTAGCTTTGACGATTGCAGTAACCGGTACTGTTGCACCAGGACATGGCTGATAGCCTAGGAACATTTGTTTGTCACCTAAATCCCCTTTCATGGTCATGCAGTTTGCAAACAGCATTGGGGAAAAAAAAAAACTGCGCCCCTTACATAAACAACATACGTTTTGGGAAGCACGAGGCTAATAGGGCTTTAGTTGGCTACACGCAAAGCCTTTCTGTTGCACATGTATATAAAAAGGGCTCTGCATATTGTTAGCACCGAAGTAATGGTAATGACCTTGCAGGGAGGCTTCCAAACGTAGGGAAATAAGCATCAGGTCAAGCATCACATGCGGTCGAAACAAAACTGGTGTCAGCGGTGCAAACAACTCTAACTTTTATGCACTTGCACGTGACATGGGGTAGCTTACAAAAACACTGCGACTTCTTCAAGCAGCCGGGCCTCACCATCCCGCTGTTTCACGCGACCTAACAGTACCGGTGACACCCTTTCTCGAGGAAGTCACTCCACAAACAAACAGGTTTTTCTTTCTTTTTTACTTAGTCGCACTGTTGTAAATCATCATCAGCAGCAGCAGCAGCCTGTTTTATGTCCACTGCAGGACGAAGGCCTCTGTCCTGCGCCAACCGATTCCAACTAGCGCCCGTGAATTTCCTGATTTCATCACTCCGTCTAGTCTTCTGCTGCCCTCGACTGCGTTTCCATTCTCTTGGTGCCCATTCTGTAACCCTAATGGTCCAACGGTTATCTAACCTGTGCATTACATGACCTGCCCAGCTCCATTTTTTTTCTCTTGATGCCAATTAGAATATCATCTATACCTGTTCGCTCTCTGATCCAAACCGCTCTCTTTCTATCTCTTAACGTTATGCCTAGACCTTAACTTGTTCTCAAGCTTCTTTGACAGTCTCCAAGTCTCTGCCCCATATGTCAACACTGGTAAAATGCACTGATTGTACACCTTCCTTTTCAATTATAATGGTAAACTTCCAGTCAAGAGCTGACAATGTCTGCCGTATGCGATCAAACACATTTTTATTCTTCTATGAACTTCCTTCTCATGATCAGGGTTCCCTGTGATTAATTGACCTAGATAAACATACTTCTTCACAGACTCTAGAGGCCAACTCGCAATCTTGAACTCTTGTTCCCTTGCCCGGCTATTCATAATTATCTGCCGTCTGCATATTAATCTAACCCCACTCTTACACTCTCTCTGTTAAGGTCCTCGACCATTTGTTGTAACTCATCTGCAGTGTTGCTGAATAGAACAATGTCATCTGCAAACCGAAGGTTGCCAAGATATTTGCCGTCGATCCTTACTTCTAAGCTTTCCCAGTTTAATAGCTTGAATACTTCTTCCAAGCACGCAGTGAATAGCACTGCAGAGATAGTGTCTCCCTGTCTGACCTCTTTCTTTATAAGTATCTTCCTGCTTTTCTTGTGTAGAATTAAGGTAGCTGTAGAACCTCTGTAGATATTTTCCAAGGTATTTATGTAAGCGTTTTGTACTCTGATTACGTAATGCTTCTGTGACTGCTGGTATCTCTACTGAATCACATGCCTTTTCGTAATCTGTGAAAGCCATATAGAGAGGCTTATTGTACTTTGCGGATTTCTCAATTACCTGATTGATAACATGGATATGATCCATTGTAGAGTATTGCTTCCTCAAACCTGCCTATTCCCTTGGTTGACTGAAGTCCAGTGTTGCCCTTATTCCATAGGAGATTATTTTGGTAAATATTTTATATAATATTGGGAGTAAGCTAATGGGCCTATAATTTTCCAATTCTTTAACATCTCCCTCTTTGTGGATTAGTATAATGTTTGCACTTTTCCAGTTTTCTGGGACCCTTGCAGTCTATAGACACTTCATATAAAAAGCCGCCAGTTTTCCAAGGATTATGTCTCCTTCATCTTTTATTAAACAGACTGTTATTCCATCTTCTCCTGCCACTCTTCCTCGTTTCATGTCTTGCAAGGCCCTTCTGACCTCATCACTAGTTATAGGAGGAGTTTCTGTATCCTGTTCATTACTGCTTTTAATTGAGGTATCCTGACTCCTCTGGGTACTGTACAGGTCAGTATAGAATTATTCCGCTGCTCTTACTATATCTTCGAGATTGCTGATGATATTACCCTGCTTATCTTTTAGTGCATACATCTTGGTTTGTCCTATGCCAAATTTCTTTCTCACTGATTTCAGGCTGCGTACATTTTTTACGGCTTCTTCAGTCTTTCTCACGTTATAGTTTCAAATATCACTTATTTTCACCTTGTTGATCAGTTTTGACAGTTCTGCGAATTCTATCTATCTCTTGAGTTGGACATTTTTATTCTTTGTCATTTCTTTATTAGGTCCTTTGTTACTTGGGAGAGCTTGCCTACTGGTTGCCTTGGTGCCTTGCCTCCCACTTCAATTGCTACTTCTGAAGCCAGCCTAGTTACGGTTTCATTCATTATCGCTATGTCATCTTCATCTCTCTGTTCTAAGGGTGCATATTTGTTTGCAAGCACCAGCCTAAGTTTGTCTGCTTTTACCCTTACTGCCTCTAAATTGGCCTGTTTCTTCTTGACCAATCTTACTCTTTCTCTCTTCAAAATGAGGTGAATCCTAGCCCTCACTAACCTATGATCACTGCATTTTACCCTACCTATCACTTCTACATCCTGCGCTATGCTGGGATCAGCAGAAAGTATGAAGTCAATTTCATTTCTTGTTTCACCATTAGGGCTTTTCCAGGTCCACTTTATGTTGCTATGCTTCCTGAAAAAGGTGTTCATTATTCAAAGCTTATTCCTTTCTGTGAATTCTACCAGCATCTCTACTCTAGCGTTCATAGAATCGACGCCGTAGTTGCCAATTGCTTGTTCACCAGCCTGCCTTTTCCCCACTTTTGCATTGAACTCGCCCATTACTACAGTATACTGAGTTTGCACATTTTTCATCGCTAATTTAACATCTTCATAAAACTGATCTACTTCCTCATCATTGTGACTGGATGTTGGAGCATAGGCTTGTGCTACCTTTAATCTATACCTCTTATTAAGTTTGTTTACAACTACAGCTACCCTCTCATTAATGCTGTAGAATTTGTCAATGTGGCCCACAATATCCTTACGGATATAGCGAATCCTACACCGCATTGCTTCTTATCAGGGAGACCTCTATAGCAGCGGAGATGGCCGTTATTCAGCAATGCATAAGCCAGTTCTTCTTCACCATTTGAAGAACTGGTAAAGAAGAACTGGCTGTTGTAAATATTTCGTTTTTAAAAAACTCTATACTGTCTACTAACCTTTACGCCTCCTCTTTTATCGCCACCCCTCCTCTACTGCTTACCGCTGCGCAGGTGTCAGCAGACTGCGCTGGACAGTTACTGCGGTCAGTAGCAATTTCCTTCCCTATCTATCTATGTGCTTATAGGCCATTTCAAGCTTATGCTTTCAAGATTATACTTTCAAGATTATACCATTTCAAGCCAAGAGCCTTCTTTTAGTGGGCCTGTACTTTGCAGAATGCTAACAGTTTTTTTTAAAAGTAAGCACTAGGAAGAAAAAGAAACAAAAGTAGCTGGCGATAATCACTCAAGGTTCCTTCCACTTCAGTCTCAATCTGTCTATTACTACAAGCATTGTGTTCCGCCGAGGTAGTGAGCACTGCAGCCTGTAGGCCATTTACCGAGACGGTTTTCAAAGCACCGGTTCATACTCACAGGACAGCCACTTCAAAAGTACCAGTGACGAACCCTTTACGACGTCTATAGCCACCATTAGCAGCACTAACCGTTTTACATACAGAAAGGTTCAACAAAAGCCATTGTTGAAGGTATCAGCGGGAAGAAGGCCACCACATGCAACAAAACAACAATGGTGCCAGGCACAACTGGTCCCAACAAGAGGTGGGAAGGGAGCACTTTGCTCAAATACAGCAGACCGCCTGTTGCAGCGTCACAACAGGGACAGACTGGAGCAGGCTGCGACGACAAAGAGCAGATCTTTTTTTTCCTTTTTCCAAACATGACTGAGTGGCATTGCCTGGTGGGAGAATCAGAACTACATGCAAGATGGCCGCCGTGATATGTTCCCCTTAACATGCTGGAATCAATCCAAAATAGAGCAACATGTTTCATTTCCCAGAATTATGACGACCATCTTCAAGTAACTCATATAAAGAGCTTTCACTTCAGCTACTAAGTAATCGTCGCAACATAACCCTTTTGTCATTATTTCATAAGTACATCCACCACACTAAAAAATGCTCCCCATGTCTAGAAACTTCATCGCACACGTCACACAGATTACACAATCATCTTAGCTTCACGCGCTTCTATGGTAAAACTGAAGCATTCAACTCATCTGCAATTCCACATGCCATTTGTCTCTGGAACAGCCTTCCAAATAACACAGTTGTAGAAACTGACTGTGAAAAATTCAGGCACTAGCTGAACTCGCGTATCCCTTGTTATTCATCTCACTGTTTGGTTTTATTTTCCTATTTTGCCCTTACACTGCAGTACATCGGTTTACAAACTTATCGAGCTGTTTTAATAGGTCTAATACACAGCTGCATATCGTTAATGTTTCTGTTATTTTTAAGCTGTGTACCTGGCTGGTGTTTTTTCGGCCTTGATATTGTCACGAGTTTGCCGCTTTTTACGTGTGTACTTGGTTCTATAACCCCCTTACTCAATGCATTTTACAGATAAATAAATAAATAAATAAATAAATGATTGATTGATTGATTGATTGATTGATCAAAATCCTTTGACCAATCTACTTGCATCTTGAAATATGATGCAGAGGGCCAGCTTGTGGACATTACAGAAACAATTACAGTGTAAGCCAAGTACCAAGTAAGTGCCGCCTTCAGTTGCAGCATAGCACCATTCCAATCCCATGGTATGAAAAGAATAACACCAAAACATGTACATTTTTGTGCCACATGACAGCAACAGCACAGTATTACCTAATGCCAACAAGATCAGAAGGTTAGCAAGTGGAATCAACGTAAATTTAAGGGAACTTGAGAATTAAACCTGCAGTTCAATATACAAAAGAATGTTAACCTGAAACCTGCACTCTTCATTGCTGCAGTGGCTGAACTACTGCAGTGTAACCAAGATGCACCAACTTTTAGCAACTCACCTGCACATTGAATGTGTTCACTGTGTCATCGAGCAAGTGCACCTGGACAGCCAGGGTGCGGCCTGCCCCCGCCGCTGGCCGGAGCTCCTCCTCCTTGGGGGGGCTGCTGGGAGACCCCCCCTCGGAATGACGCCCCGCCATGGGCTGCCACTGTCACCTGGCCACCATCTGCTCAGCGCACCTCCTGCACATAGCAGCCCCAGCTTAAACAGATAGACTGATGAGCTAGTATGCTAGTCTGATGCTAGACTGATGGGCTAGTGATGAGATTGGTATTGCATTGAGCTACAAGACGAAACCCCAGCTGGCACAGCTCACATCTTGTGCATGTTGCAGACAAAACTTGGGGTTCGCTTAAGCTTGAGGATGTGGTTCAAGGACCCATAACCATTCATGAGGATACATGAAGATAGCATGGCACACAAGGAAGAAGAAAAAACTGGCACCACAGGCACTTACTCGCAACTGAAATTTCACTGACTACGCCTCTGACTGACAAAATTTCCATCCTATAAGATGCACGATTCGCTGAAGACTATCTTTTGCCATCACTCTGGGGTGCTCAAGAAAGTTCAAGAAGGACTGAATGGTGATCTAACTTACTACACCCTGCAAGGATACTGCAACAGCTGGCCAAAATGGATGCTGCTTCCAGTTTTGCTTAGATTCATTGGTCACAATAAGACTCCCTCACATTTTGCAACGGTCTTCTCTAAGGCCAACATCTTATTTTTCCAGACTACTTGAGAAACAAACTATTTTAACAACTCCATGACTAACATCAGGGAATAGTTGGACACAGAGCTTTGGCATGCCAAAGTGTATGGTGGCCTGGTCTCAGTCAGCAGCTGTCAAATTTTAGTGACAGTTGTCAGCAATGCTTGCAACGTGTCATAATGCATGCACTTGACGATGGTGACAATGCATGGACCTGGTTGTCAGCTGCTATGACGCAAGTCCTAGCACGTCGCCTCCAAGATTTTTCAATGTACCGTGGGAAGGCATGGGTCACGGTTATCTTCGGAGGCCATGCCAAGGAGCTGTGTAAGTCATGTGTCACTTTCAGCGAGCGGTAACGGCAGCGTTTTTTTGTTTCAAAATAAAGAATGTCTACTTTTACAAGCCTTTCGCGAAGCATCCATTCATATTCCTAACATGAAATTCTTCACAGAGGCTGCTCTATAGCTACAAGATCTGACACCATGCATTTTACGCGACCCAAAATTTTGCTGTTAATGCTAAATCAATCTTTATCTCGCATATCAAAGGTGTCCCACCAGTTATGCTGTCGCCCATGCTAGTGCTAGGTGTAGTTCGCAAGTTTACCTCTGTACAGTGGTGCAACATTTGACATTTCAGTGCACTCTATGTCCTGATGGATGCAGTTAGATAAGTTAGAGCTTGAAAAAGGTTGCTGCTGTTAAATATAAACAATAAGTGCAAGCATATGGGTTCAATATAAGCACAACAGTAGGATATTTGTTTGCTAATACACACTGTGACCAACCTCACTGATATCTGCCTCTTGCAAATTCAGGGGGAGTACATTGATGTGAAGAACTTTCAACTCCTCCAATATGCCTTTTGTGAGCAGAAATAGCTTCTCTGAAGCACATTCCTACCAGTGAGTCAATGTGGTTGTGCAAACAGTTCTGGACTAACTGACTTTGGGTTGGTTTCTTGCAGTATATTTTCTAGCTGCTGCTGCTGAAGCAACCAGCAATGAAGTGCTCCTTATTCTCTGTGGATAGGCATACAACCACCACTGCTTTGTTGAGGCTGGATCTCCACTGCTGTGGTACACATCAGGAGAGTCACAAGATGATGTGACCACTAATGTTACCAATGCCAAAAAATTTTGCCTAGAACAATACCATCTGGATTGGCAAACCACACAACATGGTTGCTGATGTGAAAATTGGTTGAACTGCTTCCTAGTCATGAGAACACTCACACTATCGTTGCCATCTACTGGTCTTCCCTCTACATTTCAGCATGTGGCTTGCACTGTACACTGTAAGGTTCAAACATTTACATTCTTAGTATAACAGAAATTATTTTCACAGGGCCATACATGCCAGCAGCCAAAAATTTTGCATGGTGCAGTGGAGTGAGAATTTGTTACCATCAGGCAACTGAGCTGCAATTAGAACTGCAAGAGCGCTCAGAGTTGGTACGAGTGAGACTGGAGATCTAAAATGCTGAAGCTGCAACTAAAGTTGGAGCTAAGGGAAATACAAGAGCTTCACACAAAACGCCGTCATGGTTGCAAAAGCCAGTCAATTTTGTCACTGTGATTTAAACATATTGAAAGGCAATCACTCATCTCTCTTGGAGTCTTGCTGCAAGCGTGGAACAAACGCCACCAATGAATGCTGCCCATACCCCTCTTCCAAGTGATGCTGATTCCCAAAGATTCTATAAAAATTATTCAGGAAGAGGTGTGACACCACTAGATATGCAAGTTTTAAGTGTACTGTGCACACCCTGGAGGTGCAAGAGCTTGGAAAATTTGACTTTGGCATGGCTCTAACTTAAAAAATAGCTGCACCTGAGTAAATGAAGCTAGGTAGAAATTAATACTTCACAAAATGGCACAATAAACTTTACTGTGGACACTACTCACATCAAGAGGGCAAATAAACAACAATAAAACACAACTGAAACAAACAATTTAAAACCAACAGATCACCTTTTGAATTAAGCGACCCATTGGTGAAAGCAACACCATTTGCTATAACTACATTATAATAATACTAATAATAATACAACTTTCATATTTACTTTTTAAATTGAAAAAAAAAAAGAAAACAGCATGAGAACACAACAAGGAAGCAGACACAGATGCAGTGCTACATCGCATCTGCTTCCTTGTCCGGCTTTCATGCTGTTTGTTCAGGATGATCATTTAACTAGGTTTATCTTTGTATCATACTGCCCTTCACTGTAGACTAAACCAGTGTGATGCAGCCAGTCGTATCTTCAAAATGTCACGGCTCACTGGGCATTGTATTAAGACGACCTTTGCTCCCCAACATTTCTACAGTGGCTGAAATACTGCCATAAAACCATTCCCTCAAATTATTTCAAATCGTCCTACGCCATCAGCTGTGTCAGTTACTAGTTATTGCGAGTTAGCATCTCAAGGACTACTAAGCTATACCCACTTTGCACCAGAGCACTTACTGCCTCACAATTCCTTACAACTACCAAGTGGGAGAAGTAGTGCTATATGCATGGGAATGCTAGGAAATGGAGGATTGAGATTAAGAGAGCCTTGGATTGAAGGGCAAACAGTGTTTCGCATGTCACAATGGCTAACTCACTTTTAAAACAGCATGTAAAGTGCTGTTTAAGAGCACAGCTCTTAGGCGTCTGTTCCTGCAGCGAGCGTCAGCGTCACCATAACCAAGTGGATGAGCACAGCGAAAGATGAAAGCGAATGCGGAGCACAGCAGGGAATGAAAGACACAAGGAGGAAAGCAGAGAAGGAGGGTATTGCGAAAGGGTGAGAAGAATAGTTTAGTGTGGCAACGATGGCTATGACATGGTGCCAGAGTAGCGCGCATTATCTGGGAGGTCTGTTGGCGGCAGCTGCTGTGAATTGCGCCCACGCATCACCCATGCGCTGGTTCTTGCTAAGTCCAGATTAGTGAGGCAGTCACACCACACTTCACTCCATCTGCCACGTGCTGCATGAGGCAGACTGTCCACACCAGGCAATATATCACGAAATGAAAACACATAGAGCTGCGCTCAAATTTCACATTAAGGAGTATTGTAATCATTGGTGAACTTTCTTATTTAATATGATGAAAAAATTTGGAGGACACTTAAGCTTCGGCTTTAAGAGTGGAACGCAACAGCATTCAAAGATGACTGCTTCTCACGCTTCCCAGCAATCACAGCTTATGTAACCGTAACGTTTTCCTGGAAGCGCTGGCGGCGAATGCTATGCACGAAAGCGAGCTTTCTGGTTACCTCAAACGGCAGCTGGAAAAGGGGTTTGTGTTTGAGTTTCCGCGTAATAGAATTATGTTTTCTCATATATTCCAATTACAATCAGACGCTATCATGTCTGAAGGTTATGTGCAAGTGATACCTTACAAATTTTTGGCACATTTTACTTTGAGAAATTCAATTAGGTTCAGTAATGCCCATGCGCCACAAGGAGGGCCTGTATGGATCGGGACGCATGGTTCGAGATGGTTTTACTTATACAGACATTGCCGCTGGCGCCGACGCTGCATTTTCTACGATACAGGGCCCTTAACGCTGTCGCGTTAATAGGTTTTTATTTAAAACAGAGGGTTCACAAAGTTGGAGGAAAGACTAGAAGGTCAGCGCTCAATGTGTGTCAGCTTGTCATATTTCATTTGTTTGTTCACTTACTCATTGTAATATATGTAAGAAAACCATAATTAATTTGTATTATGAGAGGCCCAAGACTTTTTGTGATTTCATTCTGAGGAAGCCTTATTTGGATGGCTTTATATATGACCATGTTCTAGGCCAAGCCATATATAAACAAACCAAACCATCCAAATCCTAGTACTTCATGGAGACACAGCACTTGCACAGAAAACTCACACATATGATGGTACTAGGCAGAGAGCAAGATGATGCTGCTGTTTCGCATGACCCCTGCTTGCACTTTTAAAATGCATTGGCCAGCATGGAGAGCTACAAAACTAAACTGCTTCTGGTAAAATTGAGCTGTTTAGCCATTATTACGCAATAATGTGTGATGAAGCATTGGCTTGACTGCTGCCTCTATGACCAACGCACATTTCTCGAAAGTACTGCGACGTCAAAACTGTATCATCAAGACCCGTGACAAGCATTGTTGATACGCTAATTTCACGTATCGCAAATGCAACTAAACTTGTAACTCTGTTTGAAAAATAAACTTGGTTAAAGAACCAAGACATCAATAAAGAATGTCGTACTTTTTTAAACTTTTCTTGTATACGACAATCTTTCTTTCAAGGTAACTTTGACATCAGTACGCATAGCTGTTAAAATTGCACATAAAACAAATCATTACCAGAAAAATAGAGCACCGTAAAAATTTTTTATTTCGGATTTGTGTCTTAGATCATTATTACTGTGGCATTTTTGCACTTGGAGCACTACGATGACAGCCCGTCTTGAAGCCCCGACTGACAAATGTAGCCGGGGTTTGGGGGGGACAAACGCACATCCGGCATTAAGTGCTTGCCTGACTGCCTGGTGCCTGGAGGCTGGTGCGAGACAAAAAGGGTGTCGCTAAGGTTCCGAGCAGCCGGATCTGACAATTAAGCCAAGCATTTGGTTGTGCTCTAACAGTATAAAAAAAAAAAAAAGAAGTTAAAGCGATAAGCTACATCGACCCGGTAGCGCAGCCGCAAATTCACTTATTACATGAGCAGTTCTATATACCTTAAATATAAGAAAACCACAAACACTCCGAAGGAACTACGGCCCAACGAAATAAAATTCCGGCGTTTTGACCACTCAGTAGACAACGCCTTATTTTGCTTGCACGGGTGGCAGAGGGGAAAAAAAACTCATCTGGGAACTTAAAAGGCAGCGCAAGTAGGTTAGTACCACTGTACTAGCTCCTTACCGATGTTTTATCATTCATCTTGCACGAAGATCGTACCGCATTCATCACACAAAATAACCACACGAGTGAAAGAACGTAATACAGCGTACTGCCGATTATATGCAACGCTCGCACACACAACTGCAAAACATCTGCTAAAAAGGAAACAGGGGAATAAAAAAAGTTGCTTAAGCATAAGGCCGCTGATTCGCCATTCAATAACGGTTAGTGTAGTAATAAACTTGGGAACGCTCAGGCATACCGTGATTATTCACTTGACTATTTTTATAAACGTTTGAAGTTATTTCATTTAAACTGTATATCATATTGTGGATTTGAAATATTATAGAAATGATGTGCGTAGGCTGGCTGTGAGTTATGTTATGTAAAGATGTAATCGCGTTTTGTTTAAATGTTCTTCATGACGTTTTCTGATAGCGCATCGCTTAAGGCAAAACACACACTTATTTTTGTTAGTTTCGTTGTGGCACGACCGGACTGGAGCACGCGTGCTCCATTCCAGAAAACTGGCGCTGTCGTGCTGTTGTATGTAGTTGTATGTAGTTGTATGTAAATTGTTATGAATTCCGAGAAGTGGTGGGTAATGTGAATCTCATGTGGTAGAACCACGACCTGCTGTACTATACAGTAGGTCGTGGGTAGAACAGAGTTTCCGAGTTTCGAATGATGACACCGAGGTGGAGCACGGAGCAGCAGTAGCGCCACGCAAAATTTGTTCTAGCATAACAACAAAATGTGACGTCACGGCACTAAACCATAGCTAGCCGTGCCGAGCAGCATCCAGTAGCCAACGTCAAATCAGCTGTGGTGTGCCCGCTATCTGTGCGCGCCCGTCGCCTAAGCTTGTCTTCTATAAAAAAAAACATGACAACATGGAGCAGGTAAAAGCCAAGAAGAAATCTCGGAAGAAGCAACCTCTCCTGCCTGCTGAAACTTCCACAGGATCAGCTTCTGTAACAACAAATGTTAAAGCAAGTGATGCCGTAAACAAACCATTGTGTGACGGTAAGGCTGTTGACGCATCCTCTCAGCACACTGGTGATAACTGCGACGCAACTTTCGCAGCACGTGATGATGAGCGTCCATCTGTGCACCCGGACAACGCCGAGTTGCCTTTATATGCTGAAGCCGACCATGAACGACAGAACGAAGCTGGCCACTTGAGAACTAGTACCGGGCGTGTAACGGAAGCGATATCGGAAGTTTCGTCTGAGGAACCGACTGCCTATGATAACACTGACTTACGACAGAGCGCCTGCGCTGCGGCTCATCGCGAACGACAGAGCGATGAGGAGCTTAGTACTGCGCAGTTGGCGATGGCACCGACTACGACAGTTTCACCTGAGGTACCAACTGGAGAGCTTGGCACTGCGCAGCTGGCGGTGGCACCGATCACGACAGTTCCATCTGAGGTGCCAACTGAAGAGCTTAGTACTGCGCAGCTGGCGATGGCACCGATCTCGACAGTTGAACCTGAGGTGCCAACTGCCCCTGATGAAAGTTTCGATGGCCATTACGCATTTCCCAGCTCCCCTGGCACGAGGAGCGCAGTGCGCTTCCATATTTCTGGCATCGAAGAAAGTGCTGCTGTCACGTCCCGTAGTGATGATTCGCTTGGAAGAAACAAAAGCGTTGGCAGGCTGTACCCTGAGCTTTCAGAGGTGCCCGACAATCGAACGTCTATGCGTCCATTTACGGAGGAGCAAATAATGGCTTTGTACGAAAATGCCTGGCTAAAAGAAAGAACAACCATAGTGTCGGAATTTGTGAGCCTTAATCAAGAGAAGAGGCTGAACCATCATGAACTGTACAAGCTGTTGGAAAGCTACCGGCGGTCCAGGGAACTCCTAGTTGCGACAGTGTGCACTGTGCGGGAACTGGTAGAACACATTGGGAAGCATGAGACATGCGTGTGGGACATTGTGCCAGATGTTGTCACTGGAAAAGGGAGGTGTGCAGATAACAAGCGAGTTACTGGAGAGCATTACTTTCAGCGTGCCTTGTATAATGATGATGTGGCTTCACTCATGGCATCATCGTCTCAGAAGCTGCTCAAGTTACTCAGGGAGAAGCACGTCTTGTACATGCACAATGCTAGCACTCTGCGGGTCCAAATCGATTACTACTTTCAACTGATCCTAGACATTGCTACATTTCGGGACATACCAAAGAACATGCCTATTAGCACTGGGACACAGCCACAGCTAACAGAAGGTGTTGCTGAGCTGAGAACATGCATTAGTGTGCTCTTTGTGTTTTTGAGAAAGGCAGTTCAAGATGAAGTGTTCGTGAATGATGTGCAGTCGTGGCTGCGTATGCTGGCTAGCCTCTTGTTACGTGTAGCCTCATTAGCAGACCACTTCTTCTTGCTGAGTCATGTGTTGCGTTGTCCTCCAGGAATACACAAGTGGGCCATCAGCTTGGTCCAAGTGCCCAGTCCTTTGCCATGGCCTGAGCACACTGACTGGCACCAAGCTACCCTGGGCTGTCCACAGCTAGACTACGCTCTGGCAGCTCTGGCCACAGTTATGTCGCCAATAGAACAACGTGAAGAGTACTTGCAACCCCTGCAGAGTGCCTTGGAGGCTGCAGCCGGACAAGATCCCTGGGTAGTGCTGGACTCTGATGGTGAAGAGGATGAGCCACCTTCGGTAGTTCATTGGAGGGAAAATGATGTGGTGGCTCTGGTAAATCAGGTGCCCTTTGCTGCTATCTTCCAACACCTCCTCTTTGTAATACCTGAAGACTATGATGTGACTAGAAGTTCAGAACGAAGTATTCTTAAGCTGATTGCGGTGGCATCACAGTTGGTCTCGATCTTCCATACTGGCCTAAAGACGTACAACCACTCAAAATACAGGCAGTTAACAAAAAGAATCAGTCGCTTGATTCGTCACACAGTTCAGTATGTGTCCGACCACTGGAGGAGCTTCCGGCTCATGCAAACACAAAGTGCAAGTGACTCGGCTCTTCTGATGCGGCTTCAAGTTGAGTATGATCAGTTCTTTCTGCGTGCAGTAAACTGCATATTCTACTCGCAGAGCACAGGTGCATGGCAGTTTATGGCTGTTCTTCCATATACTTCAGTGTCCACTGTTATGCTCTGGCAGTTGCTGTGGCTCCTGCACAACAGTTACCAAGAGGAGGTGCAGCAAACACTTCTAGCTCCAAGTGAAATCTGTGAAAAGCTGCAAGACAAAGGTCATAAACTCTGCTTTGAAGAAAAACTGTGCAATATGCTTCAGTCAGAAGTGTTTTTCTTGATGACTTCATTTGCTAACATGGCTGCATCACGAGAGGAGGAAGGGCGTGCCTTCACACACATTGTGGCCATAGAAATCTTTCAGATTACTTACCTGAACCGGAACATAAGACAGCAATTTGCTAAAGAGGGACGAGACCTACTGTCGTCGCTTGCACAGAAACAACCATGTGTTGTGTCAGTGCTACTGGATGCAATTGATGACCACATGATGGCACTGGGCATAATGGCATGCTACCTAATGCAAGCCATGCCACTACACTTATGGCTTCCTGACAAACAAGACCTGGATGTAATTGCCCATTTTCTCCTCTATTACCCGCTTGACTCACCGCAGAGTCAGCTGGCTCGGCTGTTGATTGAGAACCTCAATTATGGCTTTGGTGAACAGGGCCAACTTTTTCTTGATCAAAGCCTGCACCAGCAACTTGCATTGCTGTTGCTCGAAGCCTACGAAAAGATTTGTGTTCCATTTGAAGCAGCAGGGTATGTTTACAAACAGGTCCGCTACTTGTCCTACTTGGCCACAGGTACTGGTGATTCTTCTACACCCATGGGATTTGTCTCCTGGACCTGGACAATTTTGTTTCGACTAAAACTGCATGCTTTCGACAGTAACCATCAAGGCCAACTGCATCTTATCTTGGATGAAAATCCTCCCCAAGACATTGCACCTGACTTAGAACAGTGTGAGTGGCTACACCCAATTTTTCGGGCCAGCAAGGACCTCTGCCCTCCGGCCATCTTCTTGTCCATTTCTGTGGGAAGTGTCGGCCACTATAGGGAGCAAGTGCTTACTACTGGCCTTAAGCTCCTATCAACACTCACACTTGGTGAGCAATTTGCAGCAGCAGTTAAGTGTATCTGCCACATTCTGCCACTCTTCTACTTGCGTCAGGAGATGCTCACAACCAGCCAGCAGTTTTTAGAAGATTTACAGCGCTTAGTGTTGGCTGACAACACATACCTGGCAGCAGCTAAAAGCCTTGTGGGATCAGAGCAGCCAGGTTGTGTGCTGAAGCAGCTTGCTGCTACAATGACCAGCCACGTCTGCCAAGCAAAACACTGGGGCTTTCCGTCACTGCCTATCAAACTTTGGATATTGCTGCTCTTTCACCTTCCAGACATCCCCATGCACAGGGCAATGTACAAAACCAAGGGCAGGGAAAATGTCATGTACCTTCTGGATGTTCTGGTGCAGCTGGCTTATTTTGAGGCGGACTGTCTCGATAGTGTCATAGCACAGTTTACAGAACTGCTTGCCAACCTTACTGTGCCAGCAGCATCGCAATCTATGGTGAGGACAGTGTTCTCCTATGTGCTAGGCAGCCAGATTGCCTCTTGGCCAGCCATAGTGCCTCTACACTCTGTACCACAATTTCCTTGGTTTGCCTTAGCAGGAATGCTTGCAGAAGCCCAGCTGCCTGAAGTAGCCTCTGCTTGGAAAGCTTTTCTCTCCAACATGGCACAGTTACCGCAGGTCTCAGTTGATATCGTTGTCAGAAAAACAATGCAAGCACCCGTCGATGTTCTCTTGCTGTACCGGTGGGCACATCAGGCCTTGCAAACCAAAGGAGACCACCAAGCTCTTCCTCTGATATGGCAACAGTTTTTCTTTCTCTACCTGCAAAGGTGCCCCAATGGCAACAGTGTGGGCCCACGTTTTTTTGAGAGTGCTAAGTACTTTCCTTTGCTGAAAAAGATCAAGCGGCGATTAAATGAGTTAGCAGACCATTGCTTCCAACAGTGTGCAATAGAAGAAGGACCATCAAAGAACCTCTGTGAGTTGCTGCTCAAGATGTATCGTACGTTTGGCTTGTGGCTGGAAGAGCCTCGTCTTCAAACCACCAGCATTGATTTTAGTGCCTTGCCCTCTCAATATTGCCCTGAAGCACTGTGTTCTATCATTCAAGGAAACAACCAGCTTTGGCATCAGCTTGTCTCCATGGAGAAAGGGCGACATGAGCTCCAGAGCCTACATCTGGCAGAGGAGCCACATATCAGCCGCCCTTGCAGAAACAGGCAGCCCTGTGAGGACGCTCCTGAAGAGCGCATCATCTCTCGGCTCAAGACTTATGAAGGGCCAATGCCAGCACCCGCTGTACCAACATTGCGACCCATTATTCCTGCTGTGCCTTGCCTTGCACCACAAGTGCAGGAGCTGGTGTCCACTCAGCTGAGAGTGCTACTAGGCCACGCGAGCACAGTCACTGACCAGCTAGACAAGCTAACCAAGCTGGATCGTGTCTGCCGAGAGGAGCTGCTGCCTGCCCTCTATGACAATGTCTCTGCATTTGTGCACCTGGCTGTGCCTTGTGACTATCACGAAGAATGCAAAGGCCCCCTTCACCTGAGATTGCAGTACTATGAAGCTCGTCAGGCTACGGGAATTCTGCACAATATTGAGCAGAACAGAACTGAGTGGATCGCCACCCTGACAGAGCTTCAGCGTCCCCCACCACATGCCAGCTGCTGTGCACACGTGCAGCTAGAAGCTTGCCTTACTCAGTTGGTTCAACGGCACCGGCAAGCCTCTTCAGCCAACAAGGAAGCCCTAGAGGCACTTGGCAGTCAGTTGTTTTTTGATTTGGTCGGGTCACTGCACAAGGAGATAGTAGAACATGCACCCACAAGACAGTTCATAACATTGTGCCTGGACATGGTAGGAGAAGAGTTTGTGTCCAACCGGGCTAACCAATGTCTGCCTGTGCTACTAGCAATCCTTAATGACCCAAGCATCGTTGGTCATGTAGCACCTTTCTTCAGTCCAACATCAGCAAATGAAGACCAGTATGCCCTTATGTACCAGTCTGTGAGTTCGTGCATTGTCCCAAGGCTGTATAATGCCGTCTTTGTGCTGTTGTCCAAGTTTGAATTGCCATGTTGGCTGACTAGCTGTCAACCCAATAGAGCTGTACGGGAGCAGTTGCTAGAGTCTGTGGAGGTGGCTCTATGCAAATGTGGCATTAATCCACCACAAGCTTTGTTGCCACTGGTTGAAGTGTTCCATGTACATTTACACAACTTGCTACGGTTTCACTTCCCTGAGCACTATACAGTGGTTCTTGCTATGCTTCTCAGAGGCACAGTATCCTGCTCCATTCCTGTGGCTACCTGGGGCGTCTTTCTACAGGCACTTGGCTACTGCATGCCTGATGAAGTAGCAATGGCATATGATGAGGAGTATGCAAAGCATCAGTGCTTCTTGTCTTTGGCTGAAACAACAGACACTATAAATGCCACAGTTAAATGTTTTGCTGCACTTAGAAAATCTGATGCATCCACAGTTAAAAATGGCTTGTACAGTCGAGTGAAACCTTTCCTGCCTGTATTGCCTCGCTTCTTCGCTGTCACTGCACACTGCTATATTTGGGAAAATCTTAAAGCTCCAGATGACAACTTGCAAGAGGCTGCAAAGACTGTGCTGCTGCTCTATGGGCCCTGGCTGGAATTAAGTGAGGGCAAGAGCGTGTGTGCACCATGGCTACCGGGAGATACTGAAGAGGCTGCCATTATGGCTAACTCTCTGGCTGCTGCACTGACCTTCTTGCACCGTTGCTGTCACAACACATGGAATGTCAATGTCCTGTCACTTGTCTGGCAGCATTATTTTGTCAAATATGTATGGACCAACCCTCCAGAATATGTCATTGTTGCACTTCAAGCTGCTCTTACTTCACTGCCATGGTCACAGTTTTCTCCCTGTGTGGATGACATGAGGCTGGCTTGCAAGCTCTTGGAAGGAAAGTACTCCAGCCACTTAGACTTTTTGGTCAAAGTTTTTGTGGAAGTGCCCTGGAAAGAGCGCCTTCATCATGCACAGCAGCTAATGCCTGAATGTGTAGTGGAGTATTACTCATGTTTTGCTGAACTTGTAGCCACTCTTGCTTGGCGTGAAGATATGACCACATTCATAGCTAGCACACTTGGCTCCCTGTACGTGCTTGAATGGGGTATTCTGCCTGTAGAACTGGTTCACCGCATCCAGAAGATATTTGCCTGCAACTGTGATGTGCATCAACTTGTCAAACAGAGTAGCTGCACTAGCAGGACAATGCTGGAGTTTGTGACGGTCGTGTCATGCATGGTACCTGGCAGCAGCAGCAGGGACCCAAGCAAGCAACTTGCATTTGTGAGCTTACTTGTGGAACTTTATGGGCCTGCTTTGCAAATAGCTGATGTCCAAGATGTGGCACTGCTGCTGCCACAGCTGCTGGATCAGTGTCAGTCAGTGCAAAGCTCCGTGGCAATTCTGGGTCGGGCCCTCTCTCTTCTGGACAGTGCTAGCAAGGGCAGCACTCAAGAACAAGCATTGCGTGGAAGCTTGCTACCCTGGCTTGACACACGCTCGGGACATCCAGTTCTGTTGGCCATACTAGCAGCAGCATGCACCAACCTTGCCTCGGTGCATCACCTTGTGTTTGTGACTGAGGCTTGTCTTTCAGCATTCTTTGAGGGAAATGCTGCCGCTGATGGTGGCTGGAGGCAGGCAGCAGGTGCCTTCCGGGTGCCAGAGTTGACCGTGGCTGTCTTCAGGGAAGAGTGTGCTTGCCAGGCTGCACACCTGACCCAGTTGTGCTATGTGCTCTACTGTTTGCCGCAGTGCCGCTGCCCCGAGGATGAGCGCATTCTGTTGGACCAGCTTGCTGATTGGGTGTCTCAAGGCCGGGCAGGTGGAGAGTCTGAGCCCAAGCTGCTGCTGTTGTGGGCGAAGCTTCTGGCCTTGAGCTTTCGCCAGCTCGACTTTGGCAGCAGTCCACAAGCAGTAGATAATCTCCTGGCAAATGTCTGCTCAACACTGAGCATTTTAGGTGAAGATCGTGACACAGGTGGCCTTCTTGGAGCTCTGGGTATGGGTCGTCGGTCAACAGTGTCCTTGCGGTTCAGATTCTGCTGCCGTGCTGTGGCTGCCTTTGTGGCTGCACGACTGGTGGATAACACTGTTCTTGCAAGTCAAACCCTCTCACGACTTCAAATTCTACAGACTACCAAAGCCTATATGCCACTGCAGCAGGAGATCCAAGAAGCGCTGAACCTTGTCCAAGACTCCAGCCTCACATTGAGGGACAGCCTGCACCTTATTCAGACCCTTGTGAACTTTTTTTACTGTGAAAAGGCCTACCTGCGAATCCTATTTTTTGGCATCATGTAATTGTGTGTGCTGGACTTTTAAAAAAATTTTGCTTTACGATTGCAAGAGGTGTAAATTGTGGTGCTGTATCGTGCAATACAATGCAAGAAGTTAAATGTTAATGGCTATCAATGTTTTGAGTACTCATCTCTTACAAGGACACTACAGCCATTACTGTTCTGTATCAATGCAGCAACAGGATGTGACCTAACCTCTTTTCATGGTGCAGTAAAAGTTGATGCAAGAAATCAGACCAGACACAGGGACACCACAGCCTCTGACAAAAGGTACAACAGCTTGCCTTCTTTCCAAGCTATGTCATGCATTCAAGACACTAGCATTCTTTCTCTTGTTTCAGAAAAAGTGTGCTCAGACTTGCATTTGCGTTTGGCAATTGTTTCCTTTGTGTCATAAATGGGCATATATCTTTGTATAAATTAATGCCTTTGAATGGCGGCTCAGTCCATGCTTTTACACATGGTGTATGCATTCAAGACACTACCAGTGTTTCTGTTGGTTCAGAAAAAGTGAGCTCAGACTTGCATATGTGTTTGGCAATGGTTTCCTTTGTGTCATAGATGGGCAAATATCTTTGTGTAAATTAATGCCATTGAATGGCTTTTCAACCCATCCTTCTATATGTGCTGCTTGCACTGTAAGTGAAATTAAAAGCAGTAGCATTGCACATATGTTTTACTTATTTACGACATATAGTAAGCTCTAAAAATATGCAAAGCAAGTGGGGGCAATAATTATATAACTGACTCAACACAAAACAATGTTGCAATCAAAACATCCAAAAAGTGCAACTGAACATTAATCAGATGATGAATGGTTGGAAAAACAGGTACATAAACAGTATATATAGGCAAGGACAAAGACAATGGCCAATTATACTTAAAGGTAGTGCTCAGAATAACGATAAGAAAAAAATCCAAAATTTCAAGAGACTTTATTTTTTCTTTCCCCAGCACTGCATAATAACAACAGTAGTTTGTTGTAGTTTGAGGGAAGAGTGAACGTACACAAGAGAATATGTCGACAACTGAAAGTAATCTTGTGACAGTCATCTAAGGGCCATAGCACTATCATTGGCAATCTGTTGGCATAGAGTAAAAAAATTTCTGCCCTTCCAGCTACTTATACAGTGAACTTTCACTTGAGTGAACTTCAAGGGATCTAAGGAAATAGTTCACTGAAAGTTCACTGAACTGAATATTTACTAGAATCTGGAACAGCATAAGGCATAACAGACATCGAGTCAAAAGTGTGAAATGGAATTTATGGAGTTATGTAAATCAATATATACAAAGTGTGTAACAGTTACATTGCTGTTTACCATTTTGAAAAAAAAACTAATTTTCATTTGCACCGGTGTTCTAAAGCACAAGAAGTAACAAAGCTGTCCATAGAGTGCTTTTCTGCACTTCCTTGCTTATTGCACAGCTTATTGGCACAGCTTACTGCTGAGACATGGAAGTCTTGCAACTTTCCAAGGCACCCTACAGCCTCATCTAGAGTTACAGGATTTGAATCTACCTCTGCGATTGCATATTTCTCGTTGCACTCTTCTCTTTGGGACGAATAGTGGAAACAGTTTCCAGATCTGATAGTTTAGCACAGGTAACAAGCTCACGGTCACACTGTACATAGTCTTCCAATGAAGTGTTGGATGTCAATATCCAGCTGGTGACAGACCTCTGTCCATATCCCAGGGTCAATTGCCTTGTTGCGCTGTTCCTCTTGCTCGCTTTCACCGCACAGGGAGGAAAGGCAGGATTTATACCACCAGTTTCTAGTTGTCTATGTTACTGGACGATTTGGGGGTGGCGAGCATCGGCTATGCCAGCACTGCAGAGCACAAAACTTAATTGAACTGATTTAAAAGATGAGCCTGTGTCCACTGTTCAAGTTCGTTCAACTGAAAGATTCGCTGTTCAGGAATTCATTTAACTGAAAGATGTTTGCATAGAATGCGTAGGAAAAGCGCTGAGAATTTTCTAAAGGTTTGTTATTCTGAAATATTCGTTAACCAACGTTCGTACAACTGAGTTTACTGTATACTGTTTAAATTTTGGAAGCCTAGCTTTCATAATACCGTGTGTCAGCATTTTATTTTTCAAAGTTCCTGACATTTGCCTAATGAACTGGCCAGAGGATGCTGTGACGCTCATTTATTTTTCATACGAATATTCTATATCCTACCAGTGTCGACACGAGATCAGTAGTTTTGGCTGCGAGAAAGTTAAGCGACCTTCAAAACGCCAAGAGAGGCTATTTGAGACTTTTCTCAGTCCAAAGCCCAAGCTTTGGTATGCTCATGATGCCATAAGTAGCATTGCAAGGCGTCACCGCAAATCTGAATCGTGTTGCTACAATTTTGCTTCCTTTGCTAGCTAGGCTGTGTTCTGGCACTGCTGTCAACTGTGATGCCTCTGTATATATATGTGCTCTCTGGCACTGCTGTGGAAAGCGGCGCAAGATGCCTCAATTAAGGCAATCTGGTAAATATGCGCTGAGGATAATTCAAGAGTGTTCCGTGATGTACTCCACCTGTGATACCATCACGAGCAGCCAGCAATGGTTCGTGCCACTGCTCGCGCGTTCGACGTCGTAGTCACTCCAACAGTGTGCATTACGCAAATTTACCTGGGTGTTTCTGTGAAAATTGGCTTCATCTGTGCACATGATGTTGCTTAAAAAAATCTGGTGACTCATCGGCTTTTGTGAGGACCCAACTCGAGAAATCTAGACGATTCCACAGGTCCGTACCTTCCATGCATTGGTGCTGGTTAAGGTAGTATGGATGAAAGGCCGTCATTTAGAATTCTGCAAACTGATGACTTGAAAATTCTTACCTGGGTAGCCACGTCCCACACGCTAGCATGAGGGTTTGTGGCCATAAATGCTAGAACATCCGTGCGTAGGCTAAGACTCAAAGTTGGAGTCCTACGTTTCTGTTTCTTGAAGCTGCCGGTTTGTCTCAGGTTTCCATATTTTCTGATGATAGTCGACGTGTTTGGTCTACCGCCACACTTCCATGACTGATATATATTTGCGGCCTTCCTCTTGTTGTCATTTGCAGCTACCAAGGCCAGGATTATTTTTACCTTGTGCTCATTAGAGAAAGACATGGCGATTGTGACAAAACAAAACGCACATTTATACATTTGAACTGACATTGTCAATTAGCTTTTGTGGTGATAGGTCCTGTGGCAAAAAAAAAAAGAAACATCCGTGTACTTTATCTACGCTAAGACAACAGCTATCACAGCTTGTTTCCAACTAACACCAAACACGACGTGTTACTTCAGCCGAGGCGTGGCAGATAAGGCACTAGCTCGATCCCGCCCGATGTTTTACAGTGAAGCTGTATGCGGCTAGCCAATTCGTCCGTCCATCCGTCTGTCGCCTGTATGCCGAAAACCTCTCCGGTGCAACCCCATGCGAATGCACGAAAAAAGAGCGAAAGAGAGGCACGCGATCGGCTGCGCCAGTAGTGACGTCGTTTCTATCCGTCACAGCCGAGCGGGTGATAAGCAGTTTCTCTCCGGCTCTGAAATGGGTAGGCCACATGTCATACGTACTCCTGAGGAGCAGGCAGCTTTCAATCAGCAACACCGCAAGCAGAACCGTGAATGAGCTCCTCTATGCCGACCCGATGCTGCAGCCTGGGCGCAAGCAGCAACTGCATACTGAGGATCCGGTAGCCTAACAAGCCGTTGTTTAATGAACCGTCGGGATTAACCCAGTGATCAACACCAGGGCCACGCGTTTAAGCTTTGCTGGTTAACTATCTGTACGGAGTGCTTGCATGGTAATTTTTTTTCTTTATTTCCTACATTTCGTTCTGGCTAACTCAGAAGGAGCCTGTTCGAGGGCACTGCTTTATGATGCGGGTAGGAGCGCAGTCATGTGGTATTCGCCATATTTTGCAGGATTTATTTATCAGTCAAAAAAGAAATTGTACGCAATTAGTACATTGCTGAAAATATTGCAGTTAGATGTCCCTTGGCTGTGCCTACAAATGCCTCATTGACACTTTTATAATTACGATAGTCTGTCTCGATCTAGATAGTTAATTACCATTACCTAATTAAATCTCAGCAACGAAAAAATTACTGACAACTGCTCCACTGTACTGGACACGATATGCACCAGGTTTTCTTCAGGTAACGCATCACTTTTCTTTTTTTTTAAATCTTGGCACATGATAGTTAATTGGGACATCCTGTATATATTTATGACCTCTGCATGCAAGTGACGGTGTTTCCATCCCTAATAAATGTTGTAAATTATTAGAAGTGTCTTTAATTAATTGTTAGCTTTGCTTACTGGAAAGAGAAGCAATACTGAGACATATCATTCACATGCATTTCACACGCCGTTGATAAAAGACTCTGCCGAAGGGGGGTACTAAAGCCTACAGGTGTTTTTCAGAGTCAAAATAGCACGCAATGCACTTTGAAGCAAGGTGAACATACAGCAACATATTCATTCTCTATGCATAAGCTATCCATACCTTTAGAAATAATTGCTAATTGACTACCTCCTTCTCTTTAAAGATATAATAAGCTTTGTGCTGTGGATATATTTAAATACATTGTATACGTGCATGGTGTTTATAGTGGAAATTTAAAACAAGATGAAGTGAGAAAATATGGATTAGGCAGCCACCGCTGGTACTTCTAATGCGCTTGTTCTCCTATTGTCAGGATTTGCAGAAATAAAGCAAAGTATTAATTAATATCTGTGCATGTCCACGCCAACAATGGTGCAGTAAGCTATTAGCCACAAAATTTTAAGTGATAAGGTCGAGGCAAGTAAAAAAAAAAACCTCAACTGATCTAGGTGACAAAACTCTGGCAATGACACGTTAGGTGTGGGGGTAGGCTTCGGCATCACCGGTGGTGGACTCAGCCCCCCCTCCCCCGGAAAACTCCGGAGGGGGCTCGAACCAAGGAGTATCCCCCATAGTCAGCGCCTATGGTGCGAACCATTTTGCAGGCAGCTGGCTATGCAGCATTGTTTAGGGTTCTGCAAAGCATTACCAGGTTACGAGTGCGCTCGTGCAAATTCAGTTTCTCTCTCTTTCTCTGTGTGTGTGTGTGACGCGAGTACAGTGAAATAATTTTAACATGAAAGTGCGTGTGTGTGATGACATCCACAAGATCACGATGGTAACGATGAGTGTATGATTTCTACAAATAATCAAATTCATAAGAACAAGTGGCATAGAGGTGCAAGATGGGTAAGAAACGCAGAAACAATGCTCACTGACGGCAGAACGTGGTACCACTCGGAGGACACAAACGAGTGACTTTACAGCGAAACTGTAGCACAACCTGAAGCCAGTGCCTTTTTATAGACATTCAGATGAGTGGCGTGGTGCACTGCCCGCATTCGCCGAGCCACTATGCTGCCATAGTGGAATTCGGTGCCTGGTAACTTGTAGCAGATGAATTACATGTACATCATGACGTGATTGTCATGAATGACATTAGGTGATGGGGTCGTGGTCATTTCTTTAACTGTACGGGATACATGTGCTGAGGCATGCATGCATGACATGACAAGAAGGACATGTCATGACATGCAATTGTCATTAATGTCATGACACGCATGTCTTGTCATTCATATCCAGATATACATAGAGTTAAAAAAACTACCATGATAGCATCATGTCATTTATACCATTTATGTCATGACAAACATGATGTCATTGATCTTATGACATGTCATTCATGTTATGTATATGCATGCATCAAGCCCCCCCCCCCCCCCTCCTCCTATGTTTTGTTTGAGTGGAACGAGCAGCTGGGACGGCGCATATCTTTGCAGTGAGGCACGCAACGACGAAAAATAGTGTGGCAGTGCTGCAATCGAAGTAGAATGCCTTCGGAATAGATGCCTTTCTTTCTCTTCTTTATTCCATTTTATTTTTTTTAATGCCGCTCGGTGATTGTGCGTGCATTGCGGCCACAGTGTCGGCTTTCATTCTACCATATTGTACGGTTCCCTTTGGAGAAGAAATATTTTTCTTGATCTTCAAGTAGCGTGTATCCTTCGTGTGCATTTTTGCGCATATAGTTTTCAATCAGTAGGCCTTGCGAAACGCAGATGGAAAAACGTGTAAACTTCCTGCTTTTGCCGCTTCAAACAAATAAAACATAGTATATGCCCCATCCGGCATCCTGTGCTAAGATTTACGGGAAGGATTCTTATAGAAAAAGAAAGAAAAACAGCATGTTTCAGTCTTCCTCGCGAAACAGTTTTAGGTAGCCATTATATTTTCTTTGGCCTACAAGCCATGTGAAATTTTTTGTTCAGTCTATGCTTAACAATAACAACAAAAAAAATGTGCTGTAGTTTAATTAGTGGCTACATAGTGGCTATGGCGTTACACTGCTAAACTCGAGCTCACGGGTTCAAACGAGGTCTCAGAATTCGATGGGAACGAAATGGAAAAACACACGCATACTTCTATTTAAATGCACATTAAAGAATCCCAGGTGGTGAGAACTGAACAGGGTGCCTGATAATGATATCGCCAGATGTAAAACGCCAGAATTTGTTTAACTAAAATAAAGAAAAAAAGAAGAGAAGGTAGCTGTGTCCTTTGGCTTTTTTCTAGAAATGTACACGAAAGAAATTATTCTTGAGTCGGACTTCTGCGAAAGACATGTTACGCTTATCTTATATTTCATACCTAAATGTAATGCCATTTCCAACTACGTCCACTCAATTAAGCAGCGTGTTATAAACGGCTACTTTTAGTTATCCTTAGTTATCCGGTGCGCTATCATAAGGACAATAATGAAGCAATTAAAGGAATGGGATGCCTCGCATGCACGTAGAGATATTTGTAGATCTGTTGTGTTCATTGAAGAAAATAAGTGTGGCACCACATTGGGCACCCAGTTTTGATGGGTTGCAGACTGTCAAAAAAATATTTTCCTTGCCTGTATCAAGTTACCAGATTTACATGCTGCCCCAAATTGGACGTTTATATTGAATGACAGCTGGGAACTTGTTAAGCAGAACCGATTAGCACCCGTGTGTTAATTCTCTCTGGAACTGGTGCACCTCTGTGCAACAGCCACAACTCTCCAGCAGCACAATAATTCGCAATAAGAGTCGATCTTCATCATTGGGCTCACCCACACAGTGGCGTAGTAATGGCTGGGGCCGGAGGACTGCAGGCCCCGGGTGCCAGGTGGGGTGGAGGGTAGGGGGAGCCTGCAGACGAAGCGGAAGCACTTACATCTCTCTTGCTCATCGTACATCTCTCTCTCAAGCCGTCCGGCTTGGAGCGCGGTCGCCGCGAGTGGAAGGGGAAACAATGTTCGCATTGAAATTTCAGACCTTTCCGCGGCGCGTAGCGATGTAATTCTTTGCCAACACGATGGTTAGCGCGCATTGTATGCTCTGCGCTTGTCAGCTCAAAATGCCAGACCTGGTGAGGGGCCCTTTAAGCATAAGGCAAAATCGTATGTATCAGCGTATGTGTCCCAGTTGTGTCAAAACTGGTGATGGATGATTGTTTATTGAAACGCGTAGTGATACGACAGCGCGGCCGTTGCTCCATATTGGCCTCGAGGTCCACCACTGGAAAAGCTGGCGCCACCGTCGACGTGACGTGGCATGAGGGATCACGTGGACACAGCGGCCGCGTCGGCTGCTTCGGAAGCGCCGAAGCGAGCCGAAAACGAATGTTTAAAGTCGCACCTGCGCAGCGGTTCTGATTAAGTGGTGCAGCTTTACCGCCTTGGGTGTCTGCTTGACAACATCTGAAACTACTATAATAGGTAGTGGCTGCCTTTGGAGGCGTGCAGCATGGTAGGTTACTGCTTGGTGCCGCAGTGCCGGACGTACGCAACAGAGCCCGCTGTCAGCCTTATTCACACGCAGCCGCATGGCAATTAAGGAGTTGCGTGAAGCTTGGCTGGCGAAACTTTGAACCGGCAGACAGCCATCGGCTACAGCTCGCATATGCTCCAAGCACACACGCGAGGAAGATTTCTGCTACGGCGCCGGGACTGCGCGATGTTCGGTGAGTAGAAGAAAACGCGCACTGAGACGCTCGCCCGCGCCCGCTGCCCGGCTAATATCAGGACGGTTTGGTCTATGAACTTGTTGATTATAGATACTGGCAAGTTCTCTGGAACGAAAAGGGAGCGGTAAGACGCATATTAAAGAAAGGCATGACATATGGTCATGTTTGTGTTATGAATTAATGCACTGGATTACAAAAAAGAAGCAGAGGGAAATCGCACGTTGAGAAGACTGATAAACATACAGTGCGACGCAACTTGAGAAATAATATTGAAATGTCCAAGAATTTAGAAGACAAAAAAGATTGAATAGTCGCGACCGCACATCACAGTCGCCGTAGGCGTCGAAGTCTCAAAAACGAAATTATTTTTGAACAGTTCTGATATCGTCCACACAACAATAGTTGCTAGTGTACTGGAAAATGCTCATATGCTGCGGCCTAAAGCTCACGGCGCGGTGGGAAAATGCGCTCACAGCGAAAGCAAAACATTGTGTGCGGACATGCATGCAGATTGGCAGTCGGTTGCCGTGAACCCGTGTGATGGCTGCACGCATTGAGGCTTTGTTCTGTTATGCGCCATTAGGTTATACAGACCACTCTCTATAAGAACATATATCACATAGTTTACTCTCAGCGTTTGGCTACCTTTCACGCAAGAAGCCGGTTCGGGAGACTCCATCGCGGCGACCGCGCGTAATGGCGTTCACTGTACGTATTCGCTAAAGAGATAGCGTCTGTAAACGATTCTGTGCTTTCAGTTTGCCCAAGCTTATTATATCGACAGTCAGAAACTGCCCTTGTTTTGATAATACCTACATAAATGTCCAGGGGCTGGCTGCCGCGTGGTGTTTTTATTGAGCGCCGTAAGCGAAACCTACGGGGAGCGCGCCGCGTGATCCCTCATACTACGCAAGGGAGGCGCTTCCGACAGATGGCGACTCCGTAACTCCTTGCCGCCAATGTCTTACTGAAGTTTTGCAAGACGCGTAGCGCCACCTGCCGGTGCGAAGAGACAGTATAATTGAGTAGCGCGAAGCCCGACTCTCTTGCTAAGTTGCCTATGCAGCTATAGCGACTGCGAAACAACGATTTAACTAGATTTTGGTCCATATGGCGAGCTTTTTGCGCATTTAACACCCAGACAGAGAGCTATGAATTTCTGCGCTAGTCGGACGCGCCTCCGAACTGCCATAACGCGCTTACTGGCTCATTCGTCAGGCTGATGGCGGAAACGACGGCAACTGCGATAGCTCCGCGCCCTACAAAGAAACGCCGCAATCGACGTTACTGTTGTGTTGTAAATTGCCATGAACGTGAAGGACTGAATACCAACGTTCAGTTTTACCGATTTCCATCGCGATCGTATGAAGGGGAAAGGTGAGAGCGCTGGGTACATGTTCTCTAAGTTTCGTCCGAAACTTGAATAACTCTACTTCCAGCACTCGTGAAACCAGCAGTCACGTCGGCTTGCCGCCTTTACACCGGCCGCAAATTACTTTTAAAAAATGTGGCACGCGCGGGCCGTGTACATATATGCACTCTGCTGCGCGCGGACAGCCGTATGCGCGCACGGGCACGGCCGGGCAAGAGACGTCGCGCGCTCTCCTACCCTAGCGCGCGCTTGATCACGGGACGTGGACAGCGCGCATAAAGCTGCCATCCTTCTCGGCTCACCCTCGCACCCTTTCATTCGCAATTAACCCTAGCACGTGGGATGCAACGGGGCACTATAATTTTTGTCACACTTGGACTTTAAACCAAACATCAGGGCGATGGCGAAAATTCGCTTAGGGTGTCCAAAAATTGCTATCGCAATAATACACTATGGAGAAAGGTATTATGGAAATTATCTGTGGATGGGTCGAAACCCCCTAATTTCCCAAACACGCACCCATCCACTGGCACGCTGCACACCACGGATCCCGCGCGGCACGCTGCATCATTAAGGCGTATCGTTCTTCTCTAGCTCTATGATCATTTCTGCAGTAGTCACTTGGCGAGAAGCTTAATTTCCAACCTATGCGCAAGTGTCGTACCTGAATTTCGAAAGTACACGGACCATATATATGTTGGCAAAATAATCGGAACTCACTATTTAGACTCGCCAAAATTATACTTAGCTGCTCACTTGAACTCATAAGAATATACTACTCAGCCGAGCTCACTCGGGCTCAAACTCGCCAAAATACTGCTCAGCTGGGCTCACTCAGACTCATGGGATGATCTGAGGGAGTTGACTCATCAGTGAGTTTGCCAGCGTATGATGTGTGCTGAACCACAAACCTGGCTTTCTTGAATAAAAACAGTTGGTCGCTGCAGCATATGGATGCACATAAGTGTAATTCAGAGAGCATGGCATTGTAAAGGCTGCCACAGTTACCATGCCATGCTGCAGCTCATTTCAATCATGTCAAATGCAACACCCCTGCCAGCTTTTAGTCAGTCGATCAAATGTGATTGCTATTTATCTCATCACAACACCTCATTTTCCTGCCTAAGGCTTTGGGTGAATTTTCCTTGGCATCCATTTTGTTACTCTAACAGGTTACCAGTTATCTGTTGCCTATACAAAATTTGAAGTTGTGCACATTTCATGTGGACTCTATGCCAAACTCGTAGTACTGCATGCGTTTTTGCAGTTAGGTCTAGAGTTACAGAATCGCATGTGGGAGTTACTTTAGTTAGCAACTGTAGCTTTGGAACAAACATGTGCATGAGAGGGTGCTTAAGTGTTACCTGTCAAGACTGGGCTCACCAAGGCAACTTGTGCAGTAAAGGCATGGGCAGTACGAGCCCACAGATTTTTTAAGTGTGGCTGAGGTGATGCGTCTAGACTTCACTATGAAGAGAGCCAAATAAAAGGTTGCCTATCCATCATACCTATTCTGGAGCCTTTTCTTGAGCTTTTCTAAAACATAAGGCTCAGCGTGTGCACTTTATCACAGCATAATTATTACATGTGATATAAAACATTGTATTGTGCAGTTTATCCAACTCTTCGTGAAGGCATCTATCCATAGATTAAACAGGAATAGGCTCAATGTTGACATATCTCCACAGTAGCATCTCCAGGACCTCGTACTGTCACAATGCATCACAGACATTATTTAAGTGAACTCCAAAAGTGAAGCTCTTCGTTAACATTGGCTAAAATTGTATCTTTATATAGCAAAGTGATCATGCATAAATCTGTGTCATGACTGAACACTTCGTTTCTCACGGACTTTAGTTTACAATTGTTTTCAAGTTCAGGAAAATTGAGCAGTGGGCTAGTTGGTTCGACATACTTAACACTGTTGTGCGGAGTGACGAAGGGACAGGACTTGAGTGAGGAAACAACACACGACACCTGAGCACAAACTATCAACTGGTGATTATCACAAGACAATGATTCTGCTGAAAAGTAGGAACCAAAGGAAAAGAGAAGTCGTGGAAGCATACAACCTCAAGGTGGACCCACAGGGCTCATGTGTCTGCCCGCCGTCTATTTTTGCTCAGCAATAAAGAGATTAGCATAATCGCTGACAATAGAGGGTGTAGGTAGACCGGGAAGAGGACTCCTGTGCATGCGTGTAGGCTTTATGTACGCGTCACTTGCAGAAAAATAAACCAGTTCGTAGTTTGCGCTCAGGTGTCGTGTTGTTTTCTCGCTCAAATCCTGACCCTTCATCGCTCTGCGCAACAGTGTTAAGTTTTCAGGTTGTTCACTATGTGATGTAGGAAGGGTAAAATTGATGGGAAATCCCAATATTCTCGGGCATATTGCAAATATGGCCCAAGTCAAGTGTCATTTTAGGCTTCACTGTCCCCTTTTATAGGGCAAATAGTAATAGTTTGAATTCTATGGACGCTGGTTGCTTTTTCTGACTTAACCTAGGCGGTGCTCAGCTCTCAGTTGAAAGGAACAGGTAAACAGGAGGACTTGCCACATAAGCAGGAGGTAGCACTCCACACAGACTTAAGCTTAATATACTGCGTGCTTCCACAGCCCTAGGGGGCTAGTCTGTAAGTGTTGACTAAGTGGACTGTCCATCCCAGCACACGCTGAATGAATAGAGCACGAGAGCCCACGGTGACGATTGCCACTTGCTCTACCAGCTTAGAGCTCTACCTAATCAGTGTGTGCTGAAATAGTCCACTTAGTGGATCCTCACAGAATCCTTCCCGACTGATGTTTGTGTTGGTAGGTTGCAAGCATTGCACTTTCTTTCCTTTCATGTGGGCAGTTCCCACATATGGATGTCATTTAACATATTGTATTCATATTGCCTTTGATCTATAAATTTCTAATTCATGCTTATAACCAGGCCTACCAGCTCTTGTCCTGTATATTTATATAGCCTTCTCATTTCTGCATCAACACTGCTCATATTTATAGCAAATTGGAGTCATTCTCCATTATACCCTCAAGCACTTGAAGTAGACACTGCAATAACCCCAAGGGAGGGGGTACAGTAACGCGAAAACCTTATTGGGCTTGTAGTGCTGCTGAAGGATGCACACATACCATGTATGCTAAAATTCTCAGCAGACATTCCAAAGTTTGTACGAGTTCGACTTTAGCTGGCTAAACTGAATGATTCATATTGAAGGCAATTCTTGCAACACTTGGTCAAACTGAATGAAACTGGACAGCACAATTAGCTGTGTTCATCTACCATTTATACGACTGCTGCCCCGAGCATTTTGCCTGTTACTTTGCCTTTCGTTGCTGTACTATCAAGTTCAAGTACACATGTACTTTATCACTGTACAAGTAGAATGGCTTCAAGGCTTTTCCTGGGCATTCAACAGTCACTATTTATTCCTATAAACCTTCCTGCATGTGAAGGCAAAAAAAACTTATTAATTCATGCTGGAAGTATAAAAAGACAGGTATTTGCACAGAAAATGTTTATTTTGAGCACCGAGGTTCTTGCTGATGTAGATATGGTGCTGGCTCCCTCCTTGCCCGAAGCATGTGCTTGCTGTACACAGCACCAGATGATGGCTTCCTAGGTCAAAAGATCAAATTGAAATAAGAGGCATTTTGTTTTAGCTCCGGAAAGAGAAAGCAGGATTGAGACATTAACATGTATAAAAAAATACTTGCCTAAAGCAAAATTAATACACAAGCAAATTCACTAAAGAGGTTCACTTTCAAGAGCAAAAGTATGGTTACGATGAAAATTACAAGGACGCTTCACTGCTCATTGGGGTTTCGGTTCAGTAGTTGTTGAGCCACGAGGGTTAGCATGCTACATCTTGCATATTATGTTTTGTAGAACAATATTGCACTTCGAACAATGTAGTGCCTATTTAAATGTACTGACAAGGAATGCTGAAACTCCAGGCTAGTTTGGTCTGCACAAGATATGATACAGACACTGTACTGCATTCATTTAGTGTTTTTGTCACTGATCTCATGCACAAAGGGCATTCACACCTATCCTACATGAAATGCAGTTTCTTTGAAGCTTCATCTAGTCCTTGAATTTGCTGCATGCTTATGTCCAAGGGAATTCGTTTGGTTCCTTTTAATGTAGTACATCTAAGCAACTGCTATCAAATGCCCATAGTGTTCCCTTGCATGTACAAAACATTTTTGGCCCTTTCAATGCACAATACTCATTACATTTGACACTTGGGACTCATGCAAGGCGCCATTTAGTATTATATGCTTGTCCAAATCTGATAATACCTTCATAGCTGGGTCATTCCCATGCCAAATGCCTTGGTTATTACTGTGACCATCTCACACTTTTCCTTTAGAATCTTCTTGTCCACTTTTAAGGAAGCATCCCACGACACAATGTCTCCATCCTAGTGGTGCTATGGAGTTAACTTATGTGCTAGTTGTAGCAGATGACGTCAACTGAAGGCCACTGAAGATAAAACTCTCTGCGAGAATTCCTTTTGCACAATAAATGCAAACAATACAGAATAGTCAAAATATAGTTATCTGGCAAGACTGGCTGCATCCATCATCTTTGTTTGGTGCAATTCTGAGGTGGCTCCATGTTACAAGACGCTTGGCGATTATTACCATGTGACTGTTCGGGACTCTATAAAACACAAGAATTGCCTTACTCCGGCCTTTCTCTTTGTGCAGCAGCCAACATTATTATTCGTCCAATCGCACCGTGTACTGTTCCTGTGTCCATAGACTAAATTCTTCACCACATTGTTTTTGCGGTATTTCGTGAGTGACCCATGAACTCATCTTGGGGTGAGACTTCTTTGGCGTCTGCTTCTATCTCTTGTCGTCAGCGCCTCACACAACTAGATGCCACTGGCAATTCTTTTCCTAACCACGAAGAACGCATTCGTCTCGTCACCTCTTCCGATTACGTTCTTTGGCCACCTAGAAAAGAGATTATAGGTGTCAACTCCTGTAACATTGTGGATGGCGGCGTACTCATTCTACCCTATGACCATACCCTATCTCGAGCAATTCTGATTACCCCTGGCCTTATTCGCTTCTCTGAGGGGTCTGCATTGCTTACTGCAATAAACCAAACTCTCGAACCCCAACTGTTGCCTCGTGGATCAACTGTCACTTGAGCTGTTGACACTCATGTCGTTGCAATTGTCACGAAGACAGCTCAGTGTGTTCTTGCGTCTATTACCGTGCGCTGAACAAAATCGTGCGCAAAGATGTTTACCCCGTGTCACGGATGGATGATGCACTAGATTCACTCCACGGTGCTGAATAATTTTCTAGCCTTGACTTTAGACCAGGCTACTGGCAAATACCGATGTCCAAATCCGACAAAGAAAAAACGACATTTGCTACCCCTGATGGGCTCTACGAGTTCAGTGCGATGCCTTTTGGACTCTGCAATGTGCCTGCCACATTCGAACGCATGATCGATAAGTCTTGTGTGGCTTGAAATGGAAAACCTGTCTGTGCTATCTCGACGACATTGTGTTTTCAACCATGTTCTCACAACATTTGCAACGTCTTGATAAAGTCCTTGCCTCTCTTGCAAATGCTGGTTTGCAGCTCAACACACGCACACACACACACACACACACACACACACACACACACACACACACACACACACACACACACACACACACACACACACACACACAAAAATGCAGTTTCGCCAGCAAGGCCATCAAAGTTCTGGGGCACATAGTCAGCAAAGAAGGTATTCGACCGGACCCCGAGAAGCTTAAAGCCATCCTCGAATTTTGTGTCCACTGCGTCAAAAAGACATGCACAGTTTTCTTGGACTTGCTTCTTCCGGCACTTCATATGCAACTTCGCTACGCTTACGTCCCTGCTCCATCAACTCCTCGCCAGTAATGCGCCCTTTGTTTCGTCCGACGAATGTGAACATGCTTTCCTGCTTTTGCAACATGCCCTGACGTCAGACCCAGTACTGTGCCACTTTGATCCGACCGCGCCCACCATCTTTCACACCGACGCTAGCAGTCAGTCTCGGTGCCATTCTACTGCAACGTGACAACACATTCCGCGAACGAGTAATTACTTATGCTAGTCGTGCACTAACCAGTGCAGAGAATTACTACACCATAACCAAGCAGGAGTGCCTTGCTGTTGGGCAGTGCAAAAATTTCGCCCATATCTTCATGGCCGCCATTTCACAGTCGTTACCGACCATAACACACTGTGCTGGCTTTCATTGCTAAAGAATTTATCAGGTCACCTGGGTTGCTGTGTGCTTCACCTACAGGAGTACGATTTCAATGTCACCTACAGGGCTGCAAAGAAGCATCAAGACACCAATGCTCTCTCTTGCTACCCTCTGAAGAATCATGACGATTCACCATAACCTCTCCGTGATTGTGTACGTCCTGAGTCCTCTTCATCGGCTTTACCCATTGTAACCCTCGAATGGCTAAGACACGACAGCCCATCTGTTCTTGTGTCCCACCAACGCATCGACCCATACTGCTGAACTATTCTCCAATGCATGGAAGATTCTTCGTCACCTCCAAATGCCTGACTTCGTCGACAACTTAATCAATTCAAGCTGCACAATGAGGTTTTACATCGCAACATTTATCACATCGATGGCAACAAATGGGTCGCGGTCATACCATGTTCTCTGCAATGTGAGGTGCTTGAAGCCTTTCATGATCATGCGACGACTGGTGATCTAGGCTACCACAAGACTTACAACAGAATATGAAGTCGCTGCTCCTGGCCTGGCCCATCTTCAGCCGTTGCGAAGTATGTTGCACCCTGCGTTCATTGTCAAAGCTGCAAACGACCAACAGCTCCTTCTGGCTCTTTACAACCTCTGCCTTGTCCCGCTTCGCCTTTTGAAGTAGTTGGAATAGACTTGTATGGTCCTCTTCCCACGACCTTACATGGCAATCGTTGGATTATAACGGCCATAGACCATCCAACATGCTATGCAGAGACAGCATCTCTACAATCCGGGACTGCTGCTGAAGTCGCCGATTTCTTTCTACACAACATTATCTTACACCGCAGCGCTCCGCGCGTTCTCCTCAGTGACCGCAGCAGTCTTCCTCTCTTCTAGCCTTACCGAAGTTCTGTGCGCCTCTCACACAATTTGCAAGACGACTTCCAGTTACCATCCGCAGACCAACAGCTTGACGGAGTGTTTTCACCATACCCTCTCTGACATGATTGCGATGTACATCCGCCCTGGCCACACGAACGGGGATGCAATCCTGCCGTTCCTGACATTCGCCTATAACATGGCTACGCAACGTACTACTGGCTTTTAACATTTTTTCTTCATCTATGGCTGTTCACCAAGTTTCATTCTTGACGTATCATTCCTTTCGACTCCTGTACCCCCATCAGTTCCTTTCTTGGAACAGTTTGTGTCTCGCCTCGCGGAGTGCAGTCGCCTCGCCCCGCTTAACACAGGCGTCTCCCAGGACGCTCGCAAGTTTCGTTACGACTCGACCCACTGTGCTGCGACTTTTTCTCCTGGTGATGAAGTTCTTTGGACTCCTTTGTGCGTTCCTGGCTTATGCAAAAAATTTCTGGTGTTTTATTCGACTTTCCGCGGTCGTTGAGCAGACATCACCTGTCAATTACCATGTCTCGCTTGTTAGAACGCCACCCGATTCCCGTTGCTGTGGCACAGAGATAGTGCATGTCTCCCGCTTAAAACCAAATACTTGACGCATTTTATAGTACTTACGCGCAGCCAGGCGGCCGCTTCCACAGCGAGAGAGAATTAGCATGGGCACAACACATGCCTGACTTTCAACTTCATCATCTGCACATCTTTTTCATCTGCATATATCATCACTAGCAGCACAGTTTAATCCTCGAGGTAGTAGTCCGAGCTTGGCTGGAATAAAGCGGTTCCTTACGATACATATATATATATATATATATATATATATATATATATATATATATATATATATATATATATATATTTCTTGCACTTCAAGAAACTTCGTTTGACCTCGAAGACTTGAGCACTGAAGTAACGGCGCTAAGTATATACAAGACCTCATAGTAGGAGACAGTTCAATTTCACAGCCTGAGTCCCCTTGCTGGTGTAATCTTCCTTCGTGTAATTGTCGCATACTTGGCTATCACTAACACTGCTTCGCCTTTCTGCAAAACTGCAGCCTCTTTTTTTTTCTGCTAGTCCGAGCATAAGTGCTGCCACACATGACTGCTGTTGATTCTGATTTTGAGTGAATCTGGCTTGGCCTCATTATGGTTACTGAGTGAATTATAGAGAGAGAGAAATAGAAGAGAGGAAAGGCAGAGAGGTTAACCAGACACATGTCCGTTTTTCTACCCTGCACTGGAAAACGGGGTATAGGGATGAAGAGAGAGAGTGTTCCACAGCTATCATGCACTAAGATTAAAAAAAAAAAAAAAAAAAAAAAAAAAAAAAAAACAGTTCTGTTACTCGAAGAAAACCTAGTGCATATTGTTTCCAGTAAAGTGGAGTAGTAGCCAGTAATTCTTTCGTTACTGAGATTTAATTTGGTAATTACAATTATCTAACTCGAGAAGTACTCTCATAATTTTCAAAGTGTCAATGAGGCATTTGTTGGCATCCCAAAATGACATCTAACTGCAGTGTTTTCAGCGACATACTAATTGCGTACAATTTTACCGACTGGAAAATAACCTCACGAACTATGAAAAATACCATGTGAGTGAACTCTCACCCGCATCATAAAGCAGTGCCCTCAAATAAGCTGATTGAAAGTAACTGCATTGCCTATCGCGAACCCGAAGAGACAGCGCACCACCTTGATAATGGTACGGAAGGAGCCCCAACAGCAGGTTTCGCAGCTTCTCCTTTCTCTCTACGTCACGCTTATTATCCCTCTCTCAAGGCCGACTGATAAATGATAACAAAAGCACCTTGATAACGAAGCCAAAGTGCAGCTCTGACCATACACGAAATGTGAAGAGCAATGTAATAGGCACAGAATGTTTCAAAATCCAGACTTTGCTCGCACTGCATCGAAAGAGTGCGGGCGAAGTTATATTTCGCACCAGAAACTTGCTTCGGACCAAAGCCAATATAAGGTGAGCGTTTTATTTTTCATGAAAGTGTACACGTGCTGCAAAAACAGGTTCGTGTCAACAAATAAAAGCGAAATAAACACACTGGAAAGCGACCAACTTGTAGAGAAAAGGCAAAACCAATGCGTTCACGAAATTAAATATACCACTTCTATGAGCCGAACTGGCAATCAGAATGTCGGCACACACACACACACAGACAAAAAAAAAAAAAAAAAAAAAAAGACTGTGTGCTCTTACTATCTATTAATTCGTAAGCTGCGTTGAACATCAGCCTAGAGAACGTGTTCAAATAGGTCTCCTTTTGCAGCTACGCAGTACTGTCTATTTTATCACACCTTTAGTGGCTTTCTTGATGACCGATGCCGGAATTCTATGGCAGACATCCGTTATCCTTACCTCGAACTAATGTGACGTCCGTCTAAGCTGACGTCCGGCACAATCTTTCACATAACCCCAAAGAAAGAAACTTAATAGAGAGGTCAGGTGACCTAGCCGGCCTCTTTACAGGCTCGTGCCTTCCAATCTATTTGAAAAGTAGCACCCAACCAGTTTTGTGCTCGGCTGCTGCTGCATGCAGGTGGCCCATCTTGCTGATACAGCAGAAGTGGAAGATGTGACAGCGGGACTTTGCTGAGAAACTCATCAACCACTCCTTCAAGGATTTCGTTCACATAACGCTGTCCAGTCAGTGCGTGATTGAAGATGGTACTGATTATTGCACTGGCGTAAATTCCAAACCACACATTGAGCGACCACTGGTACTGGCGCCGATTGCGCTGTACTTAATGTAGATTGGAGTCCCTCCAATAGTGTGCGTGAATGACAATGAATGTATATATGATGGCACCTGCACTGTTCTTTTGCACAAACTCATCATGCCACAGGTTCTTAGTGTCAAGATGTAAAACTTACCAGACCCAGCTTGTCAGTTAACAATATACACTATAGAATTAACGTCTAAGGTTATCACTAAGATGAGTGCTAAAACCCCTTAATGCTTACATAGGACCAGAATTCACAAGTGGCTGTAATATCAACGTGCAAGTGCTCAGAGGGTTCCTGAAGCACTCTTGAGCACATGAACATAACTTCCAGCCGGGATATACACGTGCGATGGGAGACAATGACTCGTTACAAAGCCATACACAACACCCTTTCTCACAAAACCTTATAACACTAGTAAAATTTGTTGGCCAAGTTACGATTTATCCTACTTTGAAGCAAGCACATAAAGAGAACATCCCAGTCTTCATCCACGATTAAATCACCAGTATTAAATGGACCCACCTTAAGGGTTATTTGGCAACAGCATGTGTATGTCCATGCTTGTATCGTTTATTGATTGTCCCGCTCTAGTAGAATGGACGACCACGCAGCCTGATCATGCACTTTGTAATGAAGCTTCTTTCTAGAAAATCACAAATACCGACCGCACACACAACCTTTGTCACATCTGCACAGAGCACTCGAGCGTTACGCTGCGGAGAAAGGTTACCAGAGAATGGCTGTTGACAGCGCAGCTATATTGCTATGTAAAGGCTCATATTACTATGTAAACGAACGCTTTTTCCCGCGCGTTTAATGACGCCGCAAAGCACTCATTTAGCGACTTCATTCACTACCGCCCTTAGTCGGCGGACGGCAGACCTGAACCATGTGTCAGGAATGTGCGTTTACATTGCGAGATAAATGATGAATACTCCTTATTTTCTCTAAACAAGTGCGCGCACATGCCGCACTTGGGTCATCTGCCATTTACACATTCTGCCGTGTAGCAGCACCGTTAACCAGGTAATGTTACGTTTAAGTGATTGTGAAAAAGGCTCTTACAAGTTTGAAGGAACCTAAGATAAACAGTGTCGTCTAATATGCGTTCTCGGCGCTAGTACACTGTAGCACTGGCTGATCGGTGCGGCGGTCCGCGGGATGCGTCACAAGGAAAATAAGCTGGTAAGGAACATGGAAATGAAGTATCAGGCAGCCGAAAGCGTAGGTTTGCATAGTAGAGGCACATCGAATGAAAAAGTGAAGTACTTACGATAGCTTACGCTAGCACAAGCCCCGAAAAATAAACGATCCACATCTTTGTCCAGTTGTTTGACCGTAGCTCACCTTTGAGCTTGCCATTCTGCCGCCAAAACCAAAGACGGATATGACATCACGGACGCGAAAAACAAAGAATGAATGCGACATCCCGGACGTGACGTTTGGGTGAACCTAACGCCTACGTTCCGTCGACCGGGTGAACGCAGACACTTTCCCTGTCTCTACGAGAACGATGCCAATCCGAATCCACAATATACCGGCATTCCCATGCATACCACAGTGTAGCAGCGCCAGATTTCCCTCTAGGTAATGTAGTGAGAAACTCTATGGCGTTCATGAAAAAACGGCGTATATATATATATCATGGTGTAAAGAATGATCTGTATTCCTTGCTCCATGATGTTCTGGATGAGAGCTTGTGTTGCGGCGAACTCTGTACCAGCATAGAGAAAGAAATGTGGTACCAGTACGCACCATCGTGTCGGTTGAGGCCAAGTTTGTTTTGGAAACGTGCAGTCGCCCGTGTATTTGTGCTGTTAAATTGCAGGAAATAATGGCCGGGAATGGGGGAATGCTTGGATATCAGTTGTTTTCTTCATATTTTATGGTATTTTTGGGGATGTGCCGAGTATTTTCTACACCATGTATGTAAAGTCGAATTGCTTTTGTTTGTAATGCCGCCCGTTCACACTTTCGCATCTACATGTATATATTCGAATGACAAATGCCTGTAATTTACTTTTTCAGCTTATGCCGTCCGGTGGAGCTTCGTACGGAAACTACTGCCATAGAGTTTGTACAATAATTCTATGACTACTGCTACTTGCCTGGCGCCACAACGTTGGATGAATGCACAAAAAGCCCGAAACGAGTATTTATATAGAGCAAAATAAAAATTTCTTCGTTTTTACAAGGCGTCTTGCATCAACTTTACGAAATTGCACGTGGCACAGATTCGACGGAGGCTTGTAAATTATTTGTACCATGATTGCGCGCAATTGAATAGCAGGGGAGAAAAAAAAAAAAGAAAAAAGAACGCGCCGATTACGCATTCCACCCGTGTTCCCAACGCGCGCGCCCAAAACCGAAATCGAAAGTGTGCTGCTGGTGTTAATCCCATCCCCTTGGTGCGCTACAGTCAATTCGGCCGCTGAGCCTGGCAAGTGCGCCTGGCTGGGCTCTCCTGTCTTGTTGGATGCGGCCAGTGCGGTGCTTCGGTGCATGGCGTGTTCTTTATTCATATAGGTAGAGTTCGAAGTTTGCGCGAAAATGGAGTGCATGACACGTTTCATATTGAGGACTGCGCCTTGCGCTCTGCCACTTCTGCGATCGCAAGCCGCGCCTAGGTTTACTCAGGTATGCGGGTACAAGCGATCACTCCCAGCTGTGCTAATGGAGATGAAAGCTCGTCGAAAAAGGGCAGGCCCGGAGCCCCTGCGTCATCGCTCCGCTCGTCTGGAATGGAACTACGACGCGGAAATGTATGCCTTCGCCAGGCGCCTGGGCGAAAGCTGGGCCGACAGCACGCTTCGAATCGCCTTTGTGCAAGCATCTTACCTGGAACGGGAAAAGCAACAGCGTGAAGAACTAGGCATGTCATCGGAGAACGCCGGCGCCGACATAGGCTTAACGCCGAACACCGATCTATCTGCGGCTGGTTACGACTTTAGCAAGAGTTACGCACAAAACTACATTAGTCAAACTTTTCCCAGCCTACCTTCGGACGGTATTGAGGCCTTAAAAAGCTATTTGTTATCAGACACCGTACTGTCGCACGTTTCGAGTAGCATCGGCACTGCGGACTTGATCATGTGCGCCGACTTTCCTCCGGAGGAAAGCACGTTGGCCAACGTACTCATGGCTTTAATTGGGGGATTGCTGAAAGACTGTGGAGTAGAACGGGCGCAGCTATTTGTGCGGGACTTTGTGCTCACGCAGCTGATAGGCAAGGATGTGTGCGAGCTGTGGGAAATTCCCGACCCTCACGAGAGGCTGGCCGCCGTGCTGCAAAATTCCGGTAGGGCTCCCGCGGAACCGAGGTTGCTCTGGGAGTCCGGGAGGAACACTCTTGAAGCCAGTTTCTGTGTTGGGCTTTACTCCGACAAGCAGTTTCTGGGCTGCAGCGTCGGCGAAACGCTGACCATAGCCAAAGAAATGGCGGCTCGAGACGCACTCCGCCGTTTCTTTGGTTTGTCGCACGATAGAAATGCCTTGCCCATGTGCGGAAAAAATCTTACGTTGAGACACGACCGAACAGCGCAGCAGAGCTCAACTGCAGCGGCAACGCAATAACGCATCGTTGTGTGGGGGAAAAATAGTACCATTTGTGTAGTGTATATATTTCAGCATGCAAGTTTGCCTGGCATTGTGTACGACTAACATTCTGTTCAATAAATGCACCAGAAGCACGTCGTTTAGAATTGACTGTGATCTTGCTTTGTACGTCTGCGCCCCATCAGAAGTTAGCTAGCAATCAGTAATGTCAAACCTTGACGAGGAGGCACCAAGGCCATTTTTTAGTTATTTGAATTAGTACAAATATTATTGCTGAGACACAATGCAATTTACTCGCCTTTCACAATTTCTTCGTTCTCTCGCCAAGCTGTGCATGTACTTTAGTTTGCCAAGAGCTCCACAGCCAATCTCTTGCTCTGAATGCATACATGCCACGTACAAATCTTTCATTAACCTTATGGCTTATATTATGATTTTACACATCTGCCAACCTTTACGAAAAATACTGTTAACAAAAAAGTTGCACTCGTTGGTCTTCAAACCTTCTGCTGAAAGTTTTCCGATTGTAAAGGGATTTTTCCATGTTTGTTGAAGTTCAAAACTGATTCTCCACGTTTATTTTTCTTCCCTAAGAGTTTCTAGCACGTTGGTGAAAATTTATTCTTGCTCAGCTGAGCCAGAACGCACCAATCAATTCTTTTGAAAGGCACATTGTATGATCCAGACATTCAAATCGTGCATATGGGAAGATAATGAAGTGATACAACTGCCAAAATAACCAGTATGTCAAATATTTGACCACTTCCGAGTGCTTTTGTCACTGTCAAAAGCCAATAAAATTGTGAAGTTTGAACTTTTTTCTTGGAATGCAGGAAAACCCAGAAGCTACAAATTAAACTTAGAATGGTAGCCCAGTTGACAAAGTATAGCAAGAAAATACTTGAAGCTCTGAAGGTTGAGCATATCGCCTGAAAAAAAAAAAAATATTTTGCAAAAAGCTTTATGTTCAAGGTCAGAAAAGTAGCTTTGGTGGTCGGCTTAAAAATATATGTGATATATCATTAGATACCTCTACATGTCTGCTATTCGTGTGAGAGGTTGCAGAAAGGTTCTTAAACGCGAAAAATTATTTTCTGAATTTTTGTGTCACCATCGGCTTTTATTTCATGTGCGCCTTTGCTGGCCTGGGATGACTAGAAATTTGGCTTTGTCTGCAATACAGATGAAAGAGAAATGGTGTCATGGTATGCATTTTACTGCCAAAAGAGACACACTAGCACTACGCCCCTTGTGCTTGGTGCGTACCCGGTGAACCATACAGCCATTGCACACGGAACATAACCACGTGTTAAATAATTCAGGGAATCCTGCAGATTTAAATGGTACGTTTCATGCAGCTTATAAAAAGAAACATTTGCACTTAAATAGCAAGTAAATCCAGAAAGAGTGCAGATATTGCTCACGCAAAGCATTTGAAAAGAGATGTTGCATTGCAATACAGTGCGACATATCAATTTGCATTGCAACATGTAATGCAGTTCGATATACAAATATCGGGACACTATGTGCCCCATTTCGTGGAACCCAAAGACTGTCATTAGACTATGCAAGTGAAAACGTCTTCATAATTGCAACAGAAATCTTGCATGAGCATGAGCAAAGGTTTCTGGTGTTGTGCATTATCGCTGTTCGACAGCCTAGCTGAACATTCTCGGCTATAAAATTCATGTGCCTTGTTCAGGATGATGTCCTTAGATGTGGTTGACATCCACTTTTTGCATTCATGGAAAGAAAGAATGTGTCGACGCTGCATCGCTTGTCTTCGTATTAATAAAGAAAGAAGCCAGTCATAGTTCGTTGATTAGTTTCTTGGGTCCATTTTAGTAACAATCTCTCCCTGCTAGACGGCCAGACTTCATATATTTATGCTGTCTGCATGAGCCACGTACGAACATTAAAAGAAAATTTCACATTTAAAATATACCTTCTTGTAACTTCTCATTTGCAAAGGAGACATAGAGCTATCTAGTGATGTAGCACAAATATTTTTAGCCCAAACACCAAAGCAAATTTTTTGACCTTGAACACAAAGTTTGCTTTCAGTGATCTGCTGAACCTTCAAAGCTTCAAATATTTTTTTTGCTATACTATGCTAACCCGACTACCATGCTATATTTTATTTTGCACCTTCCAAGTTTTCCTACGTTAGGAGACAAAATTCAAACTTTGCAAGTTTACCGGCTTTTGCTGGTGCCAAAAGCACTCAAAGTGGTCAAATATTTGAAGTATTGCTTATTTTGGCAGTCACATCACTACATTGTTTTGCCGTACACACCATTTGAACAACTGGATCATACAATGTGCCCTTGAAAAAAATTGCTGATTGACGCCTTCTGGCTCACCTGGGCAAGAACAATACATTTTTGCAAATGCTAGAAAGTTTTTGTGGAAAAAAATAAATGGAGAGAATTGGTTTTGGACTTCAATAAGCATGTGGAAATTTTTTCAACTGTACCTGTGACATTAAAAAAAACAACGCTGATTGATTTGGCGTGGAATGACCCAATCAAGAACGGCAGTCACACAAAGAGTCATTATAATCTATAAAAGCAATGCATTGCCTGTCAATCTTTGCTGTTCCAAGTTTGCTGTATAAACTAAATCATTATTAAGTGTGTTAGATAGCAAATGAGGGTAGCTGATATGGCTGACACCAAGATGGAAAAATGGAGCTGAGGAGGCCATGCAATGCGTAGGGAAGATAACCGGTGATCTGTTAGAGCTGCAGAATGGGTGCCAAGGGAAGGTAAGTGAAGTCGAAAATTAGATGGGGCAATGAAACTGGGAAATTTGCAGGCATAGCGTGGAACCAGCTAGCATAGAATAGGGGTAATTGAAGATCCCTGGGAGAGGTCTTCATGCTACAGTGTACAGTACTCGCGGAATGAAACACGACAGAGAGCCTTTAGTAGAACCCTGCATGTGTGCAAAGTACTCTAGAGTACCACGTCATGTCGATAGGAATCGGGTCACCAAAGGTGACGCGGACTCCGATCTAAGTGACAGTGCCAAGATTGTGTCATTGTGACAAGAACTGCAGCCGGTGAAAACGAAAGTATGCGTAATAGTTAGGCCTAAATTGACGCGTTTCATTCCGTGAGCACTGTACATAAAATAGGTTGATGATATCCTGCTACAAGTCTGTGCTAAGGACAAGCTTTAACAAAAATGTGTGCTCTAAAATGCGTGTTAAACGGACAGTCTTGAAACTCATGGGAGCGGATAAGAAGAGAAAGAAGACGGCAGGCTCCAGAGGTGCGCCCGCTAAAGAAAAGCAATAAAGAAACAGAAGAATCTTGATTTCGTTCGCATCGAACGCAGCTGTCTCGTCTCGTTTCTGCGACATGGTGCCGTGACCAGAATAGTGGCTACTCCTCTTCCGACTGGCCACGGACTACCAGACCGACGGACTGGCCACAGAAGACAGACAAAGAGGAGGCCCGAAGGCAAACCAACGGCAGCGAGGCAAGACATCGACAGCAAGGAGCGGCATGGACACAGAGGACGACCAAGACTCAGATGACGTTTCGCCGCTAGAATCTGTAAGCGACCAGCAGTTTACTCAGACATTCAAGATGAACAGAGAAGTGATTTTGAAAAAGCGAAAAACGCTGAGGACACAAACAACCAACTTAGTGAGCGAGGCTGAAAAGAAACTGGAGGAAAATCAGGATCTTACAGCGATGTTGCTGATAGCCAGCCAGATCAAAGGTATTGCAGACTCGCTAAAGAAAGCAGATGAGCAGATGGAGCAGTTCATAACACCCGAAACAGCTGACTCGGGATTTGCGAAAAGCACTGAGTACGAGTTAAAGATAATAAGTGCTCTGCACAGCATCAACACATACCTTTCTCGACAAGAAATGCGGGAAACAGCGAGGGAGCAACCCAACTTTAATGGAGAAGCTAGACAATCGCAGCAAGCTGCAATAGTGAAGCTACCAAAGCTAGAAATAATGAAGTTTGACGGCGATAAAATGAAATGGCAGAGATTTTGGCGGCAATTTGAAACAGCTGTACACGAAAGAACTGACTTGAACGAAAATCAGAAATTTACGTACCTTCTGTCATCACTAACCGGAAAAGCGGCAGCTGCCGTAGAGAGACTACAGTTTTATGACAGTAACTATGGGAATGCCATTGATATACTAAAGCAGAAATACGGAAAAGAAGACGTGCTGGTAGAAATGCATATGAAAGAACTAACTTGAATACAGTGGCAAGCTGCAATGACCATGACGGTTTAAGAAAGCTGTCACAAAAGGTGCAGGTGCACATACGTGGATTGCAATCCCTAGGATTGAAAAGCGAGTCCTAGGTATCGATGTTGCTTCCGATCCTGAAAAGAGCTTTGCCAGTGGATCTGTACACTGGATTCCAGTTAAAACAAGGAGAAGTGATCAGTAGACCCTCAGCACAATTTGAGAATGTCGCTTTACGTCAAGAAGATATTCTTAGGCGCTTGATTAAATACATAGAAGATTAGGTAGAGTGCTGAGAGGAATTGTCGGCAGAAAAGAGAGAAAGCTATGGCAACAGAACTGAGAGTAAGCAGCAGACAAGAACTGTTAATTTTCAAAGTACAGCTGCAAAGTTTTGCAGATTTTGCGAGAATACTACTCATTATACTGATGATTGTAGGAAAACGATGCCTTATGAAGACAAGAAAATGAAGCTCAAAGAGGCAAACAGATGTTTCCGCTGTACCAGGCCTCGCCATACTGCTAAAATATGTAAGGCAAACATTAGGTGCAAGATATGTAAAAAATGGCACGCGACGTCTATGTGCCGAAGCAAAGAACTGACAGCACAGTGTACAGCATCTACTCCTGGTGAAATTGAAAATCAGGAAGAGGAAACATCTACTTGCCAGTTTATGAACCTGTCGTCAAGTGTTTTTCTGCAGACTGCAGTTGCGTTAGCAGAAGGTAGAAGGCAGTCATGTTACTGTCGTGTTCTGCTGGACACTGGCAGCCAAAGATCATTCATACTGAAAAGTCTATCCGAGAAACTGGGCTGTAAAGTTAAAGGAAAAGAAAGGCTCATGATAGGATCATTCGGAGGAGGTCAAAATGAAAGAGCCATGAATTCGGTTGAAGTTAAACTGAAAAATGTCTATAGCAGTGAAGAAGTGTTATTGGAAGCACTGGAGATAGACATAATTTCAAAAGAAAGATTACTGTTCCTGCCTATATCACTACTCAAGAAGTATGAAGACGACTGATTCAAGCTGGCTGACAGTTTATGTAGAAGCGCATCATGCATGGAAATCGGACTACTTATTGGATCAGACCACTACTGGAAAGTAATTAAAGGTGGGATCCGAAGACTAGAAGAAAGGTTGACAGCAACAGAAACTATATTCGGCTGGACAGTACAAGGCCAAGCTAAGATATCAGCAACAATAATGGAGAAGTCAACTGTAATGGTACTCAACGTCCACGTGGATAGCTCTGAAATACAGACAGAACTCAGACATTTCTGGGATATCGAAACTCTAGGCATAAAATGCCCTGAGAAAGAAACCGAGAGAGAAGAGGAAGTGATTCAGCACTTCAAGAAGCACTTAAAATTTAAAGAGAAGCGATATTCTGTCAGACTTCCATGGAAAGAGAACGTGAAACTTGATGAAAACAAGAATGTAGCTATGAACAGATTACGACAACTCACTCGACGGCTACAGAAGGACGAAAGTATACTTCGGTGTTACGACAGTGCGATTAGAGGTTATTTAAATAGTGAAGTAGCAGAAGTGGTCGAAGAAAAAAGAAGACCGATGACACACTGTTACTACATGCCCCATCAGGCAGTAATAAGGGAAGATCGACAAACTACAAAGATGAGAATTGTATTTGATGTGTCTTCATCGTTGACAAAAGGATTTTCTTTAAACAATAACCTCGAAGCAGGACCGAATCTCAATTGTAATTTGGTGCATATGCTGATGAACTTCTGACACCATCAAGTAGCAATAATAGCTGATCTAGAGAAAGCATTTCTGCAGATTTCAATACAGGAAGAGGATAGACACGCATTGCGTTTTCTTTGGTGGGACAGAATTCCAAGTGGTAGTGATGCAAAACTTGTGACATGGAGAATGTCAAGAGTAACATTTGGAATAGCTCTGAGTACTTTCTTACTTGCAGCAACTATACAAAACCACCTAAGCAAGTTGGAAGATAGCTTTCCGGAAATGATTAAGCAGCTGAAGAACAACATTTACGTCGACGATGTGATACTGGGAGCCAACTCACCAGAAGAAGCCGAAAAACCTTATAAAGAGTCAAGACATTTTTCAAGAGGCGTCAATGACACTCAGAAAGCTTAAAATGAATTAGCCTCGATTGCAGCGAACTATAAACATACAAGAGAAAAACACAGGCATGGAAACCTCCAACCAGATAAAGATACTTGGCATCAGATGGAATTACGAGGAAGATAGACTGTACATCCCATCTTTTGACATAAAGGACATCGATAAGAGCGGTCCAATTACGAAGAGGCAAATGTTGCAGCTAACAGCAAGGATATACGATCCACTGGGTGTCTTCACTCCATTCACAGTGACAGCTAAGCGAGAAATACAAAACATGTGGAGAAAGGGAACATCTTGGGACGACCCACTACCAGGAGATGAAATGGCGTCGTGGAGGAACTGGATTCAAGAGCTTCGATTGATGCAAGACTTCAGCATACCTAGATGGTTTGATACTAACCAAGGCAGACAGCCTCTTCACACGGATCTAAATTTGTTTTCCGATGCAAGCCCGTATGCTTACGGAACAGCAGCCTACTTGATAAACACCTACGAAAACCAAAAACAGTCTGAGACACTCATAGCAAAAGGACGAATAGCTCCAATGAAAGAAATATCCTTGCCAAGACTCGAGCTAATGGCTGCGACACTATCTGCACGCCTCTCTGAATATATCAGAAGAGGATTTGTAAGAAAACTTAACGAAACGAGATATTAGACAGACTTGACCATTGTTCTAAGTTGGTTACGTGGGGGAAAAAAACGCGACAATTTTGTTGAAAACGGAGTGAAGGAGATAAAGGAAAAAATGAAACTGTCAGAGTGGAATTACGTTGCAAGCGAAGAAAACCCAGCCGATTTGATGACTAGAGGTGTAAGCGCAGAGCGTTTGATAAACTCAGAACTATGGTGGCATGGTCCAAAATGGTCAGTTCTGAAAAAGAAAACTATAGAGCAAACCGAAGCAGAAGAAGACGCTGAGCACGATGAAAGTTATGCGATTAACACATGCACATCAAATGCAGCAGTGATTAATGCAGTGAAGTAGGGCACATACATACGATTACTCAGAGTAACAGCTTGGGTTCTCAGGTATCTCCGGAATATACGAAAAAAGAGATCAATCGTCGGAGATCTAAGTTTTGAGGAATTGAAGAATGCTGAAACGACAATAATAAAACTCGAACAACAACACATACAAGAAAACATCGTACAGAGCAAGAGCATTCCTACGAAGACAACAAGGATGTTTCTTCATGGTACGGAAGTCTTTGAAGACGATCAAGGTCTGATAAGACACAAAGGTTGGCTACTTCAAAGTAGATTAACATACAACGAAAGACATCCTATTGTGCTGCCAAAGTGGACGGCTGGTACAAAGCTGCTGGTACGTCATATTCATCAACTTACGCTGCATGGAGGAATAAGCGTAACATTATCGCAGCTTCGAACTAAGTACTGGATAATACAAGGAAGACAGCTGGTGAAGAAGATAATTCATGGATGTATAAAGTGCCAACGATTTGACGCCATACCGCTGCACCAAGAAACTGCCCCACTTCCTGCTGACAGTCAACGAGCGACAACCATTTGAAGTGATCGGTGTAGATTTCGCGGATCCGTTACTTATAAAAGACGCAATGAAAGGCACTACAACACAGTATGTTGCAATATTTGTACGTGCTACTACCCGAGCTGTACATCTCGAAGTTGTGGACAACACGACAACAGAAGCATTCCTACATGCATTCCGAAGATTTACAGCGAGACGAGGGCTATGTTGCACCATTTACAGTGACAACGCAAGGACGTTCAAGAAGGCCAACAGAGACATCAATTGTATGATGAAAGAACTACAGGAAGAAGTCTCCAAAAGAGCAAGCCAAGGAGATCAAATCAAATGGAAGTACATAGCAGAACAAGCGCCTTGGTGGGGAGGCTTTTATGAAAGGATGGTACGAAGCATGAAATCAGCAATGAGAAAAGTTATTGGAAAAAGACTGTTATCAAGAGAAGAGATGCAAACAATAACAACTGAAGTTAAAGCTATCCTTAATAACAGACCGTTGACATATGTATACAGCGAACCAGATGAGCCTCTACCTATTGTGCCGGCTGATATAATATGTGGAAAGCATAGGCTTAAAGACATAGCCGAAGGTAAAAAAAAAGGTCAGCATAGAAGAAATGTGGAGAAATAAGCAAAAAATCACGAAAGATTGCTGGAAAAGATGGAACAGGGAATATCTGAAAGAACTGAGAGAGCATTGTAACGCAAGAAAGCAAGTAATGACGGTGAACCAAGGAAATATTGTTTTGATCGGCGCGCGCACTCCTAGATCCTTCTGGAACCTGGCTAAGATCATTAAAGTATATTCTGGAGTCGAAGCGAAGCCGCGCTTCTGTCTCTTAAAAACGAAAAGAAGACTCGTTCGGAGACCCCCCCCCCCAGTACAACATCTTTACACACTTGAAGGCTGCTTCCAATGATGAGAAGAAAGCTTTTCGCGGCCGGAAGCTGTTGAAACTCATGGGAGCGAACAAGAAGAGAAAGAAGACGGCGGGCTCCAGAGGCGCGTGCACTAAAGAAAAGCAATAAAGAAAAAGAAGAATCTTGATTTCATTCGAATCGAACGCAGCTGTCGCGTCTCCTTTCTGCGACAGACAGCATAACGCTTGTCTTGAATGCTTTGCAAACATGGGATGCCGCAATTAAATCATGGCACATTAACCATGATTACACTGATTAGCAATTATGTTTTTCAATTAGGACCACTGACTTTTTCAGCTCCAGATCTGCCATATATGTTATTGGGCAAGTACGTCAGCATACATTTTAGGAGAAATCTCGGCAGCCAAGGTTATCGCTAACACTGATGCTGGAAAATGAGGTGTGCCTTATCACTATGCATTTTGGTATATGCCTTCGAAACAGCAAGGCCTTGACCTTTGATAAACTTCACAAATAGATGGAAAGTTGTTGGTAGGAAAGGCTTTTTCAAATAATCTTGCTGCAGCTTTTTTCTCGCCTTCCTCTTATACACTGAACGGGAAATGGTAAGCAGGAAAGAAAGATGGGCTGGCCAGAGGATCCCAACTCTGGCCCACTACTCAACACTGAGGTAAAAAGTGAAAGGGAAAGCTAAAAGAGAATGAGGGGAGGCTATGAAAGGGTACAGAGAGTTAAGCAGGTTAAGCTTGTGTTTACAGTTTGGTCACTCAATATATATATAGATGTCATATGCAAGAGTACCTTGAAGCAAGATAGACGGGTCTGCCAACTCACCTTACAAGGCCATACAGCTATTGTTCTGTCAATTAAGCTTCATAGAGAGACACATAAGGTGACAAAATTTAGTTTACTCCTAGCAACAGCCATGCGGTGCCTGCAGCCTCTTGCAATGCCAACAATATTCCAAGCTTTTGGTGCTTTTTTTCAGATGCAGATAAGTAGCTGACAAAGAAAAGTGTTGTGCTTCACTGCTGGGTTTCCCTATGTTGTAACTATCCAAATGACTGATGGGTTTTATGTGCAAGTTGTTTTAAAGCGAAAGCTTTACTGGCCGCTAAGTTGCGATTTCTCCGTGGCGGTGCTCCAAGGAGGCCCATGATGTCACAATGCGCGCCTCGCCGCGGATATTTCTCCCTCTCTCTCGCTCCCTAGTCACTACTGCGCATGCGCCACTAGTAGCATCGAGCCACGGGTGTTCCGCCACTGCGCAGCACCGCGCCTTTCCGCCACCACCGTTTGGTATGAAGTCACACCACGTTCCTCGTCATTGCGCTCGCCTCTGCTCGCATCGCCAGCTGCATCGCATGCCTGAGAACATGTCGGAGGATTGAAAAGGAGAGCTCGCGTGCGCCGCAACCATAGTTGAGGCGGCAGTATGGACGGCGACAATTCTGATAAGCAGGAGGAGGCATGAAATCGACATCGGAACGAGATGAAAAGGAAACGAATCGCCCAGGAAACAGACGAACAGCGCGCCAAACGACTGGCTAAAGGCCGCAACATAGCTAGACAACCAGACTAACCTGGACTTGCAATCAAGATTAACCAAGGTTAACCATGCTATGCCTTAGCTTTTGCTACGTATAACCTGGCATAGCCGAGCTAAGCCACTGCCAATTTTTTTCTTGTTGCCATGTTTGTATGGCAGCACGCACATTTAATGTTAAAGGAACACTAAAAAGAAACACTAAATCAGTACAGGTTTATAAAGTATCATTTCTAAACTTTATTTTCGTTAACATTAGGATGAAAAGAAGGTCGAAGTATCATTTTCCAATTTCGCACAACGCGCCAGTGCTGGTAGATCAGTGCGAAGTCGCAGATTTCATAGTATCTTTTTCATATTTGGACTGTTGTGGCTCAGCGAAAGTTTTTGACACTTGATATGTTCAGTCCTTGTATCTTTTGGAATAATTTAATGTAGTCCATCTTTAAACTAATTAACAAGATCTAAGGCAATTCCATCAAAATTTAGGACATACATAGAGCTGGTTTCCGAGCCTCAACGCCAAGTTGCCACCAGTCTTTTGTGTCTTTTCTAGCTTACCAATGCTTGCACGTGTCTAGACTTCTGTCTCTTCCATCTCAGATTTCTCTGCCAAGCACAGGAAAATACGTTGAATCAACAAGGCCAGAACTCAACCCTTACTACCCATTAATATTTGTCTCATAACTATGTTATTATGATGCAGGGTCCCCTTCGGCTACTTGGCCTAAATAAAGGTACCAGATGCAGCTTCAATAGGCCTACTATACCAGTAACGAAATCATTACGTAGCCAGACTATTGTATACTAATTTAAACTTAATAAAGCTTAATAAAGCATGCGAGAGTGTAGTCCGAACTTGCGACAACCTGGAATGTTCTTGCCAGACAGTGCAGAAAGTCTGTTAATATAATGACATGCTGTGCAGTATGTACGTAGGCTTTTTAACTGCAGACAGTACCTGCCAGATTGCTTTTCTTAACATCTCATCACTTTTGGTGCGAAGCCACTACACTGGAATTCTTATCTCAAAACTCTGCTCTTGAAATTTTTTTCTCTGGTTTTATTACTTTTAAATAATGGATATAATTTAAACTCGGGTAATTAATGCCATTGGCAAATTGAAATCAAAAATTTTTGTTTGGAGCTGTTTTCGTGCATCTGGGAATCACTTTGTTCGAACTTTTGGCTTCTCAGGGATGATCAATGTAGCCAAAAACTGTTGATGAAGGGAATTCATTAGCTCGTGCAATCAAAGCATGCCAAGTTTGGTATTATAGCTGTTTTGCATTTGTGTAGGTGCTGGTGCAAGTAGGCATAAGTAAGTTCATGGCTTTAATGTCTTTGATATGCATGCTGTCACACTCTTCTCTTTTCCATGGCAACAGTGGTGGCCAGTTCGTTCGTCACTCAAACACGTTTCCTGGAGATATACATTCGTAGAATTCACATTCTTTTACATTTTATTTTACTTCATATTATTAAAAAAAAAATCTCTGGTTCCAAAGAGTATGAATTACACGAGTCGCCTGTATGTACTTTATTAAAAAACTTGGCACATAATATCAACCCGAATAAATAAAAGGGTAATTTTGGGACCATGGTATAGAATTTCTTTTTCATGCTTATGACTAAATAGATGATTATGGTGTCTGAAAGAAAACAAGTAAACTGGCCTAAGTATGTAAATACAACAAACCTTCATTTTAACAAAATTGCCATATTCAAAATTTTATTTAATTTGAAGTTTTCCATGATACTGACTGCAGTGTATGCTTTTTAGATCATATACAATGTGGAGTTCTGCTGATTTCCACTTAGTATGCAGTTTAAAGCGAAACTCTAAATAGGATTGCTTTGTGTAATGCACATGGCAACACTCTGCTTTTCTTCATATCAAGCTGCCCTGCTGTGGTGACAAAGTGGCTATGGCATTCTGCTGCTAAGCACAAGGTTGCGGGTTCAAGTCCTGGCTGTGGTGGTGATTCCAAGAGCGGCAAAATGAAAAAAAAAAAAATGTGTGCATAGACATCAGCGCACATTTAAGAACCACAGGTGGTTGGAACTAATCCAGAACTTTCCACTACAGCGCTCTTCATAGCCCTTGTGCTGTTTTGGGACGCTAGGCTGCGTAATTTGATCTGATGTCGTGTGAACATGGAGAGGCAAAGGGTGCTGCAAAGGCAACGCTGTATCCTGGCAACTCCTCGAGACTGTGACTTCATAACTGATACCAAGCCAGTTATGAAGGAGCGCAAGCAGAATCCTGCCAGTCATGTTGACAAAATTTAGCACGGCTTTGTTTAAATATAGATGTCATAGAAATTACAGCACTGCTGGAGTGAGGCTCTGGCATTATCAAGGCTCCTTTAAGGCCTCTCTGCTCTTTACAAAAGACTATTATAAAGAAACCCTTACGATGCTTCGTTATAGTGAGGGTTCACATTTAATAAAGTTTGTACAGTTCGGGGCTTATTTTGTCCCCCGGCAATTACTGTAATTTATCTTGCATGCCTTTCCTTTCTTTAAAGAGACACTAAAGGCAAATATTAAGTCAAGCTATAGTGATAGTTTAGTGCACGAGAACCTCTAAGGCGTCGATATTATCGCAAACAGAGCTTTAGTAACCGAGAAGTTGTGGTAAACGCAGGACATGATTAGAGACTCCCCTGGGACATTCAAGTACTAGCCCGATGACGAAGGCATTCCTCATTATAATTCTGTGACTAGTACTCAATCACTCGTAATAAAAAGATCCATGTATTTCATTATAAGACGAAGAATAATGCTACTTGTCCAGTTCTATTTGATTTTTAGAAAAAGACAACTCATTGACATTACTCTTGACAACAACGCGGGTGGTTGAAAGGTTTCATTTTCTACACTCTGCGTCACCATGCACTTTCACATTTCAGTAGTTTTGTTATTGTGTATTGCTGCACTGGCTGGCTCGCAATACCCACACAAGCTGCAAGTAGCAGAGAGTACCACGTCTGTGTTAGTGTGGGATTGCCGAATGGTCCATGCCACTTGACCAAGAGCAGCTGCAGTGGTGAATCTAGCGTTTTGTCTTTGCTCAGTTTCTCCATGGCCGCGCATTTGAGTTTTGCGGAAAAAAAAAAAAAAGAAAAACTGTACTCCCGTTTTACTCACCAATAGCAGTAAAGGGTGGTGATGGCGTGTGCAACGTCGCCACTCCCTCGCTCGATGAGGGGCGACTTGAATTGTGCTAAAGGTATGCAGGCCCTTCAGACGCGATTTTTTCATGAACTAAGTCTTCCCTTGGCACAAAACAAGCGCTGTGAGGTTTCTGGAATGCTACTTCAACAGTCCACATCAACTTAGTATTTGCCTTTAGTGTCCCTTTAACATTACGTGCCTGGTACTTAGTTCATGAATGGCATGCGCATTATCCGCATGATAGAACATTCTTGACAGGATAGTACAGACTACACAGTTGGGTACAAGATACGTGCCACTGGGTGTAACCATATTTTTAGAGTGCATATCAAGTTTCAGCAGTGAATGAAGCATTGTGTGTATTGTATTGAGTAGCTTTTATTTTTTCCATGTATGCAACGGCCCCTGGATTAAAAGCTGTGCAGCAGCTTGACAAGGACACAGAGGCCGTGTGATGTGAGCAGTGGATGTGCATAGTCTACTTTCAAGAAAGACCACCAACAGAAACTGGAAAGAAAACTGTATTCTCGTCCGGACACAAAGTGCATGCCTCGGTTACCTTTCAGAACTTCAAATTGTACTCTGTATGCAACTGCATTGCACAAGTATGACATGACGGTGGTGATGAATGTGGCAGCAGATGGTGAGCCAAAAGCTACGTCTTGTCTCAACAGTGTGTTGCTGAAAATGAATGCATCTTTTATAACCCACACATTGTGCTGTGAAATAGGCATAGGTGTGCTGATGAAAAAAACACACCCCAGTGCCTGACAAATCAGCTCGTGACAATCTTCATTTACATGCTGCAAACTTCGATGTGGGCGTGGAGCACTTTGAGTGTCAAACATGTGCCCACGTCAAAGTCCTTCCCTTTCTCTATGAAACAGCTATGTGCCGCATATGGTCTCTGCAGCTTGCTCCAGACGCATCCCTCAGTGAAACTTGAGGAACTAGGCAATGATGCCGCAGGCTCGACGATTGCAAGACTGACCTGCTTACTTTCTATGTGCTATGTACACCAAACCAAAGAAACACAACGACAGTGTTCACAGCGTCACACGCCATGTCTTGCTCAGTACCTTGGCTGGAAATAGGGTGCACCACGTGCCTGCCCACCGTAGTGCCGATATCGTGGGCTAGGGGGCCTGCCACCATGCCACTCAGACTCATAGGCACCGTAGCCTTCATGAAAACGGTCCACCGGTCTGCCACGCATTTCATAGCCATAGTAACCACTGCCTCTGCCACGCATGCGGTTGCCACCATTGCTCATGGCTTGCTGCTGCTGCTGCTGTGGCTGATGATGCGCCGTCCTCGGAGAGTAGTAATCACCCCGCTCCCACATGCCCCTCTCTTCCATGGGCCCCGCGGGTGGCGACCGGTCCAGTGAAGAGCGCATTTGGACAGTCTCAATCTTGGCAGGTGTTGCATGGAAGTCTGAGGAAAAGGAGTCATGCACTTGAAATTCTGATGAAGATGGAGAATCCTGAATTCGGAACTCGGAAGACGAGTCCCGGATGCGAAATTCTGACGATGGTGGTTCATTTATCCTGTACTCTGATGATGGTGACTCTCGCACTCGAAATTCTGACGATGATGACGACTCACGCACTCGAAATTCAGAGCGTTCTCTTGTCGTGTAATCAGAGGACTCATTGAGGCGAAACTCTGTAGATTTACGAGCATCAAAATCAACTGAGTCAAGAAGACTAAACTCGGATGACTCCCTTGTGGCAAAGTCAGTTGATTCGCGGCGGTGAGGCTCTGATGGTGTCTCTTGCGCAGGAAAATCCAGGACAAGGTCTTGCTTTATGAGATCGGGAGAAGGATTGCGCATGTGCCTTGTGTCTCCTTGACTAGCCAATGAGGGAGTAAGTTTTGATGTGGACGATGTCATAACTGCAGGCTGGGCAGGCGTATCCAGTTGTGGTCTAGCATCTTCATTCCTCTCACTGAGTGTGGGGCCAGGTGAAGTAGTTTCGGCAGCAGGGCTCACCTGTGGTTGGACTAGCGTGATGAGATTGCTCAGTTTCTTGCGGTGCAGGCCTTCTGCACGCTCATCGTCACCAGAGCCATCATCATCAAGCTCCATGTCTGTCACATCAAAGTTCTCGGCGACTGGAATCAGGTAGTCTGCAGACGGTGATGGTGGCGTCTCCGACCTTCCCTTTGGAGCTGCAACACTTCTGTGAGCTGCCCCAGTCACAGTTTTGATTGGCTCCAGGTAGGCCTGCAGGGCAGGTGGGATCGGTGGAGGTGCTAGTGCAGGTGTGCTCTGTGATGCTGTTGCGTTGCTGCCGCCTGCTTTCGGTGACACCTGCATCCAGGCATTTGGGCTTGCAAGACTCGGTATCCTGGACCCAAAAGCAGAGCTTATCCTTGCATCTGGAGAATCTTGTGGTGTGCTGGGTTTAATCGCATGAACCCGCATGTCAGAGTCCATAAGCGTTGCGGCCTTCCTTGCAGAATTCTCATCAAGCACGGGTGTCCCCTGTCCACTGTTCTCGTCCTTCAGGGGTGTGTTGCCACTGTGGACCTCGGACACTGCAGAAGCAGTTCGAAAGACTGCTGAAGAGTAAGGAGGCGAGTCAGCCTGTTTGGGTGTGTTGCTAGCAGAGCTTGTAGACGAGAACAGCCCACCAGGTATGTGACCCATGCTTTGCATCAGATTTGAGAGTCGGCTCTCAAGTGTGCTTTGTGCTGGAATAGCAGCAGCAAGGGCCGACGTATTCACTACTGTAGGTGCAGCCCTGTTCTCCTGGAATTCTTGGTTGAAAGCATCTAGCCACGATGAGAGTACTGTTGGACCTGTTAAAGAAGAAAATACAGTTTCATTCAAACAATTCAAAGGAAAGCAAAAAGTATTGTGACACAACTATGACTCAAAATGGCACAGCTTCGGCAGTTAGAAGTTTCATCTATCCTGCCCGAAACGGTCAATAATGTACAGCAGGTAGTCATAGTCATTGCTTAGATATCTACAATCCATGTCAAATAAGTGTACCAAGTTCAGTGTCAGTGCTGCCACGTTAAATTACTGAGTACAAGAACAGCCTATAGAATGTAGCCTGTGAAGTTCTCGGCAATACTAATCAGCATTACAATGAAAGATTAAACAGGGCTAGTGCACAAATACAGTTAACCTTCGATATAACGAAGTAGGTTAAATCGGTACTTTGTTATATGAAAATTTTGTTATATTAAAATTCAACCTTTTATGCAAATATTTAGTTGTCAACAGATTTTCTTACACGCCGTAAAACTTTCTGAATTATTGGGAAGTTGCAAAAAAAAGTGAATTTCAATAACAAAAAATTTTGTTGAATTTGAGAGTCGGCTACCAGAAATACGATGTATCATGCCATGTCGATGATATCTTCGCATCTGCGGCGGTATGAAGTGAAGCCTACGAAGCTTTTGTGTCCACTTCGCTGCAAAAATGGGAAGTGCTATCCGTGGGCCGCTTTACACACAGTCCACCCAATGCAGCATCGAAACCAAGCTGGACATCGCAAAGAAAGCTTTGCGTTAGAATCACACAAATGCAAGGCAACAGGCGACCACCGGTTAATTACTCAGCTTTCATTTTTGTTGTAAAGTTGCAACATTGCACGCAAGTCATGTCTGAGCAAATGGGCAGAATGCAGTACTGCGTCCGAAATTTTGGTAGCCATTATGCATCATTTCTAGTGAAAAAACATTTTTGACACCTGCTTGTTGCGTTTAATCAAGGTGCAAAAGCCACAGACGCTGCTAGAGAGATTTGTGAAGTGTATGGCGAAGAAGTGATGCCTCTTAAGACGGCTCAAAATTGGTTTAAGTGCTTCAAAGATGGCAATTTCATTCCATAATGACGTGGAATTGCAGGCTTGGCTGGATGATTTCTTCGAGTCGAAACCAGGTGACTTCTACCGTTGAGGCATTGACCAGCTTGTTCAACATTGAAAAGAAGTTGTAAATAACAACGGAGAATACATTATTCATTTAGTTGTTTATTTCTTGTTTATTTTTGTGAAAACTTAAACATAAAGAAAGAAAGAAAGAAATAACACACACACGCACACACACACACACCCGAACTTATGGGCCAGCCCAATATGTGCCACTTCAAGCCGCACAGCACGGAGTCCATCATGCGCTTGAAGGTGGGGGGCGCATTGCAAAAGCCAAAAGGCATGACATTGAATTCATGTAACCAGCCAGTTGTAACAAAGGCAGTCTGGAGACGATCGATGTCTGCCATGGGTACCTGCCAATACGCCGAGCGCAGATCTAAAGATTAAAAGTACTCGGCGCCTTGTATGCAATCAAGGGCATCGTCGACCTGCGGCAAAGGATATACATCTTTTCGAGTGATCTTATTAAGGCACCAGTAATCCACGCAAGGTACTAACCACGATACGGTCACGGCCACACGTACTCGGCAAGGTGCGCTGCAGTGACCATAGGATGGTAAGAACTCGAATTAGCCTAGCCTTGAGGAGGGAACGGAAGAAACTGGTACACAAGAAGCCAATCAATGATTTAGCGGTAAGAGGGAAACTAGAGGAATTCCGGATCAAACTACAGAACAGGTATTCGGCTGCCGTATCTTGAAAGCAATCTGCGATGTGGGGAAAGTGAGCGCCCGTGCGGGCGCCGTATTTTGAAAGCGATCTGTGATGTGAACAAAATGCACACCTGTGTGGGCCTCTTCTTCAAAGCAATCTCTGATGTGGACAAAGTTGGCCCAGTGCTGGTAGCTTCGTCTGTGCTGTGCTTTCGACGTTTAGTTTGTGTTGAAGTGTGAGACAGCGCGAAGGTCAATTCGCTCACTACTGCTGCCGCACTTAAATTGCTATTGCAATCGTTGCTTCACCTTTCGAGCAAACTGTGACACTTTTTTTTTTACTTTAGACGTTTATCACTCACTCTTCGCAATAAAGTTGTTAGACAGTGCGACGAAAGTTTCGGAAGCGAGGCATTTCGGATATTACAGACTTCAAATAAAATGGACGTTTTTTGTCGGATTGGCAGGGTTTGTTGAGACAAAAGTCGACTGTATTGTTGATCCAATGCACCAATAACAGGCTGCTTCCATTTCTGCCAGTGACGCGCACTTGAAATGATCCTTCTCAAAAAGGCAGCAGAGAATGGCGGTGCTTTTTCGAGTAGAACAGCACTCATGTGCTGGCCTACTCCAAGGACATAGCGCCTGCTACCCCAACCTAAAAAATGCAGCACTGACAATGTTCAACATTGTGAACGGAAGTTGTAATGTTGAGACGATGTTTTTCCAACTGAGGTATGCCTGTCCGCACACTACTGTTGTGCTTCTTTTTATGTTTTAAAAAAAATGTGTGCAGACCAACTTAAGCGAGGAATCACCAAGGACGCCTCTATTTCCTTTTTTATGTAGTTTGTTAAAGAGTGGTAATATTACCTACCAATGAAGATATGCAAAATTAAGTTCGACACATGACTTGCAAACAGCTCCGTGTCAGTATATGCTCCTCTAAGTGATTTTGCTTGGTTGTGTTTAACCCTTTCGCTGTCACGGACGTACCGGTACGTCATCGCGCTTCCCCCCCACAGTGTCACTGACGTACCGGTACGTTCTCTGTCGTGCATTCAAGATTTCACGCCTGAGCGCAAAGCTGGCGCTCCTGGATTGGCCATGCTATCTGTTGACTCTTTCTACAAGTTCGTATATTCGCCCCGACCTGTCTTAGTCCATGTATTGAAGAGTACGGTGCGACTGCCACTCCCCACTTTCTATTTGCTGAGTGGCGCGGTGGCTCCGCGTTCACTGGACCATGCGTCGCGCGCGTGTGGTTATGAGTTCAAGGGTTGTTCTGCCTTCTCCGCTGGTTTGAAGGTTTTTATTTTTCTTCTGTTGGTGTGTCTGCTACGGCGCGTCAAGTTTAGGCGCACGTGCCGTTGCCTCTCCGAAAAGAGTGACTCGATTGCTGCTTTCGCTCTCTCGCCGCACCCTCGCTTCCGACTTGCAGCAGTAAACGTAAAGCCCTTCGAACTTTGTTTAGCCTTTTTCCATCTCCCTCTGTCTTCTTGATCACGCAACGTCCCATTTCTCTTGTGCGGGCGACTGAAAGCGCATCCTCCTCTCTGCGCGCGGTTACTTTTGGATGGCTGAGCGCGCGGGACCTTCGTCTGCTCATTGGAGCGGTGGCTCAATTCCGATTCAGAAAACGAGCCGAGCTCGGATTCGGACTCGGACAGAGTCGCATGCGAGGAAGAGGGTTCCGCATCGTCAGATTCGGATGTTGAACGGGTTTTATAGTCAGGCTGATGATGATGATGATGTTTACTAACAACAGCTGCAGAACACTGGAATGTGCATATTGCATTGACTATGTTATTTGTATACCAGTCATAATCGAAAATAAATTGCTATGTTCATTCCCTGTTATGCTCGTTCCCTGAAACCAAGCCGACACTGGGGGTGCGTCACGGCGAGAAAGGTCCGACAGCGAAAGGGTTAAAAGGTAATTCTACCTGCGTTAATTTTTTTTGAAATTTACCAGAACAAAAAAATAAAAAAAATTGGGCAGCCAGCCAACAAAATAGCAATTTCTTCCTAGTTTATAGCTTTAAGGATAACATCTGATTTCAACCCCTGAGATGAAAAAAACTGAAAATGAAGAACCCAACGTGTATGCAGCATCAAATGATAAAAGTGTGAAGAGCAACCTTACAGCAAGGAAAAATGACACCAAACCCAGTTTAATTGAGTGGAGCTTTATCCATAGGTTTATGATGGTGTACTGCACATTTACACAGCATTATCTAAGCGAAATAACTTTTCTACCGTATTTTTGCACATATACCCGCACCAAAATTTAATTAAAATCTAGCAGTGAAGTCTGGGTGCAGGTTATATGCTAATTTAGCCTATAAGTGTGGCTTCATGGCAGCACGCACAACGCTGCCGTGAAACCATACCTCAAGGCAAGGTTCTCTGCCATTCAGTTTTGTTATCTCCTAAGGAACACCCTCTTTCCACCCCTGCACGTTAAAGTGCCCTGCGCCCTCTTTCATGGTTGCCCATTCTCCTCCTCATATAGGTCGCCATTTTGCGTTAAGTAGTAAGTGAATAGTCCACGTGGTGCCAACAAATGCATACGTCATTGGTTCCTGCAGCAGCGCCACGGTCCGTGCGGACCACTTCACAACACAGCGATAAGCCAAATCACTACTGGGATTTTCGGCTAGGTTGTGTTTGCTCCATTGCTGTTGCCCATGCGAGGGCTGCTCTGTCTGCACTGTCATCTGCTGTTGTATAAATGCTAGCTGTGAAGTGATTCGATTCATGTCACGTATCACGTGACTAGGTTTGTCCGCAATGACATCCAATGTGTGAATTCAGCTTTGCGGCATCGCCAAAGAATGGTCCCCCATTAAGACACTGGCCGAAGATACGATGTGGATGAGTCGTGCATCCGCGAATGGAGAATGTTTTTGCAAAGATTTGAGCATTATTGTACGCAGTTATTTCTGCAAATTATATGCGCAGATATTTCTTTTTTCTTTTCAGGCGGTTGAAATTGGAGGTGTGGCTTATACACAAAAAATACGATAAATGCAAAGGCAAAAAGAAAAGCAAGAACATCACATTATTATTCAGGTGTCAGGTGCATGCTAACTTTTTGTGCAAAGCTTCAGAATCAAACCTGTCCAAGCATTAATATTTGTATCTGCATGGTTCTGCAACATCAGCTAATGCCCCCAAACTCAGTGATACAACAAAGGGACTTGTCTTCATCAGGACAAAGACATGAAGTCTTTTGTTCAACTACTGTTTATCAGGTTTGGAGGTACTATTATGCATAAATGTTATGTGCAGATTCGAAGTGAACAGTATCATGCAAGATAAATTAATTTGCTCACTTTGGGACATGAAGCTGCTGAGTGCGGCAGCATTGCCAGTTGCATTGCTGGTCGTGCCAGAGTCCCCAGTTTCTGGGACGACGGGGCTCAGTCCCACAGGGGAGCCCTCAGGTGATGGTGCTGAGCCGGGCGATGGTGCCGAGCAAGGTGAATCAATCACAGCACCATTGTCTGTCAATGGAGCCTCCTCTGTAGCAGGTTCTGAACCTTCAACGATATAGACATTGCAATGTCAAAGACGCCATTTAAATTCATGAGGAAGTACAGCATGTTGACTTTTCCGAAGAAGCAGTGACAACATACATGAACACCATTTATTTCTCTGTTTAAAAGTGACAAGGCCAAATACAGTAGAACCTCATTGATACGTTCCTGCTAAATACGTTTTCCCGGCGCCAATGTTCGGAATTGAGAACACAAGAAATGACCCAACAGAGCTACGCACATTTTTTACCAGTTCCTACGTTCCTGGAAAACACAATTTTTTGGCACCAACGTTCAGTACGTCGCTAAACTGCGATCGTATGATACGTTTTCCAGCCGTCAGAGCTCGTGTAAACAAGAAAACACGCGAGGCGCACGCGATAGAGAACTGTATTAGCTGCCCACTACGGCAGCTTCACCACAATACTTGCCCGCCCGTCTCATGTGAAAATGTCGGCGCCACACAGTTTCTCACTTTGGTACAGCAAAACTTCTCCAGGGTCGTCGCGTGCAGCATTCACGGCTATCACCGCCAACCTTACTGCGATAAGCATCTTTGCCTATCTGTTTCACAGCGCATGGTGCCGTCGGAAACGTAGCGCACCCTTTTAATAGGCGATAAATAAAACGTGCTGCTGTTCTCTGCCGCAGACTGTGATCGTATACGTTTTCCGGCCGCTAGGTCTCATGTGAACAAGAAAAGGCACGAGACAAGTGCGATCGAGAACAGTATATGGCCGCACGTCTCGCGTGAGAACGACGGCGCGCACATTTTTTATTCCAATACAAGCACATCACTGCCCGGGTCGTGGCACACCGCATTCACAACTATCACCGCCAAACCTATTACGATAAGCATACCTATTCACCGATCTGGTTTACAGCGCGTGGTGCGTAGCGGCATTGGTAATGTACTGCACGCTTTTAGTAAGCGATAATCCAAACGCGCCCTCATTCCCTGTTGCAGCAGGCGGTGCGATGCGGGCATCACGTTTCGCTTCGGCAGCATCCGGTCGCCCACGAGCTCGATTTCGCTTCGGTTTCTCGTCACCCTCTTAAAACACCATGCAACAGGAAAACAACAAAATGCGTCTCGAGCCGCCGGAGCACCTCCAGCATGATGCGCGTTGGCGTCTTGTGCCACAACGATCCGCGGGAAAACGCTTCACCTTATGTAGATGTCAACAACAGTTTAGTCTGTAAAATTTTTTAACTACCTTGGATCATAAGTTTTCCCGGTTAGTGCGCTTTCTTTCATGGTTTTTGCCAAAACGTATGAACGAGGTCCTACTGTGTTCTGGTTCCTTTCTCAACTTTTCCGGAAGTATGTTTTTCCCTGACAGCTGACACCATTCTAATCATAAGCTTATCTTGTGCATGCCACAGGTGATTCTTCATTAGCGGCTTCTGAAGATACAACCTTTGGAGCCAGACGCAAAGAGAGAACCTCGTCAGTGCAGGCAGGCTTTCTGTCAGGGCTATTTTCATGCTGTGTGGTCACTGAATGTGCATCAATAGATTTTTATTGCTACAAAGACCTGTCATGCTACAGTCACAGGACAGTGACAGTAGAGCTAAAGGTGATCGATCAAGAATAGTGCTCCTGCTCCATGCATGAGAAGTACCATAAAATACCAATATATAATCTTAATTCATGCAACTCAGACTGATCCTCAGACCCCACAACTGCTGGGTCCATTAATCTAGGCAATCTGTACGCATGATAATGCAGATTCAAACAAGATTCCATTCACACCTATGGTTCACCTCAACACCTTACATCATCAGCCCACAAGACTAATATGCTGCGAGTAAATGCCCAGGATTGTGTGACATTGGCAAAGTGACAAACAGACCGCTCTGTTACCTATTGAGTTTGTTGTTTCTTTGCATGGTGTTAGTGTTGCTTCAGTCATTCAAGCCACTGCATATTTAAAATTTGCCTTGTAAATAAATGCACTTTCGAATAAAACTGACACTTTTGCACTCTTCACAGGCATGCTACCTTTGACAGTGATAGATGAGATGGGTCATTCTGGAATGCACAATGTACATGACTGGGTAATTCTGGTACAGTCAAATCCCGTTACTACGAACCCCACATTAACGAATTTCTTGAATTTAAATATTTTACATATCCCTGCCAGATTGCCTACATTTTCAATGTAAAAATATTTCAGAACTACGAATTTCAATACAGCACATATTTCAGAATAACGCACATAATTTATTTTCCCCTTTGTAACCGAGGAACATCAGTATTACGAATTCGGCTAAAAATAACAACACTGCAACTCTCGCGTGAAACAGAAACAGCGAGTGCAGTAGCTATCATCATCACCAGGTCGAGTGCCAACTGCTTCACCATAAGCTTTACCACGAACTTCACCGCAAAGCTGTGGCAAAGTTCGCGCGAGATCCAATGATGAATGCAGCTAGTGACGGCGACAAGAAGCGAAAGCAGTTTTTGCTGCAGGTCAAATTGGACATACTGCAGGAAACCGACGAAGGGGAAAAGCAAATTGACATGTGCATTGCCCCATCGACCGTCGTGACCATTTTGAAAGTCTGAAATAAGATTGTCAAGCTTCACCGGTAATTGCAACTTGCTCCTATGAGAAAACAGCTGCAACTGGGAAACTTTCAAAATGTGGACCAAGGTGTTCTCACGTGGTTCAAAGATGCCAGACTGCAAAACGTTCCCGTGTCTGGCCCAATGCTCCAAGAAAAAGCCCATGAATTTGCTGATGCACTTGAAATAACTGGGTTCGATGCCAGTGTAGGTTGGCTTTTTCGCTTCCGCCAAAAGAACAGAATAACTTGGCAGGTAGTCTCAGGCGAGGAAAAGGCTGCTGACAGAGAAGGCACAGATTCCTGGCACAATGATAATTTTCTAGAAGTAGCTGAATCGCACTCTGAAGACGATATTTTCAATGTGGACGAGACCGCATGTTTTTATTAGGTGACCGGACGATGCAATTCAAAGGGCAATAGTGCAAAGGAGGGAAGAAGTCGCATCTTTGCGTGACAGTCTTGCTCAGCTGCAATGCAACAGACACGAAGAAAATTAAACCGCTCGCCATCGGCAAGTACGCAAAGCTGCATGAAAAACGTCATGTCGGTACCATATGACTACCCCGCCAACAAGCGAGCCTGGATGACCAGAGAACTTTTTTCCGAATGGCTCATCAAACTTGAAGACCAAATGAGGAGGGATGATCAAAGTATCTACTCAGCAACTACTCTGCTCACATTGTGAATGTTAGCTTGACGCACATTCGCTTGGAGTTTCTGCCGCCAAACAACACGTCCTTGCAGCAACCTCTAGACCAGGGAATTATAAAGAGTGTGAAGGCAGAATTTCGTAAGCACCTTGTGCAGCGGTTCATTATCAACCTCTGCCTAAAGCAGCCGACTGCAATCAATATTCGTCAGGCAACGAAAATGCTCAGAGGAGCTTGGTGGAACTTGAAGACGTTCACTACAGTATTAGCAACTGCTGGCGAAGAGCAGGGCTTGTCATAGTGCCTGTGCAGCTTGAAGATGACCTGGAGGCAACTGACAACAACCCAGGAGACCTGTGGACTGAGGTTGCGGAACTGCTGCCTGCCGTGTTTTCCTTCGCCGACTAGGCGGATAGCGACAGCGCAGGACTAACGGCAGCGGACCTGACAACCGAGGAGATTGTTGACTGCACTCGTGATGTCTCCAGTGATGATGATGACCCGAAGGAAGACGAGTGTGGGTCACCGAACACAGAAGATGAGATCATGTCGAACATCGATGTTGTAGCACACATGAACAAAGTCTGCACTTTCATAGCTCGGTGCAATGACATACCCGATGAGGTGTTGCACAAAGTGGAAGATGTAGACGCATTCCTAATCGGTCGTGCATACTGCACGCGGCAGACGAAAATCACTGATTTCTTCAAATAAAGCAGCTTTGAAGTGAGTGAAACATTTTTATTTGAGAGTATGCTAGTCTGCACATGCGTTTACTACCAAGGTACGTCATTTTCATTGTTAGGTTTGACCACTCTTTAACCACAAGTTTTTCATCACAACAATATTTCAAAATAATGAACAATTTTCGGTGGTCCCGTGTGATTCGTTACATCGAGATTTGGCTGTAACTGCCAATGCGCACAACAGCTGTAATATTGATCACAGGCATGCTTTCACTGCTAATGCCTTTTGAATGTGATCTCAACAGATGTTTTTTTATTTACAATACTGTCGGCCATAAGGCTGTCACCTGAGTGGGTCTTAAGGCACCACAAATACATAACTGGGTGTTACAACAATAATAAGTTGTCGAACATACAAGCTAGGTGTTACAGTAGTGAATCACACTGATGAAGTGTAAGACAGAAAAAAATGGGTAAAAGTCATAATTTTAAAAGTACTAGTTTAAAAATACAAACTGGTTGTTGCAACCGTAAACTACATCAACAAAGTGTCAGTCATAGAAAACAGGTAGACTAAGAATTTGTACAGGAGTATAATATGAGTGTCACATGGCGCACTTTTGATTGCAATAAAGCTCGATCAAGATCGAATTTTTTGGTCGCGATTGGCTCCTTTGTGCAAGCTACGCGATGGAGCCAATTGCAGTAAAGAATTTTGATCCGGATCGGGCTTGATCGCGAACAAAAGTGATCGTGTGACACCAGTATAACACTCCGGCAATTAATTTCGAAATTACATCAATAACATGACAGTCATGTCATGTTATTGCAGATAAACTGTCACGTATTGCAGATAAACTAATAACTATAACAGTACAGTTGCCAAACAATTTTTTGGACTCCAAAAATTCGGACATGCTCGATTATTCGGTCTGCTTCGAGGCACCGCCACTCTCCCCATAGACCATAATGTATAACAACTGCCGAAAGTATAACAACTGCCGACACCTTGCAACCTCTCGTCCGATTTTTCGGACACTTCTTGAGCCAATTCGATCGAGAGCACCATGCACCGACTTTGACTGCTGCATGGTTCGACTTGCTGAACGACATTTTTGTATTGAACGGAGCCTCCTTGCTGCCCCACGAAGTGGCGCTACTGCAAATCCCCGCTCATCATCATCGTTTCTACCCGGTTCGATAGAGTGGCTCTACAGCAGTTCCGGTTTCAGCTTAGTAAGCCATGTCAAGACAATCCAGCAGCTCATTTGTTTTTTCGTGCACGACGCTGCGAGTAGGCCACGTTTTTCGTTTGTGCAACTGGTGTCGGCGTGACGGCATGGTGATGTTTGCTTTGTGTGCTGTGTCGAGGTTGCGGTGATCCAACGTGGCATACGGAAACATCACGTCAAGTGTCTAATGGCGCAGACAGCGCTGGGGAATGCCGGCAAGCGGGTGCTGGGAGGCCTAGGATTTGACGCCTACCGATGTGCTCCCTACTGATGCCGAATATGTTCTGCCGAGACCTGCGCAGTAGTTGCATTGCGATTCCGGACACCGTGTCATTTGAGTTTTACAGCTGCTGACACTGCTGTGCTGACATGCGCAGAACTCGACGACGGCGAGATCATTCGTCAGGTTTCTGCTCCACCGCAGGACTATGAGTCGGAAGATGACGTACCATGTGCTACGCTGCCGTCGCATGCAGAGCGTGTACAAGCAGTGACTGTGCTTTCAGCCACCTATAGTGACCGTACGACCCTCTCCGAGATTCAGGCTTATCTGATTGCGTGTAAACGGAACAGCGTGTAACGGCGCATTCATGATTTCTTCAAGCCTACTGCTGAGCCAGAATAAGTGCGTGGAAATCAAGGATTCTTTTTTTCTGAATCTGCTTTTTCGGACACCTGTTTATTCGGACATTTCCACAGTCCCCGTGAGGTCCGAATAAACGGTTGGCGACTGTAATATAACACTTTGTCAATCACTTTTCTAATTCATGAAAAACACTCGAGTTCATAAAACAGACGACATGTGGTATATAGTAATAGTTGATAAAACAAATTTATAGTAAATGTACAACAATGGAAGCAAACATAAATATTCAGGTTTGCAGTGACGTCAAAAGAGAGCTTTAGAATAGGAGCCCCAAACATTTTGGGGCCCCAAAGAAATAGCGTCAAAGCCACTGCGCATGCGCGAGATGCAAACTGCGTTTGGGTTTTGCGTTGGGAACGCTATTTCACCGATTTAGTGGGAGCCCAAATAGTGGTCCCAAAAGCTTTGCGTCAACAAACATGGCGGCACCCATCGAAGCGACGGCTCTAACCTAGCACCAAACTGGGTTTCATTTGCGGTAATGCGTGAAGTTCGCAAGCTAGTAGAAGTGACTGCGGTTATCGCTTTCTGTCAACTGGCGTGTGTTATGAAGATTGATTCATTAGACGCTGCTGATTCTGAATTCGAGTGTGGATTTTACGGCTCGTAGGCCTAACCCGGCTAAGCTTGGCTGGTGAAGGCACGTAAAGTTGGGTTTGTTGCTGAAAACTAAGCGCAACTAATTGTTTGCTGCTTGAAGAATAACCTCTAAATTGTAATTAAATGCAAATACACACAAGTCAAGATTACTATTCCTATCATAAAATGGTATATTTTATTTAATTATTTCTAATAGCTTTTCTTAGACGCCGTAGTGGTGCTGTCAGCGCAAAACGCTGTCCGCAAACGCAAAGCCCTGTTCTAAAACTCTTCACTCCCGCGCGCCCCAACGCTAACACCCGCAAAGCTCTTTGGGGCCCCAAAATATTGGGCTCCCTATTCTAAAACTCTCTAATATGTATTTTTCGAAGGTTTCAGCTGAGGTGCACTGCATGACCAATGCTGACAGAGCCTTCTAGTCTCTCATAGTTCTAGGCAGGAATGAATGTGCATTTGCATCAATATGTAGCTATGGCCCAACGAACATAGAGTCATGCTTTTTCCTGAGAATTTGCTTTTTTGGGGGAGCTAAGTAATCTGCAATGTCGATGTTTTACTCATCTTTACTTTGCAAAAGTGATTCAGAAACTTTCACAACCACCAATCTTGTCAGACTTAAGCAGTTTGGAAATGTACATACAACTGAAACTTGATTTAAAGAAGTGATGACCACGCTCAAATTATTTCGTTAAATTGGGCAGTGTAAAATCGAGAAAGGAATTTTTCGGTCCTTTGAAATCTAAAATTGTAACATATCGACACACAAAGGCTACCGTGGCATTGTATTTGCCGCTGATCCAGCCATCTGTTGCATAAACAATGAAATAACGAAAGTAACCACTGCCGCCCCTACCGAGGCGGTGTTGAGTCGGCTGTTCTGTGCAGGGGCAAGGCGTGCAGCCACGTCAAAATAAAGCTAGGGATGTAACCATAGCGTCTAGATGTTTTAATGCGACAGCTTTAGAACCCGTCTCTGTCAAAATTAGAAAGAAATCGCCGCTTTTTTTACTCATTTATTTAAGGAAAAACTTTATTAAATTGCGTTTGGCCAAATTTGTTTCGCTAAATCGGGTTGATGATAACATTGAACCCTGTTGGTGCCTGCCAGGGAATATAAATTTCTTCGTTAAATCAGGAACTTCATAAAATTGGGTTTCGTTAGACCGAGTTTCAATTGTAGATAGTGGGGGAAAAAAAAGTGAGATTTGTTCAAGCTGACTAGCATTTTGAGCTATCATATATTTTAATATTATCCCATGTTGACCGTGTTACGCCAATGACTGCTATCACTGCTTCGCAATTTGGGCCAAATTGCAACTTTCTTCGTAGTAGAAAGGTAGCCCCTCGAAGCATTGCATCTATACATATGTGATAGACAGACCTGTCTCCTGTATTGCTGGTAACTGCAAGCCATCATCCGAGTTGGTTGGAGAAGGTGCATCTGGAGTAGGTGATGGTACTGGGCTTGGCAGCGTCTTTGTTTTTGTCTCTAGCTTCTTCTTCAGTCCTTTCACTCGGTTGCCAAAGTTCTTGTATGCCTGCATACACACAATAGATGTAGGCACGGCGTACACACTCTACATGCTCCAATGATACGTGCTCTATTACATGAAACTCTATTACTGCTTTGCAAGCAAGGCTCTTAAAAAGCATTTATTTTTGTAAAGCTCGATAATAAAGCTGCCCAGAATTTAGACATTTAGTCAGAATGCCTGCTCATTCTTGGCCTGTAATCATTCAATGCCGCACACATGTTGAAATGTATTCTGCAGTATGACATAGCTCTGTAATTAATAAGTGTGATACGCTAAAGCAATAAGACTATGAAGTAATCTACAAGCTGCTTTTGCCAAGCCTCTTGTACTGTGGTTAAACTCTCAAAATCAAGACACAGTCAGCAGATTACACGATGCAATTTTTTTTTTTCTCAGACTCACGGAGGGCTACAGTGTGACAAGACAAGATGCAACATTTTCAAACAGCACACAATTAGATGATAACAGCACTAGCAGTATGACACATACACTCCGCAGCTTATGAGGCATAGCATGACACAACAAAGAAAAGGTAAACTTAGCCCCTTTACTTTTGTCAAGACACAACATATTAAACAAAGAAAACAAAATTAACAGATAAAACAGAGTAAACACTGATACCCAGTGCAGAATTTATGAAGTAGTTATGTTTTGAGCATTACGAGGCTTATTTAAAATTGGCAGAGAAATTGCACACTTCTCTATATTGATTTATTTTCCTGGGAGATGGATACTGCATGATGAGTCTAGCCTGCATAGTGCCATACCATTGTTAGAGTATGTTATAAAGCAGTCACAAGATGGTAACAGAGGAAAGGGAACTGCGGAGTCAAATGTACTCGTTTTTGGTTAAGCTCGTACAGTCAATCCAGGATATATCGAACTCGAACAGGGTTGTGAAATAGTTTGATATACTGATTATTCCAAATAGAAAATAGGCCTATCTGAAGCTTAACCAAGAACTGTGCACTTCTCAGACAGCCTCCCAATATCGTGAAAAGCGGTAATTTACTATTTTTATCCAAGGCAGCATCAAACACACGAACATTTACTCACTTCTTGTTTTTTTGCAGATAACTGCCGCAAGCCACTCAAGCTGCGAAATGTTCAATTAACTGACTGCAGCACTAATGCTAAAAGCATGCGTCACCTGGCTGCGAGACAGCAGTGAGCCTTGAGCACATCAAATTGCTTGCTGTGCATTGTACTAGCATGTGTCCCTGCGAGTACAACTGAAACACAACCAGCGCAGATTGTGTACCCGCGAATTGCACAGCGAGTCTTGCATGCCACTCCACGATAGTCTTTTCATGTACAGTGGATGTGGCATGTGTTGGTTTTGTTAAATGCAAATTACAATGAAAAAATTTGTCCAATTGGGGGTTGGGACTGGATTTGTTTAGGCCACTCTAGAAACCATAAAAAGCCATTCGCAGAAGCTCCAAAAGATCAACTTGGCAGTGCAGACGTAGCCAGTTCAACATCCTAATGCCCAGACCCACTCAGTGAAAAGATAGAGTGCCATGCTTTCCATGCTTTCCATGCTTTCCAAAGATTATCCATGCTTTCTTGTGGAATGCATGTATAAGACATAGCATTTGGCCCTTTGTGTTCTCGAACCAGCATGACGTTTCTCTTTCAGATAACAAACGGCTGCAGGTAGTATGCTTCACTGCACAATGGTGTTTTCACTATTTGTATGCGCCACGGCATTATACCGCTACGTTGTGGTGAAGCTTACTAAGTCACATCCGTCATAACGGAGCACAAATAAGACTTTTTCTGCATGAGCCATCCATATTGGGAGACACACCTTGCTCATTTTTACTGACTGCTGCCTTTCAAATTCGATGTTCTGTTTGACAGAATCTGCCAAAACCATTTTGTGGCATGAATATTTATGATAAAGACAGAATATCACCGGCCTGTTAGGAGAAGCCCACTTGCAGAAGCACAGCATGGCGCAACGTTCGATATATCGAATGTGGCAGTGAACAGCAGTTCGATATATGCATGGTACAGTGCTATACTTATACAGTCAAACACTTTTATAACAAGTGTTTGGAGCTACTCAAATAATTCATTACACAGGTCACTTTATTGTAAAGGTCATGCAATCAAAACAGAACCAGGGCAGAATTATTCTTTCATTATACAGGTCATTTCGTTGTAGAAGCATTCATTGTAGAGGCACTCAAATCTACATGGGATTTCCAAAGGGGATGTTACAACGATTCAATAGAGGCAATTATTCAATATATGCAAGTTTGATATATCCGGAATCGACTGTACTTTCTGTAAAGCAGACATGAAGGAAAGCAACACGTGCTGCCTGTGTGATTGCAATTATTTTCCAACGTGTCTGTTTTCCTGTGCATCCTTTAAGCTGCAATTATGTTTTACAGAAGTGTGGGGTGTCAACATAAAGAGGCACTCTCGAACATGAAATTTAGTGACATGGTGCAGTGATCAAAAGCAACGTGGTATGCACAGCTACGGCAAAGTGGTTGGGATAGGACGAAAGCAGCCTCACACTACACATTAATTTTCAGAGGACTACCAAAGTAGACGGATTCAAAGTGCGCATCTACTAGTACAAGTCTGTGGCACCTGGCCCCAAGTTTATGTGAGGTCTTTAGCTAGTGGCATTGTACGACTACAGGTCTACATGACTAGCCCACAGTTTTACATGAAAAGCTCAGCTTGCTGAATTGCCAAGTTGTTAGCATGGGGTGTGGCAATGTCAGAAAGTGGTAAAGGAAATGAAAGACATCAGTACCATAGAATTGTGTGTTTAGATGTCATCTCAAACATATAATACAAGAGGCAATGTTCGGACTGAAAAATAGGGAGGAAAAAAAAGCCCAAATATGAACATATTGTGTGACTAAAAAATGCTAACTTCTAGAAGATTCACTCAAGCATCATATGAGAAGCAAGCTTTATGCACCAAAATCTGCAACAAAACTTCATATGTATTATACGTAGGATTTCACTATACTCTCGAAGCTTTCTAAGCACTCTATCATATTCATCATAAACTAGAAAACATTTATTTTTACTGTGCAGAAGAAACCATGACATAAATGCAAAAAATAAATGCATACGACTTCTGCAGAGACTGTCATGCAACTCCTTTCATATCATGCTATCCCCTCTCAGATCGGATTGCAGCATGTCGCTTCCCACCACGTGAGTGTCACTGAAGTTAAAGCTGAGTGTGTGTGTGCTATGTGCCCCCCCCCCCCCCCCCCCCCCCAAAAAAAAGCAAGTGAAAAAACAATTTGTTTACCTCACAGGGAGAATCAAAGTTTGCAATATGAAGGCACACTATAATGGATTGTGAAAATATTTGGTCTTGCAGTGACTTTGCACACAGTGAAATACGTAATAAATCCCCCCCCCCCCCCGAAAATATTGTAGGCTGCACTCACCGAGGCCACAATTCGCGCTTCTCCATTCTGGCTGTCATAGTACACCTTGGCATCTTCCAGCATGCTAATCAGCTCAGTACGCTCTGACACCTCCTTCTCTAATGCTTTGATGTACTCTTCGAGGCACCGAGTTGCTTCATCAAAGTCTTTCTGGAACTGCTGTCCGTGACTGCGATCTGCCCGCAGCAAAGACAGGTGCCCCACTCAGAGACAAAAGGCGTGACCAAATTTAATAAACAAACAAAACTCCTGGAAACAGATTAGTGGTACTGTAGGCAACCAAACTGTGCACACAAATAAGCACTCTTTCTCCAGCAATGGAAAAAGACAAGTGGACAGAAGGAAATGTGACAAACACAAGCAGTTGCTGTCTGCGATAGTGTTGAATTGCAGCAAAGTTCCGTGCAATGAGGCAAGTGTCTTGCTAAAACTGATGTCACCATTTCATCTGATAGTGAAGGTTTCAGGAATGACCCGTCTGGTGTCCACAATATGTTTTTAAGATCATGCACTGCTCACAGCTGGGAATGCATCCACACATGCAAACAAGGACAGCCAGAAGGCCACTAGGCACTCCCTTCAATGAGTTTGGATGTTCCTGTAGGCCACCATTATTGAAGCAACCTGTATGTACAAACACGAACCAGCCAAATTTGCTGCTTCACTTGTTTTCCACCATCAAGCCAGTACATCTGCTGTGTTCCTTTATAATATCCACATGGCCTTGCCAACCTTTCCCAATGCTGACATGCATCTGCACCATGCTGCTAGGCAGAGAATGCACTAATTTTAAAACATACCATCCTTTTGCTATCAGAGTTTTTCTATCCCAAGAGTTGTTAAAGCTACCCCTAGGCACCATGTTTCAAAACCCGGACATGGTGATTAGTGAGAAATGTTAGGGTCTGATGCTTATCACATCATCCAAAAGCAATAAGGCTATCAGTAGAAGGCCCTTTCTCTTAACCCATGCAAAACAAGTATATTTAGCAGGAAATTGCAAGAGCAGGTAAACAATATTTCTTATTGGCACTTTGCATTTCAAAAAAACTTTTTTCAGGCAATTGGATAAGTTATCATTAAAGGCAATCTTCATTTTGCCACTCATTGCTGGCATATCAGATAATTTACTCTGCTAGATTGCTACCTGCAGCAAGCCTGTATTTGTGTAGTTGAGTGGTGGAGCTGGCGTGATTGAGAAACCCTCCCTGCCGTATGTCATTGCCATGTATGTTTCTGCACGGCACCCATAATGTACTCAACTCTTAAACACCCACTCTCTCCTGGTGGTCAGTGCTGCATCAGCCTTCCATGCTTCATGGGTGAATTTGTGCAGAGAATTTTCTCGGTGCAGGTTTTTGCTGAATATATTCAAGGGTTTTAAGGGTTTCCGAGGCCCCAACAAAGTGTTTTTGGGGATGAAAGAGACGTTTATCACAGTTTGAAAATAGACACTTACACTCAATTTTAACAATGAGGAAACTCCCTTTCAGTGCACACAAACAGGTATACATAAAAATGGAATAGCGGGAAAACCACTGCCAGCTGGCATGGATCTGCTAACAAGGTTGAATTAGCTTTTTTTTTTTTCGCACTGCGGCAAACTCTGTGGCCAGATGTCCAAACAATACCTGCTAAGCTGCATAGAAAATGACATTTCAGTATATATTTTAAAGCATTTCATAAAATATGATCATTTTCAAGGCCTAGAAAATGGTGTTTTGATATTCAAGTTTTCTCAAAGAGAACTACAGAACCCTGCCTGCGACCCCTTCTGCCTGTCACTACGACCCCTTCTGCCCATCACATATTTGCTTTCTGCAGAACCTTCTACGCATATCTGTAAACAACATACAGAAGTTCTCTTCAAGTCTAGAGGGAAGGGGAGAAAGCACCATACACTTTTGTGGCATGGGCTTCTGCTACATTCTTGACTTCTTTAAAGGGGCCCTAAAACACTTTTTGTCAAAGTCGAGAAATGCATTTGAAGTTAAAGAAGACAATTTCAGAAATACTTTGCAGCAACAAAGTACTTCAACGTATTCAGAAGAAGCAGAATTATTGGCAATCAAAGATCACCTTTGATCCCCTTCGCAGTGCTCCAGCTCCTTGCACTGATAAGGTTTTGAGAGCGGAGTGGGGGCCCAAAACGCTTCTCCTATTGAACGTCCCCGTGGTGTCAAGTTCAAATTTAATTTTGGATGTTCACATAGACGGCACTATTTGCAATTCTGCCGCCTACGACACGCCAAGTGTGTTTGTCTTCAGTGAACTGCAGTGTTCTTTCTCAGTGAGTGGGCTTGTTGTGGCACCCTGTGGCGGTCGCGGTATCTATGCTGCGCAGCAGACCACAGCTACATGCAACTGTAGTGTGTACGTGCAGTGTTTGCTTTGCACACAACAGGGCTGGAGTGGCCCTTGCACAGGCCTCTGTGGCCCCTGTATATAACATATGTAAGCAGCCGACAGCTTTGAAGCGGGCGAGAAGGCCTCGTTTGAAAAGAGAGTGTTTGAGAAATATCTGACTTTGCGCTCCGCTTGCGAGCTCCACGCACCACGCACGACTGCAAAATTTAGCTGAGATGTTCACAGCAGCGTATGCTATCTGCACGCAGCATTTTTTCACCAAGCCCAAGGCATAGTTCAGGACCCCTTTAAAGCAGACATCAGTAATGGGTTCCTGTTAAAAATTTGACGTGCATTATTTTCGCATCTCAATTTGTTGGTCTTCCATCACAAGTCATTCTGAGGTCAAGTGCAGTTATAACAAATGCTGTCTTTATAAAATGTACTTTGCATCAAAAGCAGCTTGCATAGTTGAGTTACCTTAAACTTTCTTTCAGTCGCTTCTTGGAAATCAATTTATGGGCAATTGTATCTATCATGCATAGCTGCTATATGATCAGAAATACTCTCAAAAGCTGAGCTAGAGTAAAGAGATGAATCATGTCTATGAACAGTAATAAAAATAGAATCACAGTAATTACAGCCTAGTTCTTTTACGAAATATGCTACCAGAAAGAAAAAAAAAATGTTAAGCCAGCTCTTCAAGCACATTTCGAATATATCATGTTACTGTCTAACTGCTACATTTCTTGAGTTATCGAATGGCAAAATATAGTGATATTTGTAGGCACTTTCTTATACATTAAATTCTCACAAAAAGCATCGTGCAGTAGCTTATTTAGCTCTTTGTAGGCTGCAAAGTACCAATATCTATCCAAACAGCATGTACAATTAGTGGAACTACGCAAAAAGAAAGAAAGAAAGAAAGAAAGAAAAAGAAAGGAAAGAAAGAAAAACTGTTTTTTTTTTTCACAATCCCCTGTGAGCTTATAATTGCCCTATACTAACAAAATGTGGCATACATACTATTCAGAGTATGTAGAATGCTGATTTTTACTTGAAATTGCAATATACCTCAGCATAGTTGCAAAAGTACAAGGCTATATTTCATGGGATTGCGAAAAAACTTTGTTAAAGTGTCCTAACATTTTGTGCATAGTTACAGTAATTGCACATGCTGTTTTGATAGATATCGGCACTCTGTGGTCTACAGTGAGCTAGACAAGCTACAGCATGATGCTTTCTGTAAAAATTTTATACACAAGAAAGCGCCCGCAAAGACTATATTTTGCTGTTGAGTAGGACATAACTCAAAATATATAGCAGCTGCGCAAAAACTAGACATATTTAAAATCTCCATAAAAATCTCTATGAATGGCAATATTTTCAAATCTAGCGCAAATAATAAAAGAGAGTTGTTTCGAGGAGCATCTCCCCTAAATATCAGTTTATTTTTTGCTGAAAGCCCCACTAAAAAAGTGACCTTTGACAGCATAATCATTCCTTTCATTCGTATTATCTGCCATACAATTTGCAAGTCATCTTGACAGTATAGGCTGAGCACCACTGAAGTCAACGGTGAAAGAAACAAAAAGGAATACAAATAAAACCATCACTCATCATGAGCTAAAAACCAAAACAAAGGAATTGTGGTTTTATTTCAGCCTTGTTGCCTTTCCCAACATACCAAGTTGCCTTTCTCAATCTTCTTACAGAAGTGCACCACAGTAGCTTCAGATGTAGCACCAAATATACAGTTGCTTTATTCAAAAAACAATAACTAGACAGTTTTCAAACACCAGCAGTAGCATTAGTGTAAATCGTCAATTAGAACCCCCCCTACACAGTTAAGACACTAAATTTGTTATTTGTTATGTATTAAAGGCGGGGTAGGCACCAAATTTAGAGACTAAATTGACTATACCATAAGCTTTGCATGCTTATGCGGAACACTTTCATGAAATATGACTGACAGCAGACGGCTAAAAGGTAATTTATTTCCATGTTAAGGCTTATAAATAAAACGTGACTCCCTTCTGCGGACTCGTTGCAATAGCCATCATGGAAACGTCATTGTTGATACAAAATAATGTGACATTCAAGATGCTGGCAACGCATTTTCAAAGCATTTGCCAAAACACGGCCAGGAGACGCAAGTGCATGTCTCCCACCTAGCTCTGGTGTTGATGAACTTGGGTGCACATGTGAAACTGAGCAGACTACGAGTGTTTGGTGGTTTGTGAACTCTGTCAGGTCGGGTACTCACGATTCATGCCACTCAAAGGTTATCCACCCCAACTGGTAGAAATTTTGAAATCCGGAACTGTATAATGGAAATCATTTTATATTAAATTACTGGGGGCATGATCATGCATATGCTGGCCGCTATTGTGGTCCTCTAGATGCTGTGTATTACCCAAGAATAAAAAATCATAACTTCAGCGTTTGCTGTCTGTGCTCTTTTAAATGATACATTAAACTGGAGTAAGAACTTATTTCCAGTAAATACCTTTAAACTTCCTCAGAACTTCTGAGCTTGACACATCCATATTGCGACTGGTCAGGTTTGTCAACTTAGTAGATGTCTCAATCTCAATCTTTTTTATTTTCTTGATCTTCTCAATGGCTTTTTCTGGCTGAAAACACAAGTGTGCAGCTAATGTGAGTTTCAATAAATGTGAGGCTTAATGGACATGCACAGCAAGAAGCAGCTCCTGTCACAACTACAATACAAGCACAGTGCCATAAAATGCTGATCACACGAATCAATCGACAAGATCAACAGTGGTTGAATAGGGTATGTTACTGGTGCCAACGTTTTGACAGGAGGACTTGTCTTTATTAAGGCAACAAATGTTTTCATTGGCAGCATTTAGATAAATCACTCTCCCCCTACACACACTACTGGGGGAGGAGAATAAGTGGATGCATATATTAGGGTGAAATAAGTCGAAATGCTCAAAAGGGGAGTTCTGACAGCAAAAAAATGGGGTGGGGGGGTTATATTTTTTTATCTTTTTCATCCCTGCTTCTCCCCGATTCTTCATTAAACTTAAAACTTCCCCTGTTTGAACATTTAGAATTTCCTCGCCCTATAAATGTACCTGCTTATTCTCCTCCCCCATTGAAAGTGGGAGAGTGAGCTACACATACAACTCTTCTGGTTGAAACGTTGGCTACAGAGACACCTTCTGTTCTGCCACTGTTGATAATTTCAATCTTCTGTTTGGAAAGCAACAACCAGAGAGACAAAAATATACACTGGCAGCTTCCCAACAAAGTTACTACAAATCTTGTGAAGATATGCATGCCTGTAAGAGGTTTCTTTTTAATACATTGCAACTGCTGAACTCCTGTATATTTAAATGCATTTATGTAGATAGTGCTCCTCAAGAAGTGAGATTATCAAGAAGGGCCCCAATAGCCACTCTAGAGGTGTGCCATTGACAAGACCGGCTATTAAACCAGCAAGGAAGGCTTCTGACCGAGCGTTCACAATAACCTCTTGTGTGAAGCTGCCCCCTCAATTCAAACCAAGAGTGCAGATGTTCAACCAAACTAAGGGCTTCAAGCTGCAACAGAGCATGATGTAAGAACACTCATTTCAGCCATGCAGCATCACTATTCTTGTTGATTGTGAACTTAAGTGACATATTATATGTTAAAAGTGCGGGCCTAAAGTGCCCTTGCAGAGCAAGACATGCATCTTAAGATGTTATGTCCTAAAGCGTGCCAAAGTTACCCCAGTATTTAAAAAGGGAGATAGTTTATTATAAACGAACTACCGACCCATCTGTTTGCTGCCATTCTTCAGTAAAATAATCGAGAAACTAACTGAGAAACGCCTAACAAATTATCTCAACAAATTTAATATTCTTACGCGTTATCAGTTCGGTTTTCGATCAGGATATTCTACAGATCTCGCTCTAATATTTCTCACAGATTAGCTAAAGAAAGCTTTTGATGATGGTAGCTATGCCGGCCCTATATTTGTTGACCTAACTAAAGCATTTGACACTATAAATCACCAGATACTCTTTCTAAAACTAGAAGTAATGGGAATATCTGGTCCTGCCTTGCTACTAATCCGTAGTTACCTCCATAATAGAAACCAGGTGGTCAGTGTTTCCGGGACTTACTCAAAGCAAATAATGACTAATATAGAGGTACTACAAGGGTCCATTTTAGGCCCACTTTTGTTTTTAATTTATATTAACGATCTACCTAATTTCATCACACACTGTAATTGTTTGCTGTATGATGACGATACTACAATATTTAACACGGATAAAAGCATGAACTTCCTAGTAGATAAACTTAATGCGGACCTTCTCAACATATTACATTGGTGTAAATTAAACAGACTACAATTTAATGCAGCTAAAACTAAGTTCACTGTCTTTACTTCACATCAATGGTCATTAGTTCCTGTTCCTTCCATTTGCATGCCACAGTACTCGATCCCGGCTAGTGATGACTGCATGTATTTGGGCGTCAGCCTAGATGAAACTTAAAATTTCATCACCACATTTCAAACGTAAAAAAATAGATGTCCTATGGTATACGCATTCTCATTCGAGCTCGTCCCTTTTTCTCGCATTCTATTCTGTTATCGTTGTATTATGCATTCATTCCTTCACATATTAACTACTGTATAATTACATGGGGTAATACATACAGTACTCATCTTGCGCCACCACAAACCGTCCAGAATAGAGCAATCAAAATAATAACTTTTAGCTCATACTACACCAATGCCAAACAATTATTACAAGTCAATAATATCCTAACAGTATCCGGCATAATTAAATATAAACTAGGTATCTGGTTATATAAACCATATCAACAATCAATTCCCCTTTTCTTTCGTTCCGTCTTCTTTCCTAGACAACACTAACAGCACTAGATTTGCTCTTAAGAAGAATTTCATCTTACCTAAAGTTCGAACCAACTACGGTAAGCAATCTGTTCATTTCAGCGCTTTTTAATTATGGAACTCGCTACCATTTGTATTAAAATTAATGACACTACATTAATTTATTAACGAATTCAAAAAGTTCCTTCTGCAACAACCGAGCCTTACCTAACATTTTTTTTTGTATATGCCGCATAATGCATGCATTTGCATGTTCATTGGTTAATATCGAAGTTTATATCATGTTTATTAATCACATATGAAACTGTTTAAGCTAGCCCATTTTCTGTTCAATTTGTTCATGTTTCCATATGTTGCTTAATTGATTTAATTCGTATTCTACAGTTTCTTTTAATTGCTACCTTTCTAATTTGTTTTTATAGTTGTATTTATTACTGTTGCTGCGTTAACTAAGTTTACTTTTCCTTTTATATATACCATGTACAGGAGGTCCCTATTTAGTTGCCGACTCAGGGACCTCCCTTCTGTATACTACATGTTGTAATAAATTTGTATGTAGTAATAAAATTTGATTCTGATTTTGATTCTGATTGCACATGCCTTTTTAAATAAACAAGCATATTTAACCCCAGGAGGTATTAAATTGTCTGTCAGAGGGTCAAGGAGTCTGTAATAGTTAAAGACTAAAGAATTCCTAGTGTAGTAGATCCACTGTGCTACCTCACTTATTTATCAGGTGATATAAGCACATGTAGCAGTGGAGACAAGCTGACAAAAAGTATACACACCTTGAACTCCAGAATGATCTTTTCCACCTCAGGATTTTTGGGCTTGCCACTTTCTGCACACAACAATGGGGAGCATGCTGTTGTTTGCCATAAAAAAGTGCCCAGTGAATATCTTTAGCACTTGTGCAACAATGGCAGCATGCCATATTTACTAGAATCTAGGCTTATATCCAGTAAACGGAGGATTAAAAAAAAAGAATGTAATCTAACCAGCGTATCAGCAAAAAGCAAAACACTATTTATTCTTACCCATACCGAGTTAGTCGCAAATGTTTTATGCAATTATGCACAGCACATCAAAAGCTTATTCTTGTATCACTCACCACCTGCATCAACACCAGGTGTTAACTTGTCAATTTGTTCCTCCTATAACATGCTGTCCTCAGTTCTGTCTATTGCTGCTGGATTGCGCCACTTGCAAGAAAGTTGTAAGTTCAGGTTAGCAGCAATATGTCTCCATGCAAGTTTGTGCATGACCATGCCAGGCATTAAGCCACTTACTGGGCTTCAGCAGAACTCTTACATTTCTAGTCCACAGAGACACTGCTCTTTACTCTTCCAAGTTCCAGAGCATCAGGTGCAGACAAGAGTGTGTTGTCTTGCTCTATCATTGCTGCATTAATCATTTCACGCGCTTCTGCCATCACACATGCTACAGACAACTCTGCCAATGCCGAACAACACATCTTGTCCCTCACAGAGTTTGCAATACTTTTGGCAAAAGCTGTACCACTGAATACACATGCATGAATGTGTGTGCTTCACTGTTAGCCAGTGATGTAGCCAGTGATGTAGCCAGTGATGATGGTAGGCAATGGTAGCCAATGATCACGGTAACCAATGGACAATCATAACAGCATAACAATCCACCACCACCTTTCCTCACAGTCAAGAGCTGTAGATCAGCATGAAAGCACAGTGGCAACTGCACTCAGCTAAGGGAAGGAGTACTTTTCATTTTTTGTTGCTGTGACAGGCCCCTCATACTGACACCCACTGATACCTTATTCCAGAGTTCTCTTGGCACTCAGATTCAGGTGAGTTAACGCAAGCCACCATATGAGGTGGGTGTTGTGCCATCTGGTGCCACAAAATCTGGACGCTTATTACACTGTTTTGGTGAAAAGCTTAATGTGCCATAGCTAGTCCATCATAATATGTGGCTTGTCATGTTAGCAAAGGCACATAATTGAGATCACACTATTGTGAATTCATTAATTCAATATTTCATTCTGTCTGTCCTCAATGCAAGCGAGCAAGTGAGAAAACACATTTGCTACAATCATGTTAGGCTGTATGAACATTTTCAAATATGCTTCTCAGATACAAAGGGTGAGTCTGAACATAGATTGCTTCATCTTTATGCCTTTGATTTTCAAGTTAAAATAAAGAAATGTGCGAACAAAAAAAAAAAAAAGAACCTCACCTTTTTTTTCGGGCTCCTTGGGCAATTTGGTACCATCTGCAAATTCAATGATGCAATTTATTTATCAATAGCTTTCGCAGTAACGTTCATAGAGTATTAATGCACAATGAGGTAGAATGTACACAAGTCGCATACAACCTACAGAAGAATTATGTTGTCACTGCTGTACCCAGAAATTATTTTCGGGAGCAGCTCTTGCAGGGACAATGGTGGCCATTTTGAAAGTTTCTATTCACTTATTTTTGCGTATGAATCAAGCAGAACACTGACCATATGACAGTATATGCATATAATATATATACTTCATGATATGTACAATAATATAATGACAGATATGTTAATTGTGCTGAGCAGCATATTGCCACGACAATAATTTCAGAAGTTGTAAGGACTCCCTAACCCTTCTCCTGGTTATGGGCCTGTATGTTGTGAAAATATAGTTACGATGCAGATACTGCCAGAGTAAATGGGACTAAAGGCTTCTTTTGGGTGCTTGAGAAGGCCTCGTTTCTTATGGTACATTCGACTGGTTGCTTTGAGCATGCTAGGGCGCCCTCACAATGCGGTTTACATTTGGCTGGTCAAAATCAAACACATTTGCCTGTTTCATTGAGAGCGCCCCCCTCCAGTGCAGTGTGCTCAGAGGTGCTCTCACGTTCAAGCTTGGAACGTGATCGAGATCCATGAGAAACTCGATCACATGGTTACTCCGATTGCTCTGGAAGCAGTTAGCACATTCGGATGGAGCAGGCTTTCTCTGGCTCCAATCTGGAGACTGCTCTGCACCACTGTTGAGTTGGAGCACAGTAGCAACCAGTCGAATGTACCCTTAGTTTCAACACATAGCACTCAGAAAGAAAAGCTGCGAATGACATGGCATTTGCTTAAAGCGATATACTAAATTTGCCCATTATGTAATATGATTGGCTAAGGCCACTTCGGAGCAGCTTTCTATGCAGCTTTCTGGCGCAGCCAAAAGTGCGTTTTGGAGCAGAAAAACAGGCTTTTGAAGCATCTAAATGCATATTTTATAGTGGAAAAATTGGCTTTTAGAGAAGCGAGACAGCTTGCAGAAGAAGGAAGCCCCTTGTAGTGTAAAAAACCGCTGTGCCCAAGAACGGGTGCTAATGATGATTGTGTAAGCGCATAAGTTACTGCCCTCAAATAACAAATGTAAAGACGTATGCACTATGTCGTTTGGTATGTCACGAAGTGTAAATGAGTGCTGTACTCTAGTTTCCAAAGCCCTGTAGGGCTACACTTGGGTATTGAATAAAATGAGGTCAATGTGGAACTTACTTCAAGGTGACTAGACATGCAAATAATAACTAGCATGAAAAAAAAAAAAAGAAACCCAATGATATTTACATTTTACAATGTAAATGTGTATGCTAATAATATACTACTTGAAATGACTAGACAAATGCTTGGCTTGGTCGGCAAGCGACTGCCCACTTTCAAGGTCACTGAAAATTTTGGTCTTTGCAACGTGGTTCATTGTGAGCTCAGCACTCAACATCTTCACAGTTTACACTTCCTGCTCGAGGAAGTTAGATGGTGGAAGAATGATGTTGCTTGTGATAGTAACGCACCTCAACTTCAAGGGATTATTTTCGTTTTCAAAGGTAACAGAAAACACCTTTTGGCACAGCTTTGGAGCACACTTGTGAAAATGTAGCAGGATGTAGCAGGATTTGCCATTTGGAGCAGTTTGGAGCAATTTGAGCAGCAATGACATCAGTGCCCATCTGACAGGGGTAAACACACAGTATCCTAACGCTTTGCACGTTTTTTTTGTGCCACTGCTCACACTGACATGTAGAAGATGAACAACCGTGCACCACGCTGCATGCACAAGCATGGTTGTCATATGCAAGTGCCTCCCAAGCTGTGTCAGCACGAATGTTGGGTCTACAATGTAAAATATCAATTTGTGGTTTTCCTGGCAGTAAGAGCAGACAACCATAGCACTGAAAACAAAGGTAGACACAATTACTTGCAATGGATTTGCACTGAACAGAATTTGTGGTCTGGTGCTCTTTAGCCATACTTACTTGGCCCTTGCATCACAAAACACCAAACTCATTATAATTTGTGGCCTTGATACTGAATTAATATACAGACATTTAAAAAACACCACTAATAACAGCCCCGTAAAGTTCATGCCAGAACTCCTTAAACCTTGTTAATGTTTTCGCTTACACACATACTTGCAGGAGGTCTTTCGACAGCGAAGGAGCCTTGACAATGTCTTGAGAGAAATACAAAATGAGGCAAACATTTTAAAAGGCTCTTGCATTAGCTAAGGCCACAACATTATTGCAATGAAACATAGAAGTCTCTTCACTGTGTACATCAGATATTCCATCATTATTAAAATTTGTATTTGATGAGTGCACAATATTCTGAGAGCAATACAAGTTTATTCCACTGACATACTGAAAGCTGTGCTCACCATCACTAGATAACTCATGTTTTGATCCAGAGCGGTGGTGGGAGCCTGAGTGCTTTGATTCATCTGTAAAGAAGCAAAAATAACTATCATTGCATAACGGGTGCCTTAGCCTTATCCACTACAAGCTTATACAATGCAGTGCTGCCCACCACTGGCCTGTGGCCCAAAATTCTTATGGAAAGGGACATTCTCATATGAAGTTATATTGTACAGCATGCTGACATGACAAAATGCTTATTTCTGCTATGTTTACACTTTATTCTGTTTGCTCATAAAAGTGACTGCAGTAATACTGGGAGGTATTCTGTAAGTGTCCACCTAGTGAACATGTTCACTTCATCTGCTTCTGGGCCGGTATAATGTAAAACTATTCGAATATGTTTTCAGTCCAAATCGGCCATTAGCCTTCCGTGATAAGCCAGAATGGCTCGGGCTCTGCCCATTTGGGTGCCCATCCATATGGGCTGGACCCGAACCATTCTGACCTATCCCAGAGGGCTAATGGCAGATTTGGAATAACAACAGATTGGAATAGTTTTATGTTATACCAGCCCTGAAGTTCTGACTGGCTGGAGGTGCCTGGCTCCTTCTGATCTGATGCAGCTCATCCAATCAGAACTTCAGCAGCATACAAAATGAACATGCCCACTAGGTGGACACTTATAGAATACTCCCCGCTCATTCCCCCCTCCCCACAACCAGACACAGCAGAGTATCATGCAAACAGGCTAAATGAAAGAAGCTGATACACACCTTAGATATTGAATAGATGCCAACACTGTGCAATACTAAACAGCCTTTTGATTGATTGATTGATTGATATATATATATATATATATATATATATATATATATATATATATATATATATGTTTTTATGGCACAAGGTCCAGTTAGCCTTTTGTAGCTTGACAGAAAAGCAGCTGCAACTAAGATAAGATGCAGTAATATAACAGCTCAAGGGAAACATCACAAAGTGGTACATACTAAGCACTGGAAATAAGCCCTCAGTTCATTCATCCTCCACTGACACACTTTGGCTATTTCGTGACGTTACTCTCATTTATACCTGCAGCTGTCTAAAGCGAAGGTCTTCTCAACTTACGTAACATTTCCTTGAGGCCTTTTATGAAGTCTGAAGAAAAAACAGAGCGCTCAGCCCAAATGCTGAACACCCTGTCCACCTGCTTGGCAATGCGTTCGTCCCGAAACAGGGGGGTCTGCTCGGGAAGGACATCGCCAAAAGATTCAACAAACTGCTGGACTCCTTTCCGCTTGCCATTTTGAAGCACGTCGTTGGCCAAGTACAGCATGGTCAGCCGATGAACAGGTTTAGCTGCACATAAATCTAGCAGTGAACTTTAAATGACACCAATACTTTTTAAAGTCATAAGCACACTGAATAAGATTTATCTGTTAGTTTAGCTGTTTCTTTGTAATCGTACAAAAGTGGGCACTATATTTCATAAAAAAAATTACATTTGTTTCCTTGCAGCATCCAACTACACATCACTATACTGAGTGCAGCTACAGGTGTTGCCCAGCAAAAGAAATAGAGACAACAAAGAAACTGCAAAGCTAGCAAGGTAATGTGAAGTGCTTCTAACTGCATTACAACAATTTCTGCAAGAATGTCTAAGCTAAGTAAACAAAGGCTATGGAGCAAACTTGCACCATAAATTAAAAGAATACATATGAATAAGCAAAACGAGCTTTTAGAAAAGTAAGCATGTGAGCATGTGCACACATGCATCTACAATTCACTGAGCTCTCTAAAGTGGGCACACTACTGCATATTGAGAATGTGCTCAAAGATATTAGAAATCTCTGTCATAGCATGTTTATGAATGAAGTGAAAGAAACACACCATATTTACTTGTGTAAGTCCCGCCCTTGTATTTAGCCCACATTTCCCACTTTGTATTCCATAAATTGAATAAAAGAAAAAGAGAAAGTTTCAGGGGCACTTGCATCTATGAGCATGAACACAGGGGGGATGTAGACACCATGCATCCCCTCCCCTTCTGTGGCCTGCTCAAAGCAAGAGGGGAGCAGTGGGGGAGAGGGGGGGTGCAAATTGAGTGCCCACTCATTAGTTCCACATGCTATGAGTGCCTTCCAAGGTAGATTTTATCTTTTGTTGAGCAGGGCATTGCACTGCTTACCAGCTGTGCTTTGATCATACAACAGCAGTCAAAAGAATGCAGGCCTTTAAATAGGGGAGGACAGGATGTGTAAACGCTATAGAAACTTTACTTAGATTACCAATGTTTGTTGGAATCCTGAGTTTTTAATGCCAACTGTTTTGAAAAGTACAATTCATGATTTTTGTGGAAGTTGATTTCCATTTCTTCGTGTTTCTACTTTGGCTGTCTTTGCTTGTACTAAGGAGATTTTTGGAAAGAAACTTACACATTTATGCGGGACAACACCTTGTGGATTATTTTGTAAAAAAAGTGAGCAATTGGAATAATTTTTTTGCAACAGTTTGTGTTATAGTACCTGAAGCATGGTTGCAAGTAATTTAAAAATAGTCTGAGGATAAACTACACATTGTAGAACAACCAAGCATACTAAAATGTAGACTTCCGATAAGTGAGTATTAAATAGGTAATAAAAATTGTGTTCTATGGTGCCTTTACAGTTCTTATGGAATGTCTGCCAAATGTTTGAGGGTGGATAGCATGCAAAAAAGAAAGTGAATGGGAAGGGGCACTGAAAGATAGTTTGAAAGAAGATAGGTCAAATATGTTATTAATCTGTGAATAGGACTTCTGCACAACTCTTGTAAACATTGTCAGAAATACATGTAAGCTGTAAATTAATATATCAAATTTGTCCTCTTCAGATGCTCTAACAGATGCAGTTTACAGAACTGCAATATGTGTTTTTGGTGCAGAGCTAAAAAAAAGTGGTAAACTTCATGCTATTATTTTTTTCGATCCTAACAATTCTCGGAAATTTTTACCAAAAATTCAGGCCCTTTTCGCTTCCCACAGCCACTGGAATTTATCTTTCTTTATCAAATGCAACAAATTTCATTATAGTTGGTCTAGGGTTATCTCAGAAAATAATTTCTGCGTTTTACATATAACTGAATCGGTGGCATCGAAGTTGGGCCCTAGCTAAAGCTACCTCTTAAGGATTCTCTCTCTCTCTCTCTCTCTCAAAAAAAAAAGCAAATAACAACTTTATCTTATTTTCTTACCTTACCTTCATTGAAAAACATGCAATAAAACAAATTATTATTGACTAATAAGCAATGTTGTATTGCAGCTTCATCTTAATGGAGCCTCCTTCGCTTGTAATCAGTAGCAGGAGGTGCCCTCTTCATCTTTCCAACCCAGTTTAACAGAACTAGCAGAGCAATTAAATCACTGCAAGAAGTTCACCTTAAGCTCAGATGTGTCCCCCTGTAGCCATGCCAGAGAAGAATGAAAAGCTCAAGGCAAATTCCTCCCATACAAAATTTTCTATATTGTGCTCACTCATTCGAGAAGATAAAAAAATGATGCTAACCTCACCCAAAATCAAGCTTGAACTAACATATGTTCACGTTGATCCAGTCTTGCAACAGCAAATGCAGCCTTAGTGATTCCTTATTCTGAGCCTTGCTTCTCAAAACACGCAGCTGTCACAAGACTTGCTGTTGAAATGGTTTCTTTTCTGGCACCCCCTTTAGCTGCCTGTACAACCTCTTTGACTGAGGAATGTGCAAAAGTGCAGCGAGGAGAACTTAAAGCTGTCTTTCACTATTTCAAACATTCACTGCACTGGTGGTTTGCAACTGAGAACAGTAACTTACAGAGAGAGATGCATGTATGAACCGGGAGAAATAGAGAAGAATGAAGTGAGAACCCAGAATACGGTAACTGTTTGTAGATTCATGCTTAAGTTGGTGCGATGCCGCATAACCGCCAAAAGTAAAAATAGTGTAGAAGTATGGGAACGACACCACCTCTGTGACACTGAATATATTAAAACATTACATGAGGCCAAGGACAAATTCTTCTCTGTAGACCTGATTACAATGCTTCACTCAAACCCAAATTCTGGCGTGTCATCTCCTCAAAACAACAAACTAACCAAATAAATCTCGTTGACTCAGATGATGAATGAATAAGCCCAAATAATTCCGCAGCACTCCTAAATGAATTCTTCACATTGGTATTTCACGTCCGTAATCCCTGCACTCTGGAACCTTTACCTAGCTTTCTGGCAAAAACAATGCCTCAAGTGAAAATAAACCCGGATGGCATATCTAATCTAATTCGCTCTCTTAAAATATCATCCTCGGCTGGCTGCGATGACATAAACACCAAATTACTTAAAAGCACTATAACTCTCCACTAAATTTTTGTACCTTATATTTAATCAATCTTTAAACACAGGAAACGTGCCCGACAATTGGAAAAAAAGCGAAGGTATTTCCCATTTTCAAAGCAGGAAGGCGCGATAATCCTACTAATTATCGTCCGATCTCCCTAACCAGTGTCCCATCTAAGCTCCTTGAGCAAATTATAGCATCTAACCTAATGGACTACCTAGAATCAATGTCTTTTTTTACCCTTTACAACATGGTTTTCGTAAATCTCTGTCTTGCGAAACTCAACTAGCCGAATTTATGCACGACCTACTACTACACATGGACGATCCCCTTCAAATTGATGCAATATTCCTAGATTTTTCAAAGGCCTTTGATCGCGTGTCTCACAACCATCTCTTTGCAAAATTGTCCTCCCTTGGTATCCATCCCGAGATTATCAAATGGATGGAAAGTATTTTAACAGGACGCGTTCAGTTTACCTATGCTAACAATTCTCAGTCAACCCTTACCAGTGTAACTTCCGGTGTTCCCCAAGGTACAGGTTTATCTCCTCTATTGTTTTTGATTTACATAAATGACCTTCCCACTAACATATCAACGAAGCTGCGGCTTTTTGCAGATTATTGCGTTCTTTATAACACCCTTCATACATCTAACGACACAATTGCCCCACAACACGACCTTGACACTATCGCTTCTTGGTGTGAAAAATGGCATATGCCTCTAAACCTCACTAAATGCAAAGTAATATCCTTCACGCGCAAACACACCCATACACCGCACTTATTGCATTAACTCTGTTCCTATTGACCACATGTGTACTTGCAAATATCTAGGAGTTCATATGACACCATCACTTTCATGGGTAAAACATATTTAAACAATTCGCTGTGAAGCTTCACACACACTTGGGTATTTGTGACGTAACTTAAGATCCGCATCGTCCGAAATAAAAAAAAACTTGCATATTTAACATATGTGCGACCCAAAATTGAGTATGCATCATCCATCTGGCATCCCTTGCAAGCTTATCTCACCCATGATTTAGAAGCTGTACAAAACCGCGCTGCTCGCTTCATTACGTAACAATATTCAAGACATATCAGCGAAGCCACCTTAAAACAAACTGTATCTTCCTTTGCTTGCTTCATGGCACGCAACTTCTCGTCTTTACCTTCTTCACACTTTCTTTTACTTCACCCAATCAGGACACGCCCTCTTAAAACACCCGTTCAGAACATCATCCAGTTTATCTCATACTCGCCCCTTGGCGGCAATAAGGTTTCGGACAACACCGATGAGCAGCTTATTCTTCCCCCATGCCATAACACTTTGGAATGCACTCCCGGATAATATTGTTCCATGCAGTGACCGCAAAACATTTCGCGAAAAACTAAACAATTTTGATAATGCCAACATAACCACCACGCTTGTCTTATTATTATTTATTTATCACCTCGTTGGTACTGTATATATGTTCCTTTTTCATCTTATTTTTTGCAATTTTCTTTTTTTGTACCTATTGCAATCAATGCTTATGTTACTTTCTTATGAAGCTGGCGACTTTGATGTACGCCCCCCCTTATGTAATGCCTTCGGGCCCTTAAAATTGAATAAATGAAATGAAATGAAACATTTTGGTAGAATTGGTGACATTGGACATGGGAGTGCAGGAAGTATGAACTAGTGAGTGCATTTCAAGAGGTTTTGGACTTGTTGCATTGCTGGAGTGCTGAGTGGAGTAGGGAAACCGCCAACAAAGAGAGCAGGCCTGGATTGATGGAGAAATGAGATGCGTATGAGGAAGTCCCCAATTCCTCTGTTGCCAACTCTGGATTGAGTGACTCTTCCACGTGTTCCCAAAAAGCAACAGAGGAAAGAAGATATATATATATATATATATATATATATATATATATATATATATATATATATACATATATATAATCTTGATATTGTCACGTGGTAGTGACGTTAAAGAACACAGTAGCAGTACTGTGAAAGACAAAAGTAGCTTTTATTGGGCGAACCTGTGCCCACAAAACAGGCTACACTTAAAGCACAACGATAGCGGCGAACACAGTCGGCGATCGTCGTAAATCTGATCAGCGGGTCAAGCGCGTCGGCTTTTATACAACAGTCGTCGAATGTTCCAAACTAATCGTTGGGACTCGCATGCCTTCCACAAAGTTCTACAACATTCGAGTCACGCGATGAAATCAGATAACACAAGGTTCGGCGACAACAAACAGCCGGGTAGAAGCATCGATAACTTTCCAGAAACGTCGGATACATGCAGGCGCGTCCCTCGCTGTGCGATTACAGTTAGGCGGCGAAACGTGGTCGGCCGATAAAGATAAGCACATGTGTCAATACCCCCCTCTTAAAAAGCATCGACCGGATGCTGCAAACAAACGAAGTTAATAAACAAAAGCACTCGTAGCAAAGAAAAGAACAAAAATAACGAAGTTCGTCAGCGTCCGTAAAAGGGTTTAAGGCGTACCACGTGGACCACTTCAGATCGTGCGCGGCGCCGCTGTGAATGCGAAATGCCGTCTGGCACGACCTCATAGTCCAGTGTGCCAATACGTCGGATAACCTTGTAGGGTCCGAAATAGCGTCGCAGTAGCTTCTCACTTAGTCCTCGTCGGCGTATCGGGGTCCATACCCAAACACGGTCGCCGGGCTGGTACTCGACGAAGCGTCGTCGCAGGTTGTACTGTCGGCTGTCGGTACGCTGCTGGTTCTTGATCCGTAAGCGGGCGAGCTGTCGAGCTTCTTCGGCGCGCTGGAGATAGGAAGCGACGTCAAGATTTTCCTCGTCAGTGACGTGCGGCAGCATAGCGTCGAGCGTCGTCGTCGGGTTCCTGCCGTAAACCAGCTTAAATGGCGTGATCTGTGTTGTTTCTTGTACCGCCGTGTTATAAGCGAATGTTACGTACGGCAGGACCGCATCCCACGTCTTGTGTTCGACGTCGACGTACATTGCTAGCATGTCGGCGAGGGTCTTGTTCAGGCGCTCCGTGAGACCATTCGTCTGCGGATGGTAGGCAGTTGTCCTCCTGTGACTTGTCTGGCTGTATTGCAGAATGGCTTGCGTGAGCTCTGCTGTAAAAGCCGTTCCTCTGTCGGTGATGAGGACTTCTGGAGCACCATGTCGCAGCAGGATGTTCTCGACGAAAAATTTCGCCACTTCGGCTGCGCTGCCTTTCGGTAGAGCTTTAGTTTCAGCGAAGCGGGTGAGATAGTCCGTCGCTACGACGATCCACTTATTTCCGGAAGTTGATGTCGGAAACGGTCCCAACAAGTCCATCCCGATCTGCTGAAAAGGTCGGTGAGGAGGCTTGATCGGCTGTAGTAATCCCGCTGGCCTTGTCGGTGGTGTCTTGCGTCGCTGACAGTCTCGGCATGTCTTGACGTAACGGGCGACATCGGCGGTTAGGTGCGGCCAGTAATACTTTTCTTGTATCCTCGATAGCGTTCGGGAGAAACCGAGGTGCCCAGCGGTCGGATCGTCATGTAGGGCGTGCAGTACTTCTGGACGCAGCGCCGACGGAACAACAAGAAGGTAGTTGGCGCGGACTGGTGAGAAGTTCTTCTTCACGAGTAGGTTGTTTTGAAGCGTGAACGAAGATAATCCACGCTTAAATGCCCTAGGGACAGCGTCGGTGTGCCCTTCCAAATACTCGACTAGGGCTTTTAGCTCCGGGTCCCCTCGTTGTTGTTCGGCGAAATCTTCCGCGCTTATTATGCCAAGGAAGGCGTCGTCATCCTCGTCATCTTGCGGCGGCGGGTCAATGGGGGCGCGTGATAGGCAATCGGCATCTGAGTGTTTTCGTCCGGACTTGTACGTTACAGTGATGTCATATTCTTGTAGTCGGAGGCTCCACCGTGCCAGCCGTCCTGAAGGGTCCTTTAAGTTAGCTAGCCAACACAACGCGTGATGGTCGCTGACCACTTTGAATGGCCTGCCATATAGGTAAGGGCGAAATTTCGCTGTAGCCCAAACGATGGCGAGGCATTCCTTTTCGGTTGTAGAATAATTGCCTTCCGCTTTTGACAACGACCGGCTAGCGTAAGCTATCACGTGTTCATGTCCATCTTTTCTCTGGACTAGGACGGCACCGAGGCCTAGGCTACTGGCGTCAGTGTGAATTTCGGTATCGGCGTGCTCGTCGAAGTGCGCAAGTACGGGCGGCGACTGCATGCGTCGTTTGAGTTCTTGAAATGCGTCGGCCTGCGGCGTTTCCCACTTGAACTCGACATCACATTTGGTTAGATGGGTTAGCGGCTCCGCGATGCGTGAAAAGTCCTTGACAAAGCGCCTGTAGTAGGCACACATGCCAAGGAATCTACGCACGGCCTTCTTGTCGATGGGCTGCGGGAACTTTGCGATGGCAGCTGTCTTCTGCGGGTCGGGGCGGACTCCAGATTTGCTGATGACGTGGCCTAAAAATAGAAGCTCCTGGTAAGCGAAGTGGCACTTTTCCGGCTTCAGAGTAAGTCCTGATGACATGATGGCCTCTAGTACTGTTGCAAGCCGCCTAAGGTGATCGTCGAAATTGCCGGCGAAGACAACGACGTCATCCAAGTAAACGAGACAGGTCTGCCACTTCAATCTTGCTAAAACCGTGTCCATCACCCGTTGGAACGTTGCGGGCGCCGAGCACAGTCCAAATGGCATAACCTTGAACTCGTAGAGGCCGTCCGGGGTGATGAAGGCGGTCTTTTCGCGATCTCTTTCGTCGACTTCTATTTGCCAATAGCCAGACTTGAGGTCCATCGACGAGAAGTATTTAGCGTTGCAGAGCCGATCCAATGCGTCGTCTATCCGTGGGAGGGGGTATACGTCCTTCTTCGTGATCTTGTTCAGACGACGATAATCGACGCAGAAACGTAGGGTTCCGTCCTTTTTCTTCACCAGGACAACAGGGGACGCCCACGGGCTTTTCGACGGCTGGATGATGTCGTCGCGCAGCATTTCGTCGACTTGTTCTCTTATAGCTTCACGTTCTCGCGGCGAAACTCGGTAAGGGCTCTGGCGGAGTGGTCGAGTGCACTCCTCGGTGATTATGCGATGCTTGGCGACTGGTGTTTGTCGAATCCTCGATGATGTCGAAAAGCAGGCTTTGTATCGTCGGAGCAGACTTCTGAGCTGTTGCTGCTTGCCCATGGGGAGACTTGGATTAATGTCGTAGTTTGGTTCGGGAATCATGGTCGTCGGGGCAGATGCGGCGGAATCCGAGAGGACAAACGCATTACTGGTTTCCAGAATTTCCTCAATGTACCCGATCGTCGTGCCCTTGTTGATGTGCTTGAACTCCTGGCTGAAGTTTGTCAGCAACACTTCAGTTTTCCCTCCATGCAGTCGAGCGATCCCTCTTGCGACGCAAATTTCACGGTCTAGCAATAGACGTTGGTCGCCTTCGATGACGCCTTCTACGTCAGCGGGTGTTTCTGTGCCGACCGAAATAACAATGCTGGAGCGAGGCGGGATGCTCACTTGATCTTCGAGCACACTCAAGGCGTGGCGACTACGAGGGCTCTCCGGCGGTGTCGCTCTATCTTCCGACAGCGTTATAGACTTCGACTTCAGGTCGATGATTGCGCCGTGTTGGTTCAGGAAGTCCATACCGAGAATGACGTCTCGTGAACACTGTTGGAGGATAACGAAGGTGGCAGGGTAAGTCCGGTCATGAATGGTAATTCTTGCCGTGCAGATTCCAGTCGGCGTAATGAGGTGTCCTCCAGCGGTCCGAATTTGGGGGCCCTCCCATGCAGTCTTAACCTTCCTCAACTGGGCGGCGATGTGTCCACTCATTACGGAGTAATCGGCCCCTGTGTCGACTAAGGCAGTGACTGCGTGGCCGTCGAGAAGTACGTCGAGGTCGGTGGTTCTTCGTCTGGCGTTGCAGTTGGGTCTTGGCGTCGGATCACGGCTGCGTCGTGTTAAACTAAAGCTGGAACGTCGCGTCGTCACGTAGTCATTTGTCGGTGTAGTCTTGGCTTTCTGACTTCGTCGGGACGGCGGCGTGTCATTATTACGTCGTGGAGATGGTCTCTTCGGCGTCTCCGTCGGCGTCGGAGGATATTCGTCAGTTCGACGAACAGCAACCGCACCTCCATCGGTTGCTGCTTTTAGTTTTCCGGATATGGGCTCGCAGACCGGCCCCGGGCTGGGATAGTGTATGGTCGGCGCTGCGGCGACAGGTAACGGCCTGGTGACGGCGAACGGGACGGTCGTCGAGGGCTCCACTGAGTGGCGGCGAGGTAGTCGGCGATATCGCGAGGTCGTTCGCCAATCTGTGGTCGCGGCGCGTTCACGGCGAACCCTCGGAGTCCCATCTCCCGGTATGGGCATCGGCGGTAGATGTGCCCGGCTTCTCCGCAGTGATAGCAAAGCGGGCGATGGTCAGGGGCGCGCCAAACGTCAGTCTTCCTTGGAATGCCGCGTGGGGTGACGGGTTGGCGTGCTGGCGGCGGGGTTGGTGGTGGACGACGGAACTGTGTCGTCACTGGGCCCTGCCGTGGGCGCGGAGGGGGAACGTGACGGCGGGCTACAGCGGCGTATGTCATGGCTTGCGGCTGAGGCTGCGGCGATTCAGGGGCTACTCCGAGTTGTTGTTGGAGCTCCTCACGTACGGCGTCGGCAATCGAAGCCACTTGAGTCTGCGGTGACGGGAACAGCTTTTGTAGTTCCTCCCGCACGACCGCTCGGATAGTCTCGCGCAGGTCGTCGGTGGCCAGTGACTGAATTCCTGTGTAGTTGGTAGAGTTCGTGCGGCGGTTGAATTGCCGGTTCCGCATTTCGAGTGTCTTCTCGATGCTGGTGGCCTCGTGAAGAAACTCTTCTACGGTCTTCGGTGGACTTCGTATCATTGCGCCGAAAAGTTCTTCCTTCACGCCACGCATGAGAAGGCGGACTTTCTTCTCTTCGGGCATATCCGGGTCGGCGTGGCGGAACAGGCGGTTCATTTCTTCCGTGAATATGGCGACGTTCTCGTTAGGTAGCTGCACTCGGGCGTCCAGCATAGCTTCGGCCCTTTCCTTGCGCACGACGCTTGAAAAGGTGCGCAGGAAGCCGGTACGGAACAGGTCCCATGTTGTCAATGTCGACTCCCTGTTCTCGAACCACGTTCTGGCGGCGTCTTCTAGGGCGAAGTATACATGCCGCAACTTGTCGTCGGAGTCCCAGTTGTTGAAAGTCGCGATTCGCTCGTACGTCTCCAGCCAGGATTCCGGGTCTTCAGTTGCTGCTCCATGGAAGGTCGGTGGGTCCCGAGGTTGTTGCAGGACAACGGGGGCCGCTGGGGCAGCCATTGGGGTTGTCTTGGCCACGATCTTCTTGGTCTTCTCAGGTAGAAGTCCGTGTTCCGGGGGCAGCTGTTGTAGACGACGGCTTACTCGATGGTCCGTGACTACGTTGGTGCTCTCTTTACGGTCCGGGCTTGGATCACGGCTTGTCGGGGGCGTCCGGTACATGGACCAAAAGCACCTCCACCAGATGTCACGTGGTAGTGACGTTAAAGAACACAGTAGCAGTACTGTGAAAGACAAAAGTAGCTTTTATTGGGCGAACCTGTGCCCACAAAACAGGCTACACTTAAAGCACAACGATAGCGGCGAACACAGTCGGCGATCGTCGTAAATCTGATCAGCGGGTCAAGCGCGTCGGCTTTTATACAACAGTCGTCGAATGTTCCAAACTAATCGTTGGGACTCGCATGCCTTCCACAAAGTTCTACAACATTCGAGTCACGCGATGAAATCAGATAACACAAGGTTCGGCGACAACAAACAGCCGGGTAGAAGCATCGATAACTTTCCAGAAACGTCGGATACATGCAGGCGCGTCCCTCGCTGTGCGATTACAGTTAGGCGGCGAAACGTGGTCGGCCGATAAAGATAAGCACATGTGTCAATATTTCCTCTATCAATGAGTTCCACTTGCCAGGAGCAAAAGCGTGAGCAGAAGATCCAATCTGACCAAGCTTTGATAGGTGCCATTACAAGGACATGAGATAAGCAGCAAGGTTTCTCAATGGCTAGCAATTATGCCAACTCTTTGGAGCCAGAGGTAGTGAAAGTGCAGGCGTTCAATGACTATAGCATATGTGCAACCTTTGTCAATGTCTCTAACACCGTCAACATAATTCAGTCAACTACCAAAGACCAGCACTAGTAAAAGCAACAGAAGATCCCTGGATGTAGTCACACAATCTGCCTAACAACATATAAATCATTGCAATAGGATGGATAAATGGGTTAGCTGGTATTACATTACAGAAACGAAACTTAGAACACAGCCAAAAACAAAAGGTGAAAAAGGGACGAACAACACAAGTGCTCACTCACAAATTATTTTTACTGCATGCACAAAAAAATATATATATATACACACACGGATACATTGCACATTATCAACAAGAGCTAAAAGCAAACAAACATAAAAGGCACGTGTCTAACAGTGATCAAGGTCACATTCTCTGTCATGCAGCAGCGAGGATGGCTGGCTTACACAAAGAGTGGCCTGTGTGGTCTTGATTTCAATGTTTTCCGAAGTGTATATTAATGCACCAGCCTGTTTGGCAAATGTAAATATGTCCATAGGAAAGGGGAATGTTATAGACCACTCCTGTATTACACTCAACGAAATGATTTACATGATTTTAATGGCATTTTCCACCACCTGCTGTAGTGCCATGGGTCCTTCTGTGCACTATGGAACGTGCGGCTGCCTGTGAGGCGTAGAAAATACTATATACTCGATAAGCCACTTTCCCACATTTTTAAGACCAAGTGAAATTTTATTTATATAGGGAGCAAATGCCACCTTTTTGTTTCCTTCAGTGTGTGCTGAAGGACAGCAAGCGCATTTTTATTTCTTCAGAATTCGCATGAGCATTTCACAAACTGATGTGATCAGGTGTGTAGAAAACCCGGCAGCCTTTTTAAAGGGTCACTAAAGGCAAATACTAAGTAGACGTGGACTGTTTAAATACCATTCCAGAAACCTCACAATGCTTGCTTCGCTCCAAGAAAAGACTTAGTTTACGAGAAAATTGCATCTGAAGGGTACGAATGCCTTTTTCGAAATTCAAATCTCCCACCACCCAACCAGGGGAGTGGTGATGTTGCATACGCCATCGCCACCCTTTGCTGCCATCAGTGTGTAAAACGGCACCTGACAGACGACGGTACCGAGCCAAGACAGAGTGGTGGATTCGCCGCTGCAGCTGCTTTTTTGGTCAAGTGGTGTCGACTGTTCGGGCATCCCGCGACATCACATGGAAGTTGAGTACCCTGCTATTTGCAGTTTGTGCGAGTTTCGCGAGCCAGTAAAACCAGTGCGGCACTACACGATCAGTAAAGTACTGAAACGCGAAATCATGAGCGGCACAGAGTCGAGTGAAAATGAAACATTCTGACCGCCCGCGTCGTTGTCAAGGGTAATTTTAATTAGTTCTTTTTTCTAAATATGAAATAGAACTGAATAAGTAGCATTTTATTTCGTCTTCTAATACAATACAATGATGTTTTTTGCAACAAGTGGTCGAGTATTAGTGACAGAATTTAACCGAGGAGTGCTTTCGTCACTGAGCAAGTGCTTGAATGTCCCAGGGGAGTCTCTAACCATGTGCTGCATTTAACTCAATTTGTCCATTATTAAGGCTCTGTTCGCGATAATACTGATGCCTTAGAGATTCTCGAGCAGTAATCAATCACTTTAGCTGGGCTTAATATTTGGCTTTAGTGTCCCTTTAAGCAATAAACTTACATTTGTTCTCCTGTTACAAAGCACAGTCATATTGTTCCGGCACCCTGACCAGACCATGCAGGAAATCTCCAAGGCCTATCATATAACCAAGAAGGCCACTCTATGCATAAGCTAGCCATCCTTGTTACTACATGACAGAGAATTCAACTTCATTTATCACTGTTAGACACGTGCCTTTGACGTTTGTTTATATTTAGCTCTTCTTCACATGCGCAATCTATATGTGTATACATATTTTCCATACGTCCAGTAAAAATCAGTTGTGAGGGAGTGCTTGTGTTGTGTGTCCTCTTTTCTTTGTCTTTCATCTTTTGCTGCGCTATAAGTTTTGTTACTAGAATACAAATCATGCCTTGTCCATCAAAGACTCCTTCCTTCCAAGGCATTCCATGCCAATGAACAAATCAGTGCTCAACTATCTTTATTTTTTTTTTAATACACAGCTAATTGGTATGAAAGAAAAAGGCTTTCCCAAATATACTTTAAGTGAAATATTTTTTTTTAAATGTCTGAGAGTTATCTTAATTTATCAAATCAGTGGCAAGCCAGGTTGAAAAAATAAACTTGTCACAAACAGAGCATTTTCTTCATTTTCACAACTTACATTATTACAGTTTGTGAACATGGCTTTTTATCAGAAAACAACTTAAGCACTATTTTATTATTTTCTTTTGTAGCACTATTTTCTTCCTGTAGCTTGCACTTAAATGTGACAAAAAATGTAGCTTTTCTTAGAATAAAGTTACAAAACATAGCTGAATACAAAAGCCCAAAAATACTTTTATACAAATTTCCACAAAACATTTTTACTAAAATTTCATTCATGTCCTGGAAAACCCCGTTGAACATGGAAAACAGCATTCTGGCCTATGCTTACATGCTAATAAAACACTGCAGTGGTTTTTGTAAAAATTTGGCCAGTATTGGCCATCAAAGCAGTGGACATCTACTAATGTACAGAGCTTAAAAAGAAGTTATTATTGTTTTGAGAAAAAAAAAAAGAAAGAAAGAAATGAACAGGGAAGACCCAATATCGTAAATTCGGCAGTAAGTTTGGCTTCACTGCACTTTACGGCAGGAATTACTAACCGGTAGTAAAATGCTGGAGCTAGATTCACTACGTCCTAATCAGGGGCTGAAAGATAAGGGTTGTGCAGCATCTTAATGTGGTTTGGCTTGAAAGTTACTGTTTTCAGCAAAATGCATCCTAAATTTCTTAAAGGGGCCCTGAACCACCCCTCGGGCTTGGTGAAATGAGATAGTCCGCAGGTAGCATATGCTGCTGTGGACATCTCAGCCAAGTTTTGCTGTCATACGCGGCGCGTAAAGCTCGCAAGCAGATCGCGAAGTCACCTTTCTCTCAAATGCTCTCTTTTCAATGGAAGGCACTGTCCTCAATCTCTTCTGGGCGCATTATTCCATCATTGGACACTTCATTTCGTCATTCCCTTAGATGGCTGCTATTGGCTGATAGCTGACATCAAGCTGCAGCTGGCTACAAGCCGTAGATAATGCGGCCGCTGCGAGGTGCTGCCATGAGTCCACTGGCTAAGCAAACTGCGGCTCGCTGAGGGCAGCAGAGTTTGGCTTATGTTTAGCCCGTCCTAGGTACCAAAGGCGGAAGTTGTGGCATTTGCGTTAACATCCAAAATGAAATTTTAACTGCGCACCATGGTGACCTTTAGAAGGCGGGCATTGTAGGCACACACCCCTGCGCCGTAGCCTTCATAGAGCAGGGCACTGAAGAAGAAACAGGAGCACAGCGGAGGCCGTGTTTGATTGCCAATAACTCTGCTTCTGCTAAACGCATTGAAGTACTTTTTGCGGCAAAGAATTTCTGAAATAGCCTATTTTCACTTCAAATGCATTTCTCCACTTCGATAAGAGGTGGTTCACAGCCCCTTTAAACATACTTAGTTCTCATGTGACGTGACAGATGCGCCTTCTAAGCGTGCTAGTAGCTGAACATGGCGGCCTTAATGACGCGAGTGCACCATATTATCAGGTCTACATTATTCCACATTTTGCGGTTCCGCTTTTTGTCGCTCGGCACAAAATGCAGCTGTCATGTTGTCACCATTTCTTGTTTACGCAGCATTTCGACGTGCTAGTACCCAAAGATGGTGGCCATAGTGAAGCCAATGAAAACTAGTGATTTCCTTGGTTCTATCCTGCTCCTTGCGCGTGCCTGCAGACGTAACCACCGACGCCACGTGCAGCAGACCTTTGAGCTGCCCAGTCTATTTTCAGGTTTGCTGTGGTGCTTATTTTACTGCGATAGCAATTATACGGTCACTCTAGGCAAATATTTGGTGCCACTACTGCCGTGAAGTTCCTTATAAAGTCCAAGTGCGATAACATCCTATGGTGCTCTACGCTGCAGATATGAAGGTTAGCCAAGAAAGATGGTGGCTTAAGAGGAAGCTTTAGCTCGGCCCCAACTCCGCCGCTGTCTATTCAGATACGTGTAAATCGCAGAAATGCTTATGGCAGCGCCCATACAGCGCCGACCACCCGCTTTGATTCGAATTCACGCTTGTTACTGGCTCTTCACCCTGTCAACAAGAAACAAGTGGCGAAATTCGTCATCACTAAGTCTTGTTTCAAGCTGAAGTCAAAGCATTAGGTAAGTTTTGTCATAATTATTGACATCGGCTGTTTGTTTTCACAGAACTAGGCTTACAGACATGGCACCACAGCACTAGCACTGGTGATGTGCTGACGATGCGGAATGCTATAAATGCCTAATTACTCACTACATAGTTTACTACCTCACTCTATCATATGTGATGGCGGTAGTCAGAAAACGCTGAGAAGACGCTGTGCCGCAGGTGAACATTTATGAGGGTGTTTGTCCTTACTACTTGCTAAGGATGATGGAAGGTAAATTCAGCGAAAGTGTTACAGGTGAAGCGAAGCCCCACTGTCGCATGCATGTAAACAAAGCTTATGGTTATGGCGTAAAAACATTTTTTGCATCAATCCACCAACCATGGAGCTTGTACCGAAAGGATGGCAAGCAGACGCTGATCAGACGATGTGGTGCAGATGAGCACATCTCGAGGACCAAATGGCGGAACACCATGGTGTGTGTCTTGCATGTTCAAACCGCTATCACTCACAAGGCGTGGCAAATGCAAGGCATGGCAAATGCACGGCAAAAGGCACGCTGATGCCGACACCTGATTTTCTGCGACACGGGTCCCTTAATGCTGTCGCGTTAATGTGCCAGTACCCATTTTATATGCCGTACCTTTACCGCATTTTATTGGTCGAATGAAACAAAAATACAGGGCACAGCAGATGTTCAGAAGTTCTCGAGCTAACTCCGACCGCACGAAAATTAGTGTTTCTGGCGACTATTCGCCGGAAACAGTCGCAAAAAGAAGACTACTTTGGAAATCGGCTCAGACTGATAAACGCGATGGCGCAAAGGTCAGTCTTGTTCACGATAAGCTTTTCATCAATAGCATTGCTTACACATGGGACTTAGAGCAGAACGTGCGCATGAGACTGCGCAATGAACGACCACCTGCCACCGAAAAAGTTGACTGACGCGCAAGGCACCCCGAAATAAGGTTACTGAACATTAATGCACGGAGCATAGTGAATAAGGTAGAACAGCTTGAATACTTGTCATTGCTTCACGACGCAGAGCTCATAGCCATAACAGAAACGTGGCTGCACAGTGACGTGAAGGATGATGAGGTATTTCCAAGCACTTACAATGTAATCCGCAATGATAGAGCAACACGAGGCGGTGGCGTGGCTCTTCTAGTGAAGAAACCACTCAGATATGAAACTGTGCCATCCATAAATGGGCATGAAAGTGTGTGGTGCAAACTATTTATTGGCAATACCATTTTGCTAGTTGGCGTTATCTATAGAGCTCCCAAAAGCCCTGTTGAATTTTTGTATGCGCTTGACCAGCATTTAAATAACATAACGAATGCCAGAAGTAGAATTATTTTAACAGGGGATTTTAATTTACCAGGTGTCGATTGGGATGCGAGACTTACGGGGCCAGTGGAAAAGCCTAGCGCTGATATAATGTTCGAGATTATGCTTAAGCATAACTTTATATGAGCTGACCAGGACACCAGGGGCAAAATCAATCTACGCTGGATTTGTTATTTTTGACTAACGGACCATTTCATTATAGTGTCGACATTGAGGAAGGCATATCAGATCACAAAACAGTAGTAGCAATTTTAAGTATAGGAAACACGCAATTAGAAAAAAATCTCTCTGTATATGTGTATAATTTTAATCGGGCTGACGATACGTCGGTTATCGACTACTTAGAACGTGTTCTTGACAATATGCCGGTTGATAACAACATAAATAGGATTTGGAGATACTTTGTATCAGTTATTCGCGCCTGTTTAGAAAAATGTGTGCCCAAGAAAATCAAGCGCATAGGAAAACCCAGTCCATGGGTAACTAGAAACATTATTCATTTGAAGCGGCGACTGAATCGTGCACGTAGAAGGATACCAAGGCGATGTGCAGAAATAGCCAGTCTTAGTACGCAAGTTAGAAAAGAATTAAAAGATGTGAAGGCGGCACTTTTTTCAACAACACTGGTGGATTACATGCAAAACTCGCCTTAGAAATTCTGGAATTACTTATCTGGTTCTACGTGCAACATTAATGAAATTAAGGTAGACGGAAATGTCTGCACTAAACCAGCTTTGATCGCACAGGCTTTTAACAGTATGTTTAACTCTGTATTTACACCTGGCAGTCATAGGCACCCCATAAATGTGAACGATGGTTTGTTGCTGTGTGAAGACATAAATGATATTGTACTTTCTCGAGAAGGCACTCTAGCATTGTTGTTAAAACTGGATACCAAAAAATCTTGTGGCCCTGATGAGATACCCAATGAGTTTTTAAGGCGTTACTGTGAATGGATATCACATTTTTTGTCTACAATTTTTGCAATGTCATTTCGTATTGGGGTTGTGCCAGAAGATTGGCTCCTTGCACGCATCGTACCTATTTTTAATGCGGGCAATAAGTTATTGGCGGAAAACTAGAATAGAACTATAATATAGAACTAGAACTAGAACTAGAACTATAATATCGAAACATCTGGTTGAATATATAGAAAATAACAACTTATTCTACAGTAAGCAGCATGGCTTTCGCCAACGTCTGTCAACAGTGACGCAGCTTTTTGAGGTGTCTCATGCTTTCGGCGTCGCAATTAACAACAACGAACAAATTGATGTTATAGCAATTGATTTTTCGAAAGCTTTTGACCGGGTGTGTCACACAAAACTTATTGAGAAATTGTATAAACTTGGTGTTAATACGCAAATTGTGAAGTGGATCCATGCGTACCTTACAAATAGAAAGCAATATGTTCAAATAGCAGGCGAAAGATCATCCTCCTTACCTGTTTTATCTGGTGTGCCACAGGGTTCGGTTTTAGGACCAATTTTGTTTCTGTTATATGTAAATGAGATTGCTAATGACTTGCATCCTAACATTGAACTGCGTCTATTTGCGGATGATTGCCTTATTTATTGTCGCGTTAAGAATGTCCAGGATCAAATGTTGTTGAACGAATGCTTGCAAAGAATATATGACTGGTGTGTTACGTGGGACATGAAAATTAATTTCGGTAAATCAGCTTACATGACTGTACCTAACAAGAAAACGCCGTTGCTTTTTTCTTACAGAATTAATAATAGCCCACTTCAACATCTTAGTAAGCTTAAGTATCTTGGGGTCACAATCACGCACAATTTGAATTGGAATGCAAACATTGAAAACATTTGTGGTTCTGCTCAACGCAAACTCGGTCTGTTAAGGTTAAGCTCAAGGCGTACAAAACAGTTGTACGGCCCACACTGGAATACGCATGTATAGTCTGGGATCCGCACAAAGTGGGCTTGATAAATAAACTGGAACGAATTCAAAGACTAGCCGCACGGTTTATCTTTAATGCTTATCAAAGGACGCAGTCTGTAACTGCGTTATTATCTCGTGCCGGTTTGCCCGAAGTTGCAACGCGCAGGAAAATAGTCAGGTTGAAATTATTGTACCAACTGTATAACAATAAATTCAATTTGGACTCCAGACTATACCTGCGTCCCCCTGGACAAGTGTCCCCACGTACTGGTCACCCTGATGCTGTAATGCCATATGTGCCGCGCATTGATGCCTTCAAATTTTCCTTTCTTGTGAAAACTATAGTCAATTTGAACAACCTTGGCGTGGATGTATTTATTGAAACGCACACAACTGAATCATTTGAGCGTAAACTGTCATGTGTTTTCTGAATGCATTGTTTGTTTATTGCGGAACTGGTGGTACGTGTTTGTGGAAAATTCTTTTCCCCCACCCCTGTAACAGCCCGCAAGGGCCAACAGTATTGGAAATAATAATAATAATAATAATAATAATAATAATAATAATAATAATAATAATAATGTATATAAACAATGACCAATATTACCAAATTGGTAGGAATCACTTTTTTTGTATATGCTCTCCAAGGTAGCAAGAATAAGTGTCCTTGGATAGAAAAAGTGTCCCTGCATATGATAAGGCTCCTTTGCATGAAGCACATACAGGGTCAGTAACAAGAATTAGACAGCATGTCTTGATGCACTCTCTCCTCCACCGTGAGAGAGAGCGCATGCACTGAGACATTCTAGCAAGAATAATAGCAAGAATGGCTCAGCAGCCTGTCTGGCGACTGCAACGCAGAATTTTAACACGTCCCCGTGCTGTTTAGCAAAGAAATGCATCACGCAAAGCTGGCTGCAATTATAGTGAGGGGATAGTAAGGTGTCAATGATTGTGCATGACGACAAAAATCACGCCCCCGTTGTTGGACACTGCGAGTCTTCTTGCTGCTGTTGTGGCAGTGTCGGCCCGTCTATAGCATTCAAGTAATGGACTGCTGCACAATCCATAGTTTAATGCAGAGTTCATATGTTTCATTTTCTGAGACATAAATGTCACGATGCACACTTTGTAAACGTTAATGGCATTTCAAGGCGACAGCAAAAGGTCATGCGCACAGCATTATCTGCTGCCCAGGCTGGGCTTCATTCACGTTTCTTTCTTTCCACTCTATTATAAATTTAGCAGCTATATATTACAGTTCCTTCTTCGCAATGCAAAAGTTTAGAAGTATTTCTAGCACGAAACCGACACAACCTTGCTTGTGGACCGACAACAGTCTCTTTGATAGCACGTCCTCGGATTTCTTCGTCCTATAAGCTATCTTCGGCGTTCAACAAGTGCATTTGATCAAAGAGTTCCATTTCACGCATCGGTCAACTTGCTGTTCGCCAACTGCCGGATGCTGGCTTATTCCACTTCAGATGGGAAGATAACCTACAACTTTTCTAACGTGCAGAATCGCACGGCTGCTTCTGTGACGGGAAGTTTGTCTCCCTAATGGTAAATGATTGACACGAGGGGACGAATGTGTACTACGCGGCATTTCATCACTGCTGATAACGTTTTCTTGGAGTGTGCTGTTTTCTTGGGCGTATCAGCAACGTCAGCCGTGGTGAAATGTAAGAAACACAGAACACACTTTCAGCCCATTCATTACATGCAGTATACAATGTGCAACAAATAGAAAAGATGGCTGCTTCCATACTGCTGGTCATTCAATACTATTGTTCCTTCCTCTATGTTGAACAGCCTTGTTGGTGTTGAAAAGTACATGCAGAATCGTACCATGCGTCGCCTGCCGTTGTCACAGCGTGTAGCTGAGCCCATCTCACTTGCTTTGATTGCGCGTTCAAGGTTCATTTGTACAATTAACTAACAGCAGAATAAACAGCTCGTGTACAGTATAGTATAGTATAGTATAGTTGCTGCAGAACAAACAGCTCGTGTATAGTATAACCCAATGGCAGCGCGCGATCCGGCCCTGGTGAAAACGTGCGAAAAGAGGGAGGGTGTGACGCCGTTGAGTCCTTGAAATCATATTTGCTACCATGTTAATGCAGTTAAAGCACCTACCATGGTTAACTTCTGGGGTTTTATGTGCAAAAACTACTTCTGATTATGAGGCATGTCGGTAGTGGGGGACTCTGGATTGACCACCTAGTCGGGTAGACAGATCAGGTCTTATCTGATGCTCTCTTAGATAACATGTACCTAACGAGTGTAATTAATTAATTTAATCACATTTTATATGACTCATTCATGTGGATGGACCTTTGAACTCACCAGCTTTCATGACACACAATTCCAACTTACACGCTTAAATTCCATTGATGCTTTTAAAGGTGCGCTAGATAAAGAATATAACAATCTATACTATAAATGGGTTTGCATCCTTAAGAGCGTAAATTTATGCATACAAGGTAGCTTCGTAAATTACAGCACGTAAACAGCGCAAAAGGACGAAGACAGAAGAAACATACACACAAAACCAACGCTAACTACCAATTCAAATATAATTCTTGAAGACCAGTTTTTAAGTGCCAGCACCTCATATTTGACAAGGTATATTTATCCCACTTTCAGAAAAGCAAAAACGTCCATCCAACCAGAAAAGGCGAAAGCTGTAAAAACGAAGGCTGAGCTGCAACGCCATGAATTTGGACGTCTGCTCGGGAGTAATTAACATTTTGTCAATAGACAAGAATTACATTATAATCTAAAGGAACCGAAGGCTCAATCTAGTGAGTTTTGAGAATTTTCTCTGCAGGGAAATAGCGCAAACATGTCAAGTTTGAAATTGTTGACATCATTGATGCAGCTGTGTCGTAGTTCTGTGAGCAATTCCAATAGAAACTTTGGTCTCCGTTTTTTTTTTTTCCTTATTAATCAGCTCTCTTAGGTCAGATAAATGAAAAGAGCACCCCGAAAGAATACCTCACAATTTTAAATGAATATCTGCAAAAAAAATCACCTTAAATAACAAATATTTTCTCATTCCTAAACAAATGAAGTGAAATATGAAGTTTGTGTGGAGTTTGTAAAAAGAGGCTTGTTACATCATTTGATACATGCATGACCGACTAAGGAGCATCTCAATGAGAAGCAACTGCTTTCAGTTATGTGCCGCACCATGACAGTGCAAGTATGAAACAAAGAAACAGCACGCCATGAGAGGCACGCAGTGTGTATGTTCATCGAAGGAGAGAAGTGTGTTACAGCAGCACTGCACAATGTTTCAAAGGGGATGCAAGCATGGTGATACTGGTTATATACTAAACTACTTTGCCTAAATCATAGAGTGTAAGATTAACAGGAGTGCTGACTTGCCTATCTTGCAATGCATTTGCTGCGGGCAAGTAGTGTCCAAGAGATAAAACGCGCCCAACGTTCCGCCATGCTCTCTGCCTCCACTTGCCTTCTCTCTTTTCCTTTAATTTCCGAAGCACGCGCTTCCTTTTTGCTCTTCCCTGGGGGAGGGTAACAAAATTTCATGCTGTCTTGTAGTCAAGTCACGAATTGATCACATTGAAAACCTCATAAGCAGCAAAAAATGAGTCAGGCACTCCGAACTTTGTTGCCACGGTGTCACCCTGTGAAACGCGATGTTATCGTGGCACGCTGTTCGCTTAAGACGTGACCACGGATGCTATACATACAGTGTGTCCCAACTTTCATGTGCCAAGATTTAAATATATGCAAATGCCACGTAGGTGGACAGAACCAAGGTAACGTTGTTTGCCATTGCTTGGAGATACTCAAGACTATTATTTTCTTTTTGCATTCCACCTAATTACATAAATAGTCTTAATTAATCCACTTTTCAAATATTATTTTAAAATAATTATGGGGTTTTATGTGCCAAAACCACGATCTGATTATGAGGCACGCAATAGTGGGGGACTTCGGATTAATTTTGACCGCCCGGATATCTTTAATGTGCCCCTAATGCACGGGATTCAGGCGTTTTTGCATTTCGCCTCCATCGAAATGCAGCTACCGCGGCCGAGATTTGATCCCGCGACCTCGTGCTTAGCAGTCCAATACCACAACCGCTAAACCACCACCACGGGTAGGAGTGCCTGAAGGAGGTGCCACGAAGCGTGGTGCCATCTCTCGAGGCAACGCGGAACTCGTGGGCCACTGACGTTCAGTGTTCAGTGCCAAAAGATCACAATGAAGTGTATGGTGCCTGGTATCTGCCTTTTGAACGTCACCTCTTGGGAATGACAAATAAAACTTCAGCATACTAGAAGTTACAGCTTCAGTGATATTGTGAACAAACATTGGAAAGAACTCAGAAGCAATATCTTTTGTAACTTTTTGGGCAATAACTAGTGCATGTAATGCGGTCCTGTACAAAGGGTTGGGCGCCAGAGACTGCATTTTTAAATGGTTTGACAGGTTGTCCGGATGATCTCGCTTTGCTCTCACAGTGCTTGGATAATGGCTCTGGCTTTTGGCTCAAGGTCACTAGAAGGTCGCCGACAACGGGAACTACAGCATTCATGCTTAAAACGAAATGACAGCACGGGACCGTACAGGGGAGTGAAGAGGGAAAAAAACCTGCCATATAAGCAGAGTAGTAGTATTAGCCATCAAAGGTACCAGACGATGGCAAGCCAACGCATCGAAATCAAAATGGAGTGCTTTGTGCTTGGAAGCTCCTATGGAGGTGAACCAATGTTGCCGTCACATAGAAAACAGTCATATGCGATGCGTTATAGCGGCTCATGACATCAAATGCGCAATAATACTTCTCTGGATTCTAGGTGAGTATTTAGTTCCGTGCACGGAGTAAGATAGACGGTAGTAGAGTAAGATGGTGGGATTTCCCTTTGTGAGAAAACAGCCTTCGTGGTTATGAATATCTAGGATTCATTTCAAGTACAAATTATGAACATACTGCCAGGAACTTTGCACCATTTACTAGTAAAACACTAGTGCGTAACGTTAGCGCCTTTCTTTCGCGTACAAAGGAGCCATGTTAAGGGAAGGCCATCAAGATTGTTTTCCGGCAACGTGTTCCAATGAGTTTTTCATAGTTCTGCGTGCTCGAATGGCAGCAGCTGACACGATATGACAGCGAACAAGCGCATATACTGCCGAGTGTATCATAGCGGCAAGCGCGCGCATGGTTCCATTTGCGAGGTACTGATCAAATGAATCGTTGTAGTACAGTCGATTTATCATCCTGACCATGAGACAAGCCACTGCCGCTGGCCATCGCCGACAGCACTCCAGATGAGGGCAATTAAGTCCAGCACCATCTATGATCCCCGTCATGAAAACACGCTGGCACTCAAAACTACACGGAACACCTTATCAGACGAGTTGGCACGCCTGTATATATTACTCCATGGCCTAAATCAAGACGAGCAATTTGGCTGCTTTAAAACGAGTTAACTTCTCAGGGACTAGTGCTTCTGCGAAAGATCCATGGCTTGTCTGCAACGGAATTATAGGTACGTAACAGTCTTCACTTGCCTCCATTCGGTTGCACCGAGGCTATAGCGTTGCTATTATATTTGACAGTATCGAACAGTAAAATCTCGACTCGAATACAAACCGAATAGCAAGGACTATCACAAATTTTGATGAGTGATGATCATCGCAGAATTCATGACACCCGCGGCTAATCCCACCTTTACTAAGTGGGATTACGAAGTGACGGATCCTAACATATGCTCGTTTATTCCTTCGTTAAATGGCAAGCACTAAACGCACTGCAACAGTGTTTAAGGAAAGCGGCAGCCGCAGCTATGGCTTGGTGATCCGCGAACCACTCGGCAAGCCGGAAGTCATTTATCGGTCACTACGGCACGCAGGCATGGAAGGTTTTCCTCACAGGACACAGAAATATGTGCAGCAGTGGCAATAAATCTATTATCTGAACTGCACTGTTTTTCAGGATATCTTTCGCACAAACGTTACAACAGTTCTTTTTTTTTCTAAAACTCTATTGTGGTGTGGCGGATGTAGTTCTGCTGCTTCACCCGAACTACTTGCGAATGTGGTCATTACGTCCATGGCAAAACATAAGTTCCAATATTGCTAATTAGCAAATAACACCATCATACATTTAGTCAATTACTTTAAGTTGCATACTTAAAATTGCGGAATTAAACAGGTCAGCCAGTCCTCGATGTCGATGTTAAAAATGGGCAGACTCCAGTTCCGCATGCCTTTGTCATGCAGTGTGCCGTAAGGCTCTTCAGAAAAAAAATGATTAACTGGAAAGTCAATGCATTCCCCCACAATTTCAGTGACAGATACTCCCGAGACTCCTACATACCAGGTGGGCATGCCTCGAGCAATGAGTATTTGCAACACACATTCTATAAAACATCTAAGAGGTTGATTAGAAGTTTCTCAGCTAAGTGGACATGACGTTTTTTCAACACACGTGATGTCAGCCTCACCAGATAAATCTAACCTAAGTGGCGGCATTGCAGTATGTGCAATTTCTTTAAATCTGATCAGCCAGAACGTACTGCATGTTCAGGTTGCAGAATTATGAAGTTTTTTATTGTATAGCACACCATAATATTTTGATGCAGTATGTGTTACCTATGCCATATGTGTGGCCTCTCTAAAAATGGTCTATGTCCCAAACTATATGTGTCCAGAGCACATCCTACAGTAAACTCTCAGTTGTACGAACGTCGGTTTATCGAATATTTCAGAATAACGAACTTTTAAAAAATGCCCGGCAGTTTCCTTATTACTTAAATGATATTGCGCGACAAAAAAACGACACGGACGTGAGAGAAGACGACACACCTAGCGCAAGGTGTTTCGTCTTCTCTCACGTCCGTGTCGTTTTTTTGTCGCGCAATATCATTTAAGTAATGGATTACCAACTTGCCTGGAATGCTTCTCTCATTAAGTTTTCTTATAGATTCTATGCAAAAATGTTTCACTTAAACGAATTTCGGAACAGTCAATATTTCAGTTTAACGAACTCGCTCAGAGGACCAAGGCTTGCACTGCACTGCACTGCAGGCGCAACCGATGCCCGCCCTCATCAAACCACCGCTCCAGCGGCAATGTAACGTCACTGGCGCTACAGCACCCCTGGGGCAAAGCGGCGGCGCGGAAAATGAACGGCAACGAAGCATAGCCTCCGAGATCACCCGCACAAAACGAGCAAGCTTGTAATCTCGGAGGCCATGAACCAAGTAACATCGCTGGCGCAAAGCGGCAATCTGTCACACCACAAACCACGTGGTGTGTGTTTTTTTTACGAATGGCTAGTCGTGGCGTGGTCATCGTCTCTTTCTTTCCAGTCTCGTCGGTTTCGTGTGTGCACACAAACGAGCCACGTGGTGTGTTTTTCATTGATATGTACAAATTCCATTTCAAACATTTCTAACACTATGGATGCCATGTCTTTTGCTCCATGAATTGCACTTCAAGCTTTTGACTCTGTATGCCATGTCTTATGTTGGTCTAGTGAATATTCAGTTTAGTGAACTTTCAGTTAAGTGAACTATTTCCTTCGGTCCCTTGAAGTTCACTCAAGTGAGAGTTCACTGTAATCGATTTCGTCTTTGTCGCGTTTGCATTTTTTATTTGTTGTTGGCAATGCTTTTCAAGTGGGATTTTCAACGCTAGTAATCTACGCAGAGACAGCAGCAACAGACCGCTATAAGCTTATTCTCAGTGAAGAGACCCTCAGCTCTAGCATATCAAGCGGCGCGCTGAAAACCCCACCCGTACGTGTAATGAAGCCTTTGTGAAAAGCGACGTGTTGAGGATGGGTATCAGATGAACTTCAAGTCTGTTTTACTATGCAAAACTATTATTGTTGGCGGCGCTAGGTAGCGTAAGTGTGAGTAAGGCAGCTTCCAGAAGTGCCGAATCGCTTGTCATGAATGAAACTCAGCAATAGAATAAATTAAATCGAATTAACAAAAAAGTAGCAGTTTCGCTTGAAAAGCGAAGCATTGAGTGCGATAGCAAAGTACTACAGAACATGAAGCATGGTTCATAGTTTCATTGGTCGTATAAATTTCAGTGGACATTCACTTACTAATTACGTTACCAAGCATGGTGTCATGTGTGCACTGACAAACATGACCAGATCTCACTCGATGACCGCAAACACCCGCTATGACAACACTGGCGTGACGAAGACCGGAAACAGCGGCGAGCAAATTGCCTTTTGGGCTGCCTCCCGCTTCAACGCGAAATAGGCGCGGGAGAATACAGAGCACACAAATCCATCAGCCCTCAACGAGCGCAGCCTTTGTACCCACAGCAGATTACCTCCAAGAGCGCGCCACAGCAGATTACCTCCAAGAGCGCGCACTGTCATGCTCAGTTGCACCATTCGCAGCCGCCTTTGCCTCCTCCCCCCCTTCTGATAGCGACATGAGGAGACGGTGCGCATCCGCCCCAACCCCCACCCCTGAGTGCACAAGACGTCGCCGCAACTAAAGCCCTCCATCCACGCGTCATCGCCACTTTTGCTAAGTAGCGCCAACCTTTGTAGTGCGCCGCTATTCCCTGATTCGTCACTCATACCAGTTCCGCTTCCACAGTTTCCGCTTCCGGGGTTTCCGTTTCCGGTCGTTCTGCTTCCGGAATTTCTGGTTCCCGAATTTTCGCTTGTTGTACGCTCGCACCCTTATGCAGAAGTGATGTCGCTTCCGCCTAAATGAAGCTGGGACTACGCAAGTTCCGCTTGACACAAGAAGCTGAGGGGATGAGCGAGGAAGGAGCGTGGAGGAGGGTAGGTTGGCGGTACTTAACCTGGTCGGTGAAAATGTGTATGGAGGGTCTTTAGCCGCAACAAGCCGCCATCCTCCTCAACTCTCCCTCGCACTTACAGCACACGGTGCGCGGCCGCAATCTTATCACACTTCGACTTTATACAGAACATCACGGCAGTGGCGACAAAGGAAATGTGCCTGGAGCGCAATAAAATTTATGACAATAAGGGAACATCTTTCCAAAACCGTAATTTGAAAGCGCAATGCCCTCCCCCCAACTCCCACACACCCAAGAGCTTTCGAAAGAAAGTGAGATTACTCTGTCGTCACAAGTTTTGTTACAGTGAGTTTCCCAATGACCAAGCAGCTGCCTTTCAGCTACACATCCATGCATTGCCCTCCAGACTCCTTGCATGGATGGAATAACTTTACTGAAAGGTCCTGCGAGCTATGGGGCGCAAGGCCCCATAGAGCGAGCTACTCCCCCATTGGGACTGGGAGTTTTAACTCCCTGGCCGCATCGTGGGCTCGCTGGACGGCCGAGAGCTACTTTGCCAGGTCCGTGCTGCGTAATGCTTCTTGTAGCCTGGTGGAGTCTCGATTCTTGTTTGCGTGGGTCCGACCACACGGCCAGAGCAAGTGATGTACGTCTAGTGTGCTAAGGCAATTTTTGCGATATGATGTTGTGTATAGCTCAGGCATGTAGTGATGTAGTCTGTTCTGCGTGGGGTACGTGTTTGTTTGAAGTATTCTGAACGCGAGGGCTTGAGGCCTGGTGAGCTTATTGTGAGGTGTGCTGTATATTCTGTGGTCTAGATAAAAGTGCTTTGTGATCTCGCTTTATGTGGAGGGAGGGTGCCGATTCTCGCTCGCTGGAATGGTCATGACCAGAACAGGTGGCGTCATGGAGGGTTAGGTCTCGCGCGCTTCTGCATGTGAGCCATCTCATTGAGATTGAGAGGGGCGTCCTCAATCTCTCTGAGATGTGCCGGGAACCAGCAGATGGTGTGATGCTGCAGCCAACGTTAGTCTAGTAACGTTGGCTGCAGCGGTGCGGATGTATTGACTATTTGCAGTGCTTGTCTTGCAACGGTTCCTTTCTGAAAGGCTTTGACGGCCAAGTGTGAACCGCTGTAGACGTCGGTGGTGGTCGGGTCTGTGAGCGCGAGTGCGATGGTGACCTGTTTTGCTATCTGGGACTTGTGGGTCTTGATTGTGAGAGCGTTTGTGACTTGACCTTCCTTATTGACCGTGGTGGCAATGAAGGCCTTTCTGGACGAGTACTGTGCCGCATCTACGAAACAGGCTAGGATCTTATCACGTATTTTGCGCAGGATGAACGACCCGCATACCAGCCTTCTGGGTTGATGGTGAGCGAGGTTCAGGTTCCGTGGGAGTGGGCGAACCATGTAGGAGTTGCATGTGTCCGTCGGAATGCTTTGGTATAGATTCTCGATTGCTGTGGTGTCATGACTTAGTTTGGCTATGATTTCTCTACCCATTTTGGTTTCAGAGTCTTGTCAATTGAGCCCGTTCTTGAGCTTCGGCAGGAGCCCAGTTGCAGCAGGAGCTCTGTCCCGGTGCTCTTGGGGATTCCCAGCGCTAGTTTGACTAGCTTCCTCAGCTGCACATTGGGTTTGTCCTTCCCCGCTGCCTTCCATCTGTGCATGGCCGCCTCGTATGTGAAGTGGCATAGCACGAAGGCATGTGTTAGCTTGAGGAGATTTTCTTCCTTAAGGCCGTGTTGTCTGTTTGCTACGCCTCGTATGAGATTCATGGAGTTATTAGACTTTGTCATGATCTTCTCCACTGTCGCAGCGTTTGAGCAGTTGCTCTCAATGAGAATGCCGAGGACTCTGATTTTGCTGACGTGCGGAATGGTTCCTCCGCCTTTTGTTCTGAGAATAATGGCATGTGTGTCTCTTATTTCCCTCTTTGGCTCCTTGTCGCCATCATAACTCCTTAAAAATTACCCAATGCACTGCTGCTACGCTACTCAAGTAGTTCTTTCAACTCGTGTCTTTTTGTTACTCGCACACTGACCGTCTGTGTGGCTCTTCTAAAGCCACAAAAGCATGCCACCAATGACACTCCTGAAGGCTTCCTAACCTCTCGCTCCCACAACACCCTCCTATGCCCTTCTTTTTCTTCATCTTGTTCATTCTTTTTCTCCCCGCCTTCCTACTCTCCTGCTCTTGTCCCCTCGTCTTCTGAACCACGCTTAGAGATGTCAGGCGACAGCGCTCATTCTCTTTGCAGTCTGTCCCTTTACAGCCAGATGCCACCGACGACCGCACGTGACGTCACTCTACTAACCCGTTAAAGCTAACCTGCCGAGGACGACGAGGCCGCCTTTGATGAACATAAATCCTCCTATCGAAACGTTGGCCAGCTTTTCTGAGGCACCTTATCCTTGTTTATAACCTTTATACCTCTTGAGGGAGACCTTTTCATATTACCGCAACAGGTTTAAAAGCAATTTTCTGGAAAAAGCATTAAAATATGGCCAAATCAAGGGCCACGTGAACCACAAGAAATGAAAGCTATAAAGCCTGTAGCCAATGGCACAGGTGTTTACCCGATGTCGCAAGTGTATATACAGTCGACAGCAGCTGAGCAGGTGCCAGAAACAACGTCACAGCTGGACCTGGGGCACGCTGTGTGCCAAGCATCTATCATCTCCTTGCATCGGTTTCGAAGTGCACGAAACAGAGAGAGAGAGAGAGTCACCTGACGCCACGTATAGGGATTACATTAAAAAAGAACAAACATCTTTACGTAATGTAGTACACACGATTAACACTTGGTCAGAAAAAAGAAAAGAAAGAAAAGCTTTCGGCGAAAGGATGCAGCTGCACTAAAAAAAAAGAAAGGAAGAAAAAACAAAACGAGCACAGTGTACTTGCAACGTGCGTAAAACAGACTTTTTAACGCACTTCTACAAGACACTCGTATGCTATATCACAGCTGGCATGCAAACGTACAGCCACAGACTCTCAAATATTATAGGCTGGCTTTTGCGCGACTCATATAACTCCGCATAGCCACACACAGCCATGCGGAGGAACGACGACGAAGTTGATCACTGTCCAGTTTCCTCGTCCATGGCACTCTTCCACAGACAACATGGCCTCCATGGTGTACGTAAGGAGGTTTGGGCATGTTGGTAATTCAGCATGCCCATTTGTTTGGCTAAAAGAAAAGGGTGGGGCAGAGCACGGAAGATCGGCGATCGCTTTCTTTCTTTTTAAAACCTTCTCAGTCTGCTCCGTGTATGTGTTACCTTCTTTCGTACGCTTCTCTTTTAAGGGGGGACATGGCTTTCACATCGCGAAAAATGGGCAAAAAATCGATTTTTTGAAAATCATACTTCGAGTTGCTATAACTCTTTTTCTATCTGATTCCGAAATATCATCACTGTAAACAACGTAGAAGTGCTCTAAAATATTTATTTTATCAGCCAAGGTTGCGAAAAGTTTCGCGGAAATAAAGAAATAGTAGCGTTTTTCAAGCTACAATATCTCCGTAACGGCGCAACCGAGCGCCGCCTTCTTGGTCTCGTTGGAAAGCGCATTTCTCCATCTTCAAACCTGCCGCTTCAGATATCTCCTCCATACAGAAACAAGCGCACGCAAAGAGCAAATGATTGAAGGTCGTGCCGGAGTCTGCGATTGGCCGCGCCCTCCACGTGACCCCAGCGCGGTTCGCCATTAGTCAGGCACTCGCGTCGTCTGCTCGCATAAAGTTTTTAACATACAGCGAGAAACTCTATGTCAGCTCAGCTCTTTGTACCTCGCGAGTCTGGACGTCTCCACTCGCCGTAATCACGACGTGTCAAAACGGGCGCTACGCGGACATCGCAGTAGCGTGGCCGATCCCTACGTTTGTGGACGTCCAGACTCGCGGCTAAGCATTCCGAGCATCGGCGATCCGGAATTCGCGACCAAGATTCGCGCGCGGAATCTTCGGACATGCGGCTAAGCCTTTCAGCACTCGGTGTTTCGGAACTTCTGACCAAGGACATCGCGTACGCAATCCTCAGACCCACGGCTAAGCATTTCGCGCATAAGAGTCTCGGACTCGGCGCATAGGAGTCTCCGACTCGGACCCTCGCCTAAGCATTTTGAGCATCGGCACCTTGGACTGCGCGAATAAGCGCATCGAGTGTCGACTGCCCGAGCCCGCGACTAGGCATTTCGCATGTCGGCACCTCGGACTGCGCGACTAAGCACATCGAGCGTCGACTCGTATATCTGCGGCTAGGCATTTATCCGCACCTCTTACCCGCAACCAAGCATACTGCGCGTTCACTCTATTATCATATTGTCACGATAGCTCGTAACAATATCTATCATACCACTCCTTCATAAAGAGAACCTCATCATGAGCTCTCTTCACTAGACCCCTTGGGCTGGCACAGACACCTGGCTGCACAAGTAATCAAGACATCATTCAAAAGTAAAATTCTGCCAAGCACCTAGCAGCTGCATGCCTATCACTGGCTCTCTGATACTAGGTTCCACAGCCACTGTCAAGTAATGATGACTTGGCTGCTGACACTCAGAGGCTTCATTCAGTAACATGGTCAATTCTACCAAAAGAAAAAAAAATGCCTCACTGATTGTACTGGAGACTGCTATCAATCAGGCAGCCTGCAACTACAACACTGGGACTATATTCATGCCCACACAGAGTTCTCACTTGGTTTGAAACCCAGGCACGATGCTCTTTGTAAAGCAGCAGCAAGAAATGCGATTAAAAAAATGGGGGCGGGGGACAAAGGCCACCAGACCAGAGGCCACATGTACAAGAAGCTCCACATCACAAAACACCACAAAGACTACAAATTTGGGGGCTTTTAGAACTGATGAGAAGGTGAAACTATGAGATCCGTTTTCTCAAAACTGATTGTCTTTTTATGCCTTTCTGCTCAGTTTCTGCAGCTGACTTATTTGTTACCGTGTAGCATATTATGACTCCGTTGTTTGTTAGTGTTTTGTCACGTTCCCTGGGCTACAGTGCAGGTCTTGACATTTTCGCTTTCTTATCTTGACTCTTTGTAAGGTTACGATATGGCTATTCGTCTACCCCGAAAGTGTGCTTGATGCGAAGGTAATATAAGAAGTGACACTCCAAAAAAATTTGTGCTGCGAAAAAAAAAAAAAAAAAGAAAGCAAGAATGTCACGACATTCAGCACGTATTTAGCTATGCAGTCAATACTTAACAAGCCTTCTGTCACGTTTATTAAGTTCCCCAGGTTCTCCAGAAAGTACAAGGGAGAAAAATTCTGCTCAATAAAATTGAATAAAATGTTCCCAAGATATCGCTCTGAAACTTTTATGGAAGCATCAGAAAGAGATTCTAAACATTTGTGCCAATTTTCATCAAAATCCACGAAGAAATAAGGAAGTTGATATTGAAAGCCACGTTCCCCCTTAAAGCTCCGCTTCGCTTTAAAACCGATACAGGCCCGCATGTTTCTCATCTTATGTGCGATTTACCGAATGTTGCCCACGAAAAGTAGTGCCAGTAAGCGCACCACTGTTTTGCGTAATAAAACTATATATCCAGACACGAAAGCTGTACTATATTATGTAAACTCATATCAGTCTAACGCCACGGATTTTTTAATGGAACAGGGCACGATGTTCAACAGTTTCTTCGACTTTCTTAAATTCCTTACATTTCGGCTACACCATTATCGAGTCACTGGGTGTGCGGCCATTACTGGTCAATCCCCCATGATGGGTATGTGGACACAAAGGGGCACACAATGCTTAAATGTATTCACTCATTTATCGTACTTTTCTCTGCACACGCCGCATTTACGCTGCGCATCCGCCAGATTTGGCGCTTGCATTTCGGCACAGCTTGTGAACGGTGTAGTGCATAAAACATTGCATAAGAACAAAGTTGTGACCGAGACGATGCACCGCAGATTACAAGTTCCCCAGAATGAAAATAAACGCAACTGTAAGCACGCATTTATTTTATTATTAGCATTAACTTAGTCGCTTCCCTGAAGATTCGCGTATGCATGCGAAAGGCGCCGAAATGTGAAAATACCACCCGGATGGGAACGTGCCTTACATGCCGCACAAAACAGTACCAATGGCTCCTCGGTGCTCGCCGAGGTAACACTATCTCGCCAAAGCAGTCTAGCAGCCGACGTAAAGCGACGACGCTCAAGTCGGCATATAATAGAATGTGCATGGAATAAAAAAAAATACGCAAAATTGCGAGACAATTTTCCCTTTCAGGCAGCGCTCACATCAGCACCTTAAACGCGCTTACAGAAGCAACGTTCCGAGATCCGAGACCTATTCAGCGCTTCAGCGGAAAACCGGAAAAGAAAGATGACAGAAAAAGGAAGGATGCTCGCGTGCTTTCTGTCCTGTCGTGTTAAATTCTGGAGTACTACGTACCAAAACCGCAATCTGTTTACGAAGCACGCTATAGTGTTGGACTCCGAATTAATTTCTACCGTTTGGGGTTCTTCAACGTGTACCCAATGCAGCTTCACAAGCTGGTACACAAGCGCATTCAGCCTCCATGGAAATGTGACCGCTGCGGCGGGGATCGAAACCGCGACCTCGAGATCAGCAACGTAACGCCATACATACACTGGGCTACACCGACGGCGCATTTTCCCATCTGTTCTTTGAGTGTTTGTTTGTCCCTTGAAGCGCTGGAGATTTCTCAGCTACAGATGTCAAAGTTGCAACTATCTCAACTTTCTATACATTAAACCAGGTTCCGAACGCGCAGACTAGTGCGCGGTGAGCCCGGCTTAAAACCCGGCAACTGCTATTAGACGCTGTTAAGAGCGCTCACGAGACGGCGCTATCTCGTAGCACTGGTGACAGCGGTGCCAGCCGTTAAATCTTATCTCAGCTCCCACGGCAACGTGTAATCCAATTGCTCGACCTATATCGTTGCTCTCCACGGAGGGTCATAAGCGAGGGGCTAACAAAGGATTGTTGCCATGTTTAGATTCAGGTTCCGCAGACACCATGAATTTTGCATCGCTCGATGGGTGGATGAACTGGATGGATTTTAACTGGCCCAAACACCGAGGCACATCGAGAATAATTAGGACACGTGCTCACGTTTATTTTTGCCCAAGCGGCGCAAATTCCTACTAAGAAGCAATAACATGTTACTTGAGCAAGATTAACTGGTGTAATAATGATTAATAATTGCTTTTACGAAATATTCACAATTAATAATTGCCTCCAGCGCACGAAAATGCTACTACGGGCTTTGCATTAAGTTTACCCGGCCTAAATATTGATACTGAGGTATTAAACTCAACGTAGTAAAATCGACACGATGCCGTTGAAACGGAGCGGTGAATGGAGTTACCAAGTTATACTTAATTGTTACCTTTTCTGCTGCATCTAATTCTCGGACCTCAGAATCCTTGGCTCGTGCAAACAAACCATTGAACAAAATATTTTGATTACTCTAAAAAATTAGTTTTCTTTTAGTCTTTTTTTACAAATTATTTATTGTTCGACCTAATTACATCACCGGCTTCGTCTATCGCGCCTGTCAGTACGTTTGCACACGAAGAAGCGCAGAGTGGAGCTACGCGATCAACCCAGGTAAAGTGCAGTGCTGCGAGACCCCCACATCCACGCAAGTGGCTACTGGCTGGGCGCTGCCGTCTTGCCGAGTATAGCTCACAGAAGTTGAATCACGTGCCCGATGCTCTCGCGACCATTAGGCCACAATCGCACGTATACTTCTATGGTGCAAACGCCAACTACAGCTGTTTGATATGATCGCCACGTGTTGATTATGATGACGATTTCCATACTTCGACACATACCCACAAAGGGGGGGGGGGGGGGGGGGGGGTATTGGCCAAGAAGCGGGCGTTAAATTTCATATAAACAATAATAAACGAACCCGACTGAGTGGAGAACTGCGGATGACCAGCCAATATGTTTCACCTGTCGCCGTATTGGTCATGTCGCCCGATACTGTTGCAACTCGTAGCCCTCAACACCTCGCACACCGACCAACCTTATTATACCCCTGACACACGGGCACTCTAAAGTCCTTTAGGTAAGGGGACATCTACCGGAAAGGCGTTCAAGTGCAGTGACACACGACAAAGGAGTATCTCCTTTACGGCAAAGTTCCTTTTCGGGGAAGGAGATCGCGCAACTACTTTTCTAGCGGAAAAGGAGTTACTCTCGCACACAGCGTGCACAACTCGTCAATAGAAGGAAACCTGCCACCCAACTAAGGTGCCCATAGGTATTTTTTTTAACTTGCGAAAATGTTTTAATTGTTAGCGGTAATACAATTTGTCGAATAGTGAAGATTTCCTCTAGCTATACTCTCAAACGCCCGCATAACGTCGCTAGTGCCGCCATGTTGAATTCCGGCAGTGTCGTCGTCGTTTGCTGCACGCATGTGGTGTGTTCACGTCGCGAGATGGAGACTGCACAATCAGCGCCCGCAGGAAATACCCAGAAGAAACCACAGTTGTTGGAATAAGCTATTGAATAAAACGCGTTACGCCTGCGCGCACAACGGAAGGGACGACAAAGACGTGAAAAAGGACGACAGAAACGTGGGCATCACCAGAATAAACAGCACGCACAGCAAAACACCGGCTGCACATAGTTGCTGGACCAGGTTAAATGGCTGCTAACAAAGCAAAAACGCGAATAAAATAAACGACTATAGGCATTATTAGCCATCAACAATGAAAAAAATATATTTTTAGGTTCTACAGTAGCTAAGTGTAATTAAATACGCAGCTTTTTAAGAATGTTTTCTCTCTTGTGGCTTTAACAGCCAGCGCTATTTTTCTTGCGGCGTTCATCTGAGGAACTACCTAAAGAAGTTCAGTGCGGTGCCGTGTGTCATCGGCGCAACTCCTTTCTGCAAAGGGTCCTTCAGAGTAGCAAAAGGGGTTTACTGGAAAGGACTTTAGTTTTGCCCGTGTGTCAGGGGTATAATATTTGGCTGCGCGTGTTCAAAAAAAGATTTTCCGCTCACCGCTGCACTGTTCTTGCTCAGATTTTGCAGAATGATCTAACGAACGAATGCCTTGCGCTGCGAATGCTACGGAGCAGTGGGGCGTGCTCACAACGCTCCGCCTTCTACATGTCACCGTGGCACGCTGTTCAAATTTTATTTTGGATGTGAATGTGGACGCCACGACTTCCGCCTTTGGTGCCTACGACGCGCTAAACATAAACCAGTTTTAGTATAGCGTACGCTAAAAAATAGCGGGTCGTCACTGCCCATGCGCTGAACGCTAAACGAAATAGCGGGTATAGCGGGCGTACGCAACGCAAACGAGTTAGCGTTTTTGCTTGGTTTGTGGGAAACATGGCGGCGGTCCCGGCTGCCCGCTTCGAATTGAATTTGGCGTTGCTTTTGTAAAATGCACTTCGTTCGTAGCAAATGACTGTGCAAACGGCCTTCGCTTAGTCTCAGGCCGCTTCGACAACACAGTATTATGGATAACCTCGTGGTGTTTTCGAGATCGCTTCTCGTTTCGAACGAGTCGAAACCTAACGAAAGAAACATTCGAGATGTCAGCGCCACCTATCGCTACAGGCGCGAAATAGTCGCAACGACGGCATATGACCTCTGAGATCCAAAGATATCGCCGGCCAACTAAAATTGTAGAAAACGTGCGCTGCTTAGCGTACGCTATAGTTGCGTACGCTAAACTAAAACTGTCTATAGAGAGTATTAGAATAGGGGCCCCAAAGAGCTTTGCAGGGTGTTAGCGTTGGGGCACGTAGGAGTGAAGAGTTTTAGAATAGGGTTTTACGTTTGCTAATAGCGTCTTGCGCTGACAGCGCAACTACGGCGTCAAAGAAAAGCTATTAGAAATAATTAAATAAAGTATACCATTTTATGATAGGAATAATAATTTTGAGTTTCGTGTATTCGCATTTAATTACAATTTAGAGGTTATTCTGTAAGCAGCAAACAATTACTTGCGCTTAGTTTTCAGCAACAAACCCAACTTTACGTGCCTTCACCAGCCAAGCTTAGCCGCGTTAGGCCTACGGGCCATAAAATCCCCAATCGAATTCAAAATCAGCGGCGTCTAATGAGTCAATCTTCATAACACACGCTAGTTGAGAGAAAGCGATAACCGCAGTCACTTCTCCTAGCTTGCGAACTGCACGCGTTACCGCGAATCGACCCCAGTTTGCTGCTAGGTTAGAGCCGTCGCTTCGATGGGTGCCACCATGTTTGCCGACGCAAAACTTTTGGGGCCGCTATTTGGGCTCCCGCTAAATCGGTGAAATAGCGTTCCCAACGCAAAACCCAAAGGCAGTTTGCGTCTTGCGCATGCGCAGTGGCTTCGACGCTATTTCTTTGGGGCCCCTATTCTAAAGCTCTCTAATAATTGCCAAACGCGGTCGCCTTCAGCGAGCCCCAGTGCGCTTAGCCCGTGGGCTCATGGCGGCACCCCGCGGCGGCCACGTTATCTACGCCATGTAGCCGACAGCAGCTTGATGTCGTATATCGGCCAATAGCAGCCATCTAAGGGAATGAGCTTTTGGTGCTTCAGCCCCCCCCCCCCCCCCCCCCCTCTCGAAATTTTTTCGTGCTGTCGTGCGCCGCCGACCAAAACAATCCCCGGCGCCGGAAATTATGCTGGATTTTCTCTAGAATGTCCTTTTCACGCTCGAAGAGACATTTTTGCGCGAACATGGCGAAATCGGGCTGGATTTCGCGGCAACGCCCATGCGCCAGGAGTCACATATCGTAAGGCAAGGAGCCCCATCCGAGCACAGTTTCAAGGGCGTTTTGATGGCGAGTGGGCTCGTCGCGGCATCTCGCGAAGGACGAGGAATCTATGGAGCGCATGAATTTCAATCCTGAAACTTAATGGGTACGAAGTTCTCATAAACTTTTGATACGAAAGGTGCATTGACATTTCCAATATCGTGCTTTAGATTTTCAACTCCGGAACATTCTGGGTTTAATGTTGTTATAAACATTTGACGCCAAGGGTGCATTGCCTTTCCTAAAGTCGTACACAGGATCATACAACGAGACAAGCCAAATCAACCCACTATCAGACAAGTTGACAAAGCACGCAGTGAGGTCCGATGAGACGAAGCGTTGTGGTGGTTCATTTGTGCCGTTATTTCAGAGAAAAGAATATCAACAATTTTTTCACCTGCACCAAAGCATCCATGTCAAGACACTAAAGCCAGCAAATGTAACTACACTCTTGTTTTTCTACTTTGACTTTTATTCACGAGGACACATTGAGCCTCTTCATTTATTTAATTTTTATTTATTTATTTTTTTTTGTTCTCGCTACCCGTGGGCTGCCGGAACCAGCCAGAGCGCATGTGTTTTTCTCGTGTTGCCCCGACCACCGCGCGGCGCACTTCGATGCGCGTTCGTTTTTCTCTGGCCGAGTGGATTTTCGCCTGGCTTAGTTTTGGACGCTTTCTGGATAGCAGACCAGAAAAAGAAGCACTGCATGGTCGCTCGCCGCCATCACTGCGGGGACTCAACGGATTGCAACGCGTTCGCTTGAGCGCAACCTCTCAGAAAAATTTTGTCTCGCCGGTGCAGAATACCGAGCAGTATGCCTATGGTTCTCTGTGGACCAAGCGTCTGACGTTTTCTTCAATATTCCTTCGGTAGCCACATTAGGTGCCCAAAGTAGGCATTTAATTATGGCCAACATGCTTTCCTTGCGTTTTTTTAAAGCGAAAGCTTTATTGGCCGCGAACTTGCGGTTTCGCAGTGGCCGTGCTCCGAGGAGGCACATGACGTCACACCGCGATCCTCGTCGTTGCGCTCGCCTCCGCTCGCTTCGCCAGCTGCATGCGTCGCATGCCTGATAACATGTCGGAGGATTGAAAAAGAGAGCTCGCGTGCGCCGCAACCACAGTTGAGGCGGCAGTATGAACGGCGACAATTCTGATAAACAGGAGGAGGTAGAATCGACATCGGAACGAGATGAAGAGGAAACGAATCGCCCAGAAAACAGACGAACAGCGCGCCGACGACTGGCTAAACGCCGCAACATAGCTAGACAACCAGACTAACCTGGACTTGCAATCATGATTAACCAAGGCTAATCATGCTATGCCTTAGCTTTCGCTACGTATATCCTGGTATAGCCGAGCTAAGCTACTGCCAATTTACTTCATTTCCGTGGCCCCGCCCCACAAAAGAAAAAGAAAGGCATTGTTGCGGAGCAGCAAATTGTCGCATGGTGAAAGTTCAGTTTTATTACTTTTTTCGCAGAAAGTAATGAGCCACGGGATGCTTCAGTTGCCGGATACTCTTATTATATTATTGCGATAGCAATTATGTGGACACTCCAGGCGCATTCCTGCCGTCGCCCTCACCCTCCTGTTCCGTATAAAGTCAAAGGGCGATAACATCGTGACCGCGCGCCGCCTGCTGTATGCGCGAGTGAAAGCGTAAGGGGGCATGGGTGAGCCGACGATGGTGATCATGAACAGCAGGTTGCCATCATCCCTCAAGAGAAAAGTGTATAACAGCTCTGTCTTACCAGTACTCACCTACGGGGCAGAAACCTGGAGGCTTACGAAAAGGGTTCTACTTAAATTGAGGACGACGCAACGAGCTATGGAAAGAAGAATGATAGGTGTAACGTTAAGGGATAAGAAAAGAGAAGACTGGGTGAGGGAACAAACGCGAGTTAATGACATCTAAGTTGAAATCAAGAAAAATAAATGGGCTTGGGCAGGACATGTAATGAGGAGAGATGATGACCGATGGTCGTTAAGGGTTACGGACTGGATTCCAAGGGAAGGGAAGCGTAGCAGGGGGCGGCAGAAAGTTAGGTGGGCGGATGAGATAAAGAAGTTTGCAGGCACAACATGGCCACAATTAGTATATGACCGGGGTAGTTGGAGAAGTGTGGGAGAGGCCTTTGCCCTGCAGTAGGCGTAACCAGACTGATGATGATGATGATGACGTCCTTGATTTGATACTGCTTTCTCGTATTCGGGCCGATTCGGCACAGGAAACCTTCTCAAGGCTTGCTAGACTGAGCCTCTACTTTTACAATGGTACGCAGACCTCCTTTACTGATAAACAATTAAACGTACCAGGGGACACTAAAGTGAAACACTAAATCAGTTTAGACTGACATTCTTCGAAAACTTATCTTTAGTAACTTTGCGATAATGGGTCGATTATTAGAAAAGGAATGTCACGGTTTCGTTTTTTTTTTATATAATTTAACGCTGAAACCTCAGCGCTGGTACGCCAGTGTGACATCACGGATTTCAAAGTACTTGTTTCGTACCTTGGCCGTTAAGGCTATGTAAACAGTTTTGAAACTTGTCAAGTTCATTATTTAGATATTTTAGAACAGAATGCAGTCCATCCTTACCGATCACTCTTAAAAGGACAGACAATCGCTCAGAACACGAATCGAGATAACCGGGCTGATGGAATGATTCCCTATCGTAATGGCTAAACCGAGCGATGTTTTTCTCATTAAACGCGGATTTATATCTTTAAGTAATCGCTATAAGTCGCGAAAAATGACTTTTGGCGCCTCAAGCGGAAAAAAAAAATATGAAGCTGCATAAGAGGTACGCCACGTGACTTTCTACTGTACGCAGTTCCTGGTCTCTCTATTGGCTTTGAAATGCAGTATACTTTTCATGATTATAGGTTTTTCCTGACTTACAATGTGCATATAAGCCTTCGTTTGTAGTGAGCAGAAAAGTGGCGCTGCCTTCGCTTTCGATTAATTGGCTTGGCTATTCTATCGACAGAGTCGACGACCGGGGACAGCCAGTCATGATGTAGGCGTGTATTTGGGGAAAAACGCGGTACAAATATAAGCACAACAACGCGAACTTACTGCACCAGCTTTTTATTTTCAAAAGTGGTTGAAAAGGTCAAAATATAAGTGGTTAACCACAGTTACACTCACTCCTGTGAAAGCAGAACGATGGGCGGCTTTGACAATTTGCGTGGTGGGCTAGCGACATCGTTCTCACTTCTCAGCGTTGCCGGAGGAGAGACTCTTACTTTTTTTATAGTTGTTCAGATCAAAAAATTCTGCTTACTAAATATCCACGCGCTTTTGGAAGCAGCCGCTGCAGATGTAAACACCACCGAGGGTGAGCTTTGCGTTGCGCCATAAAAACTAGGTCCTTAAAAACCGGCTGTCAGTCCCTTTAAAACAGTTGCACCATTTGGGGTGTATATTTATCCGACAACGATAATCGTCCTTGCTGGCGCTTCCTTTTTTGAAAACGCTACGCTCGCTACTTTCGAGAATGCTGCGTCATGCTGGCAACGCGCATGCCGCTCGTGACTTGGAAGCACCGGGTTCGCAGCGTTAAAGAAAGGAAATGCGGGCAAGACAGGTGACGATTATCGGTGTGGGGCAAGATCGGGCCCCAAAGGCTGTAAATCTTTTCAACGGTGATAAGAATTCCACTAGACCCGGGCAGACGCCGACAACATCCACGGCGGCGGCGTGTCCCACCAGCCCCTCGCTTACCAAGCCTCTTCCCACGGCAATAGCGGCTTTTAATTTACAAACGCAGCTCAAAACACTTTTATCTTTAGCGACTTTCTAAAATCATACATCCTGCCACCGTCTCGCCAACGCTCAAGGGCTGTGCACCATGATAGAAAAATGAGACGGAACCGGTGCATGGCGATTAGCCGAAGCGCGATCAGCAATCGCCATGCACGGGTGATCTATGCCTAAACCTCCAGAGCAATGTATCGGTAGCGTTGCATTCTCAGCGAAGGCGTAACTACGCTAAATGGCTCTGCCAGACGATGACAAGTTACGCGCTCGTAACTCACTCTAATGCGGGTGGGAGGCAGCGCCGGGCTAAGGACACTTCCACGAAGATGGCGCCAGCGACTTTGGGGAACATAATTTTGTCATTCTCGACCTGCACAGCTTCCAAATTGACTATGAATCAATATAAACGAATCAACCTTGTCAGCAGCGGTGTCGGCAGTCTTTAGACGCGGAAAGCGAGCATCTGACAAGTTATCTGCGCTCTGAGGTGGGAGCCCGCTTTGAGGACAGCTGTCATCCATATTTTTTATGCGGACAAGACAGCCTAAATAGAAGCTGCGCCAGCTATTCACGTTAGTTTTACGTACAGCCGCATTACATCAGTGAATGCACTTTGCCTAGGCGGCAGCTGCGAGGAGCCCGTACGTGCCCAGCGCTTTCATTCATGCTGCCGCGGCTCTCCTGCAGCCTATAGAGTTTTAGCGTGTCCGGTATTCCGGATGAGCGCGAGCGTAAAAACGTGAGCGGCCGGAGTGGTGACGCCATCTGGTGGCGTAGAGCTCAACCAGGCAGACACAGCTATTATTGCAGTGACTGAGTATATTCTACTTCACTGCTGGTACAAATGTTCGTCAACGCTGCAATCGTGAACGATGCTGTCGAACATTTGCACCAGCGGGGAAGTATTGGGGGCGAGGAGTTACGGAGTCGCCATCTGTCGGAAGCGCCTCCCTTGCGTAGTATGAGGGATCACACGGCGCGCTCCTCATGGGTTTGGCTGTCGGCGCTCAATAAAAACACCAGGCGGGAGCCCTCCTGACATATCTGCAAGTTCTCTCGAAACGACGGAAGTTTTCTACCGTCAAGATAATAATCTTCGGCAAACAAAAAGCACAGAATAGTTTACAGACGCTACCTTTTTACCGAATACGTACAGTGAACGCCACTGCGTGCGGTCGCCGCGATGGAGTTTCCTGAACCGGCTTCTTGCGTGAAAGGTAGGCAAACGCTGAGAGCAAACTATGTGAAATATGTTCTCATAGTGGGCTGTTTGCATAATCAAATGCAGCATAACCGAATGAAGCCTCAATGCAGCGATCGCATGGGCTTGCAGCGACTGCGCGTCTGCATGCATGTCCGCGCACAAAGTTTTGCTTTCGCTGTGAGCGCGTTTTCGCACCGTGCCGTGAGCTTTAGGCCGCAGCATATGAGCATTTGACAGCACACAAGCAATCACTGCTGCGTCGACGCTATCAGAGCAGTTCAAACATAATTTCGCTAGAGAGACTTCGACGCCTTCGGCGACTGTGATGTGCCGTACGATTCAATATTTTTTTCTTCTATATTTTTGGACGTTTCAATATTTCTCAAGTTGCGGCGCACTGTAAGTTTATTGGTCTTCTCAGCGTGCGATTTCCCGCTGCTGCTTTGTCGTAATCCTGTGCATTAATTCATAACACAAACATGACCACATGACATGCCTTTTTAAATGTTTCTTACCGCTCTCTTTCCATTCCAGTGAACTTGCCAATACATAGCATCAACAAGTTCCTAGACCAAACCGTCATCATGAGCCGGGCAGCGGGCGCGGGCGAACGTCTCAGTGCACGTTTTCTGCTACTCACCGAACATCGCAGACCCGGCGCCGCAGCAGAAATCTTCCTCGCGTCTGTGCTTGCTGCATACCCGAGTTGTAGCCGATGGCTGTTTGCCGGTTCTAAGTTTCGCGAGCCAAGCTTCACGCAGCTTCTTGCCCTGCGGCTACGTGTGAATAAGGCTGACACCGGGCTCCGTTGCGTACGTCCGGCACTGCGGCACCGAGCAGTAGCCTACTATGCTGCACGCCTCCAAAGGCAGCCACTACCTATTATAGTACTTTCAAATGTTGTCAAGCAGACAACAAAGGCGGGAAAGTCTCACCACTTAATCATAACCGCAGCGCAGGTGGGACTTTTAACTTTCGCTTTCAGCTCGCTTCGGCGCTTCCGAAGCAGCCGACGCGGTCGCTGTGTCCACGTGATTCCTCATGCCGCGTCACGTCGACAGTGGCGCCAGCTTTTCCATTGGTGGAGCTCGCCCCCAATACATGGCTCTGTGTCTGGTTGAGTTGTGCGTCACCAGGTGGCGCCACTACACCAGCAGCTCAAGAAAACCTAAGCCCCTCCATACACGTTTCCGCCGACCAGCGGCGGTGGCGCGTAGATGCAGGGGCTTTAAAGAAAACTGGGAAGAATTTGACACGACTGGAACCGTTACAGGCATAGGTAGCGACACAAGGTAGATAGAGGAGTTCTGACGGGGGAAACAAGACTATATACATAAACGGTAGAATGGAAAGGAAAAGGAAACATGTTCAGTATACCTGATTAAATCAAGCAGCCTAGGTGACTATTTGTCGCCACCCCCGTTTCAGAGTGCATGCCAATAAATCATCTCTCGTTTACGCCGCCTCGCAACCGACAAGCCGCCAACGCTTTCCGAAATAGCGGACCCGCTAAAACTCCCTCCGGATCAGTCCTCGCCTGCATCGGTATGTCCCTCGAAACTCTAATGAGTCTTGCTATTCCTTATATACGAACAGAAACGAATATTCTACAATTTCGAATATTTACACACCCCTAAAATAAGTTCAAAGGAAATATGCAGCTCCAACGCACATGGTGGAATCTGTGTGAAGCAATCGAAGCGTTAGTGAAGTGGTTAATTAAACGGTATACAACCAAATGCGGTGCGTACAATTGCGTTCATTTTCGTCTTATGCAACGTGTAACCTCATTTAACGGCATTGTTTATGCAGTACACCATTCACAAGCTATGACGAAACACCAAATCAGGCACTGAGATGTACACTGAGCCGCCGACGCAGCGATGTCACGAGAACGAAGCCAACGTGTGATGCATGTCGAGGGAAGAATGATGGTGAGATACAAAGCGCGACATATATGCAAAATGGAGGGGATTTACACTCTGTCACAGTGGCACAAGGATGGCGTAGCCCAAATATTATAATTTTTACGAAAATAAAGGAAACCGCTTAATACCATCCAGTATTCCATTAGGAGGACTGTGTTTTGGAGATGCTTATGAGCTGACAGAATATGCACAGGCTTTATGCTGTGGTAAACTGTATTATTACGCAGAAAACAAGTGCGCTACTGGCACCATTTTGAGCGTAATTTCCGCGCTATATAACTTCTCTTACTCGGCGGCACAGCGCAGAAGTACGTGAAATCCGGAACAGAAGGCGAGGAACGCGTCGCTTTAAGATCATCAGAGGCACTGCACTAGCGGAACCCACTATGTAGGCAAGGCAGATGGCGTCCACGCTATTTCTGTTCACCATGCGACTCCCAAAAGGCGATTCCAACTTATGGAGGGGACGACTGAACTTTGAAGCATGCTATACACAGTGTTCTTTTTTTTTTTTTTTTGCCGCACCAACTTTTTGAATGTTGCTTGTGGCAGGTAGCATAATTCTAACTTTTGATTTAAATTACTCAATGAGGGGGTCATTCCTTCTATGCGAAATCAAAATGCTTAGTCTTAGAATAATTTAAAAAATACGCTAATTAACTCTTAATTGTTTTACGGCACATATTTCAATCAACGAATTGTAGCTATTGACGTTGCAAGGCTTATCCAGTTGTAATGAATTTCCAGAATACACTATCATCCAGATAATCAGAATGGCGCCATCAAACTCAGCATTAGAATGCACTGTTGTTCCACTTACTCTTTTTTAGGAAAGCGCTGTTTCATGCATTGAAGCACAAAAGTAACTGGAACGTCAATGCATCCCGTAGGAAACTCTGAATTCCTTCCAGGTGGATATGCCTTGCAAAATCACTAGCTACAATTCGTATATTGAAATATGTGGCGTAATGTAATTAATCCAAGTTAATTAGCGTAATTATGTTCACTGTGTCATTAGACATTTCGATTTCTCGTAGAAGTAATGGCCGCCTCATCGAGTAATTTGTATCGAAGTTTAAAAATGAAAGGCACGCCGGACGCGAGTTGAACCGAATGCATAATGTTGGCACTGGCCTAAAGTTACTCAGGCCATTTTTTATTTTCCCCTTAACGGATGTATCACCATCATTATCATCATCATCCTATTTTATGTCCACTGCAGAACGACGGTGTCTCCCTGCGATCTCCAATTACCCCTGTTCTGCGCCAACCGATTCAAGCTATATCACCCGCCAATTTCCTAATTTCGTCGCACCCCCTAGTCTTCTGCCGTCCTCTACTGCGCTTCCCTTCTCTTAGTTACGTTTAATTAATCAACTTTTTAAGTATTGGCTGCAGACCCCAAGTGTGATACGCAAAGTTGTAGAGCACCTTGAGTAATCTCTCAATAAATTGTTTCCAACATGATATATCTCACGTGGTCCTTTTTTCCGGCGTTCCAAAGAAAGCCCGCGAAATATGAAAAAAAAGAAAAAAAGAATACTGCGTGACAGGGTACTTGCGCACTGCTATTGTGCTGCTCCCAAGCGTGCGATGAATGAACAAGGTCGACTGCAGCGAGACTGGCCCGCGACATGGCGTTGTGCCTGGTGTAGGTATCTGGGCATGCGGCTCTTATCGCATGACGGTGAAAAGGCCCCTGTCGCGGGCCAGTCTCGCTGCAGCCGACCTTGTTCGTCCATCGCACGCTTGGGAGCAGCACAGTGCGCAAGTGCCCCCTCACGTGGTATAAGGCGAAAGCCTTTCTAGGCTCATGGTGAAGCTTGTGTCAGCAGACACCGCCGGAGTGCCCACCGAAGCGTCATCACGCCATATGAAGACATATTAAAGAATGAAAAATTATTGGTAGTGACAGTTAGTGAACGATAACGTTATAATAGAGATTGGTAGAGGTTAATAATGACTAGTAATGACTACTGACTACTAATGACTCCGAAATGACCAATATGCCTAACGACGGCTTGTAATGACCACAATTGATTAGAAATTGCTATAAATGTCTAGTGATGACTACGAAATGACCAATATGTCTACGACGTCTTGTAAAGACTACAATTCATTAGGAATGACTAAAATGCTTAGTAATGACTAATAATGACTATGATATGACCAGTATGTCTAACGACGACTTGTAATTACCACAACTGATTACAAACGACTAAAAATGCTCAGTAGTGACCAGTAATGACTAATAATAATGAATAATAATAAGAAAGGAACAGAAATAGATAAAGAGAAACGAGTGAATAGAAAGAGACGAACGGTAAGAGGAGAAAGAGTAGGCTTTCGCCGTTCACCTCTTAAGAGAGATCTTAAGAGAGACAAATGTTTTTTCTCCATATTTCGCGGGCTTTCTTTGGAACGCGGAAAAAAGGACCACGTGAGATATACCGTGTTGGAAACAATTTATTGAGAGGTTACTCAAGGTGCTCTACAACTTCGCGTATCACACTTGGGGTCTGCAGACAATAATTAAAAAGTTGATTAATTAAACGTAACTAAGCAGTTAGTAAAGGGGAAAATAAAAAAATAGCTTGAGTAACTCTAGGCCAGTGCCAACATTATGCATTCGGCTCAACTCGCGTCGGGAGTGCCTTCTGTTTTTAAAACTTGGGTTGGTAAATATATATATATATATATATATATATATATATATATATATATATATATATATATATATATATATGTATATATATATATATATATATATATATTTATAAACACCCTGTATGTAAGCTCACCGACGCGCTAAGCATTTCCGTGCCTGCCAATCTGTCAATTTAACATTCGTAAAATCCCGTTGACACGACACCCAGACGGAGGAGGGGAGGGGGATCATCCTGAACACATATTTTTTTCCGACATACCAAACACACTTGATTAAAGATGGATTTGGACGCAGTACGTAAGCAGCAATAAACTTGCCACGGCAAATAGTGACAAGAAACACACTGCTTGTAGATAACTGACTTTTTCAGCGACAGCTTTAGGAACGTGTCTGTATAGACTTGTTCGCAGACATTATTCATCTTCTCATCAGAAGACTTACATTGGAAGGTTCGGGGACCAGCGAGCGACACCTCTTTCGCGAACAGAATTTGATTTTCGTATAGTTTAACATTCGTAAAACGAACCACAATTCGTAAACTTTACGGAAAATTCGGGAGACTTGGAAGGTATATGCAATTCGTTACAACAGTCATTTCCTCCTGTTCTGCTGGTTTTTGATCAACTGTCCCTTCGTGTAGTAGATCCTAATACTGGAGGCGGCTCAAGATAAATTATCCTTGGGCAACGTAATATTTGAGGGAGCCATTGTACAGCAACTAGAACAAGCACAAAGAACAGAAGACCCGGCACCTAGGGCGCTACGTTATATTGTACGTCTCCTCGTGGTTTTGTAAGGGACTGTAATAAATCGATTGTGTGTGTAGCGTTTGTGGTGTTTGTTTTACTTGCGCTACAATGGCTTCCTCAATTAGCGAGGGCGCAGCTTCACGCAAGCCAATGGCGAAGGACAATAAGAATGGATAAATTGAAAATAGCGCCATCACAAAGCACAGCGCCCAAACAACTTTTTAATTCGCGGACCATACATAAACTATAAAGCTGCAAACGTGGTGCAGAACATGCGCTGACATGCTTGCTTGAACGTCGTGATGATGACGATTATATGGCGGACTGGTATGGATCTCAAACTCTGGCATATAATACGCTATTATGTCTAAAAACAGCGTCTAGCGCCAGAGTCATTAAATACAGCAGTTGCACTCCGTTTGATCCTCGCGCGCGGCATCGGTTTCACGCTTCCCAGCTACATCGCACCGTTCGGTGCCACGAGAAACGATCGTGTTTCGTGAATATCGCACGTAGTCCGGAGTGAATGTGTCGACAGTAAGACACGCTATTGCTCCGGCAAGAAGGCGGCCATCTTCGACAGGGTTCTACAGAGACGCTGCCCCCCCCCCCCCCCCCCCCACAAGTGGGAGCTATGAATCACGTTTGTGCAGCCGGGGCTACAAAAAGCCGCAAATTATCTGTGGCAGACTGGGTGCTCGAAACTTTACCCCTGAGGCATTTGTTAAAAAATTAAATTATGGGGTTTTACGTGCCACAACCACTTTCTGATTATGAGGCACGCTGTTGTGGATGACTCCGGAAACTTCGACCACCTGGGGTTCTTTAACGTGCACCAAGATCTAAGTACACGGGTGTTTTCGCATTTCGCCTCCACCGAAATGCGGCCGCCGTGGCCGGGATTCGATCCCGCGACCTCGTGCTCAGCAGCCCAACACCATAGCCACTGAGCAACCACGCCCTGAGGCATTTGTGTTGCCTCGGAATTGGGAGATCCGCATGAGAGGCATTCGCGACAATTTCTGTCCAAGTGTACATGAGGCATAACTTACAATGCTAGCCAAGCCAGTGCGCTTTAGAATGACGTAATAGTTCTGCGGAAACCCGCAAGGTGGAGAGAATGACGCGTTGCCGAAAGCGACTGAAGAAAAGCTACACTAAAAAGGCTGCGATACGCTTCTGAAAAAAAGGCGAAGCGCTAAGGGGCATAACTTCCAGGCCACTACGCGGCTACTTGCTAAGTTGCTGGCATAGTAGCGGTGCACCACTCGCATTTTCAGTTCCGCTGTCCGAGATGAGCTGTTTGGACACGCACGTCCTTTTCCAAGGCTCGTGGGGCACCAAAACTAACCCTTAACTACAACGTCGAATAAATGAAAGACGCCGAGTGGTTTCGCATGTTATCACGCAACAGGTACAGGTCCTTCGCCAAAGCCGTTGAACAAAGCTGAGAGGGTATTCCGCAAGAGTCCACTTAATGGACTGTCCATTTCGGTCGCTGCTGATTGGATGCAGCTGTACGAGAGAGGAGGAGACGAGCGGCCCTAGCCAATCAGCAGCGGCCGAAATGGACAGTCCACTAGGTGGACTCTTGTAGAATACCCTCCCTGGTCGCTGTAAGTGAGATGTAAAACTCTACATTTGAATCAGAATATCATGCTTCGTTGCTTATCCTTTGCCATTCTACAACGATGATCGTTCGAAATTGCAGAGCCTCTCGGTGATCCGCCACCACTGCACATTTCTCGGCTTACAGAAAACAATAGAGACTTTTAGCTTGTACGCTATTCCGGTAAACGGGAGCGGTTTGGGCGGATTACCGGATGGTCGGGGCGTAAACGTGAGCGGTGAAGCCGCCTGGTGTTGTAGAGCTCAACCAGACAAACGCATAGCTAAAACTGCAGTAACTCACCATATCCTGCTTCGCCACTCGTGCAAATTTTTGGCGGCGGCGTAATTGTGAACACGATTACGCCACTGTCGAAAATTTACGCCAGCAGCTAAGCAGAATGTAATAATTAGCTGTGTTTGTGTGGTTGAGTTTTGCGCCACCAGCTGGCGCCACCAATCTGGCCGCTCACGTTGACGCCCCCGCTAAACCGGAAAACCGCCCGCGCTTGCCCGAGTACCGGACACGCTAAAAGTCTCTAATGTCCTCATCGTTCTGCTTGTGTCCCGTGTTTGCACGCCTGCCCTTTCAGCACCGCGGATCCTCACCGATCTGCTCGGAAATAGCGCTACGCCGGTCTAGGAGTTAGAGAGACTAGGTGCAGGCTGCCCTCAGTCCCGTTTTAGCGGCACTGTCCGATCACGACACCATTCTCCCATGCAGCTACAGTTAGTCGGAGCGTTTGACCAGGCTGACTCTCTAGGCCGGCTGTATTCAGCAGTTTATCAGCAAAATCGAGAGGACGCTCATGCTTCTACAGCGCACTGGCGCAATGCATTAGAGCTGGGAAAACGGTCGACTGTGCAAGCTCGCCCGCAGAGCCATACTACCGGAACTTCAAGATTGCTTGCCGTTGCTGCTGCACAAGCCAAACGGCAGCGTGGCCGAGAACGTCGCCGATACCACGAGTGGCGAGTCTTTGCGGAAGCTAATCCGCGGCTCGTTGAGACAGACACGTGGCGCATTGTTTGCCAACGTGCTTAGCCCCATGGACGCCGACCAGCAGCTGACAACGGCTTAACGGTCGGGTGCTCTACCACCGGCAAACCACAGCCCCTAATCTCCGAGGGAACTACGAATATCCTTATTCTACAATCTAAATGTACTAAATGGCGCTTTGTCGGCACGGTAAAATTGAACATCAATGATAGAGGTGTTTCCGAAACCTCCCCTCTGCGATCATCCAGCGTTGCTACACTCGAACTGGGCGATTTCAATATGACGCAGACTTACTACGTCGGGGAAGTGCAGCTATAGGTAATGTGGCGTTGGAGCTCACAAGCTGCACCCCTGCAAGGTGCAATAGGCCCACCGATCAGACGATGTAATAGGATCACTAAAGTCCGATGCTGCGTGAGATAATACAGACGACACCTTTGTCGTAGGGCGTTACATGAGCAAGTAACGCGAAATTTATATAGCGCGAAGACTATGCAAAACGGAACCACGCACAGTCACCACGGTAAGCTCACACCAATGCTAACGCAAGGAAGGTTAAAATACGCCATAAAATATTTCGTGGCAGTGCAATGAGTTGCTGGAAATAAACTGCGCTGGTATTCACAACGAATTAATCAGTAGGGACGGCCACTTATTCTCCGCGCTTCTTCGTTGCAGACATCCAGCTGTTCATGCAACCCAATCCCGTTTCGCCGAAGATGCAGCGACGATAAGTCAGAACCACGGGCATGCAATATATTCAGCGCCGCTTCTACAAAACGTTTGCACTGCTTCCAACATAGCCATTCATACCCAAATAAAAAAATGACAATCTTAATCTTTTAACAGTGCCATATTTACCCACGCTTTAATTTAATTCGATTTAAAACTGCAAAGCACATCCGTTCGCTGAGAAACACCGGCCAGTGAGAGTTCTTCGATGTTGGCTCCGCGAAAAATGATCAACGAACGCTCTTTCTAAAACACCCAATAGACATACAACATGATGCAGAAAAACACGAAAACTTACATTTCTTCAGAACTTTCGTCCAGATGTCCACAATCTTTCTGTGATGCGCTCGGTGATGGATGATCCATAGCGAAAGCGTCTGCACACTGTCCTGCGTATTGGTGACAGAGGTCAACTTCTTCACAAGGTTCGACTCATTTATCGACATGATGCTTGCTGTACTCTACTGATCTTCAGTTCTCGTAGTTGCGGAGAGGAAAGGTATCAAGGCATCACAACACTCTGCAGATTCACGGTGCGAAGCAATGTTCTGAGCAAGTCGCACCTCTGAAGCGGGAAGTGCGCCACTGTTACAAGCACAGCAGTCTCAACGAGGGCGCGACGGCCGGTGGGTGACACTTTGTACCAGAAACTTTTCGCTTCTTCGTTGTCGTCTCGTTCGTGGGCTGCTACGACGATATTTTAAAGTGAGCTGTGCACGGACCACTTAGCGTCTGCTAAGCCTAAGCGCAATCGCGGGGCTGCGAGGCCCCAGCGCTACTCGAACATCGTACGTTAGGAGCGGTGGGCACTAGGCTCTGTCTGCAGCGTCACTAGACCGGCAGATGGTCCGCGCTGTTCAAATCAGAGTTGCTCGGCAAAATTTCGTTTCACTCTGCGCACAAACCGTAGGTAAACAAAATGTTTGAGCTTGTTGTCGCGCTTCCAATTCCTGACGAAAACATTGCCACCATTTTGAAACTGGCAACTGAGCTCGAATGCACCCGTATGGTGGCGCATCGGCAGCATCGGTTTGGCTTGGTTTGGCCCGAAATTACAAATACTGGGTAGCGAGCGCAGAACAGCTGTAACTTAGCAGCAAAATTCAATAATTTGTAACTTTACCAGTATGTAATTTTTATTAAAACAATTTAAGTATTCTATTTTTTTTTGTTGTCAGTGGTCGTCAGATGGCTTGGTTTGATGGCAGGCTGGCCGTTGTCGGCGAAAGGAGCTAAAGCTGCAAGCAACATTGGTCCTTTCCTCCCTGGGAGCCTCTCAAAATGGTGTGTATGGCACGATCACTTTGTTCTAATCCTGTTTAATCTAAACGTGCTAAAGGGAAAAAACGCGTTAACACGATCGAATAGCTTCCAGACACACATATCGAGTGATTGGAGCTGTTGATTTTGAATCACGTTCGTTATTGCTAGCTTATTTTTGAAAGCATGGTGAGCCTTAGGCAGACGTTCTAGCAGTTTGGTTTTTGCCTTCACCGTTGTTTTGCAAGCCGGTATTGACTCGTAAATGACTTCCTTTACAGGGTCGCGTTAGGACGAAGACCGTGAAAAAGGCATCGCGCCTCATCATCGAGAAATACTATACAAAGCTTACCCTCGACTTCCACACCAACAAGCGGATTTGCGAAGAGATCGCCCAGATTCCCAGCAAAAAGTTAAAAAACAAGATTGCTGGGTAAGTGTTTTCCTCTTAGAGCTCCAGTACACTGTGATCGGCAGAGACGGCTGTGCTAAATGCCGTGGGCTTGCAATCGGCAGTGTTTGTACTGGGAACAGTGCAACAGGTGCCATTGCTATATCGGTGTCAGTAGTACACGTTCTCAATATTGGTTGCGACGAATTGATGCAAACCGTCAGCCGTAAGTTTTAATAGCGAAGGTTGTTTGTTGTAGGCTTCCGTAGATGTTAATGTTGGTTAGATCTATGTTTCGCTTCTGCGCGCGCTTCTCTTGCTAGTCTAAATTCAGTGCATGTAAACGTTCGTAACAGTGGTACTGGTCTCACCGCAGGTTTGTGACTCACCTGATGAAGCGCATTCAGCGTGGGCCTGTGCGCGGCATCTCCATCAAGCTTCAGGAAGAAGAGAGGGAGCGGAGGGACAACTATGTACCCGAGGTAGGTGACGTTTATTCCTTCGTTGCTTTTGCTTGAACCGTACTTCACAATGGCTACTGACCAAGTCAACATGCTTTGCTTGTATGTGGCCATGACTACTTAGGTCAGCTGTTTGCACGGCAATACTCTGCTCGCCTACACTAAGAAGTTCAAACTAGTGCTCTGTTGCCTTCACTGGTAGTGCATCGCGTCACTTATGTCTCGAGTCCATTTAACTGTTATGCGATAACTGCCGAGGATAGATTGCACTGATTTCAGCAGAGTTGCCATGAGTGGAGTGCTGCCAGTGCAGTGAAAAGTGGCACCTTCAGCTGGGGCCATGTTTTGTAACGGTTCGCTTTGGAACCGGTTTGCTCCCACAAGTGCCATTGGTTGGTGCTTCTTTATTGTCACACAGGTTGTCAATCGTCTGGAAGCGAACCCATTGTCTACTATAAGTGGAACCGTGGATAAGTGGTTCGTTTGAGGGTTGCGTGCGGTCACAAGCATGAAGGAAGGAAAATGATATGAGGGAGCATATTGCAATGCAATTGAAGCCAACGTGATGGCCGAACATGTGATCGCACGTCAAAGTTCGTGGTTGGTTTTAGTGTTCCCGCTCTGCAGGCAGAGCCACAGCAGGGCAGCTGAATAAGCGCGCACTGAATGAAAATTACTGGCATAGCTACTGCGAACCAAACGTCTCGGCAAATCTCGATTCTTCCTCCGCAATCTCGACACAAGAGGTCATGTGTTGGGGCCACCACCGTGGCTTCATGGAGCATTCGCTTGCCAAGGCTGGTTTCATGATGTAATGCTCCCTCCTATATTTTTCCTTGCTCCATGGTCGCGAGCATGATCTTGAGGGTTGCTATAGCAGCCGTGGCCACCTGCTAGTCTCACGCTGGGCGGTGCAACAAGAGAGATGCCAATAGTGGCTTCTTTGGTTGTGTTGCTGGCGAGCTTTGGCCAAAGATGACGACGTGATGAGAGGCAACGGTGCTATGCGTTCAACATGAGCGAAGGAGAGTTCCGAAGGCATTTTAGGTGTTCCAAAAACAGAGTGCAATGGATTTTACAACAAGCTAGAATATCAAGTACCGCAAGATTTAGCAGCTTTGACACTGCAACTTAAGTGCTGTGCACACTACTTTTTTTTTTTTCCCCACAGCTTGTTTTCAGCAGTGCGTCTGGAATGTAGAAGCTATCTGGTTGCCGCAACTGTCACTTGCATCATTACTGCCGTTGCTAGGGTCATTACGGTTGAAGGAAAAGAAAAAGGGGTGTGAGAGTTCATCTTCATGGTGCAGCAGAAAGCTGCAGTCAAGAACACTTCCTTGACTGCAGCAAGATTCACGAAGTCGTGGAATGTGTGGACGGAACTGTCCAACTATTGTAATCGGAACTCGCAATTCGGAACAATCGCAATTGTCCGCCCTAAGAAGCTCAGCCACGGCTAAACAAAATCCTATTAGAGCGGTGGCCTATACACAGTGAACCGATTTGATTGCTTAATGTATGGCGCATCACCTAGGGACATAATAAATAAATAAAACAAAATAATGCGGATAAAATTAAACCACCAGCTGTCCACGTTGGAAGCTCACAGTTATTACTGGAAATTAAATGTGCAAGTGCTCTATACAAACCAATATATTTTTTTACAAACTAGAAACACCTTCAATTTCTATATTGTCCTCAAAGTACAAACAACAATGATGACGTTACCTTGCGGCAGAACACCGGTCATTCATTGGTCCCCTTTGCGCCGCCACGTTCCACTTTCTCAGAGTGACATAACCCAGACGTAACAGCCAGAGTGAACCAGTTCCAAAGCAAACAATTACAGAATACGGCCCCTGGTCCACTTATTTCGAGTTAACTTCAGTGCCTTGTGTATCTTTGACTGTTTTGCAGAAGTTGACATATCGTAAGCCAATAGTAGCAGTGTGTGTTATACCAGTGTCACGCGTACACTTCTAATCGTGATCGGGGCTGATCGGGATTTGTACAATCGTGATCACAGGCCTGTGATCTGGTCTGCATCCTCTAGCGCAATATTCTGAAAACGTTAAAAACGAAGTGAGGGCAGCTTCATAAAAAAATGTTTAGAACCTTTTTATCAGCAATAGTAAACTGTAAAATTGAAGTATTAGAGAGTTTTAGAATAGGGGCCCCAAAGAAATAGCGTCGAAGCCACTGCGCATGCGCGAGACGCAAACTGCGTTTGGGTTTTGCATTGGGAACGCTATTTCACCAATTTAGCGGGAGCCCAAATAGCGGTCCCAAAAGCTTTGCGTCAGCAAACATGGCGGCACCCATCGAAGCGGCTGCTCTAACCTAGCACTAAACTGGGTTCGATTTGTGGTAACGCGTGAAGTTCACAAGCTAGGAGAAGTGACTGCGGTTATTGCTTTCTCTCAACTAGCGTGTGTTATGAAGATTGATTCATTAGACGCCGCTGATTCCGAATTTGATTGTGGATTTTATGGCCCGTAGGCCTAACACGGCTAAGCTTGGCTGGTGAAGGCATGTAAAGTTGGTTTGCTCAAAACTAAGTGCAACTAGTTGTTTGCTGCTTACAGAATAACCTCTAAATTGTAATTAAACGTGAATACACGCAAGTCAAAATTAATATTCCTATCATAAAATGGTATATTTTATTTAATTATTTCTAATAGCTTTTCTTTGACGCCGTAGTGGCGCTGTCACCGCAAGACGCTATCCGCAAATGTAAAACCTTATTCTAAAACTGTTCACTCCAGCGTGCCCCAACGCTAACACCCGCAAAGCTCTTTGGGGCCCCTATTCTAAAACTCTATTGTCCAAGTTTAACCGTATTTTGCAAATCTGAAGTTGTAGCCAAGGCATTTGCAGTTATGAGAGTCGCTAATGATCAGCAACCATTGTTGATTGCGATAAACGTATGTGTGACACCGGTATTACTTGGAGGATCAGTTCATGTATTGATTTATTTGTACACCACACAAAGCACATTATTATTGCATTGTGGCATCACCAACACATGCCATTTTGATGTATTTATGGAACTGTATAATTATGTACTCTTTGTGGACTTCTGTTAGTGCAATTTTTTTAAATAGATAGCATGCCTGAGAGCGTGGATGATTTACTCATACCAAATTATGTCGGCTGTGAAGTGTTGCTAATTGACCACATGTTTGCATTATAGGAAGCTGGAAGCGGTGTCGGCACAACTAAAAGAAACATGCATATATTTAAGCATGTGCTAAGCAGGACTATCTGCTACCCCAACAGCTGCTTTCCATAATTTACAAATTCCCAGTAGACTATGAGGAATGCTTGTTTGAGAAAGATGCCAATATTTTGAGCGCTACGTGTATGCTATTTCAGTTTCACCTGCATATAACCATCTCAATCATCTTGGTGGGCTCTGCCACCTGGCCGAATGAAAGCGTTCGGTCTGCCACCATCTTATAATATGTTGTGTACGGCATGATTAACCTGCTTCTATAAGCTGGCATATGCTGGCCCTGCATCAGCACTGAAGGTTTGCTGAACTGCTTAAGGTACTTGTAGCTAGACACACAATGTACCGGCTACGGGAGTTACAGCAGACACTAGTGATCATAATTGCACTTCCAAGGTGACGGCGAATGCTCGAGCTGAAGTGTGGCGCATTGGAAAAAAAGGGGGGCATGCGTGTTCTAAGCACTCTGGCTACCATGCCACAGAGGCCATATTTTGATTGGAGCGGAATGCAAGAATAGTAATGTACTATGCTTTCAGTCTACGTTAACCTAGAAAAAGAGATAAAAACTGTTTGGACTACAAGACTGCCATTCCCATTAATCAATTGCCTGTGAAACCTGTCACACAAGAAACCCTTGTAAGCATTAATACTCTTCTAATTTCATGCAGATCTCTGCCCTGGAGCAAGACGTCATTGAGGTGGACGGTGACACCATGGAGATGATGAAGGCATTGGTGAGTGCATGGGTTTACTTTGAAAGCCTGTACAAACTAAATACAAAACATGGTGTGGTTTTAAATGAAGGTAAGCTTTTAACATGTGCTCCTTTCAGTGCTCAATAAATGAAATAGCACAGTATTACAGTATTATGTGGGCCAGATGGAGTGGCACGTTACTGGAAATGTGAGGTTTGCTTGAAAAGATTGCCACTGCAGACAGGTTATACAGGGCAACACCCCCCCCCCTCTCCCTGTTCTTTCCGTTCCGGCACGCTGCTTGATACTCTGGAGTGAGCAACAACTACCCCCTACTGCATATCTCTCTTAATGTCGCATATTATGTAACTTTTCACCTTAACATGTAGATGAATAATTACAATAGCCAATGTTGACATTTACATGGGAGGTGACACTGATTTTCCATTTTTATAATTTTCTCACTTACAAAAGCTCTGTTCTTGCTATGAATAACTAATTGATTATTCATCATCATCCTATTGTGTCCATGGCAGGGCGAAGGCCTCTCCCTGCGATCTCCATTTACCCCTGTCCTGCACCAACCGATTCCAACTAGCAGCTGCAAATTTTTTAATTTCATCATCCTACCTAGTCTTCTACCATCCTCAACTGGACTTCCTTCTTTTGGCACCCATTCTGTAACCCTAATGGTCGACCGGTTATCTAACCTACACATTACGTGACCTGCCCAGCTCTATTTCTTAATGTCAATTACAATATCGGCTACCCGTGTTCTTTGATCCGCACCGCTCTCTTCCTGTCTCAACGTTACGCCTAACATTCTTCGTTCCATTGCTCCTTACGCGGTCCTTAACTTGCTTTTGAGCTTCTTTGTCAGTCTCCAAGTTTTCGCCCCATATGTTAACACCGGTAGAATGCATTGATTGTACACATTTCAGTGATAATGGTAAGCTTCCAATCAGGATCCGACAATGTCTGCCAAATGAGCATTAACCCATTTTTATTCTTCTGTAAGTTTCCTTCTCATGATCAGGGTCCCTTGTGAGTAATTGACCTATAGTCGGATACAACTTTAGAAAAAAAGGGGGCGTTTACTCCTCCGAGGCGGAGGCACACGAGCATCCACCAATGGGCGCGCACTCTGGACTAATGTCATGAGCCGGACGGCCGGTCACTGCGCCGACGGAGAAGATGGCTGGCCGCTCTTCGAAGTGGGCGAGGTCGCGTCAGCTGTGTGCTTCAGCCCCTCGTCAGAGTGAATTCCAGAACTGTTTGTGATGGTATATCATGCCAGAAATATTACTGCGAATTTACGATGCCGCATTTGTGCCGCGTGTGTTTATTATGAGCTGTGATCCGGCAAAGGAACATTGCAGCAAGCATCGCTGGCGCTGCGCTATATGCTTTGAATGAAAACAGGATCCCGCGGCGACCGCTACGAACACACATCCTGCGTGTTTGTTCCATGTTGTTTTATTTAGCTCCCGAGTGAAGTTACGACGAGAAAAGTTTTCCAAAGACTGGTGCCTACTGTTAGCGGCGGGTGTGTTCGTGTACTGTGTCATTGCCTTTTTTGTGGGACAGGGTAAAGTGATGGAGCAAAGCCATTCTCAGGAGAAATCAGAAAAGTGTGCGCGCGTGAGACAAACCTACGAGTGTCTTAACAGAAAATATTTGCAGAAGATGGCTTCAACGCAAATATTTGTCGCCGTCAACGTAGCGTGAACGATCATTGTCAGCAGTGAGATAGCCAAGCGTCTAGCGATGGTGTTCGAGCGTTGTGTAGCACCGTCAATTGATTGCTGTCCACCAGTGCTCACTGCACGCGCAAGCTGTAGAATGCATGCTGTGAAATTGTGAAAACACAAAACCAAAAAATATAATTTTTATGCTATTTAAAACCAAGAGTATTTATTTAAAACCATGTATGAAGCATTTTTGTACCTTCCTGCCTCGACCATATTCTCACCCCAGGTTTGTAATGGTTGCAATAAATGCATTGTTTTACATAAGTACTTTTTCAATAGAAACTGATTGATTTTAAGCTTGGAAAACGAGTAATGGACATGCCGTGTACATGTGAATAAGCGCAAAAGCCTTGCAGAGCTGCTCTTTCTACTTTTGTCACTTGCAATGAAGCTAAAGAGCAGACGACGGGCAGCGTTGTACAAGGCATGGGGTTTTCTGTTGCTATCCGGCATGTGATGTAGCACATGAGGGCTCTACTAAACCAGTCATCAAAATACAGAAGTCTTTATTTATACCGAGAATTACGCGTTTCAGGAGCACGATTTTTCAAGCGAGACTATTTTAGTCGCGGAGGCAATCGGCTGTTGCACTTCGGTCATCTGGGTGGGGCCTCCCCTTTTTTCTAAAGTTGTATCCGGCTATAGGTAAACGTACTCCTTCACAAACTCTAGAGGCTGACTGGCGATCCTGAACTCTTGTTCCCTTGCCTGGCTATTTATTGTTACCTTCGTCGTCTGCATATTAATCTTCAACCCCACTCTTACACTCTCTCTGTTAAGGTCCTCAATCATTTGTTGTAACTCGTCCCCAGTGTTGCTGAACAGGACAGTGTCATCTGCAAATTGAAGGTTGCCGAGATATTCACCGTTGATCCTTCCTCCTAAGCCTTCCCAGTTTAATAGCTTGAATACTTCTTTGTAGCACACAGTGAATAGCATTTTAGAGATTGTGTCTCCTTGTCTGACCCCTTTCTTGATAGGTATCTTCCTACTTGTGAAGTAAGGTAGCTGTGGAATCTCTGTAGATACTTTCCAAGATGTTCGCGTAATGTCCTGTACTCATTGATTACGTAATGCCTCTATGACTGCTGGTATCTCTACTGAATCAAATGCCTTTTCGTAATCTATGAAAACTATGTAGAGAGGCTGATTGTACTCTGGATTTCTCGATTACCTGATCGATGACATCAAAGGCACCTTATCTTGATGTATGCACACTCTTGGCACTTTATTTCAGGATAAAAAAAATGAAGCTAGCACACAATTATTACAAACGCCTAATGTGACGTAGTTCAACTTAATTTTTTTTTTAGCGTCCTTTGAACTTTGACATCTTTTACTTTAATTCATCCGTGCTCAAAAAAGGCAGCCATGCCCAAACATAAAACTCTTTTCAATTCGATAATTTAATACTTTCTTGTGACCCAACGGGGCCAGTTGAACATTTTGATATTGTGTGCCTTCCATATTCTCATACTGCTATAATTGACAAAGCAGTTTGCTTCCCTCACCGTAAAGAAATGTGAGCCTACATATGCAGTGCTGTTTCTGCCTTTGCAGGACATGGCTGGCATCTCTGGCCTGCAGACAACACCTCTGGGACCTTTCCGCGGTGGACAGCGCAACTGAGCTCATTATGAGAATAAAAATGTAAAAACAAGCAAAGTGTCTTGCTTGTCATTTTGCTTGTAGAACAAGCAAAATGTTGGGATATGCCAGCACTAATGATGCCACACTACTGTACTTACTGTTGTTAGAGGCCAACTGCAACAACTTTGGACCATAAAAAAGCCTTCTTTCAAGTAGTGTGCATATAGAGAAACCTCCATGCAAAGTTTCGTGTTTGAAATATGAGTAGATGTGCCAAGATAAGCCCACAAAAATAATGTTTTATACTAAAGTTTGAAAACACGCTCCCACTGCCACTCACAGGAAATTGACCCGAACACGGAGAATGAACTCGACTCCTCTGTGTGACCTAGGTCACACAGAGCGTTGAAATTGCTTCGAACAGTGTGGCGTCAAAGTACATATGGAGTGATGTTTCTACTGCTGCTAACACAGCTGATGTGAAGATACTGTTGACGCGGCTTCATGTTGTGTCTTTGGTGGCCTACTCTCAAGTTCAACAAAATAAATTTCTTTAAAATTCTGTTGAGCTGCCAACAGAGTGCTGAATATTGGGCCACAGTGGGATTTGTGTCATACCCACTAACCACCAGGTGCACACATCAGCTGCTTTATGCACTAGTTAAACGGCCCCTGAGACGGTTTGGACAAATTTTGTAGATGCGTAGGGTACAGCTAAAGTTAATCATTGGTACCACAATTTCTGTGAAGCGTCTCGTATTAAGAGGGCTACGGACAATTACAAGTTTCCCTATTCCATAGTCGTGCATTTTCTGTTCAACTCGTTCGCCGAGTGATTGGGGCTAAGCTCTGCATCGTGATAGCACGTCGTGTCATCAACTTCTAGTTCTCTCTGAGCGAGCGTGCGAAGCCTCTCCGAACTCTCCGCCAGCTGCTTGGTCGTCGCCCCCAAGCAAGAGCTATCGAAGCAGCGTGCATTGCAAGCGTACTGTTGCAGCGCCGAACTTGTCTGGTATTCCAGTAACCACAGGCGAGCTGGGTGTTTTGACAGATGCGTGGAGGCTTAAACTCAAGCTGATGAAGGAAATTTAGCGTAGAAGTACATGAGCGGCCTGATTGGTCTGTACAGTCCAGCCACCTGTTGGTGCAGAGCTTAACCAGCCAAACAAAGCGCTAACATTGCTCTAACCAAGTGTAAAACATTTTAAACATTTACAAAAACAATGTGTTAACAAATACACTCCTGCAAAAAATTTGCACCAGCAGCAAAGAATACATTTCGTTACTGCTACTGTGTGTGGTTGAGCTCTGTGCCACCAGGTGGCTGCACTATGCAGACCATTCACATTTGCGCTTCTGCTCGTCCTGTGAAATGGCACAGTCAAGCGGCCAGGCCCTGTCCCCTTGCGCTTGTGTTTACCCGAATGCCGGACTCTCGAAACGCTACTGTGGTAGTAATCCTCCGGTGTAAAGTGATGGCTGTAAACACACAAATCCTGGCGCCGATCGGATGGCAACAGTCCGATGCACTGCAGCCAGTCTGCTCGTCTGCTGCCTTGCAGAGGGACACGACGTCGCAGCTTGACATATTTCCAGTCGTTATGTTTGCAGCCCACAACTCAACAAAGTCGAATCATGGTGCTCGCAAAAAGGCAAAATGACACCGCCTTTGACCGCGGATCTCGTCAAAATGGAGCACGTTGTAACACAAGCAGACAACGCTTGCTGTGAGCTGGAAGTGCTTAAGCGTAATGAAAAATTGTTCTTGTGCGTTCTCTTTCTGTTACTTTCTTTTTATAGAAAGAAATTAACATTCCAACTATTACAAACAACATTTGTTCACCATATAAAGTTGGAAAAATAATTTATGACGCGCCCTGATGTAGCCAGTCTGATAGCTTGCCCTACTAACGTCATTGGGGCAAATGACATCAAATGGGTAGGGGCGGCTTAAAATTCAGCCAAGTGATGTGCTGCGATCGGCAGCAATGTACATTTTTAAAACCTTTTGATAAATTACATGCTTTGCGCGGAGCACTTGCATGCGTCAATTAATGATCAGAAGGACCTACTCTGACGACTCGGTACATTTTTACACTATTGTCAAAATCGTTTCAGGGTCCCTTTAAAGGTCGTTAATCTGAAAATTAGACAATTACCAGCCCTGCAGCTTTGCCAAGACTTTCAATAGTTCCTCGCAGCAGAGCCAAGGCTACAAGACTTGAAAGCAGATTCTTGCGTAGTGAAATGTGACCTCGGGAACCCTTTGCTTGACTAAGTGGTCTTGTCAGCAGGTGTTTAATTGGAAGCTTCTCTCAAGGCCGCAGCTGCGGTATTTTGCACAATGTTGCTTTGTTGGTAAAATATTTATTGAGGCTCTATGATACTGAAAATTGAGTTCTCCACTTGTTTGAATGAAAATTTCCAACAAATAAAAATTTTAATGCAACACAGCTGTATATACATTAATCTGCATTTAAAAACTACAAACAATTATTTGCTCTGACACTGGCTAAATTCATAACTGTAGTCAGCACAGCCACAACACTGCAGCGCACTCCCTTCTGGGTAGTGCTGTGCACTTTGCAAAATTGGCATCCACAGACTTGTGTGGTACTGTTCCAAGCTGCTCTCTTATGCAAAAGGAAAGAATAAGTCCGTTGAAAATGCCTGGAACAGTGCGTCGTCGGAGTGAATATAGAGTGATGCTTCTACCGCTGCTGTCGCAACAGCTGATCCACCGAGGTGAAGATACTGTAGACATGGCTTTATGCCGCGTCTTTGGTGGCCAACCTTCAAGCTGAACAGAATTAACTTCTTTAAAAGCGAAGCTTTGCTTTGCCACCCTCGCTGGGTTTCGTGACCGTGGGCCATGCCAGTGTTACCAGATTAGGTTCAGTTTTCAAACTTCTGTGACTACATGGACCCGCCACCGTTTCTTGCACCTTGTGACGCTGCTGTCGCTCTTTGCTCGGTCAGCACAATGCGGATGGCGTGGCAAAGTACTGTCTGCAGCTGTTTATGTGGTTTGGTAGTGTGTATACATGAGTGTTTTGCTGCAGTCTCAGTGCTTCTTGCGACAGCCTTGTGCGTGTTGGATGCCATGTGCATTTTGAGTTGACTGCCCGTACCATCAAATAATATTTGGTGACACGAATGCATTTTTATGTGTGGTTCCTGCAGCGAGAATGGGCCTTCAATGTGCAAGTCTGCTCGCAAGCGAGCAAAGCTCATGCAGGTTTGAACATTGCACTTGTGAATATGGTGCTCTGATGAAAGAAAATAGTGCTAGCTTAATTTTTCTCATGCCGAAATAAAGTGCTGAGAGTGTGTATACATCAGGAAAAGGTGGCTTGGATTTATTCCTATTTTAAAATGTGCATGGATTGGCCTGCAGACTGCTACAACTGCTAATCAGCAACTATTGGTATTTAAGAATTAATTATTTAATTACATTAATGAATGACCTAACTGTTTGGCCTGCTGACTTGTAACTGCTGATTAGTAAGAGCAATTAGTTCCAATTGTTTCATTAAACAATTATCAAGCTGGTTGGTTTGCCGACTGCTACAAATGCTGCTTAGTAGCAACTATTAGTACTCATTCATTACTTAGTTAATAATTAATTAGTACGATAAGGAAAGATTTGTGGCGCAGAGTGACAGGAAATGCAAGAGGGATAGGACACCTGGTGTCCCACCCACCTGGCGCCCTATCCTGTCCTTTGTGTGTTTCCTGTCACGATGCGCCACAAATCTTTTGTTAAAGACATGCACCAACTTGTGCAACAGTAAACTCTGATTACTACTAATCAGCTGTTGCTGATTAGTAGAGCGCAGCGGACGGCCAAGGCTGCTGGGGCTCTGGACTAAGGACTCCAACAGCGCACTCCGGGGGAGCGCAGCAGCATTATTACGGCTCAGTAAAGTTTTTCAATCAACCTGCTAAATACGAGGCTATACAAACATTAAGAAGGCGGTGGTGAAAACACTTGTTGCATTCATAAATGGTGAAGTCGGAGGGCCCGAGCGCCTTCACCAGTGCAGAGCTGCACCCACCTAGAGCTACCTGTGGTGCTCCCGCCATCTTGCGGCAAGCCAAAGCACAGAGGCGCCCGCGATATGTGGTGCCTGCGGAGAGTTCAACAACTGAACCTAGTCTAGTAATGTTGGGCCCTGCAGCCTGGCTGTTCTCTTGCCAAATAGACCAACCAATCGCAGCGGAGCATGCGCACTACTGGGTTCCTTGCAGCACCACAAGATGGCGCTCGCCTCCGTGCCGCCGGCCGCGCAGGGGAAAGAAACACTTTTCAAGAGAACCAGAAAGCTCACCTTCACCCATCTACGGCTGCATGGTAATGAGGAAGTAAATGCTTCTTGCAGATACAATGGTTTCGAATTGCGCTACATATACATGTGCATGCTGTCTCTGAAACCATGATGCGTACCAGATGTCCATCGTACTGGCTAGTAATCAGCAACTCCGCTTAACGAAAGGCTCAGTATAATTTGTGGGCATCTGCGCTTGTGTGTGGATGCGTGTGTGTACTCGTGTTTTGACTATGCACGCACAGAAAGCTTCACAGTATACAGATTCCAACTCGTGGCATCTCATTAAATTCAGCCTTTTCTGATTGCTTGATAATCTAAAAGTTTACGGCTAATTCCATGGAAGAAAATCTGTCGGTGACTGTACTTATTTGCATAAAGGGTTGAATTTCTGTATGACGAAGTATAGAACTAATTTTACCGACTTTGTCATATCGAGGTTTAACTGCAGGGTTCATACATTTTCTTGAAATTTTTGAAAATCCTTGAGTTAAAAAAATATTCAAGGGCCCTTAAAACTCCTTGAAAATAAGTGTGCCCTTTGAATTCCTTGAAAATTAGGGCTGGAAGAGACTTCTGAATATTCAGAATAACAAACACCACACAGGGGCTATACCATAGATACTGTCTATCAGGAAACAATGCTAGATATTTTCTTTTGAGAGTGTCACTCGATGATTGCAAGCTGACGTGTCCACAGCCACTAACAACAGGCCTGTTTAAATCATAATTGCATTCATGGAGCTAGACAAGGTGGATCAAGTGACTAAGCCATGCCACCATTTTACTGATTTGTTTGCTGGTTCACACTGCAGCCATTATTACTCCGTTTTTGAGCCCTAGGCTCTTGAAATGCCTAGCGAAGGTAAGTTTCAGACATTTGACTCTAGCACAATGACTATCTTTGGTTGAAGCCGGACGCTATATTAACCATCATGCCGGAAGGCGATTGGCTCATTAAGATGGGAAAGTCGACTGAAAAGTCATCTATAGAGCTTTAAGCATCTGTACAACTCGGCAGCTGCTTAGCTGCAAGAAATTGCAGCTAAGAAGAGTTCAGTATTCTCAGTGTATGTGCACAAATAAGATTTGTTTCCACCTCTAACCAACTTCTGAAGATTAACTAACCTCTTCTTCAACTAACCTCTTCTTCAACTTCTTCAAGATTAACTAACCAACTTCTGAAGCAACTTCGTTGCTTCAGAAGTTGGTTAGGTAATCTTGACAAATTATGCAATTAAGCAGAATACAAAAAATAGTGTGACTTACTCCATACAACAGTCGGCAACATGCATTTGGTTGCGTCATTTTAGAGTGCATCGGCATATTTTTAAACACTGGCTAATGTTAGCTAGGACACCCTGTATATATTTATTTAAATAAATAAACATAAAATTGTCCAAAGGCCAGATTCGAACCTCTAGCACAGGTGATCGATAATGTAATCAATGATGCCATAAACGCTTGCGTTGACACGTGGAACAGAGCACATTTGAGAATTTCCCATGTACAAGCCAGCGTGTTCAGATGCTTGGCACATTTTGATTTGGCCATGGATGCATGCCTGGACAGACATAATAGAACACCCTTGAGAATTTCCCAAATGCAAGCCACCATGTTGAGATGCTTGTAATGCTTTGCATTACGTAGATGTCAACTACAGTTGAGTGTGCCATTTTTTTTAATGTGTCAGCATCAAGGGGGTCAAAGTGGAAAAAAGTGTATGTGTGGGAATCTAGTCACATGTTAGAGGTAGGGAGGGCATGGGAGAGCTTGTAAAGGTATATATATAAATCGAAGGAAGTGCAGGCACACACAAAAATGCAAAAACAGACACGTAATTTTGTTTCAGCCGTCAAGTTTCGTCAAGCCGTCGTTTTTTCGTCAAGTTTCAGCCGGGGTCTGGCTTTCATAAGAAGTCTTTATGAAGGCTGTACCCTGGCCAAAATGTCAAAATTAAATGTCTGTTCATGCTTTCTTTATGTGCGCCTGAACTTCTTTCAATTTATTAAACACCGTATCGGAAGAACTACTTCCTGCATATATATATATACATACATTGTTACGGGGATGTTGGGAGTATAGGAGATTGTATTTACAATATATATATATATATAGAGTATTTAAGATGGCTGACCACCAACATCACGCAGCAGCCAATGTCCAACGATCTTCTTCTTCCTCTTTCTTCTTTCATTCTTCCGTAACAGGAACCCCGGGTGGTGAAGCGCCGTCTCGGCACATGGTAGGCGAAGAACTGCGAGCGAAGTATGGCTTCAGCTGCAAAACGTCCACGACGTCAACAGGTGGCGGACTTGAGGATGGATGAAACTGTAACGGCGCAATCTCGTAATTGACGTCGTTGACCTAGGACTTCATAAGGCCCTGTGTAGCGAGAGAGAAGCTTCTGGGAGAGGCCAACCCGACGACATGGTGACCAAAGCAGCATCCAAGCACCTGGGGCGAACTGAACATGGTCATGGCACTGGTTGTAATGCTCTTTTTGCAGATGCTGCGAGGCTAATAAGCAAGATCGGGTGACTTGACGCACCATGTGAGCGCGATCGATGACTTCACAAGCGTACTCAGTGGCAATGCGAGGCACAGAAGGTAGGGTGGTGTCAAAGGGCAAAGTGGGGTTGCGACCATACAAAAGATAAAAGGGTGAACATCCTGAGGTGTCATGTCGGGACGAGTTATACGCGAATGTCACGTAGGCCAGCGTGGCATCCCAGTCATGGTGATCATTGGAAACCTACATCGACAGCATCTCTGTGAGTGTTCAGTTGAGACGTTCCGTAACACTGTTCGTTTGTGGGTGGTAGCTGGTGGACAGCTTGTACTCAGTGGCACAAGAGCGGAGGAGGTCGTTCACAACTCAAGACAAGAACAAGCGGCCATGGTCTGTAAGTAACTGTCGAGGTGCACCGTGCTGGAGGATGACGTTGTGAAGGAGAAAATCGGCGACGCCAGTTGCGCAACTAGTCGGCAACGCCTTTGTTATCGCGTAGTGTGTCGCGTAATCAGTAGCGACAGCAATCCACTTATTCCCTCTAGTCGTCGTCGGAAAAGGGCCAAGCAGGCCAAGGCCTACGTGAAAGAATGGTTCAGAGGGAACTTCAATTGGATGGATTCGGCTGACAGGTGCCAGGGAAGGTTTCTTCAGGCGCTGACACAATTCGCAAATTGTGACATAACGACGCACAGAGCGGTAGAGACCCGGCCAGAAGAACTGGCGTCACATGCGGTCATATGTACGCAAAACTCCAAGGTGTCCCGCCATCGGTGCATCGTGAAATTGTTCGAGAACGACGGATAGCAGATGATGCCACCCAACCCGTCAGGGTTGGTTGGCGGTAGAGGATCCCATCATGCAGCACGAACATGCGGCACATGCCATCAGTGCTGCCAGATTGCACTCCGACGATGATCGACTGTAAGGATGCATCGCGTTGTTGTTCAGCGCGCATGTCGGTCATGTCCACCAAAGCCATCATGCAGGTCACCGGATCATGCACAGCAGGATCGAGAGGATCCACGGGGTGATGCGAGAGACAGTCAGCATCCTTGTGCAGATGTCCAGACTTTTAGTTGACAACAAAAAAAAATTTCTGGAGCTGCAAAGCCCAGCGACCAAGCCGTCCTGTGGGGTCCCGGAGGGAAGACAGCCAGCAGAGGGCGTGGTGGTCTGTGATGACCGAAAACGTGCAGATGTACAAATATGGCCAGAATTTGGCGACAGCCCAACTTCGGACTTCGGTCGGTGCAGATGGATGAAAGTGGGTAAGTATGGGAAGGGTGGTCAGAAATCTTATGAGAGTGGCGAACGTGTGAGCTTGCTCAGGGCCCCCAAGAGAATGGAGTGTTCTTCTTTAGAAGATCTGTCAAAGGCCTAGCAACGTCAGCGAAGTTTTTGACGAAACGGCGAAAGTAAGAACACAGGCCGACGAAGCAGCGCACGTCAGAAGCAGAACGTGGCACAGGGAAACTGCGTACGGCGCGAACTTTTTTCGGATCTGGTTGGACACCGGATGCGTCAACGAGGTGTCCCAACACGGTAAGCTGACGTCGCCCAAACTGACACTTCATGGAGTTCAGTTGGAGGCCAGCTTTTCGGAAGACCGCAAGAATGGCAGAGAGTTAGGTAAGGTGGCTGCCGAACGTGGGAGAAAAAACAATAACGTCGTCAAAGTAACAGAGACAGGTGGCCCATTTGTAGCCTCGCAGAAGAGAGTCCATCATACGTATAAATGTCGCAGGAGCATTGCATAGTTCAAAGGGCATGACTTTGAACTGATATAAGCCATCCGGCATGATGAAGGCCGTTTTCTCGCGGTCCATTTCATCAACTGAAATCTGCCAGTAGCCGGATCGAAGATAGATAGACAAGAAGCATGTAGCTCCGTTCAAGCAGTCCAAGGCGTCATCGATGCATGGTAGTGGGTAGACGTCTTTTCGGGTGATCTTGTTTAAATGGCGATAACCGAAGCAAAAATGCCAGGTACCATCTTTCTTTCTTTCAAGGACGACAGGCGAAGCCCAAGGACTGGCTGATGGCTTGATGACCCCTTCGGGGAGCATTTTGTCCACTTCTGATTGGATGACTCGATGTTCAGCATGCGATACACGATAGGGACACTGACGAATAGGATTCGTGTCTCCAGTGTTTATACGGTGCTGAACAACAGATGTTTGGCCTAAAGGCCTGTCGCCGAAATCAAAGATGTCACTATAAGATTCAAGCAGGAGATGTATGTTCATGGCCTGTGCAGAGGTGAGGTCAGGTGCAATCATTTTCGCGAAGTCATCTGTTAAGAAAGCAGAGCTGCGAGCTGCAATTGGCATTAATAAACCACTCTCGGCATTCAGAGTCTCAATGTCAAATTCGGAACCACTAGAAACACTGGCCAAGAACATGCCAGCCGGAATCAGTTGAGGGCACAGGCTGAAATTTAGAAGCGATAGAATGACGTCGTTACTAGTAACCGTGACCAGCATACGCGGAACAGCAACGTTCCGGTTCAAAAGCACGTCGATGATGGGGCGAAGCACACATTCACTGTCAGGAACCTGTGGCTGGGCGGTGACGTAAGTAACTGCCTCGGGTGACAGACGAACATCGTGAAGCGAGCACAAGTGCGGTGGGGCGGTGCTCGGAGCATCGGCGAGTTGAGGCAGTTCTAACTGGAGAACGCCGGTCGCGCAGTCGATGAGAGCAGAATGATTCGATAAAAGTCCAATCCAAGGATAACGTCGTGAGGGCAGTTATCGATCACAGCAATGAAAACAGAAGTAGGGCAACCGGCTATACTTAAACGCGCAGTACACATTCCAAGAACAACCAGCATGCCGCCGTTGGCCACACGAAGCACTCGGGCAGCTGCTGGCATGAGGACCTTTTTCAAATGTCTACGCAGGCTAGCACTCATCACAGATACGTGGGCTCCAGTGTCGATGAGTGCTTGCACAGGTACGCTATCTATTTCAACGTCAATTATACTTCTCATTGTGGACACAGACAGAGGATTTGCTGCAGTAGTTGGCAATGCAGCACCACCTCCAAGGGCTGCATTTCCTAGTTTTCGAAAGGGTGCGGCCAAAAGCCACAGGGGACGAAAGGCAACGTGGCTGTGGCGAACGAGAAGATGGGCGACGTGTTTGCGGTGAACGAGACTGGTAGGTGAGCGGCTGTACCACATGTTCCGAGTAGAGTTGTCGGCGCTGTTAGACCGCGGTGGGCGAAACATTGCGGGCATTTCCCTCAATACGGCTAATACCCCTGACACATGGGCAAAGCTAAAGTCCTTTCCTGTAAACCCCTTTTGCTACTCTGAAGGACCCTTTGCAGAAAGGAGTTGCGCCGATGACACACGGCACCGCACTGAACTTATTTAGATAGTTCCACAGATGAACGCCGCAAGAAAAATAGCGCTGGCTGTTAAAGCCACAAGAGAGACAACATTCTTAAAAAGCTGCGTATTTAATTACACTTAGCTACTGTAGAACCTAAAAATATATTTTTTTCATTGTTGATGGCTAATAATGCTTATAGTCGTTTATTTTATTCGCGTTTTTGCGTTGTTAGCAGCCATTTAACTTGGTCCAGCAACTATGTGCAGCCGGTGTTTTGCTGTGCGTGCTGTTTATTCTGGTGATGCCCACGTTTCTGTCGTCCTTTTTCACGTCTTTGTCCTCCCTTCCGTTGTGCGCGCAGGCGTAACGCGTTTTATTCAATATGTTATTCCAACAACTGTGGTTTCTTCTGGGTATTTCCTGCGGGCGCTGATTGTGCAGTCTCCATCTCGCGACGTGAACACACCACATGCGCGCAGCAAACGACGACGACACTGCCGGAATTCAACATGGCGGCACTAGCGACGTTATGCGAGCGTTTGAGAGTATAGCTAGAGGAAATCTTCACTATTCGACAAATTGTATTACCGCTAACAATTAAAACATTTTCGCAAGGTAAAAAAAATACCTATGGGCACCGTAGTTGTGTGGCAGGTTTCCTTCTATTGACGAGTTGTGCACGCTGTGTGCGAGAGTAACTCCTTTTCCACTCGAAAAGTAGTTGCGCGATCTCCTTTCCCGAAAAAGAACTTTGCCGTAAAGGAGATACTCCTTTGTCGTGTGTCACTGCACTTGAACGCCTTTCCGGTAGATGTCCCCTTACCTAAAGGACTTTAGAGTGCCCGTGTGTCAGGGGTATAAGGTTGGTCGGTGTGCGAGGTGTTGAGGGCTACGAGTTGCAACAGTATCGGGCGACATGACCAATACGGCGACAGGTGAAACATATTGGCTGGTCATCCGCAGTTCTCCACTCAGTCGGGTTGCGATAACGCGGAGAGAAGCGTCGGGGTGGAGCGAAAATAGCAGAAAGGCGTTCGTTAGCTCTGGGATTGGCAACTGCACACACAGAATGCAAACCAATGTTTTCAAGTTCCTGGCGAATGATGGCTTGTACGAGGGGAACTGAAAATGTGGTACCATCAGGGCTATGTGAACAGAAAGCTGCAGGCACCATCGTATCCAGTTCTTGTCGAACGATTCGCACCACGTCCTCTGATGGCGACGCATGCTGCTGTGCGGGTTGATCTTCACATGTCGACGTTGCGGCAGTATTGGGAACTCTGGTGAATGGTTGCAAGACGCGTCGGCTTTTGGCCTGCTCGAATTGTTGGCACTCTTTAATGATTGCATCAACTGTAGAACAGCTTTTGCACATGAGCTGATTAAACGCGTCATCAGCAATGCCCTTAAGCACGTGCCCGACCTTCTCAGCTTCTGTCATGTCGTGATCGGCTTTACGACAAAGTACCAGCACGTCCTGGATGTACGAAACATAGGACTCCGTGGGGTATTGGACACGGGAGGCCAGTTCCTGCTTTGCGGCAATTTTACGGCCGGCTGGTTTGCCAAACAACTCTGTCAATTTCTCTTTGCATTGGTCCCAGCTGGTTAGCTCCTCTTCGTGGTTTTCGTACCACACCTTTGCCGTGCCTCTTAGGTAGAATAACAGGTTAGCTAGCATAAGCGTAGGATCCTATCTGTTGATTTCACTCATGCATTCGTACATGGCCACCCACTCTTCAACGTTGGTGCCATCGGTCCCGCAGAAAGGTCCAGGATCCTTGGGTTGCACAACGACAACCGTAGGCGACAGTGACGTAGTATGCGATGGTTACATAGGAGGCGGAAACGACGTTGATCCCGATTGCTCACCGTCATTCATGGTGCGAATGGTGATGCGACGTCCACTACGGAGCTCCGTTTACAGCCGTGGTACCCCGAACCTCCCACCAATATGTTACAGGGATGTTGGGAGTATAGGAGATTGTATTTATGATATATATATATATACAAGATGAGTCATAAGATGGCTGACCACCAACAACACGCAGGAGCCAGCATCCTGCGATCTTCTTCCTCTTTCTTCTTTCATTCATTTGTAACGATATATATATATAGTGAACTCCTGAACAACACTCAGCAATCTGGTGAACATGGTTTAAATCATGGATGCAGGACCTCAAAGAGGTGAGACATAATGCACCATAACATATTTCTCTTGCATTTACTGCTAAATTGGCACTGAACTTTTTTCTTACAGTTGCAGTTTCAGGTTAAACTTGTTATGAAGTGCTTGCATGTATTAGTGTGTGAATCTAACATACAGTAGACTTCCATTAATTCGATCCACATCCTGTGCATTTATATGGGCCTAAGCTTTCGTTATTTCGATCTCGAAATTGCTTTACCAGATAATCTGAACTTGGCCAGTCAGCACTACATAGATTTTCGAGCAATAACCGTAGCTCATAATGTCTAATTACAGTAGTTATCCAACCCTAATGCGTGTATTTCATTTCATTTTTTTCAAGAAGATTGGACCAAAACTTGACTGCACAATGTAATAGGATCGCCTTTGTGGCATTTGTATAACTTACCGAACAGCACTGTAGCGCAGCAAAGCTGACTTCAAAATATTGTGCAGCAAAGCTGACTTTAGGGTTCCGGCCGCCAATGTGCACCTTGCCCATTTTTCTTGCTAAAAATCTGGTACGAGTTAGATTTCTACTTTGTTTCGGAGCCTTAATTTTATTTCTACATTAGTTTTCTGCTTTGGACACATAAAGTGGGTGCTCGTTTGCTTAGGGGGCGTGTTAGATTCGGGCAAATGAATCAGCGGTGCATTTTGGCTTTTTTTTCTGCATCTTGTTTAATCTGACCCACTAAATAATTAGATCAATTTCATCGGTCCCATCAGGGTAAAATTAACGGAAGTTGACTCTATTAAATTCCTTTTCTTCTACTGATTTCTCGCTTAATTGTTTTATTAACCTCCTATGGTGCATTCTCCAATTTCACTATTGCTGGCAATAGGCAGTGTTTGTCAAGTGTGCTACAGGGAGACTCAGCTTGGAGGCAATTGTGATTACCTTATTCAAACACGTGTAAAACACAGCAACCCTCTAGTCAGACAATTGCTGTGCTACTCTGAATGAAATTTGTTGCATTTAAGCTATCAAAACTTTGCCCCCAGTTGGAAGCAAAATTTTAATTTAGGACCTCAAATTTCTCGCAAAAGTTGCTGAAGATTCTGCAAGAGTCATATTCATAGATAATTGATATTATTCAGAGTAGAGTAAAATACATTACTTCTGCCTGCTTTAGATGTCACAATCTATGAAGTTTGCAGAATTGTGATATCACTCTCTTCTTTTATTGCTGAGTTATGGTTTTTAAGGTATTGCTGAGTTAAGGTATTTAAGTTTTTGTAAGAAACAGAAGCTGATGGCCTAAATCAATAATCTGCTCCAAACGGTCAGCAGATTTAAACCTTCTTTTAATGCAGCAAGTCTCGTCAAGATTGGCGCACTTGATGCCAATTAAAATGATTTCTATGTTCCTGTGTATTTATATGAGCTTTTGAGCTATAGCTTCCTCTTAGCAGTACATATTTCTGCAGATGTATCTAGTTCAAATTACTGCAACTTGGCACCTGCTCTAAGCAACACACCACAGCCAAGCCTTTGATAGGTTTTTCTGATTTGCGTCCCAAAAATAGTGGCTGGCTGCTGAATTAAGATGAATGGCAAAATGTTAACAATTCGCATATACATGCAAAATCACATGTGCAAGATAAGAACCCATGGTGACAGAACATGGGCAACCCAGACCAGAGCACTCTGCCTTTCACACTTAACACACACACCAGTGACTCCCCAGTAATTTCATGCAGCATGTTGTACTCTTCTTGTGTTGCAGAACAGCCTTTTTCAGTGTTTGTGCTTGGTACCTATGCAAGATAGCTTAACACACACAGGATACAATTTGCTCCCGATTAATTGCATGCAGTATGTCACACTTGTATTCACCTGCAGTATAGCCATTTCAGTGTTCATGCTGGGTACTTAGTCAAGAGACATAGTGAGTATCAAGCTATGATCATGCAAATGCAGCTTCAATATAAAAAACAGATTTAATGCCATGTTAGTTGAATAAAATTCTTATGCATTCTGCTCATGCATAGTCCTTACTGTAAAAACAATCAAAGCTGGAGCCTTGTGAAATGGGCATCAGTTATCGGTCAATTTGAATCCTCATCTGACTGGAGGTACTCTTCAGGATCCGTAGAAATGGCTGAAAGAAAGATATGAGAACTTTAATCTTCACGCCACAACACTTGAACAAAAGGATGTGAATATCAAATTGATAAAAATCTAAGAAACAAGAAAAAATGCTGGAATTGGACAGACACTAAAGTGAAATAAAATGTTTAGTGTGTCTCGTATACCGCATTGTATAAGTCACTAATGCAACATTCTGCCTGGGTTCAGAGCTCTAATCTGTTACTATGGCTGGTCAGTCCATTGTATTCATATTAACGAATTGCTGTGTCATATTGTGCCAGTTGCTGTGCATTCATGTAAACTAATTGTTGACTCAATAGCTTGGTTGATACTTTCATACCTCTGTTGGCCACATCAAACTTTGATGCAGTGGTGTTTCATTACATTTTTTATATAAAATGCACTAATGCCATATTTGTATCTGCAAGGGTTGAAAAAAATGTAACAATGAATAGGTCTTGGGCACCAGTCCTCTTAAGTTGCATGCTGATCAATGGCTCGTGGCCTTGACTCCTTCCAATATGCAAAAGGGTGGCAGTTTGGGCTGCTTGGTGAAACATTGTTTAGACAAGGAAAAATCATTTCTAGTGCAGAAAACGCAAGAACAAAGGTAGAATGCGACAGGACAGAGTGCACATTAACAACCAAGTTCATTGCCCAGATGGTGGGAATATAAGTACACGTACAAGAACACACATCAATTTAAGAGATATTGATATTCATTGTCTAGTAAGTTAATAGAAGGCACATTCACGCATTCCACCTGCACTATGAATAAGAAAGGCCTCATGAATTTCATGAGCCCTTTTGTCACTGTATTTGGCCACAACTTGGCAATTGTCAAAACTAGGGGGCACTTGCTTGTATTTACAGCATATACTAAGTTAGAGTCCCTTTGTAAGCGTGTAAACTTTCATTTCGCTCCCAGGCCGCACTTTCAGGAGAAAAATTTAAAAAGAAGTATGTGGAATGCACCACGGGAGTTTTCTATCGCATTTCTTTATTGTGTGGTCACTGCTACATTGGCCAGGCATAGTCCTTACTGGGCGGTGGATTAACGACCACCTAAGAGAGCACGCCAATGTGATGCGTGGGTCTGTAGGTACCAGGGCCACCTGGTAAGTCGCTCTTCTAAGTGCAAGTGTGCCCCTATTTATGACGATTGCCAAGCTGTGGCTAAATACAGTGCCAAAGGGAACGTAAAATTCATAAGGGCTTTCTTATTCATGGTGCAGGTGAAAAGAAATGTGTGAGTGTGCGTTTTATTAACTTACTAGGTGATGAAAATCAGTATCTCTTGAGGTGATACATGTTCTTGTACATGCACCTATGCAGTTATTTCCCCCCTCCTTCAGCTCCCCCTCCCCCTCTGACTGTACTTATACTCCCGCCATAAGATCAACAAACTTAGTTGTTAGTGTGTGCTCTGTTCTGTTACCTTTTTCCTGCCTTCCTGCGTTTTTCACACTGAAAAGGATATTTATTTATTTAAATAATCTTCCAATTTGGAACTCCTGTGGTGTGCAATTTATCTGGTGCCTTGACTATGTGAGTTGAAGTGAATTTGAAATCACATATGACAAGCCTCATCATGGAAGGACATGTACCTTATAAGTGCTTGCATTCATATACAATAGAATGGAACAGTTAGTGAGTTGGCATCTTTCCTGGCTATAAATGACAATCTATCTTAGGGGGGGAGGGGGATAAAATCGAGATTGTCGAAAGAAAAATGTATTTTCCAAGTTTATTTATTTTGGATTCCTAGACATATAAAGAAGCTCATTACCAAGTTTTGTTGCACTCTGCACCGTAGAAAAGAAGAAAATGAGCTCTCTTCTTGTAATGGTGGTGCACGCTCGTTGTCGAGAGCGCCCATGAACATTGTATTCAAGACGCAACCGAAGGGTGCACAAGAAACCAAACACGGAGTGAATGACCACATTAGAAAGTTTCTTTTTCACGCTTTTTAAATCATGGGAGACCTTCCATCGAGAGTAGAGCAGATCGCAAAGTAAAAACTAAAAAATAAAGTCATAATTTAGGCTGCGGCACGCTTGTCTACGAGCACAGATAAGGGTGCTGCAATGTTATAAAGCTTAAAAAAAAAAAAAGCAAGGATGACTTGAAGCAATTGCTGCAGAGCAGGTTTAAATTAAAGAGGATGGTCAAACCTATGAAGCAGGGCGCTTTTATTATTAATTTATAATAATTTTTGGTCTTAATATAACACAGCGTGTTCTAAAATCTGTAAGCTCATTTTTCTCAACTTGCACTTTTTGGCCGAACAAAACCTTTAGGAAAACTCATTTCCAAACTGCTTTGCCAAAGGCTGCTTACAAGGTGGTTTCTAAACTGAAATGTTGTCAAGAACAAGGTGAGGTACTTTTTACATCCATAAATATTTTCCCACACAATAAATTATCAGATGTCTGACATACAATAACAACAAAAGAAATTAACTTCGTTTTTAGAGTGATGACATTTTTACAGAAATGACAGAAAATATGCGACTTGCCTTATCCTGCACTATAAACCATCTAGAAGGTATCTAATCACAAACAATTAGTATATGCCTATTATTTTTGAAATGACAGTATTCCTAAGTTGACAGACTTGATTGCTCAATATGACACCTATAAGCTCTTCTCTCTTCATGCTAGTGTGCTGAAATTTAGAACATATTCTAATGACAGGAAGATAAACCATCCCTAAAATTTTTATCAAAATTGGTGCAGCAGTTCAAAAGTTGCCTCTTCAGCCCCGCATGCCCCTTAAGGTCTGAAACAGGGCTACTCGGTACAGATTCACGTGTCATACGCGCCACTGTCCGCCCTCTTTTCTTGTGTTCTGCTTGGCACCTAAGACACCATGATGTCACTGTGCCTGATCCCAGCCTCCTGTGCCCACTTACAAAAGATCTCGCCCAATGAAGACACTTGTGCCAAGTACTTAGCATAAAGCTGTCTACTTGTCCACCTCCACTTTGGGCAACACCAACTAGCTTAGCTAAGCCAACGTAATGAAGCCGAATGAAGCTGAAGGTTCATCGAAAAGCTCCTGTAGCACCCACTTAGTAAAGATCACCAGCCCCTGACTCATTACTCACTTATATTACTTATGTCAAAGCAGACAAAAGTACCAGCAAGCACTTTTTCAACCCACATTTTTCGAGAAGCAATGATGCTTGCTTTCATGATCTGCTAAGAACTAGAAGTGCTAAAAAAAGATACTACTGTGCTCAGGTTACTGTGGCTTTCTAATGCATCAGCCACTGTATCTCTTTAGGACCATTTATATTGTTAAACAGTACTATATTGTGTTGCTTGCATAACTTGAGCCAAGCTTTTGCTGTTCTAGGCACCACTTCTTATTTTATAAGAAAAGGAGCGTTATTTTGCGAAACGTACAGCCAACTGCAAAAGTTTTTGTAGCACAGAATTCATCAAGGCTTGAGTTTCTTGCAACTTCACCACTCAGCCTTGAATTTATATGATAAATGTAATGGTCATATGGGGCCTCTGATTTAAGGGAAGATGCATTGGATGCAACGAAATCTTATTTAAATTTTCATGCTCCCATTCCATGCTCCGAAAACATTTTTTTATTTGGAGTTGCTCTCTTGAGCCTGAGACAAAATGACAAAATTTCAACAACAAAAAAGCTCAAATTACTGTAATAGATGTACATGATTGTGTACATTGTGCTACAATAGGTGCCAAGTTACTTGGAGAGAGTAGGCGAGCAGTTGGATTCATTGCTTTAGTGTACGCTTAAACTTGAAGCAAAAAACGTTAACTATGGCTGACCTATGCAGCCAGAGCCACCTGAATGAATTGCATAATTGGCTTGCTGGTCTTGGCTGTTAAGCGAGCCAGCATGCATACCTAATTGTTTTAGCTGCCTTTCTTTGTTTCTTTGATTCTTCCATATCGTTCGTTCGTTGTTAAAGTTCCATAAAAAGTGGTAGAAAAACTGACAGGCAATGTCAAAAAATAAGAAAAGATTGACAAATTAGCGATGTATCAACATCTTAAAAGTTGAGTATTTAAGCATTTGATTTGTGTGAAAGTGAACATATCTGCAATGTATGCAATTATGCACACAATGCACTTTGACAAAGTAAAAAGGGTGGGTTCAATCTGTATGGGCAAAACCAATGCAATGTTGTTCACACTGACTTAGCACCAACTCAGAATAACCTTCACTTTCGTAATCTAATGAAATGGCTACTTAAGACAGGGTGACAAACCTGTCAAATATTTAAAGATAACTTGTCTTGCATTGTGTATGGAGACTGTATATTATAAATGAAAACATAAAATTTAATTGTTTGCATCATGCAACCATTTGTGTAAAGCTGTTTTGCTGGAAGGAAGCCCATAAAATTATTTATGACAACAGCCAGACCCTGCATTGTGTCAGTACTGCTCTGAAGACCCCCCTCCAAATGAATCTCCATCATGATGCTTCAAGCTAAAATTGCTGGGACAGTGATAACTTGGATTTCGTGAGCAGGTTATTGGTACCATGAACTATAGTACACATGCCATGAGCAAATAAGCACTACTAGGTTCATTCAATCTGCTCACATCTTTTTCGTGAGTGTAGTGGTTGCAAACAACTCATTTTCTTTCAAGCGTGGCAGAAGAGTTTTTAACATGCCAGAGCATTTTAGCATGTTGCAGATTTTGTGACAGAGGTGCCGTTAGTGCCACCCAGCATATGCATGCTATTAACGCCACATGGCGGTTGACTTAGTGCGTGCTTCTAAACGTGCCAATTCAGATTAATCTATTGAGTGAATATCAATCAGGCGGTCCAGGAGTTAGTCTTACTTGTGGCCAATCAAGGTTTTGACACTTTAGCACAGTCTTGACAGCAAGCTTACTTCCACCAGCTAAGCCAGCACTGAGGCTGTCCTGTCAAGTTCATTGGTATAATCCAACTGAAGGCTTCACATAATATGATTTTGATAAATGCATAGCTGGAAATCATGCTTGGTGCTTTTCAGTTTATTGAGTGAGAACTGCCAATGCAATGGGTCATATCTTGCAACTCAAAAATAGGATTACAGTGTCTACAGTTGATGATGCAGCTGATGCAGCTGCCAAGAACCGCTGGTAATTGAAATCATGAAGCTTTAGCACCACATCATGCATAAGAGGCCATGAAATTACATTTCAGCAGGCAATTCCTTTGCTGTACTTGAGCCTTTCCAAACGCCACACTATATCCGAGCTTAGTACTTCTATATTTTCCGTTATATCTAACATGTGCTCATGCATGCTGTGCCGGCTCAGCCAATGCTGGCATCTGGCTTCACATTACTACAGCCTGACAGGGCTGTGTCGTTCTTAGTGACAATTCATAACCGGCATCAGCACCCAGCTGCACATATTCACCAATGCCCTGGTCATAAAGCTGCTCCAGGGCTATGATGCAGGCTGCATTGCTGGCTCTTCTCTGAATTACATTTTATAGCAACCACACCACAGCAAGCAAGTTGCCCTTCGTTGGCCAATGTCACTGCACAAGAACAACTGTGGAACTCCCTTTAACTTCGCTGCAAAATGTTGGCATAATTTAGCACAGTGGTGCACTGAGTGACCACAATCGCTCCTGTAACTTATGCTTCAGAACCACAGAAAGTTGACACAGCTGTTTGTGTTGTCGACATGTGATAAACATGGCCTATTATTCAGAGAAATACTAAATCTCTTCCTCTAAATTTCATGCAAATTTGCAGCAATCTAGAAGCAACCAATCAACACCATAATATGTGCAAGGAATACTCACAGGTCCTCTGAGATGACTTCAGTAAGGCAACAGTTTCTGGATCACTTGCAAGTTCGAGTGGTGTTCTTCCTTCTTTGTTCTTTACATTTTTGTTGGCTCCTGTACATGGCACACAAAAAGAGGTGTAGGTTGCAACAGGCACTTATTTCATGCTCAAGTGAAGAGGGAGAAGTGTCACAAACCTGCAGCAAGCAGCATGCGAACAATGTCGCTGTGTCCCTTCCAAGCACTAGAGTGGAGCGGCGTGTCACCAAGTTTGTTCTGCAGAAAACCAGGGCCAACATCACTCTTCAAAAGTGACCTTTAACTAACCTTTGTCTTCAGTAACTTATAGAAAAACCCATTAAACTTTAAGCAATATGTTCATCTACTGCAAACATGGCATCACTGTCTCTGGAAAAAGCTTAAAACAGATGAGTTAAGACCAGTTTGTGGAGTTGCAGCTTCAAGCGTGATGAAGAAGTAGGAATGGCATGGGCAGCTTGTGTCATATCCCTACTTCTTCCTCTTCATGCACTTTTACGCTGTAACGCTATGAGCATATCACAGCTTACCAAATCTAACATCACATGTGACCTGTAATCTCACATGTTCACACATAATCCAACTTGTTGCATAATCTCACAGGTAATCTGGCATGTCAATGCAGTAGATTTCCACGATAAAAGCAGAAATTAGAATGCTGAACTGAAACACACATGGATTTGGAGGCAACCGGAATTAAATTTTGGTCTGCATAAAAATCTTAGTTTTCCGTAATGTAGACAATGAGTAGCCTCCGTGCAATGTTTTATGTTTTAGATACAGCTGTATGCATCGCAAAAAGGCTAGCAAAAGTACACAACTCATACCAGAACTGGAAAAAAAAAAACACTACCATTACTGCTCACCAGAAATGACAGAACCTGGAACAGAGAACCAGCATAGGTCGTTAGCATAACTTCCAAGGTTGGGTAGCATCCGTGGCATGTTGAAATCATTGGGGGCAGTGGTCTTGGATTTGTGTAATATTTGCTAACCACCAGGTGCTTAGGTGCTATATAAAGGCTTTTAATAGAAAAATTAGACAATTAGCAGCCCGCAGCTTTGCCATATGTTTCATTTCATTTGCAACCATTTCAACCAATTTACAACCAATGTAGTCAAAGTGAAATTTCATTACAATTGATCTTTAATGCCATCAGCCACTGTTCTATGCAGATAAACAACGGCCTCCACATTATGCCCATAACCCAAAAAGCCCTGTATGTCAGGTGATATACACACCTGTACATCAACTTGAACCCCAGTTATGGAAAGCAATATTTGAGCACACTCCACATGACCTCCGTGTGCTGCCCAATGCAATGCTGTGCACCCAGCCTTATCAAGGCTATTGACTGAAACCTGAAACGAGTGCATTGATATGATCAGAAGAATGTGTTAGAACAACGACTTCAAAGAATTAAAAAAAAGTACTCTTTTATGTGCCACAGTCATGATCTGATTATGAGGTGCATGCTGTAGCAGGGGCAATGGAATTTTTACAACCTAGATTTCTTAAACGTGCAACTAAATCTACGTACACAAGCGTTTTTGCATTCCGTCCCCAGTGAAATGCGGCCACCAGAGCCGCGATCCGTGACCAAACCATGACCTTCAGCTCAGCCAAGTGCCATAGCCACTTGGCTTCCTTGGATGGTAGAACAAGAACTTAACCTTCTCTTTGTACAAGGCATTTCAGGGAAAACTTCGTAAGTTATCACTGAACACAGCACAGACGAAGATACATTTTGCAATTGCAACCGAACCTCAACATAATGAACATGGATATAATGAATTTCATGTATAACTTTCATTTCAGGTGTAGTGTTGCTTGCATTAGCTTAGTGACCCTTCTTACTTTGTTTTATTTTACATAGTGCTTTTGTTCTGATCCTGCACGCAAATAGATTATTTCTTTCGTGAATGGATCTGTGGTCACTTGTGTAACTGGACATGCTCTCATGTAATTATAGTATATTGTGCTTCATATTATAATTATCGTTTTAGGTGGTATTTGCCGTCGCTCTTGTCTTTCAGTGTAATCTTATGCAGTTTTTCTACATGGTATTTGACATTATGTTTATGTACAATGCCTGTATCTGCTTCATTACTACTCATTGTGTAAGTGGCATTTGCCATTGCTATAGTGTTATATCACTTTGTTTTACTCTGTAGTTCATTCAGGCTTTTGTTCTGAACAATTAATCCTTTTTGCACTGCATTTTTGTTTGCTCTGCATTTCATACTGTTCGTTTTATACCCCTAAATTTCCTATATTGTTACTTCCAATGTATATCACCCACTCCTGCCTAAAGTCTGGCATTCAGACTGGCAGTATATTATAAAAAAAAAGAAATATAAAATTTTCTTGTTGACATTAGTGCATAACGAATATATGCTTACAATGACTATTGTATATAATGAAATCATTAAGGGAAATTTTCATGGGATGTGGCTTTGTTATAACAAGATTTGACTGTAAGTATGCAAGACTAGCTAGTAGTTCTTCAACTTTACACATGCGTGTATGAGTATGTCATTTATGAATGTTAAAAAAAAAATTGTGTTATCAGGAACAACCTTGTTAGAGAGACATTCTTCTAGGAACTGCAGGTTGCCTCGTTTTGCTGACTCATGAAGAGGGTGAAGCACTTCCTCTGCATTCTCTTCAACTGCAGCAACAGAGAGCATGTGAATTAACAGTCAGACTGAATTCAATCCTTTTATTAAAGTAGTGTACAAGTTTTACATACACTAACAAACCACTGGAAACTGTCCTATCATGCTAATATTTGCTATATATGATATGTTTAATGCTGTTGCTTAATGTGATTACTTAAAGGGAATGACAACCAATTTTTATGATACTCCCTTTTTTAGTAACATGTAAAGCTTACTTTCAGAGTGTCCAATCCTACAGCATTAATGCATTGTGGAGAATTTTTAATCAAAATTTTCCAATCTGCAGTTGTGATCAAGTTTGTGAAGTCATACACTAGAGGCATGCTGGAAACAGTGATAGGTGAGTGCAATAGCAATCCTACACTGGAAATGGCAACAAGTGGTAGGGTATTCCAGTTATGTTATTCATGTAGTGCTGGTACCCATTAACAGCACAATTAGATGATGGAATTTTGTATCTCAGAGGGAGAACACAAAACTCAGGTTATTCACTCGCTCACACACATATATACACACTCACACACATACAAAATCACATGTGTTGTTACGTAATCAGCATCCAACTCTAGCACCAGAGTTTTGGCACAGTGTGATGCAACATACCATTTTTCATGGCTTTCTGTGCCAAATTAAAATTACCATTCTTACTTACACCGTAAACAGCATGCTTGATTCTGTCATTATAAATCATTTCTTTTAATTTCCATCAAGATCTCAAAACATGTTCTGGGCATTTGTCGGTCCTTATATAGTTGCCCTAAACCTTTGATGCAGTTCTCACAATTATTTAATGCTCATACAAACTGCAATGCTGCATGTGCCTTGTAAGGCTACCTGTACTCCTGTCAAGCTACCTGAACACAGATTTTCAGCTCACACTGCCATCCAAAAATACCTCGCAAATAAAACTTCTACATTGGCTGCAAGTCCACACATGCAATTCTGGTTCATGCTCGCTCAGTAAGTGGTTGCTCTCTGCAGCAAAGATGCCTGTAGAAGCAAAAAACATTCCCAGAGATTTTGATCGATGGTGTTTTGCGGCTATACAAGATGCCTTGTTTAAGCTTCCAGGTTGACTTATCCTATCCGCACCTCTTTACTGCATATTGAAATGCGAGTATGCAGGCGTTCTTGCATTCTATCTGCCCCAATCATGACGCAGTGGCCAGGAATCCCAATCACAACTCAGGCTCAGCAGTGGAATGCCGCTACTGTTGAGTCACCACAGTGAGTACTTTTCACTAAAACAGAGGCTGATGGAGAGCAAAATATGTACAGTGAACTATCCACTGTTGAGAAAACTAAATGGTCAAAGAGGTCAGTAAGTGCCATCACCTACGGCGGCCTTTTTTTCCTTCTTGAGATGCCGTAACCCCCAAGTGCTAGGCCATGGATGAATATTTAAAGAAAGCTCAATTCTGGAGCGAGGATGTTAACATGGGCTAGCAGTGCCGTTTCCTTGCTTCACACCATGCTACTTCACTGTTTCAACTCTGGCTAAATTCTTAAATCAGACACAAATAGGCACCAAAAATGATATTCGTACCCGTAATATTGATGTGTAAAGTGCAGTGTTATCTTTTCTTGCCATTTAATATACGTTCTAGTGCACATTGACATGTCCACCTTGTGCCACCTTTGGTCATTGTTTAGTTGTATCAAAAGTGGTTTGCATGCGTGAGTAGATTGATCGACGCTTACATTAATGGGAAGCTTTAGCTTCTGGCTAACTGCACTTTCCCTCTTCAAATGCATATGAAATGCTCTCATAGAGAGCTACTGAATCGCTCTTATTGACATTTGTAGCATAATTAAGAAGAAAAAAACCAACCTCAGCAAATGTGGACAGCATAATTTTGACATTTTTTTTTAGTTGATGGAAATCAGTAACTATATTTAAAACTGATGCACAGTTTACGATTCTGCATTAAATCTACAACAAAAACAGATCTTAGGTGAGTGCCAGCAACGCCATTTTAAACACAGTTCTTACCGTAATTACTCGGAATAAGCCCCGACCGACGGTCACACCGTGCTTTCCACCAGTTCGGATCGGACATCATGTCGAAAACGTACAGTAAGTCCCCTTCTTCAAACGACAGCTCATCTGGCTGAAAAACAAGTAGAATACGATCCGCATGTTCTGCTGAGACATCAGATTTCTATCATTTTCCTCAACAAAAGTTCACACGTATCCGGTCGGCCGTACCCACCTGTTGAGCATGGTATTTGTAGAGTGCTCGGAAGACTTTCACGCTGCCTGCATATAATGTGCAAGTCAAGAAAATTCACGAGCTCTTTTACTAGCAATCGCTTCACCCTTCCTTATATAAATTATGATTCAGGATTGCGTGCATTAAGTTCGCCTTCTTTCCATAAAATTAAGCCGCGATATTGTGCTGAACCGCGGGTGTGGCCTCATTAGAAATGATGACAACATTATGTTGCGCGATGTCATCCATTCCCTCTGTCGCCTGCATTTGGTGCGACACCTGTTATTTCTCGGGAGCTTTAACAAGTAAATACTGCATGAGGTTTGAGTTCATACCAGCAGAGATTGGCGGTCGAAATCCTATCGTGCTCTCCAGCTAGTTTAGGTTCGACATTCGACTTACCAGGTTTCGGTGGTGGTGGAGCTGGCCTGGAAGGTTTGCTCGACATAATGTGACAATTAAGCCTTTCACTACTTAACCAAGAGAAGTCACTCCGGTCATTTGCACCGAGTCAATTAATTCGCGCGACGAATTGCTTTGCAACGGACGCTACGGACGCCTCATTCCGTTGGTTTCCGTCACTACCAATTGCAGACGCTTGTTTTGGTTGTTTTTGTGTTACTTTACTTCCGTTTGAATGGCCAGCAAGAGTGACGTCTTATGTGGGCTCAACACCTTAATTATATTACATTTATTATCACTTTAATTGGCGCTCTGTCGATATTGTGTGCATACATTGGTATAATTAATATAAAATAAATGTCATGAACGCCGCTAGTGCCGCTGCGGTACTGCCACAGTGGCGAAAATGGCGGCCCCCTTAAAGCGTTTTGCCGCTGCGGTTCCAGGGGCAAGATCTAGGTTTCGCTTTCCCGCTGCTGAACGTGCTGGTCAAAATCAACAGTTGCGGTCATCAGCCACACTTAAAACATGTTCACTATATGCGTACAACAAGGAAAACTTGTTGGGAACCGGCCTTCTGCTGTTTCCGCCAGCGCGGCTTGCGGCGCGATCGTCGAGTGGAGCTTGCTGGAACTGCTCCGAGGCTCTTACAAGAACAGATATTATATGCCGCCGGTGCGAAAGCCTCCAGGAAATATCTCACACGCTGAACTACTTCGAAGTGTTTGACGAAAAGGCGAAATATGACTTCGACGCCAGTAAGCTTCAGCAAAAGTTTCGAGAGTTGCAGCGCTTGCTTCACCCCGACAAGTTCGCTACCAGATCCAAGGTACGGAACCGCTGATGTTCTCCGGCACGAATATAAATTTATATTTCAGCTACCTGCGGAAAATCTGCGGTCACAAATGTATAGCAATGTACTAATGTCAATACAACTCGAGCAAAATTATTCTGTTTAGTTCGTTCTTCGAGGCAGTAGTAAATGAACCGAGGTTAAGGGCGCCTGTTGCAGCATGATCACATCGTATTGGCTTATGCATTGTGCAAATGTGTGTACTACGTGAACATGCCTATTCTCTTGAAGCTTCTTCTTCTTCTGCTTCTTTTTTTTTTTTTTTTGCGAACCTCGTCGGGTTTAATGACCGTGGGCACCGCGATCTGGCTGTTCCCTTGCCGAATCGGCCAACCAATCACAGCAGAGAACGCGCGCAGCGCGCGCCGCTGGGCTCCTTTAGCCAACGTTCCTTTAACACCGCCAGATGGTGCTTGCATCCGCGGCTGCGGCGGTAACTCCATAGAGTTACTATGTATATTAACTCTATGGGTAACTCACGCTCCTCAAGCCATAGAGTTTCCTACAAATAGGAAACTCTATGCCTCAAGCAGGCTAGGTGACGGTTTGTCACCGCCATTTTTCATAGGAGATGCCAATAAATCATCATCAGCAACGGTGCCGGCCATGCGGGGAAAAAAAAAAAGAGTCAGAAAGCTAGCCTTGGCGCATCTGCGGCTGCACGGTATTGAGGAAGTAAACGCTTCTTGAGGATAGAATGGATTCCATTTGCGCTACGTACGTGTGTACATGCTGCCACTGAAACCATGATGCGTTCAAAGTATCCGTTGTACTCGCTAGTAGTCAGCAACTCAGCTTAACAAAAGGCTCGGTATAATTTGTGTGCGTGCGCGTGCGTCCGTGTACTCGTGTTTCGACTCTTTATGCACTCGCACAAAGAATCGCTGTATGTAGATTCCAACGACAATCTGCTGAATTCTTAATATTTTTTCTCTCTTGTTTTCGTTAGTCACTTAACGTATACATCACATACAAAGGTATTTTGTGTTGTAGCAGTTGGATTGGATTGAATCAAACCCTAAATAGACAGATTTTCAGAGGAAGATGGAGAACACAGGATGACGCTGGACCAAACATCATTTTTGTCAGCGCCCTGACGAAAAGTTATCTTGTTGAAATGCTGCCTCCAGCGACTTCCATTGTTCAACCACTGATGATCGCATGAGCACACCATCTCATGTAAAAAAACGGTAGGGGTAAGATTGCTGGCTTAAAAACTCCCAATTGAATTGCTCTCGTAGTCTGTGGAACAAGAGTTCATGTTCATTTGTATTTCTGGAAGTAATTGCTCCTTACACTGCTACCCCTGCCATTTCTCTCTATGTTTACAGAAGGAGCAGGTTCTGTCCGACAACCTGTCAGCACTGGTGAACCAGGCATACCAGACCCTATCAAAGCCTGACAAAAGAGCCAAATATTTACTTAAACTTAGTGGGAAGGACCTGGACTCTGTTGTGCTTGATGCTGCATTCCTGGGTCGCATGATGGAGCTGAACGAGGAAGTGGCTTCTATAGAAGAGCAACATGACCAAAAGTCAGCAGAAGAATATCTGAAGATTGTGCATACTGAAATGGAACAGGTGACTAAGCAGCTAAGTGCTGCATTTGAAAAGGACAGCCTTGACCAAGCTAGCATTGAATTAGCCAAGTTGAAATATCTTAGAAATGTAGAGGCAAAGCTGAAAGATGTCATAGAGCAATAAAATACTGATTTAGTGCACTTCAAATGTGAATGCTTTAACTTGGCGTTATTTCTTTTTTCTCTTTATATAAACATCTCCTTCTTTTTCACTGAAGCTGACTGGCATGCATGTATCATAGTTTTGGATCTACTTAGGTAGACAAGTTGCAACGCAAAAATTGCATGGCCATGTTCTGTCAGCTGCTTTAGCCTTGCCAAACAGCAGTAACCATTGTTGCCATTTCTTCTTGCCGCAGTCCGTTAAATATTTTCTAGAGTTCACCTATAAATATTTTATTAACAAAGATATCTTGGAGCAGCAGAACTATCAAAATACTTCAACACAGTAAATAGTGGAAAACGCTGCCCACAATGTAAATATTGATGAAATCGCACTTGTTTACTCGAGAGGCTAGTGCACAATCAAAAGGTGAACGAGACGATAAGGACGAAGCACTGATTTTTGACAAAGGTCTTATTGCAATGTGACGCACGCACACAGTAGACACCGCTTAAGACAAACCCGATTATGCCGAGTTCTTGAATGTGGGGCACAGTTGGCACTGCAAAGTGCCGCTGCAGGCTGATAAATAAGGTGAGGACAGCTCCCAGGTGTTACAAATACCAGAGGTGATCACACATGATGCAGCTCATTATGCCCAAGTGCATCGTGGCATTATTACAACTTTTTTCCATATGCTACTTGTTCCATATATATATGCTCCTGTCTGAAGACACTTTTTCCTGTGCTGCCCTTCAGTTTGTTTCGCATCTTCTTATACTGCAATATATACATTTGTGCATTTTTTTAGCAACATGTGGGTTCTGAAGAATTTTTGAGCAAGCTAGTGCACAGGCCTTCTCTGCCCTGGCAAGCAATAATTACTCAATGGCTTAAACAAGAATGTGTAAGGCAATAATTTGTATCATGCAAATCTATAATATGGCTCATTATGCATCTGCCTTTTGGTTTAATGCTATATGATTTATTGTTTTGTGTCGTGAATATTTAGGTGCACCTGGAACAGCAGACTTAGTTTTGTGAAATTATTCTGTTAAGACAAACTTGTAATAAGATGAACATATTTAACGTAAGTGTTATTTATTTTCTTCATCCCCTTCATTGTATATAAAATATGCTTTGGTTCACGACCAATTTGGTATGTGACCACAGTCGCAGAATGAATTAAGTTCATGATCCATGGCACTGCTGTAGTTTCATTGTCACTGTCATATTAACTGTTACTTGGGGGCTTTAAAGGGACACTGATTAGAAAAAAAATTTAAGCAGTATTGGTAAACTTAATTAAAAACATTAGGGGGTTTTACGTGCCAAAACCACTTTCTGATTATGAGGCACAACGTAGTGGAGGACTCCGGAAATTTCGACCACCTGGGGTTCTTTAACGTGCACCTAAACTTAAGTACACGGGTGTTTTCGTATTTCGCCCCCATCGAAATGCGGCCGCCGTGGCCGGGATTCGATCCCGCGACCTCGTGCTTAGCATCCCAACACCATAGCTACTGAGCAACCACGGCGGGTATTGGTAAACTGCCCTTCTATGAAATACAAAAAAGAAAAAGTTGAAGGTGTACTTGGTTATCCCTGCGTGGATGAATGCGAAAGCGTTGCGGCAACGTCAGCGGAAGTGCGGCGACGTTACTGATGATGTTCGTCACAATGTGCGCACAATGCAAGGTTGTGGGTTCAAGTGCCTAAATTAACTATACCTTAATTAACCGTGCCTTAATTAATACCAAAGGTCGAGGGCTCGACTCCCACCAAAGTTTGTGGGAGCGAGTACCTTAATGAACTCACTCAATTAACTGTGCATTAATTAACGTCGCCTTAACACCATAGGTCGTGAGTTCTAAAGCCTTAATTAACTATCTTAATTGAATTAGCACCAATTAACACCAAAGGTCTTGGGTTCGTATGGCTGAAATCTAATGACTCAAAGGACAACACCGGAAGTTTATTCAGAGCACATTTCCATGAAAACAGAAATCAGTAAATAGAAAACCACGAATCAACCAAATTTCGACGCTAAATAAGACAAGGTCGACGTACATGCGTGTTGAAATGTGATTCGATGATTAAATGTTGATCGTGTCTTTCTATTCTGTCTCTTTTTTTATGCTAATTATTCACTAATTTTGTTTATTCGTATCGTACTGAAACTATTGACAGCGCGAAACGGCATGTACTACACATGAAAGATTACACGGACTGTCCGTGTATATTGTCCGGGTATCTCCCATTACTGTTCGTGTTTGTTTATTACCTAAGTAATCGCTGATTGGAAAACCGCGCAAACAACCATCGTGTGTAGGCATGATACGTTCTTTTTTTCTTCTGGAAACCATGAGCATTGCAAGTGTCCTATATGTAGATTTTTGCAGTTCGTGTTTATTACACAAAGGAGTGCCACACATGATTTCTATGTGCTGCTGCAAAAGTTGACTACCTCTTGTTCCCCCTTGCCACTGCTACTGAAGTTGTGGCCAAGTACAAAATAATGTGATCATGTGTATCTCCGTTTTTTAGTTCAATGTTATTTTTGTTCTGCCATGTCTTTTTCATTTTGCTCAGTACTAATGAACATGTCACGCATTTCATATACTTTTCTGCAGGTTTATAAGTAAGCTCTTCTTTTTTTTTTTGGTATGGCTGTCAATCAAACAATCTTGGCATTTTATTCTATTTTTTTAGGTATCTTGCGTGTCATTGTTTTTGTCATTACGAGCGAATTTCCCTTTCTTTAGTTGTCATGACTGTGTCATACACGTCGTCCAGTTTTGTGCAATATCTCAGTGCGCATATCAGAAGCTCTTCTACACTTTGGTCTTTAGGGCATTATATAAAAATATTTTATGTGTGTGTACATGAAAGGGCCTTCGCGTTTTGAGTTCTCTTTTTTTCTTTTTGTTATTGCACTGCCTGTGAACTTTTGTATTGTTTAGTAGTCATGTACATGTCATGCAATTTTCACTTGTGTTCCTTTTCTGAGCGTGTATCATACCAAGTTATGCGAAAATATTTGTTTTTGGAAACGGAAGTCAATAAAACGAGGCCAAATATTTGTTGTGTTGAAAGTGAAATTTATATATGTTGTGGCATATGCTGGGCATACTCAAAATATGGACAAGACTGCGTGCGTGTTGTCGCATATAGAACCCACGCGCACCACGCGCCAGTTCACGCGCGCGCGCGATAAAAAAAAAAAAAAAGAAGAAAGAACGCGCCGCAGACATGCAAGAAGAAAGCAAAAGTAAAGGCTGCATGGATAAGGGTGGAGAGGGAGCGGAGCGGGCCGTCGTAATAAAAAAGAAAAAAACAGAGCGCTAGGGTGAGGTGCCGCGCGCCTGCTGTTTTTGTTGCCATGACAACGTAAACAATCGTGTGCGCCGCCATTTTGTCACAATATCGCCCTCATGCTAGGGCCGTAACTGAAGGAGACCTTGGCGCTAGCGTAGAAAGAGCGTCTGATCAAAAACAGCCAATGGCAGCCATGCGGAGATTCACCCCCTAGGGCCGGGCTTCTTTGGTTGTGTTGCTGGCGGGCGTTGGCCAAAGACAACGACGTGACGTGAGGAAACGGCGCGACGCGTTCGACATGAGCGAAGGCGAATTCCGAAAGCATTTTTCAGCGCCCCAAAAACAGAATTCGATGGATTTGCGACGAGTTAAAATATCACGGACCACAAGATTTAGTAGCCTTGACATTGCGATGTAAGTGGTGTGCGCGCTACGTTTCTCTTTTTTTTTTTTGTGCTGCTTGTTTTTAGCAGTGCGTCTGGAATGTAGAAGCTATTGGGTTGTCGCAGCCGTCAGTCATTCGCATCATTACCGCCGTCGCTAGGGTTGAGGGAAAAGCCACGCTGCAGGAGAAAGCCGCAGTCAAGAACGCTTCCTTGACCGCGGCAAGGTTCTCGGCGTTGTGGGATGTGTGGACCGAACTCCCATCCCCGCAATCGTCCGCCCTGAGAAGCTCAGCCACGGCGAGACGAAATTCAATTAGAGCCGCGGCCTACACGGAGAAAAGCGCTTTGATTGCTAAACGTACTGCGCACCACCTAGATACAAATAAATAAATAAAACAACGTAGATAAAATTAAACCACAGCTGTACGCGTCGGGAGCTCAGGTATTACTGGAGATTAAATGTGCAAGTGTCGTATACAAACACACACACACATATGTATGTACCAAGCTAGCCTTCAATTACTATATCGTCCCCAAAGTACAAACAAATGATGACGTGACCTTGCGGTAGAACGCCGATCGTTCATTGGTCTCCCTCGTACCGCGACGTTCCACTTTCTCCTAATGACGTAACCCAGACGTAACAGCCAGACCGAACTGGTTCCAAAGCGAACCGTTACAGAATACGGCCCCTGTTCGTGTAAACGACACTTAGTCATGCCGTTTGCCGCAGATGATCAAAGTGCTCAAGATGATGTAACGATATAAATCTTGTTCAGACCCATGCACCAAAAAAAAAAAAAAAAAACATTGCCGCAGTTATTAACTGCGCCTCAGTTATCTGTAGAGCGGTGCTAGGTTGTATCTCGCCACTCATATTCCATCGAACTGCATGTGTTCTGCTGAGACAACCACGAAACAAAGAAAATGGGAGACAAGCGTGAACGAAATAGTTTTCAATGCACCTTGAGAGGCGACTTTATGAGCATCATGGTACCACTTGGGAAGTGCATCGTGCACAAGCACATCCCCGTGTCACGGTCATGATTGCGGCATGTCTTCCAAACAACGCTGTCAGATGGTCATAACGCGCGCACACTCGCTGCCGAAAAGTCAGTCTTCACTCGTTGCGGTGCAGTCGCAGCAGAACGTGACCGCACGCTCTTCGAAGACCCATTTCTCGCGAAGATCGCCGGGCAAGTTCTCGGGCGATGTGCGTCCTTCGCCTCCGCACGCTGGCTGGGCGGCGACGCGCTTGAGAACGTTGACGGTGAAGGCGCGGCCCTTGCACTGAAAGTGCGTGAACCAGCATGCCTCACCCATGCAGCGCACCGTGCGCAGGTACCTCGGGAAGCGGTCTTCGCCCAAGTCGAGCCACTCCATGCGGGACTCGCAGCCCCACGGCTTCTTCACGCCGTCGTGACGACGACCGCGGTGGGAGTTTCCACGCTGGATACCGCCGCGTCGCCGTGGCGCTGCCGACGTTTCGTCCCGCTCACGGAGACTTTTCCAGGGAGACGTCTTTCGAAGCCGGAACGACGACTTGCGGCGTTTCTTCGGCGTTCCGTGCGACTCCCCGTCGTCGACGATGTCCCCGTTCCTCCGCGCTCTGGTCTGCGGCCCGTCGTGCGCACTCGCGTGGCCGGCGCTCGAGGCCACGTCTCGAACGAAGTCCGGGTCTACGCGAAAGCTTGGGTGTGCCCGCTGGTCGAGCTGCGCGTTGTCCGGGCTGCTGACGGCGTAGGGGTCGTCGCTCTGTAGTACGGATTCCGTGTGTCGGGCGTAGATGCGTGTGGGCTCCTCGTCCTTCGGTGGCTTGTCTATGGACATGTAGCGCGCGTTGAACGCCGGTCCCAGACGTTCTTGAAGCTCTTCCACGGTGGTCCGAGTGCAGTCATCCCTGCTAGATGCCGCTGGTTCCAGGAGCTGCAGGAACGCGGCTGTGACGAGCCCGATGCGCACCAGCGAGAGCATGGTGATCTCATGACGGGTACGGCCAACGGTCCTCGCTGATCCCAAGAAGTCAGGTGATCAGCGCCGTCTGCGGCGCTCGTGTCTGCTTTTCCTAGCGATGATGCTGCATAGATATAATAACTGGTTATCAGGAAGTCTGTTTTCTGTAACCCTAACAGTTCGCAACGGTTCAGTGCCACTGCTGCTCCTTTCCTAAGGGTTCTGAACTTTCTTCGCAGTGAACGCCACCTAAAGAAATCGTTGCTTCACGAGAGTAGGCGGAGTGAGAGCAGACCATGGGTGAAGGGACTATTTTCCTCGGAAACGGAGGGCCTCGTGTGCACCGTGCTTTTGCTCCAAAGCCAATAGGGAACGCATAGCAAAAGAGAGAGAGAGAGAGAGAAGAAAAGAAAGAAAGAAAGAAAAGCAAATTTCAAATGAAGGAGGAAATAGCGAGAGAGTTGAGGTTTGTTCGGAGCTGCCGAGGAGGCGATAATCGGCTCAGCTCGCGAAGTCAGCAACCCCGCTTTCCGCGCGAACACAGCAGAAGTCAGGTGCGCGCTGAAAAGTTGACTGGTAGAATGTGTATGCCACTGCTAAAAAAAAAAAAAAAGAAAAAACACATTACGTTGTCCACGTGGTTTGTTGGCATCATTAGGTGTATGTTTATGCGTTAGTTGCGGGTTTAGTTGACGGATTGCATGAGAAGATTACAAAAAAAAAGAAAAAACAAGAAACACACATGTGGCGATTTTTTTAACCTGTCGATACCATGCACATCCGTGATGAGCAGCATTTTTGTAAAGAAAGCGCGTTTTCCTCCTGACGATAGCTCTGTCGAGTTCGGCCTTCTCACGTAATTTATTTGGATGTGTTTCGTCACCACGGTATATATCAGTTCGACGGCGCCGGATAAATAATTTTGCAGAAACAGTCTAAGTTTAAATTATGGGGTTTTGCGTGCCAAAACCACGATCTGATTATGAGGCACGCCGTAGTGGGGGACTCCGGAAATCTGGACCACCTGGGGTTCTTTAACGGGCACCTAAATCTAAGTACGCGGATGTTTTCGCATTTCGTTCACATCGAAATGCGGCCGCTGTGGACGGGATTTGATCCCGCGACCTCGTGCTTAGCAGCCCAACACCATAGCCACGAAGCAACCACGGCGGCTAGTCCAAGTTTTAACAGCACGACGCCGGAGAAAAAAAAAAAAAATAGAAATGGCGACATGGGTGTAATTTGCGGACTCCTCTATAGTGCAAGGCTTATTTCTTTCTTTGCCACTGCTGTACTGTTTGACTGCACTGCCACGCTTCGTGCATAGAATGAATTCCGTATGAATTCCAAGGACGATAACACCGTCGCCGCGGGCCCTATGCTGCGCGCGAGGAGAGCTGACGATCGCGGCTCAATCTGGCGCGTGCCAGGGAGGAAGGCGGAGAGCAAACGCCGCCAAAGGCCGTGGGGGGATGGCGTATTTTCATCCGCTAGCAGCTACAACGGGGCGTGCCACTTTTGACGGAGCTCGACGTTTCTGCGCAGGCGCGAGTAAGAGCGGGCGCGAGAGAGAAAATCTGGGGGCTTTTGCTCCTTGAATATATGACTCAGCCTAGGCACTACGGAGGAGGTTTCTTAGATTGCGTTGTATTCGTTTGTCCCCTGACATGCCGGCATTGCGGAGTTCGGTCGAGTTGGTTTATACGCTCCGCCGCTGGCTGCCCGCGCGGTGAGGCAGTGGGCGCGGACGCCGCTTGGTGATCGCTGTGTCTGAAGGGACAATGTTCTGACTGGTGTTTTATAAGTCACGGGTCGAATTTTTCGTCGCGACGATAGATCGCATTTTTTACAAGCACTGCTCCAGGAGGGCACATGTAACCGGCAAACGGAGGCCTCAGGAGAGCACCTGAGGTTATATTAAAGCAGGCGGCGCAGGATCTCCGGGGCACCCAAGCGGTAGCGGGGGGATCAAAGCTGGAAGCCGGGCGGCCCGTGGGTTGGGGCCGCAGAGGCCGAAGCGTGCCTGGGGGTGTTCGCATAAAACATTGGCTGTCCGCAATAGCGGACAGCCGATCTTATACTCCCCTGGCACGCGCAGGCCTCTGCGAGCCCCAACCCACGGACCAGTCCGGCTTCTAGCTTTGATATCCCCGTTGCCGCTTTGGTGTCCTGGAGGCGCCGCCAATAATGCGAAATAATGACACGTTGTTTTCATTAGTAAAAACATGATCGATTAAATATGATTGCGTCGAGCCGCCAACTTGCGATGCTAAGTTCAGCGCAACCGCGCCCCGCTACTTCTGCCGGCACGGCGCGCCTAGGGACAAGCGCATACACCGCGCCCCAAGGGACTCCTCCGTAGTACCTAGGCAGAGTCGTATTTTCAAGAATCAAAACTCCCCACATTTCCTCTCTCGCACCCGCTCTCACTCGCGCATGCGCGCAAACGTCCGTCGTCTCCGCAAGTTCCACGCCCCGTTGTACCTACGAGCAGTTGGAAATACGCGGGGGGATGAGGCGTTGGGCGCTGGCAGCGTCTTCGACGAGACGTTAATTCGAGGGATCGCCAGTCGCTTGTGCGCAGGCGCGAGTTAGAGCGGGCGCGAGAGAGAAAATATGGGGGCTTTTGCTCTCTGCCTAGGCACTACGGAGAAGGTTTTTTAGCGCGTGTTGCAAGCGTTTGTCCCCTAGTTCTGCCCGCGCGGTGAGGCAGTGGGCACGGACGCCCCATTTGGGGATCGATGTGTCTTAAGGGGCAAGTTTCTGACTGGTGTCGTATAAGTCACGGGTTGCTTTTTTCGTCGCGACGATAGATTCGATTTTTTACAAGCACTGCTCCAGGAAGGCACATGTAACCGGCAAACGGAGTCCTCAGGAGAGCACCTGAGGTTATAGTGAAGCAGGCGGCTCAGGATCTCCGAGGCACCCAAGGGCTAGCGGGGGTGTCAAAGCTGGAAGCAGGGCGGCACGTTAGTTATGGCCGCGGAGGCCGAAGCGTGCCAGGGGGTGTTCGCATAAAAAATTTGCTGTCCGCAAGAGCGGACAGCCGATCTTGTACACGCCTGGTACGCGCAGGCCTCGGCGCGCCGCAGCCCACGGACCAGTCACGGTTCTAGCTTTGGTGTCCCCGTTGCCGCTTTGGTTTCCTGGAGGCGCCGCCAATAATGCGAAAAAAATGACACGTTATTGCAATTAGTGAAAAACGCGATTGAATAAATATAATTACATCCAGCCGCCAACTTGTGGCGCCAGGTTCAGCACTACCGCGCCCCGCGACTACTGCAACACCAGTCAGAACTTTGCCTCTGAAGGTACGTCGGACACACTTTCTCGCGCCTGCGGCGCTGGTACTGGGTCAGTTATTGTCACCGGCTGCCTTTCAGCCACTTGCGTTCAACCGCGGTTGCTAAGGCGCTCTGCTTTCTAGATTTTCAATATATGCGGCCCGGGCTCCACTATGGTCGTTACTGCTCCCACAGAAACATCTGTGCTGTTATTTACAAGGTACATCGCCGTAACGCGCGAGAAAGCTACGATCCGCCACGGCTTATCCCGCTGCTTTACCGCGCCGGCAGCCAGCGTCCGACCGTAAACAAACTCGACTCGACTCCGCAATGCCGACACATCTAGGGACATACGCCTACAACACGCGCTAAGAAACCTCCTCCGTAGTGCCTAGGCAGGGTCACGTCCGCACGCCAAGTTTCATTCTAGACGCCAGCGCTTGTTTCTCCCCTGGCGGAACGATTTCACCCCCAACGGGTGTAGGTTTCCGCCGCCGCTTTCCTTCACGGTCGCGCCCCCGTTCAGTTCGTGCTGCGCGCGAAACGTCTCTTGTTTGCGACGGCGCCTCTTCGGATGACCGGAAATTATTATTGCGTTGTTAACTGTCACGACAGCAATGCAAACACGAAAGGGTTGATGCTACCAGTGAAATTCTGCCGCTTCACAACAAAATGGTACGAAAGAAGCAGACGACAGACATGGATTACTGCGGTGCGCCGAACGAAGTAAACTACTGGCAAACGAAGCGAGCTCGTTCATTAATCACTCCTGAGTGTATGACGGTTTTTATATGTACCCCACATGAATTTAATAATTACTCGGTATATAATCCTTTTATTCATATAAAAATTTTCAGTTTTTCGACCAGCGCTTGTCCTGTCTTATTTCTCGTGTTTCGTTTGTGTGTGCGCTGCCCAAAAATGGAAACCACTTCTGTTGTATGTGCTAGCTGTGGCCGAAGTTCACGCATGCCGAGAAATTGAATATGTGAACGATGCATTGAACATGACCGGAGTTCATTCCTGCATCCTGCATCGATCAAGTTACTGGACAATACACGCCTGCGTCTCGGTCGCGCCAGCATTGCTGAAGCAAAAATGATTACTAATGCTTTCAACTTCCGTCTCTTGAGCACTGTTAAAAAATGGCCAAGCTCTTTACATTGCTGCCTCTATTCTATATTGTAGGGGACGTCTAGTTAAAGTTGTGTGCACATGCCGTACTTGTGCTATGCAGCGATATATTTTGTTTATTTCCGCACAGTGTCGATGGAAGTCCGTTATCGCCATCAGAGACAACACGGATTTGCAGCAAATATTTTGTGAGAAACTGCAAAAATGACCGCATCGTATGTGCCGACGATTTTTCCGGCGGCACATACGATGTCGTTTCCAATTACCTGCTCAGTGTCACTTACATGGCTAAGCAGACGCTACCCTTTCGCCGCATTGCAGCCATGAAAATAATCGTCAAGCGTACCGATCTTCTTAAAGGCAAACAGAAGCGTGTACAGTCTGTTTCACACTTAGGGGAAAACTCCGAACGTATTGCATCGCGATGCGGCAAGCAATGGAGTCGTGCGGCGGCGGCAGCTCGAGCAGGCGCAGACGCTCGAGGGGCGGAGTCGTGATCTGCGTCGTCTGCTACGGCGGCGCGCGCTGGCCGCATTGTCGGGAAGCGTGCTACTGTCACGGGCAGTGCACCGATTTCATCGGTACTTCGGGAACTGTGCTGATATTCTTTACTAAACGTTGTGCGACGCCAAACTCTGAGCCCCCATTGGCGATAATGGAGTTCCACAAACTTCTTTTGACAGCATGCTTCGTTTGTTCTTTCGAAAGGCCGGGATACTGAGCGCGTGCACGTATATTTCTCCACTGTGTGTGCTACCGTAATAAGCAGCGACAAGACGCACCAAGATGCTCAGTCTTTATTTGACTCGAAAGGAAAACAAAGAACTCAACAATGATAACCATGGGGGTCGAACACGATGAAACAAACGGATACGATTAAAGGAATGTTTTACGTTAAGACAATGAGCTGGAAGTGATTTTTCTCGACAATCGTTCACTACACCAGACAGACCCTGCCCGCCGGTGGGGAATTGGGCACGTCACGCTCCGAACTTCAGTTAGTATATCGTTATGTCCCCAGCGGCAGTGATGACAGCGCTCCTCCTGGAAGGCAGTGAAGTGTAGAGTGACTTGATCAGGGATGTGTTCATTCGCAGCACGTCTCAGTCGCTGACGATGGTGAATCGGAGCCTATCTTCGGGCGACTGATAGAGGGGACGGTGCGCCAGCGATACTTTCAACGAGCCCCAGGCATTTTAAATGATGTTGGCGCCCGGGAATTGAGGCGGCCACTCCAAGAGAGTGACGGCGCGCTCTTCCAGCAATTCTTGCACAACACGAGCAATGTGGATCGGCGGCCTATCGTGTTAGAATATATAGTCGCCTTCCAGGAACGGGCCGTCAAGAATGTATGGAATCAGTACGTCGTCTATGACTGCCCTGCACCTTTCAGCGATGAACTTACCTTTGAGGCGTATCAGTGGGCGTCGCACAACGCTTAGTAAAGAATACCGGGTCATTTCACGCAGTAACGATGAGATCGGTGCACTGCAACTGACAGTAAAAAGGTTCCCGACAATGCGGCCAGCGCGCGCCGCCGTAGCAGACGACGCCGTTCAAGACCCTGCCCTCGAGCACCTGCGCCTGCGCGAGCTGCTGCCGCCGCCGCCTGACTCAAGCGCTCGCCGCATTGCGATGCAATGCGCTCCGAGTTTTCCCCTAAGTGTGAAACAGACTGTACATCGTCCTTCGAATAAAACGTCCACGCACACACACGTAGGCACACACCGCGCGCGGTACGATACGTGCCCACACACGCGCACTGCAAGAGGCAATCAAGGCGGTGCGAACTTAGGGACTTTAGTGCGAACGAGAGATGGGATAGAATTTTGCCCCGCACGCGGCACTCTCAACGCCGGCGCAGCAGCGTTATGGTATTCAATGAAAACAGTTAACAGACAGTGGAGATACAGGGCCAAGAAATACCTCGGGTAACAGAATATAAATACCTTGGTATATGGATAAACGAAGGCAATAGATATATGGAAACACCAGAAAAAAAACCATAACAGTAAAGGGGAAGAGAAACGCAGCCATAATGAAGCACAGAGAGCTATGGGGATACAATAGCTACGACGTCCTCCGAGGTATGTGGAAAGGTGCAATGCTTCCAGGACTTACTTTTGGAAATGCGGTTGTTTGCTTTAAATCAGAGGTGCAATCAGGACTCAACGGGAACCAAAGGTCAGTGGGTCGCCTCGCATTGGGCGCTCACGGGAAGACTACAAATGAAGCTGTGCAGGGTGATATGGGCTGGACTACATTTGAAGTAAGGGAAGCTCGCAGTAAAATTGAGTATGAAGAACGGCTGAGGAATATGGAAGAAAGTAAATGGGCTGGGAGAGTGTTCAGGTATCTGTACATGAAAAACATTGATTCACAGTGGAGGAAAAGAACTAGGAAGCTTACCAGCAAGTATGCGGCCTGTAGGGTGGGCAACACAGCAACAAAGACGGTCAAGCGGAAAGTCAGAGAGGCTGAAATAATCTCATGGGTGGCGGCAATGGAAAAGAAACCTGCCATGAGTAACTACTTAAGAGGAAAAAAACGAAATCAGGAAAGAAACAATTTATGATAACTCAAAGGGAAGCTCATTACTTTTCGAAGCGAGATCGGGATGCCTTAGAACACGCACCTATAAAGCGAGATATAAGAAGAAAGAAGAAGCATGTGCTTGCTGCGGTAAAGCTAGGGAAACGACGGAGCATGACTTATTAGAATGTGAAGACGTCTACCCAGCGTCGATTTAGGCAACACTGGCCTCCTTGAAGCCATTGGGTTCAGCGGGTGCAGTGGTAAAGCAAACATGTCCGCAATAAGCATTAGTAAGAGGCGATTGGAGGATTCGTGGAAGAAAAGTAGGGAAACGACAAAAGACGGAGACGTACAAAAGCACAGTTCGCAATAGGGGATCAGAAAATTTGGGCGTGGTAGTTCATAGTGTTTTTTTTTTCTTTTTTCATTGTTTAACCTAGGTAGGACATTATGCAGTATAATAGCAATAGTTTGGTGGCGCAACCCACCGCTCCATCCATCCATGCATCCAGCAGCGCCGCTCGCAGTGCCGTTCTTGTCTATTCAAAGAGCAAAAGCCCCTAGATCATGGAGGAAGGAAACTGAGGAGAGTCCCTATCCCCTCCGCGCGCTAGGAGAAAAGTGTGGAGGAAATGACGTAGTAGGTTCTCATCTTCCTGTTTTTTATTTCTTTGCTGTAGCGGCCACACCTTTCGAGCCACAATGGCGGCTTTGTTATGGCTCTGTGCGCTGTAAGGATTGGGGGCTCAATCCCACCGCTCGTAACCAGTTGTCAAGATTGGAGTCGGGCATGAATTAGGTGGTAGCTGGCCCATGCCGTCGTCCAACTTATCCACGCTGAGGACGTTGTTGAAGGGAAGGACTGCTTCTCATCGAGAACGAGGTATATGGGTTTATTTACAGTATCTACATAAGGACGTTGCAGCTCATCAGTCTAGCATGACTGCGAGAGAAAGTACCCTGTGCAGCCGCACAACAGCGGTTTATAAACACTCGGTCCTCTCTCGATCCCAAGGTGAGGGAAACGTTCGACCAGGCACCGCAGACAAGGGCTTTCACACACTCCTCTTTGCGCGAGGTTCACGGTCCCCAACCGACGTCAGACGGCCTTCGCAGAACTCGGAGCTGACGTCAGGAACGGCACATCCGATTCCCCGAGCTGAACCCCGCAGCGCGGCCGCCGGTTGTACATTGTCTTGCGTCTTGAACGGTGCGTGGGAAGGGGCCTCCGGAGACGTTCCCTCGGCAACTCCCCCGCTCCTGGCAGATCATATCGGCGGTGGCGGGTTCAGTAACAATAGTTGGTCCGCCGATCGCGTTTAGTCACAACGGCGCCGAGGCTAGAGCGTAACGGTGGCTTTCCAAGAAAAGTTGACGCCGCTGTCGCAACTGGCTGGCAAAACTTGCCCCTCAGCGGGCCGTTCTTAACAGCGCTCACACGTGTTGCTCCGTAGGTTTCGTACCGTGGCAAAGGCGCCGTGCGGGCACGTTTGCGTTGGTCTCCGTGTTTTGTGGCGCTGCGTTATCTGGACCGTGCTCTCCCGGATGTTGCTGTGGATAGGTGGGACAGGAGGAACTAAAGTTCGTGAAATGAACGCGCATGCAACGCTGTACGCAGTGTACTGCGCCACGGCAATGGCAACAGACGAAGGAATAACCGCAGGAAATGTTGCCCTCTTTGGCGGAATCATGCTAACGTGCCATCGCAAGCCGAAACCGACTCGTTTCAGAATCTGTACAATGGACGCCTTGCAGGTCAGTGATTCCTGCTTTTGACAGCGCATATGGTGCATTTGCGGCACGTAGAAGGTACGTTATGAATGCATAGTTTGTGTTCAGTATCAACTTGCTTTTGTACATATTAAAACACATGTTGGTCAACTGTTTCTTGTTCCTCGCAGTACTCGCGACAGCACAAACTGTCCTAAGCGGAGCGCGTACGAGGTTCATGCAAACCTGCACAGGTGTACCACAACACACGTGCTGATAGAGCGTTATGCAGAATATGCGCATTTTGCTGCCCTCGGCACCGTGCGCCTGCCAGCCGACGCTTCATCCTGGAAGATGGGAAAGAAGCGGCTGCTTTGACTTAAGGAACGAGTGCTCGCTACCGCAGTGGTATCTTATCTGTGCGCGCGAGAAGCGCTGGAAAGTGAAGGTTAGCGGATGCGATGCAAGAGTCGGCTGCGAACACATCAAACGGCTGTTTCGTGGTCGCATGTAGGCCAGTTCTACGCGCGTACTGTTCTGCACCGTGCGCCGGCTATCGCAAAACTTTGGTTCCGTGATGCTTCACTTACCGTGGTAATTAAGAAGGCAGGCACCTCAGGCCGCAGTCAATGAATGAAAACGCGGTGTCAGAAATGACATTCTGCCTCCTCGCCGGAGCGCTGTCGTAGTGATGCGCTGCCACCCGGAGTTTGTTCAATAAAGCACGACGATTCCTCAAGCGCGAGAATGTGTTTGTGCTCATCGACTCTAAATGTATCGAAAATGGGTCGGTGTGTCGTATGTGTCTCCATGTGCAGTGAGAATGCGTACATCTATTTCGTATCGCCAGATGTCTAGCTCGCAAGACCGTCTGAGAGCCCCAGGAAGCCCAAGCAGAGAAAAGCAAACATGCGACGTCATGTTTGTTAATGCAGTTAGTAAACGAATCTTTCCAAGTTTATACGGCCGATAAAGCTACTATCCTTACTTTGTATAACTTTCTGCTTATTTGCTACGCAATCGATGCTTCGCCTTTCGGGAGAAACTGCGACTCCTTTTTTTCGTTTCATTTTGTGGTGCCTCAGTCGTGCTGTCCCTCGTGAGGTAGGGAGTCTAGGGAAGGAAAGAATCTATGGGCGTTGGGGAAAAAAAAAGAAGCCACAGACCTGCGCGCCACACGCAGCACAGTCACAGCGTACACTGGAGGAGCGTGTCCGTAGGAGACCGTCGTAAACTGCTTGAACAGGGTAACCGCAAGTATTAAGTATATGGAAAGTCATGTTTTCATTTGCATACATTTATTAAAACACACTCGGGTGTGCCTTATGGCCGGGAAAGTAGGTCGAGAAGGACACGCAACTGGGCACTAAGGGTACTTTGATGCTTGTGAATACAAAGTACAAACAAGAACGGGTGCGCGCACAAATTCCATGCCGAGGTCTTCTTGCACACAGTGCACGAACTAGGCGTTGGGGGGATCCTTCGTGTTTACGTTGAAATCCCTTGTAAAAATTAGGGGTACATCGTGTAGAGAACCGAAGGCATGTGCCAAAAAGTCGGCAATGTTCCCATGTTGAGCACCTGGCGACACATAGACTGAGGAAACCACATTACCTTCGGAGTTACGCACTGTGCACACGTCGGCAAAGACTACGTCCGGTGCTCTTGCGAGTCTGGTGTGAGTGGCACACACTCATTTCCTCGTTCGTATATTGCCACACCCCCAGGCCTGGTGCGCATTTCTGTTTGCTGACATAACAAACCTGTAGCCGGTGATGTCATGTGGACGACCCCGGGTATCGGAGAAAAAGAGTAGGGACACTCGCATTAAGATGTAGTCGTGCGTGACGTCAAGCCTGTGTGCAGCCACAGAACGCACGTTCGATAGAGCAGGTGACGCATCGGTAGAGCTGATCGAACAGTGCAAAGCAACGTTGCATTATTGTGTAAAGGCGACGTTGTTCGAGTCTATGGAATTCCTCATTGCGCGATTTGGGTTTTCGGCGGCGGCGTAAAACGTGAAGTCATCTTAGCGTTCGTGATGTAAAGGTCATCAAGTGAAGTGGCTATGTGCCACCCTGAGACTTATGAATCGTTATTGCACTAGCCTGCACCACGGGAGACCGTGTGCGGCGACAAGTGGTGTCAACCTTATGGTCCAACGTTGTGGTCACCATGCGTTGCTCAGTTGGTACCCACATGGGGCTAACAGCGCTCCCGAGTACACTATGCAACGGTGCCGCCTTAGTCGTGCCAGTCTTCCCGTGGCACCACTGTCGAATCTGGGCCACAGTCTTTTTCGAGTCCCGAGTCGTCTACTTGAGCGTCGGCGAGGTTCCAAACTGCATCATTTATCAGCCCGATCATTACGTCTAAGTTGACGGTTGTCATGTACGGCGAAACTGTCGGGCCTCATTTTAGGCTGCTCGCACGTGAGGGTCTGCGAGGCGACGCTCCCGGGCCTAATTTTCTGCTGCACGTACACGAGAGTCGGGCCTATTGTAGCATAAGCTGTCGGGCCGTATTTCCGGCTGAGCGAACGTGAGGTTGCTCGCGTAGAAGCTGCTGTGCCTGATTTTCAGCAGCACGCACTTGAGGGTCTCGGCGGCGAACCTGTCGGGCCGCATTTTCAGCAGCAGGCACTATAGAGGGCCTTCGCGGCGAAGTCTTCTTGCGTCATTTTCTCGAACACAAACTGAACTGTCCGCCCGGCGTCGATGGCGACCTGCGGCTTGGGCTGCTCACCGCACAGCGGTCCGCTGAGCCCGACATTGCCTGGTTGCAGCCGCGCACGTAGCTCTACGAGTCGCTTCCTCAGCAACGGTTCGTACCTTGCGAAGAGGCAACACAGGTAGCGACACTACGCGGCCCACATGTCACATCCCTTGATACGTATCACGGTACGATGCAAGTGGAAACTGCAGGGTCCAAAGCACTCAGTCCGCAGGAACAGGTAACAAGAACGGACTGTCTAATACCGCGCGCTAGTCACTTCTCGTTCGCTGTGTTTCCTCTAAACGGCGATGTGTCTTCTTTTCCTCATTGTACTTGCCGCACTACAGACTCGAGGTTTTCCTACCTTTCAAAGGATGCATCGTCCCAATGTGAAAGTTAAGCGTGTGTATGCACTAAGTAGTAAAACGCGAATCACTTGGATAAGTATGGTGTTATACGCACCAAAATATGTGACTGCAATACTAAGTGAGCATGTATCGACGCTACGCGGCGCGCCTGTGACATCGCGTGACTTCACGCGCGCTATAGGCGATAGCTGCGACGGACACCATCGCCAACCGAAACGGCTATTGGAATGAACCCATAACGGCTTAAGCTGCAAAAGTGACTCGTCGAAACAAATAGAGGAGAAATCTGGGAGCTGGAAGAGGAAGACGAGATACGCTGCGGGTCATGACAATCTGTATAGCGGTTTGAATAAACTCAGGAGGGCCGGCCCGCGGCACGCTGTTAGATACGGGGCCTTTTTCTGAGCCTCCTTCGAGTTCACCAGACCACATCGAATCGCGCCACAGCTAATTAAGGAGCGCAGAGGCACATCTACCCCGTTCCCGAAGCGCGGCACGTGCAAACGAGATGGCGTCTCCCTCCTCGTGCGCCGCAGGTGGAGCTATTCACTGCTTGACTCTTCCCGAAAGTGTAGCGGGAGCCTGGCACTGTTCCAGGTAGCGTGGGTCCAAGAGGCAAGACGGGTGTAATGCACCGCGAAGCCCTGGCAGCAATCCCTCCCCGTCCGCCTTTGTCACGGTAGTTGCAGACCGAGAAGGCAATACTGCAGAGAGAAGTAAGCACTCGGACAATTGGGGCCCAAGGAGCGACTCTCTCCGCCGGGTGTGACACAATCGCACGGGCGCCTACCATTGGCCAAAAATGACGACACCAGAGCGGGCTCGCCGATTGGCCGAAAATGGCGTCACCTGAGCGGGCTCGCCGATTGGCCGAACGTGACGTGACTTCGAGACACCGAAGGGCTTAAAAGCCAGAGACCGTGAGCAGCAAGAGAGTATTCCTTCATTCATCTCTTTCGAGCGTCTTGCCACGGGCCGCAGCGTCCGAGTTGCTGCTGGCCCGTAATGACGTTTATGACTGTTAATTTCTTGTACTCTCACTGTAAATAATGTAAATAAACCTCCAGTTTCTCATCCCGACCTCCTCCTCAACTCCAACATCTGGTGGAAGCGGTGGGATCGTCTCCAAATGCAACAACTGGTGGCAGCGGTGGGATGAACCTTCGTCCAGAGAGATCCAACAACGCTCAATTTTGTCAACGTACGCGTTTATTCTTTGAACGACCGATGTAAATTTGTCCTTGCCGAGTCGTGCGTGATAACATGTGCCCGCTGTACAAAGCTAAGTACAAAGCTTTGTATTAAGTCTAAACTTTAGGCACAGTAGACTTCAGTTAATCCAACCTCGTTTGATTTGACTTTTAGTTTATTTTGAATGTACTATAGAAAGTCCCAGTGAGAAACCATACAAAGCTATAGAAGAAAAACTTGTTTAGTTTGAAGGCTAAAGCATGCCTCTTCTGTTAATTCAACTGCCACTGACGTGCCATCTTACGTGCAGCGGTCGTTAAAGCTTCAAAACAGGAAATTCTGCAGACAGCGCTATTGCTCCCCTAGGCGACGACAGTTACGGTAGCGACCTGTCCTGCAATGATGGTGGTGATTTGAGCGGTAACCGGGGCGATGTCTGTTTTGAGCATTTTGTCAGCGCCAAGGGCATTGTCGAGGTCTGCGGGCCACTGACTGACGATGACATTATAGTTATTGGAATAATGCATCGAAGTTGTCGGCCCACGACGACAGACTGCTTCAAGCAATAAGATAATATTTTAATTCATTAATTTTGCCGACGTTTGTTAATTCAACCTTTCGGATAATTTGACCAAATATTGCAGTCCCACAAGGTTTGAATTAACGAGAGTCAACTGTAGTACTGCAGTATCGCAATGCACTGTATTTCCGAGGGATATCATATACGTGAACATGATAAGAGTCCGTGTATTCTGTTCGTACGTTGTTGAGTTCAGTGTCGATTGTATTGTTTTACTGCGGAACGAATAGGCGAAACTGGTCTGTAGTTGGGCAAAATGAAAAAAAAGAAAAATGTTCCATGTACTTATGTATCTATACTGTCGTGCTTCGAGGTTCCGCTTGCTCGTGACTGGACACACTGCTTTCGTGTCCATATGTCCCCGTTCTACGCGGCTCTTGTGAGACTGGCCTCACGTGCAGGACTTTCGTCGTAGAACCCTCCCCTCCCCCCGTGTCAGTAGATTCGCCAGTGCCGGGAGTCGGCTTCCACTGTGTGTTCTTTGTTCTTTTTTTTTCTCGTGTGTCACTGGTGTCACTGCATATAGACGTTAACGTTATAAAGGTGATTTCTGTAAAGGGGAGCGCTGAAGTATTGCGGAAATAAGGGGACCTGGACAGGAAAGACACTTCTGCGCTCCCCTTTGCAAAAATCATGTCAAACCAACTAACCCAACAGTTTACTATTCTAAAGCTATAAAAGTGATTGCGCGAGCAGCTCCCAAAAGTCTGTTATTGCCAGTTAAAAGGTCAGTTAATACTAGTTAATCCTCTACGAATGAAGGTAGGATGACTTGAGCCCGGCGCTCATGTAAAGCTATATACACTTGATCTCTTCGATTTGGCTGCACTTTCTGCATTGGTTCAGGGAGTGCAGCCCTTTCGTTGTACTCGATTTGGCGGTGCAGCGCGCGCCGCTGGCACCGCGCTCTTGCATTTGACTCAGTGCGAGGCAGCTTCTGCTCGAGTTCATGGTCCCCCTGCACTCGCAACTTTGGAAGTGCAGGCATCGTGCAAGCTCTCGGTAGCAGACGACGTGGTGCAGTGCTAGTTGAGTGATGGTGCGCGACGTAAATATCCCCCGCTTCGGTTACGACAGTTCCTACATATATAGCTGGCATGAGAATGTGAGGTACAAGTTCGATGCCTGAATGGCTGGGAGGGCAGTTAAGCAAAGTTATGTGACGCGTTCAGTTGCTTTCGATCTTGTGTTTCTCTTGGAACGCGTTCTCTGAATAGAAACAAAGAAAAAGAAAAGACTGCATCCACTCTACCACTTCGTTCTCACGACGTATAGTGCATCACGATAGCGATTACTGCGATAACAAAAAGAAAATACTCTCCCTTTTGCTACATGCAGATTTGTCACGACAGTCCTGGTCGGGAGGTGCTGCCAGATTGCAGGAGCATGTCTGCAAAGGGGCCAAACGTTGAACACATCATGCTTGAAAGCAAAGCATTTCTCGAACCGCGAGGAGCAGCAACAACGCAAAATGCACCAGTAGAACGACGTGGCAACCGCAGCGGACGCCACGACACAATTTGCCAAATGCGCGCCGCGAGTAGACAAGGCTTGCACTTCTCTGTTCGTTTTCTAAATAAACGTGCAACGCTAGTGCATGCAGATCGTGATGCACTTGTACTATCTGAACTGGCGCTGCACTCTGCTGCACTCGCGAGGCACCGCAACGAAATTAGTGCAGAAAGAGCAGCCAAATCGAAGAGGCCTCCTGCCTTCTGCAGCAGAGCTTCTTCTTCTTTTTGTTCATTTGCACAGCCATCCAAAACTGCCGCACGTATTTCGTAGCAACGCATATGCCAAGAAAAAGAAGCCAGGCCGTGACTTCTGATATATATATATATATATATATATATATATATATATATATATATATATATATATATATATTGTTTCAGCGAACACTCAAAAATCTTTAACAATTGCTTATGGCAGATATCACAATTCTAGTTCATGAGCTGGTCTACTCGATGCGGCGGACAATACTTGCACAATAAATTGAGATGCAATATCGACTAATGAATCAAAATTTACTAATTTTGTTTTTAACTAATTACATTATGACCCATATTGCAATTTACAAATTATAGCCGTGGAGTTCGCAAGGCGGATCCACTTGGAACGAATTTTCAAGATGACACCAGTTTGGAGATATCAATTCCCGTACTTTGCGGAGAAATACTTTGCGGAGAAAAAAAGGGGGCACAACACCGTTTCGGACATGGAGTGCTCACCCGTGCTCACGTTTTAGGTGTCCCTTCTTCTGGCGTTGCCTGCTGCCCTGTGCGCAACTGGCCCATTTATCTGGAAACAGCCACCGGACCGCTTCATGAATCGCACGCAACTGCCAGCCTTGGATGGTACTCGTTTCATCTGCTGGCAACCGGGATCTTCAAAGCCAACTGCTTCGACAGACAGCATAGGCGGACTGTTGTCCCTGGTCCCTGCTGGCCTCGACAGAGCGACCGTTTCGTTGACCTGCAGTGGTGTTTTGGCTGAGTATCGGGTGGTTTAAGGTGTCTCAATAACCGTATTTTAGTTCCTGGTTGATTGGCATTCCTTGCGTCAGCCGTCTTGAGCTGATGTCGACCAGTTCTCCTGGCCAGGCGCGATCCGCCTGGTCAGCATCCCTGCCACCTAATGAATTGCCCATAGATTTATTTTTTCGGAGTGGCGTCAGCACCATTCCTGTGGCGCTTGTGCCTACCAATGGAGGTTCCATCAGGATCACGAATCCACAGGCTGTCCAGAAGGCACTTAAGGCCACGTCCAACCACTTCCAGACCATCACTGATGTGCGAGCGTTCGGACGGGGAGGTATAGTGTGTCGTTCACCCGACCAGACCTGTGTAGAAGACCTCTTGAAATGCACTTTATTCGCTTCCACCCCGGTGAGTGCTTTTATTCCGCCTCACCTTGCGTGCACCAAGGGTCTTGTACGGGGCGTAGACTCCCGATTAAGTCCTACTGAAACCCTGGACAAGCTATCCGCAGCAGGCGTCATTGCCATCTACCGTTGCAATCGACTGGCCAATAACGAGAGGGTTCCGACAGAATCTGTTATTGCAACGTTTGTGGGCACATCATGTCCAACTGAAATAAAGGTGTGGCCTCTTGTGTTCCGTGTAGAGCCGCTTGCGTCACGTCCAATCCAGTGTAAGAATTGTTGGAGATTCGGGCACAGCGCAGGAGGATGTAAGTCTAGCTTGCGTTGCCGCACCTGTGGGGATGGTCATTCTTCAAGTGAATGCTCTACTCAATCTCAAAAGTGCTGCCTTTGTGGGGGAGAACACCCAGCAGACTATTCGAACTGCTCAGCTCGCGCTCAAGAAATACAAATTCTTGAAATAATCGACCGCCGTCGTTGCTCCCGAAGAGATGCAATTTCAGTTATCAAAGACAGGGCCTTCGGATACTCTGGTGTTACAGCGCGCAACACTCCAAGCATGGATCTTAACCTCTCAGAAGCGATTGACTCTGCTGTGGAAATAGCAATGGCTAAAGCCATGGACAAATTGATATCCAGTCTCTCTGATTGCTTAGCACAAATCATTTCCAGCCACATGATGCAAATATTGCAGCCCAATAAGACACCAATGCAGTGCCCAGTATCTAACGCCACACCTCGAACGCCTAGCAACTAAGTAGAGACGCCTTCCACAGTTGCAGAATATTCCACAGACACTACTTCGGTAGTCCAAACACGCGAGGATGAGCCCTCTTATTCAGACACTGTTATTGTCACAGACATGGAACTTGACACTCGAGCTCCCAAACGTATGGGGTCCCCAATTTCAAAAACTATGAAACCAAAATCAAAAAAGAGTCAACCAACTCCTGTGCTTACAGAAAGTATTCTAAAGGCGGCAGTTGCCGCTGCTGTGCGTTCTACACCATTGGACAGTTGAAAGTGCTGCAGTGGAACTGTCGTTCTATATTTTCAGCTTCAACAGATTTATCTTGCCTATCTATTCAATTCAATCCAGATATCTTACTTCTTCAGGAAACGTGGCTTTCACCAGAGAAAAATTTTCATTTAAAAGGTTTTCGGTCCTTCCGATTAGATAGAGACTCGCGAGGTGGAGGATTAATGATACTTGTTTCCAGTAAAATTTGTCACAAGGCAAAAATTTCTTTTCAAATCATGGACTGCGACTGTGAAATTTTGGCCATAGATTTATGCCTCCCAGGATACCATCCATTTTCAATTATAAATGCTTATTTACCCAGCGGCGTGCAAAGTACACGTCAACTTGATAGGGCTGTGGCTGCCTGTAGAAAAGAAATTTTGTTTGTAGGGGATTTCAATTCGCATCACGTGTCGTGGGGGCAAAAAACAGATGTGTGCGGTAAGCGACTATGGGAGTGGACGATTGATAGTCACCTTTCATGTCAGAACACAGGACAAGTAACGTTTGTTAGAGGACCCTTCCGTTCAGTGTTAGATTTGACATTTTGTAGCGCTGGCATCAAGGTTTTGTCGTGGGTAGCGGTTGAATCAGCAACCAACAGTGATCATCTTCCTGTGTCATTTGAAATCAATTGTCCAATAACATCTTTAGAATACCAGGCATGCACACTTATGGACCATACGAAATTTAAGACTTTCTTGCGTTCTGCCGTTTCGAAACTTGCCAATGCCAATGATAAGGAAATCGCTTCAACCATTTGCTCAATTCTAGAGGATTCCCGGAAGCAAGCTGAATTTGTCATCCCTTCGGCTAAAGGCACCGCTTGTCGTTGGTGGAATAATGAGTGTACGCGGGACTATAGAAAAAGAAAGGCCGCTTGGAAAATGCTTCTGCATAATCAGTGCCCGACAAATTGGAAAAATTATCAGTTTCATGCTGGTGTATTTAAGCGTACTGTTAATAGAGCCAAAGAGGAATACGATATTACACATTACGATTATCTATCTAATTCAAAAAATAAGCGTGCTTTATTTGCATTCCTTCGTGCTAGGAAGGTGCTACCAACACCCTTAACATTAGATTCAATTGTTTTGACCCCGCAGGAACTGAGCGCCTCCCTAGAAGATATTGCCGAAGGCTTAGAAAATAGATTTACGGCCAGGCTTCCGGCTATTCATTCTACATTAGGTCCTTGGGATGGCTTTACTCCAATTTCCTTAGCTGAACTAAATGAGACTGCACTATGTTTACCGAATTCAGCCCCTGGCCCTGATGGCGTCACAAATGCAATGTTAAAAATATTGTTACAGGAATCACCTAACGTTCTTTTAGACCTGGTGAATTATTCAATTAAATATGCTTGGATTCCGTTGCACTGGAAGCTTGCCAAGGTAATATTGATGCTTAAGAAACAAGAAGGAAGGTATGTATTGGAGAACATTAGGCCCATTGCGCTTACATCAAACGTAGTAAAATTTATTGAGAGGCTTCTTCACCGTCGCATCATGAAATTTATTAATGATAATTCCATTCTTAGTCCCTGTCAGATTGGTTTCAGGGCCGGCTGCTCCATCTGGCATGCCCACGTCGACTTAGAAAGCCGAATACAACTCGCTCGACGTCATAAGCAATACGCTGCCTTAGTGACGCTCGATATCGCTAAAGCATACGACACTGTGGAGCACACTATATTGATCAATCGGTTAACTTCCTGTGGTGTTCCTGGGTATATAGTAGCGTGGATTCAGTCATTCTTAGGTGAAAGAGAATTCTATTGCTAGGAAGGCGGCGTTTCTTCTTCTAAACACAAACAAACGAGAGGCGTTCCGCAAGGCTCAGTGCTTTCCCCGGTACTTTTTAATATTCTCATGAGCACACTACCTTGTCATCAAGAAATAACTACTTATGTTTATGCAGACGATATTGCGTTTTTTTGCATCTGCAAACGACATCCACACGCTATACCAACAACTGCAAACTTACCTTTATGATCTGGAGAGGTGGTTAGATGCTAGTCACTTCACACTCAATGCCAGCAAATGTGCTGTTCTCGTTTTTCCGATACGTGACATAGTGCACATTTCATTGTCTTACCACCTTCAAGACATACCACAGGTAGAATCTGTTAAATACCTTGGAATTATTTATAACGCCTCTCTCAACTGGCGCTCACACATAGATCTGTTGACTGGGAAAGGTACCCGTGCAATTGGCATATTGCGTAGGCTGAGCAGTCGTCGAATAGGATTGAGAAGAGATACACTCCTAATGATATATCGTATGTACGTTCGCCCTGTATTAGAGTTTGGTTGCGTGCTCTTCTCTGGAGCTCCAGCCTACATGTCCCGTCCTCTAATCCTCTTAGAAAGTGAAGCATTACGTCTGTGTTTAGGTCTTCCTAAATTTGTTGCAAATTCTATTCTTTATCTAGAATCCCGTGTTCCGCCACTTTCGTGCAGGTTCCGGCTTTTGACGGTGCAGACGTTCTTAAGGATTTACGAATCACCACTGCGTCATCCCCAAATAATCTTTATTTCACAACCTGCGTTGTTTTTTGGTGTCATCTGGCCGCGACTGCATAAACCGCAAATTATATTCGTGCAACAATTACTTGACTCTTTGGGCGTGCGCATATGCGATGTACTTCCTATTACCGACAGAGCTGTTGCCACGGATATTCAATTTGATGACATCTTTCCTAATAATGCAAAATTACTTACACACCGTATTCTAGACGGTATATTACAAGGTCACCTGAAATACCTTCAAACAAACGTTGTAATTGCTACAGATGCTTCACAATGTGAAGAAAAGTCAGGTGTAGGAATATTTTCCCCGATTCTCGATTGGACATTTTCTCTTCGGCTGCCAGATTTCATACCGATTTTTTTAGCTGAATTCATGGCCGTGGTGCTGGCATTACGCAAATTAGGACCATCAATTACGTCAGCCGTGACAGTCACTGATTCTTTATCATTGTGCTCATCCCTTACTGCTTCTAGTGATTCTCGCGTGATGAGGACATTTCAATCATTGGTACCTGGTTACTTGAGAAGCGTGCGTTTGATTTGGGTGCCTGGCCATAAAGGACTAATCATTAATGAGATTGCAGACTCTCTAGCCAAGGCATCGATAAGTGGCCCGATTCTTAATTTCTTGCTGCCCTTTGACTGCTTATGTTACTGCAGCTAGATTTCGCAGGAGTATCATTATACAGTCCGTATCAGGCTCCGCAATTACTAACTCTGAGGATTACGGACATCTCCTGCACCCTTGGAACAGAGATTTTTGCCGAACACGGAAAATTGAAGTGTCCATCACGAAGCTGCGCTGCCGTATACCTTATTAGATTTGGCAGACGTAGCTGTAGAGATGAACTTGGGACGACAGGGCTAGGCGAGCAGGATTTAATTGCAGTATTTACATTTAAAACAGGACATACTTTGGCAGCCTGGCGCGACTCCCATATGGAGCCCGCAAAACTAACATACAGCAAACAGTTTACGAGCACACAGCTCACTAGTACATTTCTAGTATGACAGAGCACTCAGCTCCCGACAACGATCACGACACGAGCACACCCTAGCAGCCGGCAAACGCTGCTTATAAGCTCTCCGCTTGACGTCATAGTTCGACGTCATCGTTCGGCGGGGACGGAGCAGGAATGGTCGGGAAGGTTCGTCCAAGCATTGTAAACTTGCCGCTGCCCCGCACTAAGGCTCCGGAGTCAACGACCGAGGGCTTCGTAGAACTGTGCTCCGTCTCGGGTGGCGCGGCGGAGTACCACATGCCTGAGCTGACCGCGCGCTGCGTGGCTGCCGGTCATCCGCAGTTCTCGGTACCGCCCAGCTTTCAGTGCCGACGTCAGAGGGCTTCGTAGAACTGCTTTGTTCCGGGTGGCTCGGCCAAGTGCCAATTCCCGGAGTTGATCGCGCGCCACGTGGCTGCCGGCCGTCCGCAGTTCTCAGAAGGATCCCTGTCTGGTGGGTTTGGAACACGTGCAGCGGGCTGAAAGCTGGCCCGTACGGCCATTCTTAACAGCTCCTCCATGGACCGGAAAATCTCGCCTGGCCAGTGCTGGCAACCGCTGGGCAGGAAGAGAATGGCTGGCGAGCAAGACGATGGCTTTGCTCTCTGCAACCCCTGCGTACTTGGAATGCCTTCAACCATCTTACAACAACTGGCACAGAAGAGTCGACCCGGCAACACAATACCGCTCAGCGTTCAAACGCCCGGAATTAGCTGCTAACCCACCAGGCCTCCCATCACAATTTCCATGCAAGTCACTCAACTGGGAATCCCAAATTTTGCCCCAAAATTTCGTGCCGCCAAAGCGAGCGTTCACGTTCCTCCTGAGTTCGACCAAACCCGACCGTCGCGCTGCACAAGAGTAAAGGTTTACGCAGAATTAAACCGAAGGCTTTCAAACACCAATACCCAAACCTAACTTAAGCAGCTTAACTTCGCGAACAGCCTGTTCCTACCCTATCACAGTGGCGTACTTATCTCATGTACTGCTGCCACTGAACCGTCTGGCCAACTCCACAGGTGCGCAATCACAACCGCACTAGCTTTGTGGTCCCTATTCCGAACACGTGCTTGCATCATACAAAGTTTTCATCACGCTGACTCACATTTGTTCCATTAGTCGACACAGGACACGTTCCTTAAACAAACAACCACATTTGCGTAACTTGCGCATCACAGAGGAACCTTCGAACAAATGTGTCTTCTAATAACTAGCTCTACGCACGCGTACTAGAGAAGTCAGAATACGGCTGCCCTCGACACACACGAGCAACCCAGTCATCAACGTTCTGCTTCCTTCCGTCCGCACAGGACACGCGCTAATGGACCTAAGAGCTCTTCTCAGTGCAAATCACGCACTTACTGAAAACCTACGCGCTTAACCTCAGAAAATTCAAAAACACTTAAAAAGAAAGAAGGTTAAATAACACACACGCGCGTTACGATAGGCCTCTCAACGATAACCTTGACCTTCAGGTTACTCACGCATACACAAAAAGAAAGCCTATATACTTATTAATGAACACCTCGCGAGACTACAGGTTTACTTAAAACGCGTCTTTCAAATCTCGAGCTTCTCAAACAAATCATAAAAAGAGCTCATACCTTACATATTGAAAGAAATCCTAGTCTCAAATCGCGAAAATTTGCAAATGTTCAAAAATAAAACAAAACGTTTTCCTACTACGGAAGCTCTCCTGGCCTCCCGTTCCCGATTGCTTACGACTGACTCATACTTTCAGCCGAACCCGAGGTGGTCGCGGTTTAAAAGCTACTCTGGCTATGGAGGAACAACAAAAGGGCTGACTCACTATCAGCTCCCCCAAGACGTTACGGTCTCCTGCCAATTTGCGTCCTCGCGCCCCGCTTTCAACATGACCTCGACTGACCGCGTCGCTACTCCCCACCTGGTCTCGTCTTGCCACCTTGCGCTTCTTTGTACTGCACGCTGAGCTTCGAAGAGAACGACGGAACGACGAGGAATTTGACTGCCCCGTGCCCTTTGTCCGCGTCCGTGCAGAACAAGCTTCTGGGTCCCCCTTTGACCGGTGGCTCGAACGTTTTCGAAGCGTCAACATCGTCAGTGACGACCGCACCTTTTTCCTCGCGCCCTGCCCTTTTGGGTTTCTCGCCATCTTTGGCGGCGCTACATTAGTTACCGACTTTCGGTCTTTACCGCGCTTCTTTTTACGGCGCTTTCTCTTCGCACTCACTTTCATGTCGCCTTCTCGTGCCTCGTGCTGGCCGGTACACATTTCGTCGGCCCGGATCGGTCTCTTACCCGCACAGTCTGAGTGATTTACATTTAAATCTACTCTCACTTTGCCTCGACTGGCGGACAGCCCAACCGACTCTGGAACAATGTAGCAGGCTTTACTCGAGTTAGACAACTCGCAGTCTTGCGAACTGCCCTCTACTACATTGCCCAGCTCACGCTGTGCATCTGCACACAGCCCGTCGGTATCGATCGCTGTCTCACGCGCACAGTCCGAATGATTAACAACTGAATCATCCCTATCTAGGCTATGTAGACTGGCGGAGAGCCGCACCGATCCCTGAACAATGCAGTTGTTCTCTCGTGAGCTACGGAGCTCGCCACCCCGAGAACTACTCTCAACTGCATCGTCCAGCTCGCACTTCACTTCTGCACGCAGATCTGACTCGACATGGGTGCTCGCGTCTGTCAAGTCCGTAGTATTCTGTACCTCGCTAACGACCTCGCTACCATGAGATGCGACGCACACGCGCGGTAACTGTGCCAATTTGTTCGCAGCTGGCCTAGCTGTCTCTACAGTCCTCTGTTGGCACAGCACCTCGTCGCTCTCACTCTGGCCTTTAACGGCCTCTGCTGCCACTAAGGCTTCGTTAGCTGCTAGCACTTCGAATTCACTTGTGAACGTGCTGCTACTCTCACAGGTACTACTACCTTTCTCGGCTTTCGACGAAAATGTGCAATCTACTTCTTCACACTTTTGCTGCGTCCAGCCTACAGATTTCTCAAGCCGCTGTTGTCTCTGTGCCAATAACTGATCACAATACTGTATCTCTTTGATCAGTGCTGCCTTCTCTCTCTCATACTTTTGCTCACGCTCACGCTTACGTTCCTGATACTCACGTTCGCGTTCATTCTCACGTTCGTGACGCTCACACTTAAGAGTAAGTTCTTGAAGCTCACGCTTCCGTTCATTCTCGCTTTCTTCACGCTTACGCTCACTCTTACGTTCACGACGCTCACGCATCAGTGGTTCCTGTCTTTTACTTAGAATTCGTTTGCCCATTTGTTCTATGAATTTCAAATCATTGTTACTTTCTAGAATGGTTTTACGAATCTCTGATTCCCTCAAGTCCTCATCTACATTTACCTCGATCTCCTCACACAACCACAACAGGTCAGCTCTCGTCAAACACATTAGGACCATGGTCGCTACTTTAAGCTTTGGCTCTGCTGTCACACAATACTTGTTGCGATACCCACGCAAATCAAAATACAAGTAAAAGATCCCAGCGAATCAAATCAAAAACACAGAGAAATTGAAGCCTGGTAAATCTTACAGCCAAAACCAAACGCTTACCCACTGAAGCAGCACCATATCACCAGTCCTTCCCCGCCGTATCCAGTCAGTTGCAAGAGGTGGTCAATCTCAAGCCGCCTCCAACTTGATCAGGATGCCGGTCGGTCACCATGTGCCAACGTCCGTCAGCTGCCGTTGCTGTCTCCGAGTCGTAGGCCGATCTAGGAGCCGTAGTCGGATCCCTCCGCTGCCATTCAGTTATTAGATTCGTCGGACGGTCCTACTGCTGTCGACCAGATGTAGGAGTCGTCGGACTATCCCACCGCTGCCACCAGTTATTAGATTTGGCAGACGTAGCTGTAGAGATGAACTTGGGACGACAGGGCTAGGCGAGCAGGATTTAATTGCAGTATTTACATTTAAAACAGGACATACTTTGGCAGCCTGGCGCGACTCCCATATGGAGCCCGCAAAACTAACATACAGCAAACAGTTTACGAGCACACAGCTCACTAGTACATTTCTAGTATGACAGAGCACTCAGCTCCCGACAACGATCACGACACGAGCACACCCTAGCAGCCGGCAAACGCTGCTTATAAGCTCTCCGCTTGACGTCATAGTTCGACGTCATCGTTCGGCGGGGACGGAGCAGGAATGGTCGGGAAGGTTCGTCCAAGCATTGTAAACTTGCCGCTGCCCCGCACTAAGGCTCCGGAGTCAACGACCGAGGGCTTCGTAGAACTGTGCTCCGTCTCGGGTGGCGCGGCGGAGTACCACATGCCTGAGCTGACCGCGCGCTGCGTGGCTGCCGGTCATCCGCAGTTCTCGGTACCGCCCAGCTTTCAGTGCCGACGTCAGAGGGCTTCGTAGAACTGCTTTGTTCCGGGTGGCTCGGCCAAGTACCAATTCCCGGAGTTGATCGCGCGCCACGTGGCTGCCGGCCGTCCGCAGTTCTCGGAAGGATCCCTGTCTGGTGGGTTTGGAACACGTGCAGCGGGCTGAAAGCTGGCCCGTACGGCCATTCTTAACAACCTGCATTGAACTTCTACCTCCACAGGTCTGGTCTGGTCCCCTCACCATTATGCTCATTCTGTGGCGAAGCGGAGACAATCGACCATTTCTTGTTGTCTTGCAGACGTTTTTCTATCATAAGAAAACGACTACTCGAAATGCCGTTTCGCTCTATTGGTCTAACTTTATCAGTGCCTGTGATCCTATCTTTTGGAGCCTCCATTGTTGGGTTCAGCCACAGAAATGTTTGCTTGGCGATCCAAAATTACCTAATTGAAACCAATCGTTTTCCATGTTAGATTGATCGTTCTCCCTCCCTACCATAGCTTTCTTTTATTTCTTATCTATTATTATTGTTATTATTATTATTATTATTTTCTTATACCCGGTTTTCATCTGATTATCTATTTTTTTCTCCAGACACAAAACGTTTACTTTTAAGCTCACACGCCCAAATTGTTAACTCCCTTGTTATCATTATTATTTTTAGGCACCTAATTAAACCGCCCGATTCTTGGCCAATCCCCCACAGTGGGTATGTGCCACGGCCACTCAGGACAACAACAACAACAACAACAACAACGGCTGCAGCGTATTTAAACGACCATCTGCATCCGCCGCGCTGGGGCACAACACCGTTTCGGACATGGAGTGCTCACCCGTGCTCACGTTTCAGGTGTCCCTTCTTCTGGCGTTGCCTGCTGCCCTGTGCGCAACTGGCCCATTTATCTGGAAACAGCCACCGGACCGCTTCATGAATCGCACGCAACTGCCAGCCTTGGATGGTACTCGTTTCATCTGCTGGCAACCGGGATCTTCAAGGCCAACTGCTTCGACAGACAGCATAGGCTGCACCGTATTTAAACGACCATCCGCATCCGCCGCGCTGGGGCACAACACCGTTTCGGACATGGAGTGCTCACCCGTGCTCACGTTTCAGGTTGGTTACTTGAACCGCTGTTCTTGTCTGAAAAGTAGCAACCGGTGTCTTTTTGTGGTGTCGTGCCCCAGTGAGCTAATGTCGTTACTGAAGCGTGGCAAAAACTTGTTTTATTTATGCATATGTCGGTTGCGCCTACTTCTATCCGGTGATATAGAATCAAACCCCGGGCCGGATGTGCTGGATAACGTTCTCGCAACCTTGCAACGTATTGAGTCCGGCCAGGACGAGATTCGTAATGACCTGCGAGCACTAAAGAATTGGCAGGCGTCAGTTGATGTCGAGCTGAAGCAGTTGTCGACTAGGCTCCGGGCTGTAGAAGTCGATATTGTTTCAATGAAAAGTTCGGTCAACGATACATCGCCCGAATCACTGAATATAGCTAAAGGCATTTCCACACAGCTAAAAACAATACGATCGCGCTGTGAAGACACAGAAAATAGACTTCGCCGCTGCAACTTGCTATTTTTTGGAATCGCAGATGACAAAAGCGAATCATGGTCATCATCAGAATCAAAAATCATTGACATATGTTACCAACACCTTGGTATCACTATCGATCCAGCTCAAATAGACCGCGCGCATCGCCTCGGTCAATACAACGATGAGTAGAATAGACCGGTCATAGTCAAGTTCGCCTTTTTTAAGGATAAGCAGCGCGTAACAGAAAAAGGCCACAAGTTCAAGAACACTAATTATGCTGTTCGTGAGGATTTTTCTTTGCAAACCCGTATCGCTCGGCGCAAACTGATTGACTTCGCAAAAACCAAAAACGCGCAATTTAAGCTAACTCTCGATAAACTAAGAATCGATAACAATGTGTACACATACGATGCAGCGTCCGCCGCTGTAATCCCCCTACCCAGATAGCAATGACCTAGGCTGGGAACACGTGCCTTTAAGAAAAAACCCAATTCACTACACGAGCCTATCGTACCCTCGCACCTATCTATATCACTAACTAACATTCGTAGCATTCTTCCTAAACGCAATGAAGTTTCGTCATACTTAGACGACTGCGAATGTGATGTATCAGCACTTACGGAAACTTGGCTCAGCTCTGAAATTACGGATGGCGAAGTTCTACCCGATTCTAATGTTTACACTATCTATCGCAGAGATAGGGACGACAGAAGAGGTGGTGGGGTATTGCTCGCCATAAAAAAACATATCCCGTCATTTCTTGTGCCGATGTCATCCAGTCTCGAAATTCTGTGGGTCAGCGTAACATTTCCCCAATCGAATACAATTTATGGTGTATGCTACAGACCACCCGATAGCTCCTACAATTTCCTTTCCGAATTACACGATAACATTACGTCTATTCGATCCAAATATAACAAAGCTGATATTTTTCTTCTTGGTGACTTTAACTTTCCAGACATTGACTGGCAAAACTTGCGAGGCCAATCACGTGCATCTTGTGAGTTCGTTCAACTAACACTTGATTTTTCACTTGTGCAATTAATAAACCAGCCTACTCGTATCAATAATATTTTAGATCTTGTTCTATCATCCGCGCCCGAGAGGGTTAACGCTATCACTTTTACGGATGGGTTCAGTGACCACCGGTTGTTACAATTCACAGTTCATACACCTTCACGCTCACGTCACCTGAAAACTAAACACGTATTTGATTACAAAAGAGCAAACGTCAGCGCTATAAACAATGGTATGGAAAGCTTCACGTCCTCATTCTTAGCAACTTTTTCTGAGCGGACAGTGAACGAGAATTGGTGCATGTACAAAGAAAAGTTAATGGAATTAGCACATGCGCATATACCAAAGGTTTCATTTCGCGTTAACTCATCGAAACCATGGTTCACTAAAGTTCTTCTTACTCTAAAGAATAAAAAGAAGCGTCTTTACAGGACGGCCAAACGTGTTGACACACCTGCGTCTTGGAACAAACACAAGTCTTGTGATGCAGCCTACTGTAATGCCCTGCGTCAAGCCAAGCAAAAGTATTTCTTTTGCGATCTGCAATCACTGCTTCAAAACAACCCAAAAAAATCTTGGAAAACGATCTCTCCCGTTAAAGATTCCGACATTTCACAACTACTTGATAGCTATGGCTTGCCGATTGCACGAGAACTTCACGTACGTATTTACAAAGGAAGACCATTCAAATATACCAACACCCATCGAACTCGATTGTACATACATGGCCCCCATCAATATAACAACCACTGGTGTTGCTGAGCTGATCAGCAACCTCAAGATGTCAACTTCTTCCGGCATGGACGGTATATATATATATATATAAAACTCAAAAATCTTAAAATATACTGTAGTTTCCTCTAGCACAGTCCTTTCCTGCTTGTTTCAACAGTCCCTCTCAACAGGGGAAGTTCCGTATGACTGGAAGGTCGGTAAAGTTATACCTTTCTTTAAATCTGGCGATAAAAGCGCTGTTAACAATTAGCGCCCAATATCACTAACAAGCGTTCCCGGTAAGTTACTAGAACACATAATCTTTTCAAACGTAGCAAATCACTTGGAAACTAACAAGTTCTTCTTTGAACATCAGCATGGTTTTAGAAAAGGACTATCATGTGAAACGCAACTATTCGAATTGACTGCGGATATTTTCCTAAACATGGATAAGGGCATACAAACAGATTCCATCTTCATAGACTTCGCTAAGGCTTTCGATCGCGTTGCTCATTGCTGTCTCATAGCTAAACTCTCATGCTTAAACATCGATTCCCTACCAGTATCTTGGATAAGAAATTTCTTGTCATTCCGTAAGCAATTCACCGTCGTCGATAACTTTATTTCCAGTATCAACGATGTAACATCTGGTGTCCCACAAGGAAGCGTACTCGGACCATTACTTTTTCTGATCTATATTAACGACCTGCCATCCGAAATAACGTCATCCATTCGCTTGTTCGCAGACGATTGTGTGATCTATCGTGAAATCTGCTCACCTTCCGATCACCTCGCTTTCCAACGAGATCTTGACCATATTACTAACTGGTGCTCTTCTTGGCAAATGACTCTAAACACTGATAAATGCAAACTAATGACATTCACCCGCAAAAAGACATTTTCCGCTTTCGATTACTCACTTGATAAAAACCCCGTCACACGCACCAACTCGTACAAGTACCTCGGCATTCTCCTTACACCTAACCTGTCATGGTCTGCGCACATCGAACAAATAACTGCTAAAGCTTCCCGTACGCTCGGCTATCTTAAACGCAACCTTCGTGATGCTCCTGTCCTCACCAGACAAATCGCTTATCAGACTTTTGTAAGGCCACAACTGGAATTCGCAGCCCCTATCTGGTCACCTCGCCAAGCTTACTTAATCGCATCTCTCGAATCGGTCCAAAACCGCGCCACCCGCTTCATTGTCGGAGATTATCACCGCGACTCTAGCGTGACTAGCATTAAGTCATCTTTATCTCTCTCATCTTTTGAATCGCGAAGAACCATAGGATTACTTTGTCTATTTCACAAGATAATCCATAGCACGCGCCCGTCCACTCTGCCGCTCACTCGTCCATCTCGTACATCTCGGCGTTTGCATAATCATCTCAGTTTCCAGCGTATCTTTGGCCGAACAAATGCTTTCAATTCTTCCGCGTTACCACGTGCCATTCAACATTGGAATAACCTACCAAACGACATAGTTGACATTCTTGACCCAGTCTCCTTCAAAGCACGCTTATGCATATCATTTCCATAATTCGTCACAACTAAACCATACTGCGCACCTAAGTAAATACTTGTAGGGAAGTTGTATAGGTTTTTCTCTTTGTTTTGTTTGAATGTTTGTTTTGAATTGCTTTAACACTATTACGGACTTGTTCTTTCACCTTCACCTGCTACCATTTGTATAATTTCTTGGTACTCCTTTTTGTTACTTCACACAGTCGTTTGTTTCATTTATCCCGTTATTTATATTGTTAGATATTTGTTTCTTTCATGTTTACTCGCTAACAATGTATAATTTCTTTTTACTCTTTTTTTTTGCTAATTCCCTGTATCCCCCCTCACGCAATACTCCTTCGGGAGCCTGTGAGGTAAATAAATAAATAAATAAATAAATAAATAAATAAATAAATAAATAAATAAATAAATAAATGCATTGGCGTTCCAGTTACTTATGTGCTTCAGTGCATGAAACGACGTTTTGTTAACAAATTAACTGGAACGCCAATGCATTTTTCCTCAAAGTTGGGGAATTTATATCTCCAAACTGGTGTCATCTTGAAAATTCGTTTCAAGTGGATCCGCCTTGCGAAGTCCACGGCTATAATTTGTAAATTGCAATATGGGTCATAAGATAATTAGCTAAAAGCTTAATTAGTGAATTATTGTGAATTACTAAATTTCGCATTTCAATTTTTTGTGCAAGTAGTGTCCGCCGCTGCGAGTAGACCGGCTCATAAACTAGAATTGAGCTATCTGCAACCGGCAACATTTACACAATTTTGAAAGTGCTCGCTGAAACACACTATATAATTTATATGCACACACGTGTGTGTGTGTGTGTGTGTGTGTGTCTGAAGGAAGTAGTTATCATTCGGTGTTTAATAAATTGGTAGTTCAGGCGCACGTGGAAAAGCAAAAAAAGCAACAAAAGACATTTAATTTCGATGTTCCACTTGCGGTCCGGCCGAAAAGACGAAATAAAACTATATATATATATGGTGTCCCACGTAACTAGAGCCAAATATTAAAAATGTGCAAATGCCACGTAGCTGTTCTGAAGCAAGGTAATGTTGTTTACTGTCGCTTGGAAATTCTCAGATTATCTTTTGCATTCCGTCTAATTAAAAATTAGTCTTAATTGATTAATGAACTTCTCAATTATTATAATTACATGAAAGGTGTCAGTGAGAAAATTGTAGAACAACATGGGAAACTCCCGATACGCCTTTCTGATGCTCGATACGTACACGCAAAGTGACTCGCAATGTGACTCGAACGGCCAGTCGCCCGGCAACTTGGCTTGTATTCGCGGGCTTGTTTCACGCTCGGAAAAACATTTTTATGTAGCACGTATTGAGCAACAGAAATTTGTATCGGCAGTTGCAACAGAATTGGACGAGCGGCTGTAGCCTGAACAGATGTTTATAGTGCTGCAAGTGTTACTGTGCTGTGCGGTGACAGTATGCGGTGACAGTGACCGATTGTGATTGTGTGTCTATGCTCCTTTCTTTCTTTATCTCTATTTTGTTATCACTTTACCTCCCCTCTTTCCCCAGCGTAGGGTAGCAAACCGGATCTACCCCTCTGGTTAACCTCCCTGCCTTTCCCCTTTCCTCTGCCTGTCTCTCTATCCGCAGTTGCTCATGTTGCTCTGCAAGTTTCTCCTTAAGACTTTCCATTTAATTATACAGATTGAGAATTTGATTAATTAATTAGGACTAATTATCTAATTAGACGAAGTGCACAATATAATCTGAGTATCTCGAAGCGACGGCAAACAGCATTACCTTGCTTCAGTTCAGCTACGTGGCATTTGCACATATTTAATGCCTGGCTCAAGTTACGTGGGACAGCCTGTATACAGGACCGTCATTTAGCTCCACTGGAGTTGTCTAAGCATACGCAAGCATTGGGTCGCTTGCTTATCTACACGCATATGACACGACGTATGTTGTTAACCGCGATTAATGAAGCAGTAGACAGTTCAATAAATGTATGCTTTATTGGCCTTGTAGCTTATTTTGTCTCTTGATCCGACCAGTGTAAACCATTATCAACCCTTATCGGTCGTTATCAACCTGATTGGACTCGACCCAACCCTTATCAACCTTTTTTGACCGTTATATCAATGTTATCAGACTCGATCCGACCCTTATCAACCCTTATCGGTCGTTATCAATCTTATAGAAATCGCTCGGACCCTTATCAACACCTATATGTACTTACCAACGTCATCGGACATTATACGAGCCTTATCGGCCCTTACCAGAATCGCGCGGACCATTATACGCCCATATCATTCTTTAGCAACTTATCCATCCGCGTAGAACTATTATCAACCGCGATAAGACCCACATAACCCTTCACCATTCCTTATCATCCTTATCAACTCATTGACCGCTTATTTGTCTGTGTTGCGCGACAACGCGGTGCAACAAATTCATGGTTCGGACATATTCGCCTTCTGCCTGCAAGTGTTTAGCCCGCTGGGTGACTCGGCTTCTGAGCGTCCCGCGCCAGCGACGGTTTTCCTCCGTGACTAAAAGTAGAAATGCTTATGCATTTGAAGAAGTCGAACATATCATGTCAGTACCCCTTAACTTACAAAGAATAAAAAAATTCTACATCAACTAGAAAACGACAAAAAGAAAGCAAGCAGTAACTGAGACACACACCATTTTGCATTGCATGGGTGAGGAGCGGGATCTAGGGTGGTTGGGGTCGGGTCTTTCGATTTTATTTCAGCCATCACATGGGTAGATTACACTCTTTCCACTCGGTCACAGGTATAGACACAACGAGTAAGGGGCACACTCGATCACGGTTGGAGCAGGCGGTTCGGCTGAGACATCACGCTGTAGCTCAGAGCGCACCATCCCCACCACTTCTTGCAGCGCTTTGACGGAGGCCTGGAACAGTGGCGCCTCGAGACTGATTTAAGCACGCATCTCTCGTTTCGTATTTGGTGCACCGTGATTAGAGAAGCCGGGGAGAGATAGCTAGCTCCATACACTGTCATCCCTGTGACGTCACGTGGGTGCCAAACATTTCATCCCAAAGCCCATTCCCGCCTACATCTCTCGAATAAACACGCTGAGCGTTATGGTCAGCAAGAGTTTAGTCACAAAATTCCCCGCGAAAGATAACGCACGCGCACGAACAAGCCCGATATCGCGACTGGAGTCTGGTATATAGGCGTGCTCTTAGCTGCGAGCGTCACATAGCTGGCTCCTTTGTTTTATGCTTGTCAATAAGCGACAGGTCAATAGCGTGAGTTCGAGTCAGCAGCGTTGTTACAGCCACTGTTGTACTGAGTCGTGATAGGATGAGAAAACGATAAAGCAACAAGAAAGGTATTGGGAACATCTAGCTGAGCTTAACTACGTATGACCCGCCATGGTTGCTTAGTGGCTACGGTGTTGGGCTTCTAAGCACGAGGTCGCGGGATTGAGTCCTGCCACGGCGGCCGAATTTATATGGGGGCGAAATGGGGAAACATCCGTGTACTTAGATTTAGGTTCACGTTAAAGAACCCCAGGGAGTCCAGATTTCCGGAGCCCCCCACTACGGCGTGCCTCATAATCAGGTCGGGGTTTTGGCACGTAAAACCCCATAATTTAATTTTTAGTGGTCGCAGATAGCGACTCGGCAATATAATGTCTAACAATATCTCGGCATGAAAAGCAGTATATAGTAGTCGCTTAAGATCGCAGAAAGCGAGGGCACGATGTATGATAACCAGAGAGAGAGAGAGAGAGAGAGAGAGAGAGAAAATGAGATGTGAAAGAAAGTACATACACGCCTACGTATTTGGGCTGCATGGTTCATGACCTGAGTAGAAGAAACCGTGCAATTGACAGAAATTCAGGCAGGGCAGACAATGGCGCTAACACCCAATTGTTTATTTTTCTAAGCAACATCGTGTAGTGTCTGCTCAACACGAAAAAACTGAAATGAAAAAAAAAAATAGAATAAAGAAAGGCAAGTAGGAACAGTTTTTTCTGTTCGTTTGAGGCCCAAATTGAATCCGTTGGCAGTAAATCATTAATTGCTGACACCGCATTTTGCTTTCAGGCGCCTCCTGTTCCCGCACTTTTACTCTTTCTTGGATACATAAAAAAAAGACATATTAGCAGGTATGCCTAGCACGTTGTAAACGTTGAAAAGAGCAACAATACTCGATGTATTAACATCATTAAACCAATGGAGTACCTTGCCACTTGAAATGGTTGGTTGGCTCAAACGTCTTTGTTTCGAGAAAGCATGGATTCCGATGCCTGTCACCGAAACTTCACTATAAACGTAATGACGCACGTATTGGATTCTGTGACGGACGCTACCACTAGTGATTAGCGCACGTGTTGGCAACCATGCGAACCGCAGAGCCCAGACCTAACTAACTCCAAGTGACCGGGCAAAATTACCTAGCTCATATGCTGCAGAGAACATGACGCACTAGACCGGGACAAGATGATAAGCGGTTAACGCAGACAAGTTAATGCACTTTGCACGAAGAGGTTGCCAGAGTTCTGGCAGCTGCGTATGGGGGAGAGGGAGGCGGGAGTTGGAGGGTACGTCCACGTCAAACAGTTCCAGTTCCAGCAGCGTTTGCTCTGCCACCGAGTCTCGCGGACCTTACCGAAGCTCGACGTAAATGATCTGCAAATGAAATCACGCGCTGAGAAAACAAGTGGCCCCGAAACAAAAGCGCGAGTACCTTCCCCGCACCCCCCTCCCACTCTCTCTCCGCAGAGAGAGAGAGAGAGCTAGAGAGAGAGAAGAAAAGCAACCCTGCTTAGGTCGCAGCAGGTGCTTTTCGCGGCGGGTGCTTCATGCTTCGATCTTGTTCGCTTGCCGAATCAGCTTTTGCAGTTGCAATGGAGCAGTGTGCTCTGATGACATGACCCGAGCAACTATCATCGTAGATTTCTGAACGTATATGGGGTCTGTTTTTCTGTGCGCGTCCATGCGTGCGCAATATTCGCAGTAACCCAATTTTTTCCCATTCACCGTCTTGAATACCGAACTTTGCTAGTTAATCAGGCATACACCAACATATTTGTTTATTGGTAAAGCCATCTGTTTGTCTTTCGATCGCCGTCTTACTGCAGTCGTCATCATGTTATTTCGAAGTGGTTCTCGCTTTCGAGCTCGCGCAGCAGTTTGAGTGTACTTGTAATACATTTCTTTAGCGTCTTGCTCAATCGGCGCTAGATGCAAGTTGCGCGCTCTACTTCAGGTGTCGCAGGACTGAAAGAGAAATTTTTGTCTTCGAAGTTAAGTTAATGAAATATTGGGGTGTCAAGTGCCAAAATTATGAAGCGTGCCGTAGTACGGAGCTCAGGATTAATTTTGACCACCTGGGCTTTCTTTAACGTGCACGAAATGCCCTACACATTGACGTTTTTGCAATCCGCCTCCCATCGCCGCCGCGGTCGGGACCGAACCCGAGACCTCGAGCTCAGGCTCATCAGCACGAGGACATAGCCAACGGGCTACCGCTGCGGGTGGTTTCGAAGTTACAAGTGCATTCCACTCGCCGATGACTTTTGCGATCCACACCCTGGTCCACCCCACAAACTTATGTTCTCCAAATGCAACAGGAAAGCAAAGAAACCCAATCATTCGCGACCTTGCCGCCTAACTGGTGCTTAGGTGACTTTATGGGAATTATTATCATTGTCATCAGTCTCGGCATTCCGGTCAGGTCTGTTCCTTCGCCTTACGCACTTCTCTTTGCCTTCCCTTCCTGTGTGCGTTGTCCTTGAGTTGCGCTAATTTTTCACGTGGGCACTGTTCTTTTCGCTTACGATTTCCGCACATTCAGATCACTCCACATGAGTTATTGCTCCCTTTGACTGAATGCATGCCAGTGCATTAGGAAGACTAAGGAAACTGGGGAGGAGGGGTGGTGGTTAAATGTTGGAGGTAAAGTGAGTGTAGTGGTTTACATTTACTTGACGTAATGCGGCGCTGAATTTTAACTCTAGCCAATGAGATCGATTCCTCCTATGAGTACCTTGCCACTTCAAAAAGCCGATTTCCAGGAAGGACGCTTTCAGTGTAGTTTGAGTTGCGACTATCGTTAAAGCATTCAATAAACGTTTATTGCTGAAGTCAGCTATCTGTGCCTAATACAGTAAAGGGTGCAGCTGTTAGCAAATTATAATACATTGACATTTCTCGCCACTCTACGCGCATGCCTATTACATTTTCGTTTCTATTTCCTGCTTTATGCATCACCTGGAGTAAGTTAATATATATATGTTGTCTGTATTACAACCAAGCACTATCATACCATCTAAGCATGTGAACTTAATATCGCTTCATTCGGGTTGTCCGAAACGGAAGGCGGACCAGAAAACTCCACACAACGAAAGATATACAGTTCATTTAAGTTGTGGTGCTGGCAGAAGGAAGGAAGGTGTCGATAGAGAATGACCATTCTCAGTGGCAAAGTGCACACGAAGGATCACAATGCTGGGTGCACACGAATAGAGGTGTGCGAGCTGGCCCATAGAAATGCATGCGTGTGCGGCTGAGCCTTCATCATTTGAACAAAGCGGTGCGGTGCATCTGGGACAACCTGTCATCCGCGTTTACTCCGTGGCCTGTCTTCGCGTTCGTCTTGCTATTTACGCCCGGTTCCCTCAGTGTTCTTTAATATCGTCTGTGGGGCCGAACAAACTGAGCGGTGCAGTCGCTTGACTACTTTCCTCTCGAAGAAGACGTGGTGTCTTTCATTTAAAACATGCACAGTTTCAACCGTAAAGTATTCGCAGGTTGTGTCGAATGTTGCTGCTCGTCACAGGGTTACTCACAAAAACTACGGCCTTCATTACAACTTCTAAAGGGCATTGCGTTTATCTACTAGCACCCGGGAAGATCCTACTGGACATGTCACATTGGTTGCCTTGGCTGACGGTAAACCAGGTTTGCTGTCGTGCGCTGACTCGCGCCTTTTCAGGACATCTGTCCTTGCGTGACTTCATGTAATATCCCCCCCCCCCCCCCCCCCCCTCCTTGTTGTAGAGCTTCGCAATATTCCGAGCGACCAAGTCAGTGATAGTGAGTAGAAGTTACGTCCTTTCAAGTCTACAGACCAGTGCGTCTTCCTTCCTCATGATCTGTTATAGTCACTACCATTTCGCCAACACGCTACCTCGCGTTTTAACTCGCAACACGAAGTGTATTGGCCGTCGCCCGCATGACTTCTGCAATACTGGTGACCGTTGTATGTATATAGTTGACCGCGTGTCATCATCAGTTCAAAATGATGTGGAAGTCAAAACCTGTCGTTTCCCTTTCGGCAACTTCACTAACTGAAATGGAATGAGATCGAAATGTAGTGATACACATGCAACAAGCAGGAAACATTAAAGACGTTCCGATCTTTTGTCTACAACCGTGCACTGCGTCACATCACCCAAGTCGCAATCAAAATACAACCCCTATACGTCAGCAGTTGCCGCGAAATCAACAGTATGCAGCCCTGGGGCCGCTGTACTGGATCAAGTGCGCTACTATATTCCAGCCTTACTTAAAAGCTCACAAGCGCCTCGTAGCTCCAGGGGATGCAGGCCCACTTCTCGGTACACGAATACTTTCGTGACGGCGACGATTATTTTACACGACACGACGAAGACCGGAAACGACAGCCGCTTTATGCGCTGTACTCTCCGACATTGCATTCAATGAACACAGCAGGAGTTTTGATTGTGTGCACGGGCCAACCTGGCATGCGTGTTCTTGATATGTGGGTATTTTCGGTTGTTCCAACGGGGGGTGTAAACGCACGGTAGAACCGCGGCGTGCGGCGTTGGAGTGCGAACCGTTAACAACTTATGAGACACGGACATCGAGACGCACGTGTGGTCTGGCGCAACTGAGTGGCACAGTCATCTGGGCATGGCTGAAGTCGCTAGAGAGGCTTTCGGCGCTGTCGTAGGTTGAGTGGACGCGAAGTAATTGTCTCGGTGAGCCGCTCGGCCGCGTGCACTGCCCGATCGCGGCGCCATGCTGCGTGTTGCGAAAGGTTCATTGACTCGGATGGGAACAACGAGTCAGTGTACAGCACTGACCAGTGATGGAGCTGGAGGAGTACAGGGAAGCTTAACTGGTACGACAGAACACGAGATAACGAGAGCGCCGGTTGCTGGCCTTCGCCTATCACTTACTGTTTCTACCGTCCGTTTAACAGCTCCGAGTTTTACTTACACCTCGAACGTATAGACCTTTCCATACCCAACGACAATGACAAAATGCTTGTGCATCTTTTGACACTCGCTGAAAGTCTCACGACGCGTCAGTCGTCACAGCACGTGCGCGTCCAACAGTTGGGCGTCAGCAGCAGCGGTACTGCGCTCTTCGCCGGACAGGTCCACGCCAGGTCTCGCCACGTCGTCCTCCAGGCGGGAGAAAGGGAAGCAGGAAATCAAGGCCTGCTGGCGAGCAGGCTGAGCGGGTACCCTCTGGGCCGGTGCACCTGGCAGGAGCATCCGCTGCGGTAGCGGATGTAGTCGAGCCGCCAGGGCCCGTCGGACTGGAACTCGCGCACCAGCGCGTACATGTAGCTGTAGGTCTGGACGCAGCGCGACTGTGCTTCGTATTTGGAGCGGACGTAGCGGCAGGGCCGCCCCTTGACTTGCTCCCGGCACGACGTCTGGTAGAAGCGTTGCGTGGCGTTGGGCTCTCGGTACAGCTCCAGGATGCGGCCCGTGATGGAGACGCCGCCGAGTGGCTGGATGGCCTCAGTCACGGACGGGCAGCATTCGGCCGAGCGCACGTAGCCTAGATCGGGGGGACCTGAGGGCGGCGCCGTCGGGTCGCGTCGCCGAGGGCGAGGCCACTCCAGAGGAAGGTCCCTGCGTCAATCACGTATGACCTCCATAAGTCGCGCCTTGACGATTTTGCGACTGTCGTCGCGACATTAGCGGGGATCGCGTGCAGTGGAATGGCGGGGTTTACTCTTTGACAGACTCAGCCAGAAATTTCAAAAGGGCAATAGGAAGTTGCTGCCGGGTAGCGGGGAACTTTGGGCATTCTGCAGCTACACAGAGATTGGCCAGAATGCTTCTCAATGTTTAAAGTTGCGAAAAGAGGGGAGGTTGCAGGAGTCGCAACACAGCGACATCTCTTGTAACTCGTCCAGTGGTTTGAAACTTTTGACAGGGGATACACATGGAAGGCGTTGGGGGACGTATTTTGAAGAAGGGAAGTTATTTCCATCCTTTGTTATAATGGCTACACAAAGCAGGAGTCCAGAGATAACGCCACTGTTCTTACGAAGCGCGACCGCTATACTCACAGGAGACGCCTATTCTTCCTCGGAGTGGCTCTGCCATGGGCTTCTGTGGCGCGGGAAAGTAGGCAGGTCGCCAACGACACCACCTGCAGACGCCAAGCAGAACAGACACTATGTCAGGAAGGAAGGTACACATAGTGGACTCTCTTGCAAGCGTTCTGCAGGCGCGGTAAAGTTTAGATTAGAGAACCAGACAGGCGGATAGCAGCATAAAACGCCAAGCTTCTGCTACTACGTCTAGGGTAGGCAACAGTAAAGGCTGTGACTCCTCTGGCCACGTGAGAAATCATAAGCACGCCCAACAGTGAGGAAGTTGCAGTAATCGCAGGCGATGCCCTTTCCACTTTAACTAGTTTTCTTCTCGTGTTTTCTTCCTCTTCTTGCACGGATTTCAAACTGAACTGCGGACTTAATTGCACTGGTTGCACGGCTTCACCCTGATCAGAGCATATACCAGTTCTATTGTGGTAGCCTGCTTCGTCGGAACCAGGCAGTAAAACAGGTGCTTTTCGCCTGATCGACCATTTGACTCGGCGCCACATATTTGCTTACCACCGTACGTAATATTCGTTGTGGAACTGTGTTACTTTACCAATACACTCGATCGTATACATCGGTTTATCGTCATCGAGTGTTAAGAGGACACTGAAGGTAAATATGAAATCACCATAAAGTAACTGACAGGTGTTTCTAAATCTCAAAATTGTCAGTTTTCCCGTCAGAGGGAGTTTTCACATTCGATAAATTGATGCGAGCATATACAGGTCGCCATTGATGTCATCACTATGAGAACAAGGCAAGAGTTCGCATGACGTTCGCCCAAACAGTATAGTCAGCGACCTATAAAAGGAATATTAGTTGCATTTGAACATGAAAGCACATGCCGTTTGATAAAATTTATAAATTTTTACACGCAAACACTTTTTTCATACATGATGATGATGATCATGACGTGAGCATCTCCTTGAAGGGGTGGTACATGCCACCAAGCTCTTTCCTTGAAACTCTCTGGTATATTTAAACCTTTAACTATCTTCACGCACTAAGCTACACTATTCACAGTTGAAAGTTCGCTTCATTGCATATTATGCCTTCATTTTCACCGCCAACATTCCAGCCGACTTTCACTGTAGTCTCTCTAACCACTTCGTTCATGTTTCCACATGAGTGCTGTCCTAAAACCTAAAGCATCGACCAAACCCATTGATTCCACATTTATCGCTGGGTGGATACGTGGACATTCTGACATTATACGATTAGTGGTTTCGGCACCATCTTCACACGATATGCGAGGGTCATCACTATCTGAAAATTTTCGCTTATAACTACGCGCTCTCAGACACTCTGATCTGGCTTCGAACAGTACGGCACAGCCATTTAATTTACCATAAAAATGTTCCTTTTTGATTTTTTTTTGCTGTTCAATGTAGCTTCATATGACTAACTTCTTCGTGGCTCCTATCAAGTGCGTTGTTTCCACATATCTGGCTTACATTTAACATCCTTTTCTATGTCGCGGTCCGCCACTTTAGCTTAATATTTACCGGTTAGCGTCCTGGCTTGTTTCTCCATTGCGAGTCAACATTTTTCCTGTATGGGCACGCCTAAATAATTTAATTTAGCTGCCCGTCAATTTTCATTCATGTTTTGCACTCGTCTTTCGAAGCCGATTTTGTTCTAGGTCTCTCGCGCACTTCCAAAGCCGAACCCGTACCTCCCTCTACCGCTTCGCGTGTGGTTTTTTCATACGCTCGAAATGGTAGCTTTCCAACGGTCCCACGTTAATCTTCAGTCCTGCATGCACTTCATATTCTAAGCACAGCACCGAGTCACCAAACGTGAGCTCGGTAACCATTACGACTTTTTATAGACCTCCTATACTAGATACACACTTTCTTCTTAACCCTTGTAGCGTTCTGTTTAATTATGACAGCGTTTCTCGTGCCTTTCGCTTTGATCACTTCACTTTCTTTATGTGTCTGGTAGTTTCGCTCAGCTACACTTGTTATCTTGGTATTGTGGCCAGCTGATATCAGTGATGCCATGAAGCCCGATGTCGTTATACGGAAGTTAAATCCAAGAGCTTTGCCCTCGTTTCCACTTAGAGCTGCAAGAAGCTGTCTCTGTCTGCATACGCGGCAAAACGGTGCTGTCGGCGTACATTAAACCCGAAAAACGCTGCTTCGCTTCGGTGCCAAGTCATAACCTAACTTCCTTGCCTCTAGCCTCCTCTCGATGCTTATAACGTGTACCATAAAGACGAGGGGTTGCAATGGGTACCTTTCCAGATACATCTACTGCCGCGTCATTTGTTAGCCTTTCCCAAGTTCCGGTATTCCCACGTATTATTCCAGTATACTTCCTTTAGATAATCTGTAGCGCTTTTCCCAAGGCCTCCCTCTCTAAAACTGCTCCGCAAATTACAGTCTCCCTGTTACGTTGTCGTATGAACTGCTAAAATATAGAAATGCTATACATAAAATTTACATACAGGTAATAATTTCACACATAGTATAACATAATAATGTAATATACATATAAGTGCATACATTGTCTGTTATCGAACCGAAAATTGTCGATCATCGCCGATTCTCGGCTCATATATTCGCTGATCATTGAATCGCAACGCCGACAATAATTCGTTGCGTTCGGTTTGTGTAAAAATGTTTGTTTATATAGACACGTGTTCGACCACCCATCGAGTTAGTTACTAAAATAATGGAGTTACGGGGAGAAGGCAAAGATAAAAGTGTGTCAGTAGGTGCACCGGAATATCTCCAAAAAGCGGTGCCGCTGACCGGTTTGGCAGCAGTATCATTTTCACATAAGGCTTCATCGCACGCGTACTCGTCGTGCTTGATCTCTTGGCGACTGCAGTGCGTGCAAAGCAAGGTGCGCCCTATCAGCATCTGCTCCGGAATTCCAAGTCGCATTCAGCCGACATTCCAGCGAGCTTTCACTCGATCTTACTGTGGCTGATGCGGGCGTGCAGCTGGGTGTAAACAGCCGGCCGTATGCAATCCTGGACGCAACGAGAACAATTTCTTCGACCCAATTGAACACAAGCGCAAACTACATGGGTCTTGGACGGATCTTCCCATCCGGATCTTCCCATCAAGAAATAACCTTTGCTGTCAATCGTTCAACTGAAGACACGAATACAAGTCTTCGTAATACGAAGAAAAATGTTACTCAAGAAGACTGTCTTGTATTATAGGCTTTATTTTATTCTTGTAGTATATTTCAATCAGTAAAGCCCGCAACCACCCCGTGCACTTTGCTTTAATCACGCTGTGATAAATATGTCTCTTATAATTAAGAATTTTTTTTGCGCTAAAATTCACCTTTGACAGAGGTCCAATTAATTTTGTCTTAATTCGTAATTCCGTGATATTTAGTTAGGACAGCCAGGCCGTAAACATTTATTTTATTTTAGGTAATTCATGTTTGCCCAATGCCAGTTGCCTGTTCTGCATGCTGTACTGGGAAGCTGTACTGTACAATCAGTCCAGAGTAAAGCTGGGCAACGCAGACTCAATAATGAACATCAGTGTGATAACGTAGTTTTATGCTGGCAGCATTCTTCCTTTCTTTTTGATTTCTTTCATTAACGCGGCCGCCAATGCTCTATTTGCAGATTGGTGAAAAAGAAAGAAAACAAAGGTGGAATTGAGGGAAGGACAAAGTTATACTCTTATCAAGCAGAAACACCTTGCCGAGATAAACGTCAAAATGCAGGCGCTCCGAACGCAGCGCTTCCAGTTCGTTAGGCGCGTGCTGACTCTCTATGCGCCCTCTGGATGTTCGCAGATCGTCGCTGGCGAAAAGTGAGAGAAATGCAACGCCTTGCTTTGGCTTTCGAAGCTGAAGCTGACTCGCTTTCTCGAGTAACGAACCGTGACAAGTGGAACGCGGTTGTCTTTATGATTCAGCTTTGGAAGCGCTCTGCCGGGACTGCATATATTTCCTTCTTGTCTTGTACACAGTTTCATTCGTTTTGTCGCACGTCTGTGTTTGTATAGTAGCCGTTCTTTGTTTTTCTGACGTCTAAACTTAAGCATTCGCCACGAAAATGTGTACGCAAGAGTTATTAACGCACTTTGGGAGTCCATCGGCTTGAAATTCGAAATGTGCAAGCTCGCAGTTCTGACACGGACCATGCAGGCAAAGCTGCGGTACTATACACGACGATGACACCCAACTTACTCTTTCTTTCTTTCTTTCTTTCTTTCTTTCTTTCTTTCTTTCTTTCTTTCTTTCTTTCTTTCTTTCTTTCTTTCTTTCTTTCTATTGCATGTTTGACGCGATCGAGTTCCTTTTTGGCAATCCGCTGTCGAATTCGCATGTTTTCGCTTCACAGAGACAACTAAGAAGCATTGTGGAAAGTTTCGCGCACACTGAACGACGACAACAAGAAAAGGACACAAAGACCAGCGCAGTTATTATTATAAACTGCGCTGGTCTTTCTGTCCTTTTCTCGTTGTCGCCGTTTAGTTTCCGCAAAACTTTCCGCAATGAAGTCAAGCCAACTAACCCGCCTTTCAGTCTTACTGCAGCTAAGAAGCGTTAAAGCTGTTTAATCTGGCCGCTTATGAGTGCAAGCTTTGCATCAATAATCGACGATGCAAGCTGATGTGCGTTGCAAACGAAGCCTATAGTTGAGAGGCGGCTGCTATGGCCGAAGTCGAGACGCCTAGTAAAAGTTCTAGTTTTGTTGCCTGCGCCTCCGTGCTAAGGAGAATCAGCGACACTCGGCAGCAAACGCGACGGGGCAACAGACGTCGCCATTTTACTGCTAAAACCGCGTCGCGTTTTGAAAGTCAAAGTTGACATCAGCTAACGAGGAGCCGAATTCGCAAAGCCTTTCGCATGCTAGACATTGTGCAAACGCAAAGCGCGGTTAGTCCCGTGCAAAAATAGATGCGTATGCTCTCTATAATGCCACATAGAGCTAATATATACCAATTTTCCATTCTGCGTGTACAGTTCCCATTTCTCCCACAACAATTGACAGACACTCTGCAGACGATAGGCACTAAATTGAGCGTTATTAAACGAGTTATTGCGCTATTTACTGGCATGGCACGTTATGACAATTAGTGCGTGCTTCCTCGCACTGATTCTTCTTTTCTTTATTTTTTATCTTATCTCACATCCTCTTATTTTTCGTTCTATTTACGCCGGTGCAGGGTAGCTAGCCGAACGTTACTCCAGGTAGCCACGCTGTGTTCTGCCCTCATTTTTCTTCCATCCGAAGACAGGCCGTGGACTTGTTGCCCTTATGGATTTACATGTTTATGGATTATACAATGTATAATATGAGCAATCTAGGGTTGTTACAGAATACAGTGAATAGAGGTGTCAAGAGGCTCGCCATAGACTAATAGGCATATATTTTTGTGCAGGATGACTCCACCTAACGCCTCGGTAGGCTGAGTCGCAGACGCGGACCAATCGTATTCGTCCGAGCTTGAGATGATTGCTGCCAAATGCCAACACGAAGTTATTGTAGTGGTATATCGTGCCCCCAGTCAAAAGCTACCAGCCTTCATGCATCATTTTGAACGGTTATTAGAGGTTCGATTGCGCAAAATTTGGACAACAGACACAGAAGAGAAACACACACCACAGAGCGCCTCATTAGAACCTTTACATTCCGATAAATTATCTTGTCCTTATCTGAACTTATTAAATACCACTTAAATGACAATAGAAACGTTTTGGGTATATCTTTCGACCTAAAAAAAAAAAGCCTGTGATACTGTCAGCCACAGCATATTATTAAACAAACTAGAATGTTATGGTTTTCGTGGAATGTGCCTAGAATTCTTTAAAAATTATAAAGAAAACCGTAAATTTCAGCCAGTGCAAATAGGTGATACCCGGTCCGATTTTCTTGAAACAACTATAGGTGTACCCCACGACTCAGTTCTCGGACCAATATTTTTCTCAATATACATTAACGACCTTCCTCGTGTCATAAAATACTTTTCAATATTTATGTATGCTGACGATACAGCTCTCATATGTGCCCAAGAATCCCCGCACCATACCTTTTGTGTGCGAATTCAGAGCTTGATGATATCCACAAGTGGTTCTCTTCAAACAAACTAACTTTAAATGCACAGAAAACCAAGTATATTGTTTTTAATTTACCGCGAGAAATTCTGGATGAACACTCGTGTACACTCACAATAAATAATTCAGCGCTAGAAGGAGTGAATTCTATAAAATACCTAGGCGTTATACTTGAGGAATCTTTTAACTGGACACCTCATATCAACGAAGTCTGCAAGAAACTTAGTAAAGCATGTTTTCTCTTGTACAAATGCTGAGACATATTTGACATACCGACATTACGAATAATTTATTTCAGTATACTTCATAGCCACTTAACTTACTGCTTAGTTACCTGAAGTCAAACATACTTCACATATCTAGAACGAGTCATAATACTCCAGAAGAGAACAATAAGCTTTATGACAAATTCAGGCTACACTGCACATACGGTATCACACTTCCGAAGCTTGAATATCATGCCGTTCACCATTTTAATTGATTATAAAACTGCACTAATGGTCCATTTTAGTATTATCACCAGATATCCAGTCTGCTCATCACATTTTTTATGTTCTCGCTACGAAAGCCGTAACAAAGTAAAAGGTAACTACCTCACTCGGCAAACAAAAAAATATATATGGTAAGAGAAAACTTACAGCTAATGAAGTCGCCGTATGGAACAACCTTCTACTAAAACTAAAAAAAGTGTACGAATTTCTCTTTAGCATTGAAAAGACATTTCCTACGTTATATATAGCGTATGTAATATATTAACTGCTAAAAAACATTTTTTCAGGACGAGTAATCATCTTGAATTGACTACCATGTATAATTGTGTTGTACTTACGCTCTGTACATACATGGATGTGTTGCTCGTAATATTGTAACAGTATGCGTGGCAATATTTTGAAACTCGCCTTTATAAATGCCGGAAACATTTAAAATAGTATTGCAGAGTAATAATCGTGTTATCACTAGTTCTCAAATGTTATAATGTCAGTAAAAATATTTTTGCTTGCATCATTCTTGTTTTGTTATGGGACACCTCGCTTTCGCAATTATACTTGAATGAATCCCAACTAGCCTCAAGCAAGAGATTGAGATGCATCGCTGCAATTCCATTTTTTTGTAAATTGCCAAATTATGCCAATAAAATTCAATTCAATTCAATAACGCACGCTCGCAATGCTTTGTGAATTCGATGCTCAACCGGTTGACTCTGGTTTACAGAGCGCTGCACACTTTCGGGGACACAGATTCGGTGACAGCGTCAGCAAGTTTGAATGTCAGTACAGGCAAATGAAATCTCGCGACAGTGCATAATTGAATGCACTGTCTTTCGTACGAGCGACGCTGATTTTTCATTCGCGAATGAGAGCTTAACAGGGAAGATCATGTCCCTTTGACCAGCCGAGGAAGCGATTGAATGCATATTCATGAGCCGCGATGGCTGAACGGGAGTGAACGGGTCTTTAACCCGAACCAGACGCGCTTTCGCACTGGCATGGATAACATATATACATACGCCTCTATATAGCGTGACATGCACCCCGCGTTTCCGACGCGCGGTGAGCGGCCCGAAGCGCCGAACAAAGGCGTTTTTGGAGAGGGCTCAGAGACGGAAGCTAGTCTTGGGGTAAGTCGTTAAAAAAAAAGAAAAAAAAAGAACCCACGAAAGCAGACGGCCTGCCGCCGCAATGTGCCTCACGTGCAGCAAAAGCCCGTATTCATTTGGAGATGTTCGGAGGAGACAGTCTTAAAGAAAAGCGCAGGAATGTTTGTGTTTGCCGGGTTTTACAACCGTGCATTTCGGGCGACCGCTTCCGAAGCAGCAGGAAGCTTTTTCTTTTTTTTTCTTTTTTTCTTTTTACGTGCGTGCCTGGAGGCGGTTTCAGTGGTTTGCGCACGACCATGGTCTTTCCTACTTGAGGTAAATGCGAGATTTCAGGGTTTTCACTGTACTGTGTTTTCTACTTATTCTCTGTACGCCTAGGGTTTGAAGTATTGCAACTGAAAATCCCGTTGAAAAAATGCCGTTAGAAAAGACGGGGTACTTGAAACGTTTGGTTTCTCGCTACAGATTACCCGCTGTTTATACTCGCTCGTGGAAAAGACCTTGGCTAAATGTGGAAGTTTGCAGCGTGCCAGAGTGAGTAAAAGAAGCATAACAAAGAAAACGGCGCCTGAAGCACCGAATCGCGCTGGCTATAATCGGCCACGACGGACTGCGTTGGATAACGCCCGCCGGTTCAATGACCGCACATTCCAGACATGATAGTTTCGAAACTATGGGAGTTACAGACCTTAGCTTTCCTTCTTCGTGACTTGTTCTTTAGACACGACTCTTGGTTTCCTGCAGAATGCATATAAGATTTGAATGTCCCGTTTATTTACATTGTGGTGACTACGCCATCACAAAGTAAATAAATGCAGTCGGAGACGGCAGAAAACTAGGTGGGGTGATGAAATAGGAAATTTGCATGCGCAAGTTGGAATCGGTTGGCGCAGGACAGGGGTAATTAGAGATCGCAGGAAGAGATCTTCGTCCTGCAGTGAACAGACGTAGGCTGATGATGATGTTGTTGGCTACATAGGCCCAAAAAATTATGGTCCGCCGTTGTCACAATCGTCTACGCGATGCAGAAAAAAAACTTCCATGCGAGAGACATTCTGTAAAAAGCGGAAAGTAGCATATGACCTCGAATGGCGGCGAAACATTAGGAATGAGGTTGAAGCTAACTGAATGTTTTGCTGTGCGCTCTTTGTACAAACGTGCTCTATGTGCAAGCACCAGGAGCAACGTGTCAGCACAATGATCAGCTCTTTCTGTGTGGCCACGACGCTAAACGGTTCTTGTCTAGCGGCTGCACGTTGCGATTGAATTCTCTTTGTTATTCAAAGCAATCAGACTGATAAGCTGCCCGACACGCGTTCGGTTAGAATCGTTTATAAAGCGAACAGCGTTCTTTGGCTACTGTTTAGCATGGTTGGGCCCCGGCGGCCGAGTATCCTGCCGCCGTGAAAGGGCAGTGCGCCAGCGCCCGACGTCTTAGTAGGATGTATTGATATATAGCACAATAGCGGGCAAACACAGGACACAGTAAGGGGTCCCACAGGCAGACCTTACTGTGTCCTGTGCTTCAGCGCTGTTATAATAGTTCAGTTTCCAAAAGCGCCGTACCAGCCAGTCGGAGCCCCAACTCTTCCAAATCAGAGAGCGCGAAAAAAAAAAAAGCGTTGTTGCGGTGCAGCGAATTGTCGCATGGTGAAAGTCCTATTTTGTTACTTCTTTTGCGGAAAGTAATGGGCCATGGGGCGCTTCAGTTGACGGATAATCTTATTATTGCGATAGCAATTATATGGACTCTCTAGGCGCATTCCTGCCGTCGCCGTCGCCCTTATGTTCCGCATAAGGTTCAAGGGCGATAACATCGTGACCCCACGCTGCATGCTGTATGTGCGAGTGAAAGCGTGTGGGGGGGGAATGGGTGAGCCGACGATCGTAGCTCAGTCTTGTGTGCGCAAGGGAGAAAAGTGAGGAGCAAGCGCGCCGCCTTCCGTCGCGCGCGATACATCAGGGGAGAGGATGGAATGAGGGCGGGATCTAGGATTCTGTGAATCTGTGATTGCGCAACATGTTTATTTGCCTTGTTTGACGCATTATATCCCGTGACTTTTTCTTAGATACGTAGATTTATTGGTGACTTACTTATACGTATGTTTAAATATCTTGTTGCGAGGTTTTGTGATAACGTGCAGTGACTTTGTTTTCAGCGGCACTTTTTTGCCCTTTATCAAGCTGTATCTTCGCATTTGTATATTCCATTGTATCTTCGCATTTCTAATGCACGAGGGCGAGTCAAATGAAAGTGAGCCTACCGACCCCGCGCAATTATGGTTCTGTTCATTATCTACAAGGCCTGCGCGTAGCACACAGGCATCTCTCATTTACAAAAGTGACGCGCAGGTGGGAGGATAAATGTTCTTTAATGCTCTCATACACTGGATTGAACATGGTTTCGTGCCGTAATGAACGCTCCAGAAGTTGAGAAGCGTGGTGCCGTGAATTTTTTGACAGCTGAAGGTGTTTCCCAGAAAGAAATTAGTCGCCGTATGGCTGCCGTGTACACTGAACATTGCATTTCATTGGCCACTGTGACGCGTTGGAACAAACGGTCCAAAGAAGGACGTGAAAGTTGCAAAGACGATCCCAGACCGGGCCAAAGCCATCGTGCAATCACCCCTAACAAAATTGCAAAGGTTGATGAGCTGATGAGACAAGAACGGAGGATAAGCATCGATGAACTGGCAGAGCGTGTGAACATCAGTCACGGTTTGGTTCACGCCATAATTTATGAACATCTATCTCAGTTATCAGCTCTTGTGTGCGCAATGGATGCGCAAGATTTTGAACCACCGCCAGAATGCGGAGAAGATCGGCGCTGCCTTTACTCATCTGATCCGGTATCACAATAAGGGTGATGATTTCTTGTCTGCAATTGTGATCGGAGACGAACCATCATGCCACTACTACGAGCCTGTAACACGACGGCTAAGCTTACAATGGAAACATTCGAATTCATCACCCCCAAAGAAAGCAAAGGTCGTCATTTCCGCCGGAAAGGTGTCGTTGACTTTTATTTTTCGATCGTCAGGGGCCATTACTGATAGAATTTGCTAAATCTTGAGAGACTATCAATTGTTTCCGATATTGTGAAACGCCGGATCGGCTGCGTGTCGCAACCAAGAACAAAATATATACGTGGAAAATTGACGAATAGGGTCATCTTGTTCCACGACAATGCCCGTCCCCATGTCGCTGATGTGGTTAATACAAAACTGGCAAAGTTCAAGCAGGAAACGCTGCAACATCCGCCATGCAGCTCAGACCTGTCGCCTTGCCACTTCCACATTTTTTGTCGCCAGAGCCACAGCAAATGACTCGCCACTTAAAGTCAAATGTCACTACAGTTGACCAAATGCAAGACAAGGACTCACAAGTGATTGCCATGCTCAAATCGCTCACGAATGTCATGCGTCTACTACTGACGAACATGGACACCCCGGCTGCTCGTAGCGCACTGCAAGTATTGGACGCGCTGACTCCAGTACTTGAAAGCATCGCATAGCACCATGGCCCGCCCCTCGCTGCCCTTCCACAAGGAAGTCAAGAAAGCATCTTTACTGCAGTGGAATGCCCGTGGTCACAAATCAAGAATTTCAGATTTCAGACATTTTGTCTTCGAAAACCGCTTTCCCATCTTCGTAATTTGCGAACCGAACGTGCAGAATGTTATACGCATTTCTGGCTATGAGGCATTCATGTCCTCTACCTGTGGTGATGTGAGCAAGGTAATCGTATATATTAGATGTGCTCTGACTTACGTGTTGCACCCAGTCCCGCCTCACGACGACGACCAGCACGTTTGTTTAATCGTGAAAACGAATAAGCTTACGTTCACACTCGTCGCTGTGTACATTGCTCCTTCAAGTCGCTTCGACTCTAAACGACTGCACGACGTGCTATCAGCGACACCCGGCCCTGCGATTCTCACAGGAGATTTTAATGCTCACCATCCGCTTTGGGGGAGCTTGAAGATGGACTCCAGGGGAAGGCGACTAGCATCCTTTGCCACACAGCACGACCTTTACTGCCTCAGCGATGGTAGACCGACATATTTACGCGGGCCTACTTACAGCAGCTGCCTAGACTTGACCCTGGTTTCTCGGCGTCTTGAAAGAAACGTGCAATGGTTTACAGACATCGAAACACATGGAAGCGACCATATTCCGACGTACCTGAATATCAAGGGACTATCGAAATGCTCCTCCGTGACCCTCCGGCGAATTGACTGGTCGGCGTTTCGGTCGCACATGGAGGGAGTATGTCAGCAAGGGAACCATTCAAGTCTGGAACACGAAATTCAAAAAGCCATGCAAGAGGCTAGGCGTAGTTTCCAGCCTTTCCCGAAATATGAAGAATTTGAAGCAGAACTGCAGCGACTACGAGCAGTTCGCCGGCGGGCTGAAAGAAGATACAGGAGAACTAAATCCATCCATGATCTCTGAGAGGCAAGGCGGATGCAAAAGAAGATTCAACGTCGCATCGATGCACTACAATCTCAAAGTTGGGAACGTTTCTGTGAATCGTTGGATCCACGTCAGCGATTATCTCAGATATGGAGAACCGTGCGTGGGCTTCGCGTATCACCACAACAGCGTGTTCCTTTCAAATCCCTCGCTTTGCACCAAGGTCGCAGCGAAATTGACATTGCTGAAGAATTTTGCTCAAGACTTTGCAGCTTGCAGTTCCAACGCGCAATTACACCATGTGCCACTCCTGTGCCACGGAATTCCCGCATGGATGTAATTTTTTCGCTGGAGGAGCTTGAAGCGGTACTGGCGACTTGCAGGCGCTCTTCGTCACCTGGCCCGGACGGGGTTACCTATGCGGCGCTCGCCAATCTTGGGCAGAAAGCACGACTCGTGCTGCTGAACCATTACAACGAGTCTTGGCGCAACGGTTTGGTTCCACGTGAATGGAAATGCAGCCGCTTGGTTCCACTTCTCAAACCTGGTAAATCACCGTTAAACTTGTCGTCGTACCGCCCCATCGCTCTGGCCAGCTGCATAGGGAAAATAATGGAAAGAATGATTTTGACGCGCCTGGAATGGTACCTGGAAAATTACAACGTGTACCCAGATGCTATGTCTGGCTTCCGGCGTGGGCGCTCATCCCTAGATAATGTCATCGATTTGGTTACGTTTGTTCAGCATCAAAAACGTCGGAAACGACTCACTGCTGCATTATTCCTAGACATAAAAGGCGCCTATGATAATATAGCACATTATGCCATCATAGATGCTCTGATTGAAGCCGGAATCGGTGGCCGCTCTTTTCAGTAGCTGTGCAGCTATTTGACCGACAGGCATTTCTTCGTGCTGACCGAGGATGGCGCCACGACTCAACACCAAACGTGCCGTGGAGTACCGCAAGGCGGAGTGTTGAGCCCGACGCTATTCAACCTAGTGCTCGTTGGCCTAGTCCGATGCTTGCCCAACACAGTTCAGGTATCAATATATGCTGACGATATCTGCATTTGGGCGTCTGCTGTAACACGACTACAGGTACGAGCACGGCTACAAAAGGCAGCTACGCTAACATCACTGTACTTGCGAAAACAGAACTTAGAGCTGTCTTCAGAGAAATGCTGCCTTGTTACCTTCACTCGGAAGGAAATGAAGCGTTACACTGTAAAGGTCAATGGGCAAGCAGTAGCAAATGCACGGAAACACCACTTTTTAGGGGTAATTATTGACCGCGACCTATCATGGAGCCCGCATGTTTCATACCTGAAGAAGAGATTATTGACAATAATACATCTCCTCAAATTTTTCGGCGGAAAGTCATGGGGCACTTCGGTGCGGTCAATGCTGCAGCTTTATAACGCTTTGTTCCTCGGTTTCGCAAGATACAGCCTCCCTGTGCTTGGGAACACCTGCAAAACAAACCTGCGTGTACTCCAGGGACTACAAGCTCAAGCCCTAAGGACGTGTCTCGGTCTTTCGAGGTGTGCGTCTACAGCGGCAACGATTGTCACAGCTCGGGATCATCCAATATCAACGTACTTGGCAACCGACGCTCTCAGGGCGCATATTCGGCACGTTGCCCAATTACCTTCTCACCATCTTGCCGCTCTACCCGCAGAAAGGCCACACACAACTTTCAGTCGTATAATTGATGCCAATCGTACCTCATTGCCATCGAACTACATACCTGCAGCAAGACCATCCTCACCTTCATGGTGCCTGCACAGACCTGAAATACGCCTCACCATCCCAGGAATCATGAAGAAAGCCAACATGCCGTCGTTTGCCCTTAAGCAGGCCACATTAGAACTTTTACATGAGGTGCACAGTGGCCGCGTACACGTTTACATCGATGGATGGATGGATGGATGGATGCAAAACTTTAATAAGGTCCTGAGGTACGCGACTCAGCGCGCTGCGGGCCGCTCCCACGTTGGGACAGTCAGGCCTTGCCCGACCGCCGCATCGTGGGCCCTCTGGACAGCCCATAGTTGCGCCCCGGCATCGGGGCTCTTGATAGCGGACAGCCACTTGTCCTCATTGATTTGTTCTGTGCCTCGTAACGAGGGGCAACGCCAGAGCATATGGTCTAGGCTAGCGATGGTTCAGTCACATCTGCAAGCGCAGCTGCCGCTGTGGTGATACCAAGAAGATCCATCAAAATACAGCTAAAGACGTCACATGTATCATCAACGACAGCTGCTGAACTGGTAGCCCTGCGTGCGGGTCTTCATTTCATTAAGGAGGAACCATCCCACGCATGGTCAGTCTTCTGTAATTCCAAGGCAGCCCTACAGAGTGTACTCTCAGCACTGCGTCATGGATCACATGAGCAGCTCGTCGCAGAGATCAGAGAAGTCCACCATCGACTAGTTGACGAAGGACACGATATAATATATCAGTGGTTGCCTAGTCACTGTGGCATACATGGCAATGATCGAGCAGACGCAGCTGCCCTATCTGCCCATGACGGCGTCAACTGCGTTGCCATTCCTCCTTCGAGAGCCGACGCAGCGAAAAAACTTTCCGCACTTGCGCGTGACCTGACACTAGCCCAATGGAATTCATACGATTTCACAAGTTCACGCCTCCATACCCTGGACCCTAATTTACAGCATTTTCAAATGCCTACTCTTTCCTTATCGGAATGGCCAACAGCCCACTGTGTGACTTCTGCGGGTGCAAGGAAACGATCGAGCATCTTCTTTGTCAGTGCTCTCGTTTTAACCCACAAAGAGCAGTCCTCTCAGCCACCTTAGACAAACTGGACAAGCGCCCAATGACAGAAAACAAGATCCTTGGAACCTGGCCTGCGAACATCAGCGCGATCCGCTATGAAGGCGCTGCTGCGATACTTGAAAGACACGGGACTTTCGGGCAAATACTGACTGTACACTTTGTGACGTAGGACTGTACGGTGACACTGCGTAAGACTAGGAACGCTTTTGCGGGCTGCTTGACAGTGCCCACAGAAATAGTTCGTGTGTACGTGCGTGTGTGTGCTTAGGTTTTTTTCATTTTTTATCCTTCTTTCTTTCTTACCTATTGCATCCCTTTGCCCCTCCCCCAGTACAGGGTAGCCAACCGGAGATAATCTCTGGTTAACCTCCCTGTCTTCTCTCTCTCTCTCTCTCTCTGGGGCAACCGATAAAGACAGCTCAAGGGAACCAGATTCGTCTCGGACGATGAAGTGAAAGTCAGTTGCAGACGTTTTGAATCAGCAACCCAAGGAGCTTTATGATACGGGAATTACGCGACTCGTTAGTCAATGGGACAAATGTCTAAATGCTCATGGAGGCTGCTTTTAATTAAAGTACCCCGTTTGTCATATATTCGCATTGGCTCACTTTCATTTGACTCGCCCTCGTATATTCTGCAGAACTCCTGCTTGTTATACGTGCTCTCTGTAGCTAATGTAATTTCGATGCAATTACTCAGGATACACGACTGGTGACAGCTGCTGCTACGTAATACATTGGTACAAATGACAACGTCATTGAGATTTTCCACTGGCCGTTGCATATGTACAAGAATGTAAACAAGGATCTTGAATGACAAAGTTTCATTAACATATTTGTCCTCAACTTGTTCATTTCATGGCCTTTGCATTTTTCATATCAGCGGCATGCACTGCTTTGCTGGCTTGGAACTGATGTTGTTCTAAAGTTCGTGTGATATTTTCTCTACTCATTAAATAGACAAAAAACATGGAAGCATTGACATCAGTTATGTTGGGCACAATTTTTGGCACATACAAGTATATTCTTTTATGAAAAAATACATATTTTACTTGTATTGACAGTGCGTAGCCTTCAAGAATTCGTTTGCAGCATCTTTGGCAATGGCAATGCAGCTATTATTCGTGTATTTGATCCCTAGGCAAATTGTTTAAGAGGAAGCTTTAGCTCGGGCCCAACTCCGACGCGGCCTGTTCAGATACATGTGAAACGCAGAAACACTTTTCTGAGATAACTCCTGGATAGCTATTAATGGAATTTGTTGCATTTGAGAGAGTAAGTTAAATTCGAGTGTCTGTTGGAAGCGGAATTCCGATTTAGGGCCTGAACATCGTTTAAAAAATTTTTGAAAAATTCGAAAGTTCGGAAAATATAGAAGCACGAAGTTCACAAATGAATAGCTCTGCATCAAGAACAGATATCACGGTTCTGTTTTTTGAAAATTTTCGTTTCCTGAAAATTTTCGATTTTTGCCACTTTTCCATAAAATATTGACAACCTAAATCGAAAATTCGTAACAAACAGTCACTAGAATCTAAATTTTCCTTTTAAATGCAACAAACCTCGTCAAATTTGGTGCAGTGGTTGCCGAGAAAAACGAATTCTCCGTCTACATGTATTTAGATAGGAGCATCCGACCTAATGTTTCGTCTTAAGCAAGACGTGAGCCCCCCCTCCGAACGAAATTTCTGGCTACGCCACTGCTGATATAGATAATAAATAATATTGGACCTAGAATAGACCCTTGTGGTACACCATATATTAATCGTTTCGTTTGTGACTGATGGCCATTCAAACATGTATACTGCACGAGACCGAAAAGGTAACTGCGAATCAGATTTAAGGCAACTCCTCGAATGCCATAAAACGGTAGCTTGTAAAATAAAATATCGTATTTAATAGAATAATATACCTTTTTGAAATCTAAAAAAAAATATCCGACTGTGAATCGTTTCTCATCCATATTAGAAAGCATTTTTTTATTTTATACTAAGCAGTGCCATTCCAATTGACTTCCTCTCACGAAAACCGAACTTTTCTTTCACAAGAATTTGTCTGGTGTCAAGAAACTTACATAGTCTATGTTTTATCAAATATTCCAGTAGTTCTGAAAACAAAGGGAGGACAGATATAGGCCTATAGTTATTTGGGCCACCTTTGTGCAAAACAACCACTCTTGCAATTTTCATACCTTCTGGAAAAACACGTTGGTCTAAAGCATCAATACATACAGGCTGTAGTGGCGAGCTGATTAGATCGGCAACAGCAATAATGGGTTCGACCTTAATCATCTGCTCCAACAGCAGTGGACTTATCTAGGTTTCGAAGGAACGTGAACACTTCATGTTCAGTGTACGACTTTAAGAATACAGGACTTACAACTGGAGAGGCAATGTATTGATCGAGTTCATGCTATCTATCTTGTTGTTGAACCGATTCATCAGAGAATAAGAAATGCGCATTAAATTTGTCTACCAACGCAACGCCAGTGTAGTCGACATTATTGAATGTTAATGTGCTAGGAATATAACAAGTAGCCCTTCTCATAAGGTCACTAAGGTAGTTCCAGATTTTCTTAGGACAGTTTGAAACTGCGGCAAATTTATTCTTGTAGTATTCTTTCCGTGCTTTTTTATATCAGAACGTAACTTATTTCTTAATTTTTTTGTATTCCTTAAGTATGACTGGGTCTTTTAATCCGATAAATTTATCAAAAAGTTTGTCACGTGCTACAATTCGTTTGTACAGCTCCATTGGTACTCATGACTTTCGAGACTATTTGTAGGTTTTTTTTTACTAACAAAGGAAATGCGCTATCATATTTGCTTTTTACTAACTCAAGGAAGATATTGCACGCTATACTAAGATTCTTCTCATTGTAAACATCGTTCCATTCTATGCTTTCTATCATAGATCTAAACGTAGCCAGATTATCTTCATTGAAACTTCGGTATACGATTTGTTGAACTGACAGTTCTTCCGTTTTTTTATTAACCGGGCAAAAAGCAGAATATAGGTAGGTGGTCACTTAAATCAAATGTGCGCACACCAGATGGAACACTAGGCAACTCGTGATTTGTGACACACAGATCATTAACGTGTCACTCTAAGGTTATTCTTGTTGGTGACTGGATAACATTGGTGCAGTGAAATGTATCAATGGCTTCATAAAAAGAACGTCGTGGGGAGCTGTTTGACAAAATATCATTATTGAAATCTCTCACTAAACAGTCATATTTAGGATACATGCATATTCAAGCAGATTACGTACAAACTGAACAAATTCAGCAATTTCTCTACATGGGGGTTGATAAATGCAAACAACCAGGGTTCCACAACATTTCACAACAATCGATTAGTAGTGCGTACGAACTAGAGAAAAGTCTGACAAAACTTCATACTGAAGATTTTCTTTAACGTAGAATGCTACGCCACCGCCTCTACGGTTTTTTCTGAACACCCCTTCAAATTTGTACCCAGGGAAGTATACAACATCATTTTAACTTGTGAACCATGCCTTTGTGTATGCTAGTATATCAAATCTCTTATTCATAGAACCCAATGCCGTCTGTATTTCCGAACTGCTTATTTTTTAAGCTTCTAGTATTCACGTGAAAAATTGACATCCTGTCATTTTCGTGAACAAGCGAACTGCGCACAGCAGATTTCAAAGATAAAGCATCGTAGTAAAAATGGCTTGATTTGTGATGCCACGACAAAAAAAAAAAAGGGGGGGGGGGGGAAGGTGAAACAGATAAACAAGACGCAGGAATAGCGGCGTCAGTTTAGATCAAATTTTCCAGGTCGGTATCACATGCAATCTGTGTTGCCGGTTAATCGTTGCACTTCCGCACAAACAGCTTCCTAATACTATGCTATGCATATTCATACTGCTTTTCTGTAGCCTTTGCCCTCATCACCCACATGAGCTTTTTGTTCTGCGCTGTAGGATTGGACGGTGACACTGCGTAACACTAGGAACACCTTCGCAGACTGCGTGACAGTGTCCACAGAAACAGTTCTGTGTCGTGTGTGTGTGTGGAGGGGGGGTCTTTTTATTTATTCTTTTTCTCTATCTCACCTATCGCATCCCTTTGCCCATTCCCAGTACGGGGTAGCCAACCGGAGATAATCTCTGGTTAACCTCCCTGTCTTTCCTTAGCCTTTCTCTCTCTCTCTCTCTCGTTCTGCGCTGTTAAATTATCAAGAAAGTAGACCGTGGACTTAGCTTCCCTCATACTTTGCTTCTTTGCCGTCCATTTATCCTTCGTTGCATGTGAAGAAAAACGAACCAGAATTGCCGGAGTTTTGCTACGTTTATTTGGCAGTCCATGAAAAAAAAATTATGGGGTATTACGTGCCAAAACCACTTTCTGATTATGAGGCACGCCGTAGTGGAGGACTCCGGAAATTTCGACCACCTGGGGATCTTTAACGTGCACCTAAACCTAAGTACACGGTTGTTTTCGCATTTCGCCTCCATCGAAATGCGGCCGCCATGGCCATCCATGAAGGCCTTCTACGTCCTGTTTAGTCAATTGAGCAGCCCTAAGTCCTCAGCAATAACATTAACCTTTTGGAACAGATTTTCATTTCCAGCTTGCGCAAGTCCATGTGCTTCTAAATTATTCCTTCTACTATATCGTTCTAGACTGTTTATTTGTTATCGCAGTTCCACAGCTCCCTGGTCAGTGTTAACTGACTCAATCTTTTCAACTCTTTCCTTTAAAGCAACAGTCTCAGTTGACTGAACCTTCATTTCTGCTAGTACTTGATTGTACTGATCTGAAAGATGCTGGATAGACTTTCCCTTACTTTTCACAGTTTCTTTGACCTGGAAAAGGACATCTAGCTTCTATTTGATATCTGGCAGTTCACAAAGCTTTTTGTTGATTTCTATTAGCATCTTTTCAGTGAACGACTGCTCGTTCTGTACCTGCTTTGTTTGACTTTTGGGGGGCCTCGAGCAGCTGAAATTACAAATGTTTGACATCAGCTATTTGTAGCAGTGTCTGCCATTGCTTTGTAGGTAGTCTTGTTCGTACCAAAACAGGCGCCCAAATGGTGACCATACCCGCATTATGAACAGACAAGGCACGAGCCATCTTTTAGAAGTGATTGCTTACAAACCAGACGTATATCGGAAGCAGAATTAGCCACGGCACTCGCGAAGAAAAAGCATGCGGCACTGAAGCAGCAGTACCGATTTAAGCGCAGGCACACGCTCTTGTGCTTTTGCAATCAAAGTAAATCAGTAGTGGTATCACTGGAATCACTCAGCAGCAGTGGCATGTAACATAAATAAAAAATAAAGGTGAAAAGGTGAAAAAAACCAACCTGTGTGACAACAGATCATTCTTAGATGCTTGAAAAAGTATCGTCGGTGCCACTGCAGCTGAGTGTGTGTCGATCTTTCGTCGGTAGCGCAGCCGTTTGTGTCTTATTGTCTGTGACGTAGGGTCCGTGCTGACTTGAGGGCCAATGACAGACCTTCTTGGCACTGGAGTGTGATGGTTTGCGAGGTTCCTGCGTAATACCAGATTATTCTTAGATGCTTGAAGAAGTCTCGTCGGTGCCACTGCCGCTGAGTGTGTGTCGACTCTTCGTCTGTAGCGCAGCCGTTTATGTCTTATTGTCTGTGACGTAGGGTCCGTGCTGACTTGAGGGCCAATGACAGACCCTCTTGGCACTGGAGTGTGATGGTTTGCGAGGTTCCTGCGTAATACCAGATTATTCTTAGATGCTTGAAAAAGTCTCGTCGGTGCCACTGCCGCTGAGTGTGTGTCGACTCTTCGTCTGTAGCGCAGCCGTTTGTGTCTTATTGTCTGTGACGTAGGGTCCGTGCTGACTTGAGGGCCAATGACAGACCCTCTTGGCACTGGAGTGTGATGGTTTGCGAGGTTCCTGCGTAATACCAGATTATTCTTAGATGCTTGAAAAAGTCTCGTCGGTGCCACTGCCGCTGAGTGTGTGTCGACTCTTCGTCTGTAGCGCAGCCGTTTGTGTCTTATTGTCTGTGACGTAGGGTCCGTGCTGACTTGAGGGCCAATGACAGACCCTCTTGGCACTGGAGTGTGATGGTTTGCGAGGTTCCTGCGTGATACCATATTATTCTTAGATGCTTGAAGAAGTCTCGTTGGTGTCACTGCCGCTGAGTGTGTGTCGATTCTTCGTCGCTAGCGCAGCCTTGGTGTGTTCTTCTTTTTGACGTAGGGCCCATGCTGACTTGAGGGCCAATGACAGTCCCTCTTGGTGCTGGAATGTGATGGTGGCAGTTTCCAAAGGTTTCCGAGGTTCCTACGTAATAAAATATTATTCTTAGATGCTTGAAAAAGGTCTCGTCGGTGCCCCTGCCGTTGAGTGTGTGGCTAGTCTTCGTCGGTAGCGCAGCCTTTTGTGTGTTCCTGTCTGTAATGCAGGGTCTAGGCTATTTGAGGGCCAATGACAGTCCCTCTTGGCGTTGGAGTGTGACGGTAGCAATTTCCAAAGGTTTCCGATGTTCCTGCGTAACAACATATTATTCTTAGATGCTTAAAGAAGGTCTCGTCGGTGCCACTGCCCCTGAGTGTGTGTAATGAGGCCTGAGTAAGGGCCAAAGGGCCAATGGTAATGAGGCCTGACTAAACGCGAATAAATTGCTTGTTTTTTCGTAATGCTTTACTTGAGTTTTTAATAAAGAACACTTCATAACATGCGGCGATTAATGACAGAAACTTGCCAATGGTCTCAATATTATACGATGAGAATATCGATAATAATATATAATATAATAATAGTAATATGTTTATTTCCATCAAACGTCACCCATTATTAGAAAACCATTAGAAAGGCATTGTATATTCGATTCGTTTCTGGCACTTTTAGATTCATACTGAATTAAGACTAGAGAATTACTATTCGCTCGCCCCTAACAGACGGGGTACGTAATGCTGGCAAGATGCATAATATTCGAAGGGGAGATGATTCTATGGTATTCCAGCGGAAAGGTCAGCACTACGTGGGACAACCTAAAGATTAAACAGTCTCCGGCCACGAAATCGCGCTGCACCTGCGATTCGTGCCTGAGAGCTCCAAAACACAGTTCTCGAGAGAGAGCGAGACGGTGATATCGAAGTTCGCCATTGCCGTGACATCGCAGAAATGAGTGAACGTAATTGGCTGGCGCAAGTTGAGAACGCGCCAGCCAATGACGTTTCAGTGACGTTTCAATTATGTTTCAATTACGTTTTTTACGTAGCAAATTAGCTGTTTTATATGACCTATACGAAACAGTTCGCGCACTCGGTTCGAATTGGCAATTTCGCTACCTGTTAAAAACCTTTAAGGTCAACTAGTAGAACCTCTAGAGAATACGAATTTCTCGAAACGCTACCGTGCATTTTATTCTCTCCAAAGTAAAGTGACGCTTGCGTGTGAGCATTCCTATCGTACTTTCCCACGGCGACACCCAAGCATTTCTGCGGCACCAGAGAATTCAATAGAAAGACATACACCTCGCATGATGACGCCTAATACGGATTGTCCTTTGGTTGGCCTTCCAATAGGTAAAAAAAAAAGGGGGGGGGGGAAGATATACACCGCGGTCAAATGGCCCTGAATTGCTTTGGTGGTCAAGCATGCGGGCCGTCTTTGCAGAGCACACAAAGAATCGTGCGCGCACAGTGAACTTCCCACGACCTGTCAAAACCGTCACGGACAGCGCAGCTTCTTCTGCGGCATCATGCGGCGTCGATAGTTTGGCGAGCAGTCTTGATTGGCGTGAAGCCCTCGATTCATGTCTTCCGATCAGTTTGCGTAGTTCGGTGCAGTAAAACAGATGTGCACGAGTCACCCGGGGCCCCCTTGCTTATGAGACTTACGGGCAATGACTGTCCGGCCAGCTATCATACTGCCCTTACAGCCCATACGGTCCGTACAGCGGAGCATATCGAGGTGAAGAGTCTGCATCTGCATGGAGGACATATTCAAGGTTTCATTAGAAAACGCTAGATGTCTGATTGTGCAGCATTCCGACGGGACACACAGAAGAGAAACACGCCCAACGGAGCGCTCCATTGTGTGTGTTTCTCTTGTGTGCCCCCCGTCGAAATGTTGCGCAATCCAACATCTAGTATGCCATATCAACATGCTCAGTCTTCAACCTTAATAAATAAACGGTCAGGAAATGCATTAGAAGTTCTTTGTTCTTGTTTGGATCATGCTAGAAAGCAAAGTAGCCACTGAAAATGTATGGACATTTTTTTTCTCTCGTAAACTAAGGGGGAAGAAAATCGCGGGGAGACCTCTCAAGCCTGCGTGCACCTCACTGCTTGTGACTTTGTTTTGCTTCTCCCTTACTTTTTTTCTCTTTTTTGTGTGTGTCACGAGGGCAAAGTTTTCGAAGAGACAAATATTTTGAAGACAACCCCGACGCAATTTGAACAGACGATTTTAACTTCCCCTTGCTACAGAGCTTCGCAACGGCGGCCTCAAACACACGACCTGTGTGGACGTCCTTATATACGCTTACGTTATACTCGCTTACAGTACGAGTGCTGTCTCCGTCTTCGTTGCGGCATTGTTATCTTTATTATGATTATCTTCATTGTCATTTCTGAGATTTATCTATTTCTTATAGTTCTAATTATTCATGATTTTATTACTTCACTTTTTTGCTGTTGAGTATGGAGAGATAGAGTAGCCGAGCTACCTCGATATCTCTTCTCCACAGCAACCGACTTATGACAGAACAGACACCACGATTACAGTACGATTACAATGTACGTGCACAGCTTTCACCGCAAGCGGTCGAGTCGGCGAATCTAAGAAATACAGAAAAGTAATTTCGCTATCCTGCTGACAGGTGTAAAGGCGGTTCCTGCAGTGCTGCATGGTACATTTGATGACGTGCGGCGTGGATCGGCGGCTACTGCTGCGCTGGTGCCCGATATGCACCACTGCTGGCGGAGGAGGGAGATGGAGGAGGGGACGAAGTTTGCAAGCGGAGAGGGTGTTGGTGGAGGGTCTCCTCGTCGCGTGGGCGCGGCATGTTTGGCTTTGACCTTGGGGGCGACCTTCCCACGGCGTCCAGCTAAGAGTGATTGCGCAAGACTGACGTTGAGTGTGCGCTGAGTAGTTGGTCATTGAATGGATTTAAGAAGCGCGGAACTTGCGCGGAGCTGCTTACGAGCAAACAGTGTCAGTAATGTAGGGCTTCGGCGACTGCGCATTGAGTCCGTGCCGAATGTGAGAAGTCCTTGATCTAAAAGAGAGTAATTTCTTAGGAAGATAGTTGTCTCAGGCTGGTACAAGTGACACAAACAATACACGTTCCTCCACTGGTTACACCTCTATAGAGCTGCTCAAGGTGGCTTTATGAAACCGTGCTCGCCATCTGTGATCTTTAATGACGTAAGCCCCAAATGGTCCCGAAGCAAGGATTTCCGCGCTTTCTGTCGATATCAACTGGATGAGCTCGCAACATGTTCCTGCACAGGCAACACATCATTCTAGTATGCGAAGCCCGGAAGGAACGACGGCTGTGCTATAAAATAAAAATAAATAAATAAATAAATAAATAAATAAATAAATAAATAAATAAATACATAAATCAAATTCCGTCGAAATGCACAGCAGGTAGCAAAGATTGCGCACACCGTGTTTGAGCTCATGCATACTGCTCGATCTATGCAGGAGAGGAGGAAGGTAAAAAGGAAAGCAAGAGGTGAAAGGCAGAGAGCTTAACGAGATTTCATCCTCTTGCGAGAGACAGACGCGTTCACTAAATACAAGATATAAAGAAATGCTTTACCTTCAAACGTAAGGAAGGCTAAAATGTATTATGAAAAGTTATTTGAAAAAAATTTGCAATTGTCAGAGGAAATTATGGGAGGTCATAAATGGGCTCATAAACAGGAATAAAGACTGTCATAGGACACAGGACTTAACAATTAATGGCGAAAAATTCAGCGGTGAAAGTTTGGCCAATGTCATGAACGAACTTTATACACGCAGGCTTTTATGTTGTAACCGATGGAAGTACGGAAAATGCTCCAACTGCTGGTAAGTCTATTGCACCTAATTCTATTTTTTTCGGTACCCACAGATCCGGTTGAAGTAGACAACATAATCAGAAAGCTTAAAAATAACGTTGCATCAGGGACAGGTGAAATAGGCTTTGTTGCGTTGAAATTGATCTCACTATTGATATGTGATGTGTTGGCTTATATTATCAACCTCACCTTCACTACCGGTGTATTTCCGGAACAGGTAAACGTGGCAAAAGTCACTGCAGTAAATAAAGGTGGTGATATCAATACTTTGGCCAACTATCGACTAATATCCGTGCTTCCAAGAATATCAAAAATATTTGAAGGAGTAAGTTACGATAAAGTTGCATCCTTTTTTGATAAACATCAAATAATATCAAAGAGTCAATATGGGTTTCAAAAAAGTATACGTCAATGGAACAAGCTCTACTGTATATCAAAGATAAGATAATCGACCATATGGAAAAGAAAGAAATATACCCTCGGACTTCTTCTTTATCTTCAAAAGGCATTTGGCTCCATACCATTCCAACTGTTAATTCATAAATTGTTAAGGTATGGAGTGCGTGTAGTCGCACTTCAACTCTTCAAAAGTTACCTTGAAGATCGTTATCAATTCGTACAAATTAATAGCACAATGTCTACAAAGATAAAGTTAAACCAAAGAGTGCCCCAAAGGTCCATACTGGGGCCACTATTGTTCCTTGCCTATATAAATTATGTTGTAGAAATACCTGATTCCCCGGAAATTATTACGTTCATAAAAATTAATCATAAAACATTCCATGCTCAGGGTGGATCAGTCATACTATATTAGATTGCACCAGGTAATTGAACAAAATAAAATATATGAATAAAGCCACATCGACAGACCATATTACTGTTTACGAGAACAAAGGAAACGGGTACCGAAAATAAGAACTAATTATGGAAAACAAATTGCTGCGTACCAGACGCATCATGTCCTGAATATCTTTGCAGATAGACTGAACTTTAAAGCTAGTAGTGTGGCTTAAAAAAAAAAAAAAACAAGCAAATACCTTATTAATAACCCGATGTAGACAGTATCAACATTAACTAGTGAATTTTCATGCCTCGACCAATACTTAAAACATTCACAAATTAGTATTCTGAGTATATCCATGTATAATGTACTTTCAGTGTATCGTCCTGCATTATACGTTTCTAACTTTTGAAATTTATTTTGTTTGGCTGTGTATATTGCCGTGAGCTACCTCTTCTGTAGGATTGTTTAAAGATATTATGTAAACTTTTTCTTTAGATTATGTGTGAATTGGTATGCGTACTCTAGCAAGTTACTAGTTGACCATTTTCTTGAAACTAATGTATTATAATGCTTTCTTAAGTGCTGAACTCGAAGCATGTGAACTGTCACGAACTGCAGAGGGACGTACAGGGGCCTTTGTCAGGCTTGTTTGCCTTTGGCCCTTGCCCCTGCAGCGAGCTTTGTAAATTGCTTACTGTAAATAAAGTACTTACTTAATTATTATTTACTTACTTAAGAGTGTCCGGTTGGCTACTCTGCACAGGGTGGCCGGGGCCTGAAGCTTCTGGGTATATACAGCAACTCTGTATTAGCTTTAACATCCAAGGGGCATGTGGTACTTATTAGGCGAAAGAACCACTGTACACATCGTCTGTCAAAGCGTTTACGCGCGTCCAACGGAATGTCCTTGCCAGTCGGGCACCCCTGTCGCATTGGATTCCTACCTATTCCATGATTTTTCTCCCTGTTTTGGACTGGCTTAATCTTTCCCTACTGAAACACTCGTGCTGCCTCAGTGAGCTCAACTAGCGTGTTGTGAGCCCCCGTTTTGAGAAGGAGGTCTGTCGAGGTCGAGTCTGGAAGCCCTAGGGCTCTCTTAACGCTCTTCCTAATGATCGCATCTATTTTCTCTTTTTCTTCGTGTTTAAACACAAGATACGGTGTGGCATACGTTATTCGGCTGGTAATAAAGGCTTGCATGAGTCTGAGGAGGCTGTTCTCTTTGAGCCCCCTGCCTTTGAGTGCAACTCTCCTAAAGATCCCAGTGACCTGCGCCGCGTATCCTTCTAACTTCCTGATTGTCGTGAGGTTGCATCCATTTCTCCGGATATCCATGCCGAGAATTCTGATTAAATACTCTTGTGGCGTTGTTTATTACTCGACAAAACGGCGCTAGAGCAGACGAGGAAGAATAGCTGACACATTATTTATTTCTCCATTTCTGTACAGTGTACAAGGTGAAGGAGCTCGAACAAAGCGTGAGAACTAGTTCACATGACGGAAGGTTCGAGCCCCTTTTGCAGACAGCAAAAAGAGAGAGAAAAAAAAAAGAATTTACACCACAAGATACTCTCTTCGTACTCGCCTCTCTTAGCGCTGGTTTGCCACATATGGACGTTCACCAGCTAGCAAGTTTCTCTGCTGCACTACTCAGTTATTTATTATGTTTTCTTTCTCTTTCTAAATTTCCAAGCACTCATAGTTCTTTAAGCACATCAAGGCTCTCTACACGCATGCGTAATTATTGCAAACTGTTGCGTTTATAACGAAATAATTTGTTGAAAATAAACCAATCTGGAAAGTCACAAAGCCAGGTGAAGCCAGGAGAACGAAGTTTAGGCAAATCCATGCCATGCCCGTCGTTCCTGTGTTGGCTGTACTCCGCCATACCTCTTTTTTTAACCATAAGGGATCGACGTTAGACTAGTTGGCATCTGGACGGGGAAACAACGCCAAAGACGAGGACAATTTAATGAATGGATGCTGGGGTTTTACATGCCAAAACCACCTTGTGATTACGAGGCACACCGTAGTCGGGGACTCCGAATTTATTCTGATCCCCATGGGGTTCTTTAATGTGCACGCAACGCACGATACTCGGGCGTTCTTGGATTTCACCCCCATCGAAATGCGGCCGCGTGGGCGGGATTAGATCCTGCGCCCTCGGGCTGAACAGCGCAACGCCGAAGCCACTGCGCCACCATGGCGGGTTTCTCCCTCAGCAATGTTTATACCTGACGCTCTATGCCCTGAACGACCGCCGACCTGAGCTATAATTCTCTACTAAGCAGATGCCATGGTAACAATTAAGGAAATGTCTGCACTGAGTTTACGTGGTGAAATGGCTAAGTGCGCGTTGGACTAGCTGTACAGAGTACCTGAGTGAGGTTCTAGCTATCTGTGCAGGTTGCTTTTATTTGGCAAATAACGGCACTTTACTTCATGCTCTCAGACCTTATTGCGCGCAGCATAAGGTCTCACCTTATACCCTGCGTTCGAACTATAGAAAGTACGTTAACCTTTTGTACTGTTCTTCAGGGGAGAGGCTTCGAAAGAGACACGTATGCGCCGGACGATGCACTTGCCCCAAGCGAGTGCGGTGAACTAAGAGAAAGTTACTTGGGATGATCTCCTCTAGGGCTAGTTGGTTGACACTTAATGAAACCACTGCAACGCAACTAAAAACGAATTGTGTCAGTGATACTGCTGTTCGTCTATTAGGAAGGGAGATGCGATTTTTCAAAATTATGACTATTTCTTTTGTGCTGTGACGAACTTGTGCGCATGCGCCATTTTAGTGTGCGTTTCTCCTGGTCTTCCATAAAGGCCTAATAAATCAGGGGTGAGCGTAGCACCTATATTGTCCCGCCTTATGTGCTTTCTATTCATCTTTAGTTGCGCTGCAATGGCTTCATTAAGAGAAAGTATTTGGCCAGGTGTCAAAACAGCGTTGAACTACTTTTTTTTTTCACTTAACACCTTGTTTGTCATGTTCTCGGCGGCTTTCGACCACGGCTTTATTTGTACAAAAGCAACAGATGATCGCACGGCTATTAATGTGCTTCAGTGTGCCTATGGATTTTGGTTCGCCTGTAAAGTGATGGTGGAGGCACAGCAGAAGCGGAATAACCTGAATCCATCGTATAGGCTTTCAGGGCACCAGGCTTGGTTCTCAGCTCAGCAAGTTCACGATAACGACAACAAAAAGATGGTTTTTACGTAAAATTGGTCGCTTCTTGAAGATTTCTCACAACACGACACAGAGCGCTTTTTCAGCGTTATCATCAACGTTTATGATAAGTAGCCCTGTTTAACCATGCATACACTGAAGTGACGAGCATGTGCTCTCTACTATGCAAGGAACTTGAATAGAGCTGTGTGTTTGTACCTACCATCCATTTCAGGCGCGCACGACTCCGGCACCAATGACTTCAAAGTGTGTACGTTATTCAGGTAACGGCATGAACGGACGTCAGTGAACTCTCGGTTGCGATGTTATTATCTCTATAGGCTTCATTCGATTTTGTTATTCACTTATTTATTTTAGCATTATAATTTATTCCGTTATATTTTGGCGCATATTGTAGAGACGTGGAGTAGCTCAGGTACTCTTAGCCTCAACCTATCGGCTGCAACCCATAATTATAACAGAACAGAACAGCAGATCCTGACGCTTTTTTTCTTGGAATGCAGGACATATGTTGATAGAGATTGTGCCCAGTTTGCTTCCCATTTGTTACCGTACTTTGTGAAGGGCTATATGCATATCTTGGATACTGTATGCTGCCATAACTGGCATGACGGCGTATGCAGGCCGACTGAGGCTCATTGTCTGTGGCGTTATGCTGTGGTCGCAGGTTCGAATGCTCCTTGCTGCGGCAGCCCCATACCAACGGGCGCGAGAAGCAATGCCCCTCGTGCTTTAATTGAGCGAACGCTAAAGAGCCCAGGAAGTCAGAACTATCAGTGGGGATGGCAGCAGCAGACACGGCGACATGCTGAGCAATCCTTTTTGCTTTGCGCTGCAGGTCTTTCTCGGAGCTCTGCTGGCGCCGCATGATTTTCATCAAACGACACGTGGCGACCATTTTCAAGAATTTGATGCTGTATCAGTGACACTGCTCTACGACGGTGTCATCTCAGGACCGGATCATCCCTGGCTATCAGCGACTATACCTTTGACGACATCGGCGACGTCATGTCACGTGGCACTTCCAACGACTATAAGACTACCGCCGGAGCCGTTCTTCGCCAGTGGGCATGGCAGCATCAGACACGGCAACATGCTGATCAATTCTTTTTGCTTTGCGCTGCAGGTTAGTGATTTTAAATGTGAACATTGTTACATAAGTGACGATCGTTTTTTGCTGCCCTGCCCACTGGGTGTTCAGAGCATTCTGTCTTATGTTTTTTCATTATCGAAAGATCTGTTGTCTTGCGGCGATATTGAATCAAATCCTGGTCCGACAGAAAAGGAGATGCTAGTGGAAATACTATCTGGCCAGACCAAGACGAATTCAACCATGGAATGCCTGCAGGTATCCCAGCACAAGGTACAGGACAAACTTTCCTCTTTAACTGAGCGGATTGACGGTATTAAGAGGCAGTAATCCAGCCTGAAAGTCTTAGCCATGAAGGTACAAGATATGGAAGCCGCAATATCAGAACTTCAGGGGCAGCTTACTTCAGTTAGGAACCAGATGGACGACTTGGAAAACAGAGGCAGAAGAAATAACCTGATCATTTATGGTATAGAGGAAGATAGCATGGAGTCTGGTCAGGAACTGGAAATTAAAGTAACCCATGATGTTTTTAAGAAAAAATTTGGTTTAACGGTGAGTGGCGTCGAACGATGCCATAGACTGGGGAAAAAGCAAGCAGACAGGGTGCGACCAGTCATTCTGAAACTTCTCGACTTTCGTGAGAAAATGTCAATATTACGATCATGTCATAAGCTTAAAGGCTCCGGAATATCGATAGCCGAGGACTATTCAAAGCGAGTTCGGGAGATACGTAAACAACTGTGGAAAAGTTGCGAGAAAGAGAGAGCAGACGGAGCCAAGGTAAAACTAATGTTCGACAAACTAAGCATTGATTGCATCTTATTTGGTTGGGACGTATCAAAGGGTTCTCGCTACAGGCTAAAAAAAAAAAAGAAATTCGAACTGACTTTTGACTAAGACATCTCGAACCCTGAAAGTATTAAATGTCAATTGTAGGAGTATACTCAACAAGACCACTCAGTTGGAGGCTCTCCTGCTCTTGCACAACCCAGATATAGCGGTCTTGACTGAGACTTGGCTTAATGACACCGTCTTTGACAGTGAGGTCGTTCCCATTGGCTACAGTTCGTATCGAAAAGACCGTGATGGTAGAGGCGGGGGTGTTAGCATACTTTTTAAATAATCCTTGCGAATTTCTTTAATGCCTGAAATACCCAATGTAGAGTGTATTTTTTGTACAGCTTACTATGCAAGTGTTAGATATGTTATTGCAGCAATATACCGACCCCCTAATTCTACCATTGTCGTATTTGACGAGCTTAGGCAATTTTCGTATGCGAATGTAAAACCTGGTAATCTTACTATATTATCAGGAGATTTTAATTTGCCTAATGTCGACTGGCAAACATTCTCGCTTAAAAAACATAACCCTCTAGGGGAAGCTATGCTGGACATTGCTTTTGCCTTTGACTTATTGCAAATTGTGGAACAAAACACACGAATTGAAGGCATTTCTCAGTCAATGCTTGACCTTTTTTTTGTGAGCGGATCAATTAGTGCCAAAATTTATTGCGAGATAGTACCTGGCATATCGGATCACGAGGCTGTACTACTCACCGTTACAGACACCGCGTTAGACAAGAAATCTGAATGTTCATCTTACCGAAACTTCTCTCGAGCCGATGATGTATCAATTATTGATATACTTTCGCTTAATTTCGACGACTTTTCAAGTAGCACGGAAGACGTAGAGTCGCGGTGGTGCAGGTTTAAAAAATAGTTAAAGAGTGCATTGATCGCTTTGTCCCGTTGTCAATTAAAAAGAAAAATCGCAATAATCCCTGGATTTCCCGCGAGACATTGCGGCTCCAAAGGAAACTGAAACGTGTAAAGAAAAAATTTTAAATCGAAAACGTGCAGTCGGTAAAACAAAAGATGGACATTTATTCCCAGCTTAAAAGCCAAGTGCATGCCGATAAACAACGCTACTATGGTGAATCGCTACCGAGTTTCACAACCACGGCTCCAGAGAAATTTTGGCGTTCTGTTTCTCCGACCTCCAAGGAATGTGATTTATTTCATGTTGATGGTAAGGCAGTTCACGAAAGCAAAGAAATAGCAAATGCGTTTAACAAACACTTTAAGTCCGTCTATGCAAATAATAATGATGTAATGCCACCTTTCGAAATGTTTGTGCCGCCTATACCCGATGTTCAAATAAGCGAACCAGGTATACTAAACATGCTTTTACAACCTAACACTAAAAAATCTTCTGGCCCGGACAACATTCCAAACACATTTTTAAAACGGTATGCAGAATGGACATCAAAGTACTTGCACGTTCTGTTCACAAGGTCATTGTGCGAGGAACAAGTACCGAGTGACTGGAGGACAGCCAGAGTGAAGCCATTACATAAAACAGGAAAAAAGCACTGCATTCAAAACTACCGTCCAATTTCTTTAAAATCTACGGTATGTAAACTTTTGGAACACATAATCTATAATCATTTCTCAGAATTCTTTGAAAACAATAATATATTAACAAACCATCAACACGGATTCAGAAAAGGCTACTCTACAATTACCCAATTAGTTTTGACAGTGCACGACTTTGCGAAAGCAATTAACAATGGGAAACAAATAAATGCTATTTTCATGGACTTTTCAAAGGCTTTCGACAGGGTCTCTCACAAAAAGCTACTTTACAAATTGAACAAGATACTGATAAACTCCAGACTAATTAATTGGCTCACAGCATACCTTGATGGCAGAGAACAATTTGTTGTTTTTAATAATCATTCTTCTCAACGACTTCCGGTAGACTCTGGTGTTCCCCAGGGCTCGGTCCTTGAACGTCTCTTGTTCCTTTTATTCATTGGTGATATGCTGTTTGGTATTCCAGCTATGGTTAAGCTTTATGCCGATGACTGTGTATTGTACTCAGCGATAGACAATATTACTGACCAGCAGTTGCTGAATGATGTTTTTCGACAAATTGTCGACTGGTGCGATGCCTGGCAAATGTCAATTAATTTCGAGAAAACAGTTTTTATGTCCATTTCACATAAGAAGCATAAACTAACGTTTCCGTACGGTATTAATAACATAATTATTTCTGAAGTAACACATTATAAGTATCTCGGACTCTGGATCACAAATGACCTCATTTGGGCTAAGCACTTGAATATGTAGTAGCTAGTGCTACCCGCAAGCTTTATTTTTTAAGGAGGGCTTCGAAACGTTCTTCACCCACTGTACGCCTACTCGCATATAAAGCTGTAATTCTGCCGATACTAGACTATGCATGTGTAATTTGGGACCCTTTTACTAAAACTGGCACTAACAAGATGGAAATGGTGCAAAGAAAAGCAGCTCGTTTCATTGATAACAGCTTCGGACGCACTTCAGTGACAGACCTTTTAACAAAAGCAAACCTGCCACCATTAATGCAAAGAAATCGTGTATCACGACTAAAATTCCTTTTTCAACTTATTAACGGTCATTATAAGACAGATCTCACGGGAATAATTACTTTTTCATCTGGTTATGCTACTAGGCAGCGACATAGCCGAACAATAACCCCATTTAGTACACGCAATAATTGTTTTAAGTATTCCTTCTTTCCCAGAACAGTGGTTGAATGGAATTGTTTAACCAATGACCAAGTTTTAATATCATCACTTTCGGCGTTTGTTACAAGTATTGAGCAAAAATTTATTATCTTTCTGTGCCACTGCTTTGTTCAAGCTCTGTTGACCTGATTTGTATGGTTTTCATTACCTATGCTATAGTGTTATTTACATATGTATTGTTTACCACCCTGCAAAAATCCCCAGTGGGGATTGCAGTATTGATAAATAAAATAAATAAATCCCGGAGACCCCCACTGCGGCGTCGCCTCATGGTAGCCCACCCTGCAGTTTCGGGAAGTTAAACACCACTCTTTCTTTAATGAGCGTGTGATCAGGATTATTCTCCTTCTGCTCTGTCCATTTCTTATCATCCATCCCATCAAATGTGGCCGATCCCGGTGATAGGGGGGTCACAGCTTCGTAGAACCAGTGACGAAAGACCAAAAGTACGGAAAATGGACACAATCATTGCAATACGATCCGAGCTCTTGAATAGGAGCCGGGGTGCCGTTTCATATTAATAAGTATATATAACTTGCGCTATAATATGCCTCCATATTGTCCTGATAATTGTACGTCGTCCGTGTCAGTTGTTCAATCCCGGTAGACTCCGATGGGCCCTCTTCTCTATATTCGACGGTCCCAAAATTGAAGAAGAAAAAAAAAGAACGGCAGCGGCCGTAGGCGACATTAAGTTTGCGTTGTTACGGTAACCCACACCGCAGTCGCAGCGTCTTCGCACAAGTACTGTCAAAGTCACATTATTTTACAATGAGAGAATGCCCTCCAGAAGCTGAAGCTATTTTGCAGTAAAGTTTGAAGAGCCACCTTAACTAGCAGTGAATTAATTAACGTAAAGGAGGGAGACAACTGAAGGTATGCGACCAAAAATTTTTACTATACAACGTCCTGCCCAGTCCAGAAATAGTCATGGATAAATGAAGCTTCATTTATAACTTGTCTTCCAGTGAGTAAATCTAACCGATTTATTACGTATATTTATTGCGTGTTATTAATTCAAGACTGCCCTAAAGGGTATTGCGTAGGGGTATCATTGACTGCATTGATTAATGGCAGCTGGGCGGCCATTTGAGAGATGGTTATTCAGGGCTAGAATGAAATATGCCAGATATAAAATTTCATGACCATTTCCATGACCATGACCATTTCATGACGACTGGGCTGACACCTGCTCTCAGGAACAGTTCTAGCGTAAGAACTTTTGAGAGAATACGGGCGCTGCTCTAGGTGTACTTGTCCAGCCTTCCTTTTCTACTACGCTCAAAACCTTTACAAGGATCGACTTTTGGGCGAGTTGGTACTGGTTGAACATCTTGAAGGGGCAGCGCAAGACGACGAAGACAGAACCGCGTCATAGTGTAGCATTAGATAACAAGATTTTGCGTTTTTGCCTGCGCACTGATAACGACGCCATCGATGGGAGAGCACGTGGCTATGGGTTGTGGTACATAAGTTTGTGTTTGCCTTCGAATAAAGTTAGTTGTGAGTTCAGCGCTGTCCTGCCTTCTGTCTTCGTCGTTCTGCGCTGCCCCTTCAAGATGCTCACAACCTTAAACAGACACCAAATAGAAACATTAAAACAGTTTAACCTGACAAAGTATCCTTTGAATAGTCTATAGATATATATATATTTATAAATTTTGCGGTAATAGGTTTATTACTGGAAGAAAAGACGAAGTTCAATATTTTTTTTAATTCCGCGCCGGCATGACAATGTGACCTCACGGATTTCAGTGTATTCATTCGCATTTGAGAGGTTGTGGCTCAGTAAATGTTTCTTGAAGCTTGCTAAGTTCATTACTGTCTTCTTTGGAATACGATGTAGTAAATATTTACTGATAAAGAAATCAACTAGGCCTGAACAGACGCCACCAAAATCCATGACGTCATGGCGAGCTGCAACAGGAATTTCAAGGTGGCATCGCAACCGGGCTTCGTTTTTGGCGTCTTCGGGCTCATCAAGCCTGTTTCCGCGGTAACAGTGTGTTTTTCGGTATTGTACAAGGGCAGTTTACTAACACTGCTCAAATATATACAGCTCAAAGTGGTCTACGCGCGCCATGTTGGTTGGATTTTCATAGCTGCTAGGACGATAGCTATCTGGGGATAGCGTTCTGTAACGCCAGAAAATTAAAAAAGACGTTTACAGTGTAAAGTTCTGCGCCCGTGCTCACAAAGAAAGTTCTTAGGCTGAAACTAAGAGCAATGCAATACATTCAAGAGCGCGGCTGGTAAATGATGAGCAGCTCTTATGAACGAAAACTTTCGGGGAATTAGGCCACTTATACTTATTCCTGAGAATAACACTTCATGAGTACGCAAAACAATTATAAATAAGAAAATTTATTCCTATTTGCTAAAGTTCCAAACCGGTAATTCCTAAATATTCTGAGGAGGCCAGCGTCACAATCTACAAGCGAGGCGTCTTACAGCAGCCCGCAACAGTGCGCCCACGTCGACAAGCCTTGAACGGAAACACACCGCGCGCGATTTCAGGGCGAGCTTTAGGGACGAAGTAGTCGTGTACAAATGTTAGGTCCAAGTGGTGAACGCGTGCCTTTTTTTCCTCCCTTCGCTCCGCTTGAGATGCTTCATGTTTAAGTCAACATTCGTCTTTCATTTTATTTTCTGTGCTGAGCTGCAGGTCAAGGCACTACGCCCAGATAAATATCAGATGCAGAGGCCCCGATTCTGGACGTAAAGATGCCGCTTTGAGGGATGTACACTTTGACGAAGACAACATGATTATCTGCAGTTCACCGCCTTTGATTATCTCCGCCGCGGGTATATTGAACAAGAGCTTGCCCTCGTCGTGCAGTTAGCCTGGGTACGCAGCCATACCAAGAAAAAAAGAAAGAAAGAAAGTCAGGTCTTCTCGCTAGGAACGTCCGGGCCTCTGAATTCATCTGCCAGTCACATATGAAATTGAAGGTTCCCTTAAGCAACATTGAACGCGGGAAATGAGGAGAGTTCTCAACTTGAGAAGCTGGAGGAGAATAACAGGACTAGTAAACAAATACTACCAAATTCGCTTTACATCGACAACGCGGTCGGCGCTACAAGAAAGCGAGAGAGACAGTGAGGTAAGAGATAAGGAAAAGGCAGGCTGTCTGGCTGGCTACTCTGCACTCGGACTAAAGTTGAGTAAGAGGATAGAGAGAGAGAGAGAGAGAAAACGCACACTGCACGCACGCACGCACGCACGCACCCACCCAAGCACTCTTTCATTATGGCGACTGAAGGTTATCCTTCCTGCAGCTCTACTTTTTCCAGGAAGTTACTGTATTTGTTTTGTTTATGCTTACGTGAGATAGAGTGTGACAGAAGCACTCCTTTTTTTGTAACGACTCCTAGCCAGAGTGGTCTTTTTCAGAGTCCAACAGTAGCGGACTCTGCACCCTGCTGTGGTACAGAGACTGCTTGACTGGGCCTGTCGATGTGCATTTGGTTCGTCATTATGTGACGGCTACAGCGTTCGGCACTTGCTGTTAAACGATCGAGCTCTCCCAATTGTGTAAGCAGGGTATGGCGTTATAACAGGATGACAAAGGTTTTAATGAAGATAAATTTATAGGCTGATGCTCCTCACTGGGGTAAATGGAAAGGGGAGAGACAAGGAAAAGTGGGAGACGGATGGCAAGCGACGGCTCAATACTACAACGAACTGTACTATACTAGAGAGGAGAGGGTTGCATCAGTCAACCATCCGCTCTTCTGAGCCATCGTGAGGTCGCTTTTTTGGAAGGACACTAAAATAAATGTGTAATAATAAATTTGTTAGGGGGGCAAGAATAAGGATAGGATTGCACATCATGTTAGTTATGTTGCCTACCTTCGACACCCAGTGTGCGCGGACATGTGATGTTGAAAGTGTTTTTAATCTTGCCTTGCATATCTGTGATGTCTGAGAGTGCGCAGCTATATACATATGAAGTGGATGTTATGAAATAAATTAGTTGCGAGGGCAGCGAATGTCATGTATTCTTGTGTACCTCCGCTTCGTCCTGGTCAGTGCGCTGCTCCGCCAACATGGTATGATGGCTATACGCATACTATACACAGTGTATGCGCCGGCACGCAGTGTGTGCCATGTGCACGCTTTACACGCAGACCTGATGCATTCGCAGAGAACGTGCTCGCGCAAGCAGGCAAGCAAATGTGCTGGAACAAGTTGCAATGTGGAGAGTTCCCAATGAGCATACAGCCCGTGCATGCCCGACACGCCCGCTTGAACAGTATGTTCCGAGAGCGATGTTGCACATCATCGTTGGGTGTATAAGGTGTAAGCGCCTGTGCACAAGAAGTAATATTTCCTCCTCTTTGTTGTGGGGGGAATGGTGAGAAGAGTCTACGGTTCTTGGATTAACATGAACACCCTTTATGAATACTTTTTGCCAGTTCAGCTGTTCCTCCTGCACGTATACTTTCTGTCACTCATAGAACATCGAAGATGTTCACGAAGGTGGTTGTGCATTTTTGTAATCGCCAATGCCAGGAGAGTCCATCCACTGTATTACTGCACCGTGTAGAAGGTAGTTCGAACACTTTGTTTCTGGGAGACACTGAATTTATGGCGAAGGTACGCTTGATTTTCATAATGTGCGTGCAAGTATTTCTGCTGACGGACAAACATGACATGGTGAGCTAATCGCATGCATGAAGGTGAAAATGTTGATGTTCGATATACTGATTGGCCATGAGATAATATAACTACTGGTTTAAGACTGTTTTGCAGCGGGGGGCAGCTTGACAAAAGTAGGGTTTGATAAACGCTGTCTGTAGTTGTGTTTACCGATCTTACGCGATAGCTTGAATACTGCCGCCTTGCTGAGGAAATGTAACTTACTGCTATATATAACTATCTGCGATTGAGCGAAGTTTTTCAGCGCTTTTTTTCTGACGATACGAGGGCTCTACGCGAGCTGATGACGACTGTGAAAAGGGTTAGTTCTATTCGTCGAATCAGCAAATACGCGTTAAGAGCACGTAACCAAGGGCGCGTACGTCGTCTCGCAAGTTGAATCCAACAGGATTCCAGTATTGAGGATTGATAGCACGCCTATTCTAGCATGAAAACGCGGCGCCCGGGCTTAACTCCTGCCCTGCACCTAAAAGCTGTGGACTTCATGCCGACGGAGCGACGTGCATTGCTTCGGACGTTCAGCGCAGGCGTGCTCCTTTGAGATAGCGAGCACTACGCGTTCCCAGACGGACAAAGGAACTCCCCGAATTTTCTGCAAGCTGCAGGCGATGCCCAAAGGTAATGATAGCTCTGTCGAGGCCGCCTACAGAACCTTTGATGGCCCGCCTTTCCTCATGGCGCTCCTCGCATTCTCGAACTGTGCTGGCTCCGAATTCGGAGTCCTGCAAGTGTTGTCTTCGGGCTAAGAACCCGTAAAGTCTCTCTGACTGTCTTTATAGCCAGGAACTTCATTGCAATATCATGTCTCAAACCGTGTTATATATAACCACAGAACGACAAACCACGCGTTCGCCGACGTGCCATCACGGGCTTAAGAGCCTCGCGGTGCTGGTATTTGTCTTGGCGTCGACTGCTCCGGCTCGTCGTACGGTCGTGGCGCAAGCATGCCGCAAGCGAGGCTCTGGGCTGAGGGTATCGATGCATTCTTTTTCGCGTACAATAAAGTGATCTCTCTCTCTCTCTCTCTCTCTCTCTCTCGTTCGAGCCTGCTTCGCCGGAAAGGAGTGAATCGAATAGAGCAGGTAAATGTTGCAAGAGAAACGAGTGATAGGATCCTTCTCGTAGGCCGGAAAGTAAACTGGGAGAGGAAATGGGGCCGGGAGGGATGGCGCGGTTGAGAGCTGTACATGTGCGTCGACGTAAGCCTCGACGCCTGTGCGTCGCTTCATGGGCGAATGTGGACATCTCCCGCGCCACCATCGCGCAGCTACGTGCATTTGGTCGCCGAGATATTTGAACAGCGACCCAAACAGTTTCGCGTGCCGCGCATTCCGCGTGGCTATTTCGCGGCGTCTTTTTCCTGGAGTGCGCCTTAAAGTCCCAGTAAACAGCAGCATAATCCAGCGTGCGAGCGCAACCTGCATCAGCGCATGGCGGCTTGCACCCGGCGATAATGGTGCCAACAGCATCGACGAAGCGTCTCCTTTGCAGAGGGAATGGCCGGTGGCGGGCCAATGTTTTTCACGAAAAACCGTGCACCGAGGCCGTGTGTATCGTTACGTCGGCTAATCAGAGTGCGAATACACGTGGCTGTTCGCACTAGGAAATGGTCCTCGAGTGGTCACTGCCTTACCTTCATAAAATTGGGTATCGTGCTTGTCCATTCGGCGGTCAACCGCAACCGGTCATAGAACGGGCTGAACAACGTCGATTCGTTAAATATAAAGCAAAGAAAGGCACTAGTTGGTGCACGTTCATGATTACACTGCGCTGAGTCTTACACTTGCAAAAAATTACAAAGGAGGGACGCAGACGGACGAAGCGAATGCGCTTCGTCCGCCTGCGTTCTTGTTTTTTTTTCTTTTCTGTAATTTTGTGCCAATGTAAAACTCTGTTCAAAGTAATCACGAGCATTGATTCAGCCCGCGGAGCATGACGGCAGCCGTAGGCTTGTCAGGATGCACGGTTTTAGTGAGAAATGATGCGCTTGCGTCGTTCGCTGATAAAGACCATTGGAAGATGAACCTACGCGTTGTTCCACAACCCCCCGCTTTCTTTCGGCGCGCGCTCTTTGTTGTGTGCCTCTGCTACGTGATGAGCAGTGTGGGCGGGAAGACGACGGCGAACGTACCATCTCCTCCTCTAAGCTGTTTTTCGCAAAGCGGGTGAAATCGTGTACAAAAGCCTCGCGCTACGTTGCAGGGCGGCGCTCTCACAACTGCGACAGCGGCGTTAATCATCGCCATTTGATGCTCGGAGTTGTGCACGCTCTTGTTTATGCTACTCTGCACGTTCAGTTCGCTCGTGTCTTTGTTAGGGCGACGGAGACTCTTAACGAGCCTTCCCAGCAAGGTAAGGAACATGATTCACGTATGCACGCTGTGCTGCAGTTTATTTGCACATGCGAACGTGGATGAATGCGCATATTTTATGCGCCCTTACTCGTAGCTGCGCACGGAGGGGGTTTGACGCAAGAGAATGTGACGTGGGTGGAACACTGGCCAGGCCGATGTGGCCATGAATGGGCTCGCGTGAACCAAACCCTTGTAATGCAGCGGTGGACATACTACATGCGTCGTCGACGCGAGGCGACTCGCTTGTGGGGACACGCCCATTACGGTGAGCCGAAAATGCTGGTGCGTTTGGTTCAACGAACCCTGCCGCCTTCGGTAACTCGTACGCGCCCAAAGTGTTACAGAAAGAGCACAGCACAAGAGCGAACACAATGTCACGAGAGAGAAGGTGCGTAATGTTCCCTTTTTCGTCCGAGACCTGGATGGAATACGCTGTGCATTATCTGTGACCATGTTCTTTTCCTTTTTGTCTAAGTGTACGTATGGAGATGTTCGTGTTTTGCAGAGAAACCAGCTACTTTTCTGCTCAGGCGTGCGATAAAGAGAGAAACACCCTGTGAAGAACAAAGCCATAGATACAGAAAACACAAGTATTAGTTTTCGCGAACAGTTGGCAAACTTCCATGACATAAGCCACACGTTCATAAGTCAAGTTCACAAGCTAGAACACAAGCCCAACGCAGGCCAAGCATTCCTATGCAATAGAGCATCGTGGTGTAGTTGTACTCGGGGGCCGTTCATCAATGTATTTCTTTGGAAAACGACATTCACAGTGTGCGCCGATTGGCTAAACCACAGCTGACGTCGAAGTGACGAAGCGTATTCGTCGTTCCGGGGAAAAATTGTTTTGTGTATTCGTTCGTGAAGATGTTAAAACGACTGCAGGAATATTAGGCAAAATGCGGCTTCCATAGCTCGTCACCTGCATGAGGGACTGTAGGTTTCGGTATAGCCCACTGGCGCTGGTACATACTAACGTGGACTTCTCGGCGAATTTACTGTAAAATAAGATGAGTGGTTCGTATTTGGTACCTTTCATTGTGCTGACGCTTTCCATACACATAAAAACCGCTAATATGCGTAAGATGCCCATCATCACGATTGGTGCTCTTACGAACAATTCTAGAGCAACAGCTATATATGGAACGCGGGCCCTGGGCCAGTATTAAACAAACTTTACAGCGAAGCTGTTAGCCTCTTGTTGGTCAGCATTTTTCGTGTCGTCGTCCGTGGTAAAAAATGTGGACCGATGCCGGAGGTACTGGGAAATACCGGGCCGATCTACGGCGGAGGTGAAGCAGGCTTCAAGCACTCAGCCAAGTGAAGCGAAGAGTGCGTACATTCTTTGGAATCACGCATACAACGTATAGAACAGCATTCGTTTCAATAAAGAACAAGCACAAAACAGGCATTCTAACCACATAATTGATGATAAGGCACTACTGATGACATGTAAAGCACTACTGATGACATGTAGGCACTACATGTGAAGCATGTAGCGCTCCCCGCATAAGATTCCCGGTAAAGATTCCTGTCGTGCAAGCTGCCGTGGCAATGGCAACTGCGACGTTGTAAGTGACGTCCCCATATCCTTTCGTATATAGAAGAACCAGCCTAGCAACTGATTTCATTGTTATTGCAGCCTCACTATGGGTAAGCAACACATAGTGAGGACTCCCGAGGAGCAGCGTGTATACGAGGAGCGGCAAAGGGAGAAAGAAACAACGTCTCCTTATCGAATTCTTAAGAGAGACTGGTTTGATGGACATATGGTGAAACCCTTCAGCGGTATTGTGCGAGACGCTCGGGCGGAGCAATTGCCGGCCTTGATCGCCGGCCTTGATCGCCACGCTAAACCCGCCTGTTGCTAGAATTCACCACCACCACCACGCAATACAATCAGCGGTGGCGTACTGTCAAAATTGCCATCCCTCACATTACTACCATTACTCTAAATCGCCATTACCACCAATATTGTAAAGCAATAAAGCATTGCATACCGCCTCAGCAATTGTAGCAGTGGTTTACAACAGCTTTGCTGGACGTCCACTTCCGCAGGGTCGGAATGGCGAGTCATTTTTTTTATGTTACAGATGTTCGTTAAGAGCAGATGCCAGTCTGTTGTGTAGTGTCAGACATATATTATTTGCGAAGGCGGCTGTCCAATGACAAACAGTGCTAAGAACAAAGATCCGCTTAGCGAATTCGAGCCCTGAACCATATAAACGCGGCTATCGCAGCAGCTACTGCAATCGGCTCTACTTCATCCCTCCTCCATTGAGGTTTATCTCGCATATATTGAAGTACATTGCAAAACATATTCAGAATGTCACACCGGATTCGGCGTTCTGGAGAGGAAACGTAATTGCAGCACGTGTGCAATGTCAGCGCACGGCCGACATCAGCATTCGCTGCGTCTGCTGGCGCAAAATACGCGTTTCAATGCAGGCCGTACGAAAATGTTGAGCCCTCTGTCGATCCTGCGACAGAGGGTTTGTGTCCAGCTCGGCGCTGGACACAAAAGCCTCATTAAAGCACACAAAGGATTACGTAAGCACCTTTCAAGCAAACTGTTTTCCGATAGCGGTTTCTCGATCGATAAACTCGACTGATTCAAATGGCAGTGAGTAAAAGATGAGAAAATGTACAGCCTTAAGGCGGCTTCACTAAAGCGACTACGGTAAAGCACAGCGACGAAGGAAGACCCAATGGAACCGTTCTTCCGCGCTGCGTACTTTGAGCACGTGTAAGATAATGCGGGCCGCGTGACCGAGCTGGCGTTATGAAACGGGCGACTTGAAGTGATAATTTTTAAGAAGGCGCCCAGTAACAGCGCAAGGAGAGAAAACGCATGTCATCGGCGAACTTGAGAGAAACAATAGTGGGCTTAAGAAGGATGAAAGAATATTGATAAAATTTTGCAGTGGAGTCGTCTACATAAAAAAAAAAAAAAGATATTTAGGTGCAAAGAATGCTCGCGCAAAGCTCCTTGTGGACGGTACATGTCGATTTCGCGTGATGAGCGGACCCGCCAAAAGGCCGTGCATGTGCTCGAACTGGTGGAAGACAAAAAATCCGCTACTGGTTCGGCGCCTTCTTGCTCCGCTCTCCGACATAGGGGTATGGGCGCCCCAAATAGGCGTGGCTCGGTTGCGCCTTGTGGCGCGTATCCGCATACTTGCAGAAACAACGATGGGCCCTCGAAAGTATCAAGCGGAAGAGGAACGGAAGAGTGCAAAGGCTCTGCAGAGACGACGACAGAGGTGTGCGGTGCGTACCGAAGCGACGGGCCGACGATAGGTACGCGCGGCCGAAGCGGCACGCCCAGCGAACGGCCGCTGACGCAGGCCGCCGAAATCGAGCGGCGTCGATGGGAGAACCGGCACTTGCGGCGCGGGTGTACTTTCAAAAGCACTTTGTCCAAGGCGAATTTGGTGCGGCGCGTAGCGTCCGCGACCGCCTCTGGTTCCGATCGTCAGGGTGCCGCGCGTGTCGGCGGTCCTCGAGCGAGCAATCTCCCGCGAGGACGCGAGTTCGTTCGGGCTTTGCGCCACGTGCAGGGAAGGAATGCTTCGCATTGACTTAGATAATCATCTAGGATGGTTCCTGCCGTAAGTTTCTTAAAATCGTTATCGCACTTTAAAAAAGAAATGGTCGTACCGGCCTGGATGCCGTCAGGGCAAAGCAATCGATGTCTGTTCGTGCAGTAGCGTTCCGACGTTGTTTTCTGCGAGAATATATGGGAGACGAGAGCTCTAATGAACGCGGCCGTACGTTTGCTGCTGGAGTTGGCATAAAAGTAGCCCCCAATCCAGTGTTTATGTGCTCACCCAGAGGCATGGCGTATTAAAATTTGGCTCTATGTTGGTTCCTGCGAGCGTTTGCTCGCAAGTTCAGAAAAGAATGTTTGTATTTTCGAAACAAAGGTGGCGAGATATAAGTGACTATACCTCTTTATGCGCATACATATTTTTCTGCCACAATTTCATTCGGTGAATACGCATGATCGCCACTGTTGTAATCTGCGAATTGTTCCGCGCTCGCATTTGTTCTGTTTTGTATTGCATCTGTAGCTCACAGGAGTAGGCAGCGAGCGATCCAGCCCTCTTCAGCGACGACGCTAAGCTTAGCTTGCAGCTCTGCTGTTTACTCAGAGCAGCGTCACGCGTTTATTATCGGGGATCAGAGGTTACTCAAGTGCATTGTTTTGGTCGCCAATCAGTTCCCGCATCCACGAATTTGCTAAACGGAACCCATGGCAAGACATTGACCGCTAAACATGGATTCACTTGGCGGACCTAACTGCCGGTTCATTTCGTGGACGTAGGGGTACCATTCTGGACATCGGCGAATTCGGCCATGTTGTCAAACTCTGCAATGTCCAATCATTTTGAGCCAATCCGAGAGGCCGTAGCAACCCTGTGGGCCATCAAAGTTGACAAGATGGCGAATTCGGCAATATGGCGGAACTCGTCGATGTCCCGAGTAGATTCGGTGCATTTGTATCCGTCCGCGTTCATGGCAAGATACTTGTGAAATGCTCGTGGGTCGCACTCTTGGGGCCCGTTGTTCGGTCTTTGTGATTATCCAATGGTGTCGGTTCCGTATACCCGCATCTGACCGATAGGACAGGCGCGAAGCTTCTAATAGGGCACATTACGCCCCAAAAGCGTCACCGAAGGAAAGAGACGAAAGGTATCGCGTAGGCCTGGTGAGGTCCATATATACCATTTTCAAGCCAACAGATGTCGGTTCCCCTCATGAAATCGAGAGCCAGCAGTTCGTCCTTCTTGGAGTTGTGAAAAGCAGCGTTGTGGCCACAGCACGAATCCTCTCACGGGTGGCCCAACGCTTCCATGAGCAGACAACCGTGCACATCATTGCAGACGGCGTGAACGCTCGTCGGTACAAGTGGCCACACGCGAGAATCGGCACGCGGGCACGTATACTATTATCGCGCACAACCTGAGTTGCAACGCTTTCTCCAGTGGTGACTTCGGGTGGACGTAAAAGGGCGCTCCGACTACATTCGGTTGGGTCTTTCAGGTCGCTGTATAATCCGACCGTGCTACGCAGAGCGCTATGCAGCTACCGTCAGCACGCTTTTGCCGGTGTCGGCACAACCGTTTAAGCGGTTTCGTAATTGTGTTGTGGTGCTTTGGGTGCCTCACGTCGACGTTGGCGGATCTGAGACGTTTGGTATTCGTTAGCAGCACCTTGAGTTCTACTGTCGAGTCGAGACGCAAGCATGTTATCATGCACAGTGATGAAAACGTGAGGTGCTGGCGCAGATTTTAGATAGATAAACTGGATGGGAAAGGCAGGGAGGTTAACCGGATAATATTCTGGCTTGTTACCCTGCACTGGGGGAAGGATAAGGGGAAATGAAAGACGGAAAGAACAGGTCGGAGAGAAAAGGCAAATAAACGAAAAAAAAAAGAAAAAGAAAGTGGGGAAGGTCGTGAGGGCTGTCTTGCAAGCAGTGACAACTGTATACCGGTCGCTTTCGCAGCCTACCACATTTTTTTTCTCTGCGGCTTGCACTCTCGCTCGCCGTGATGGTGCGGCCGCGTTAATTCGGGCATCGCTGAAAGTTCCTCTCGACCCTCGGTTCCTTACCCCAAAGTGACCCGCCGTTCGAGTGGCGCGCGCTTTCTCTGCTTCGGAACGTGCGTCGGCGCACATTAACGGGCTCCCCTGTCGCAGCCAGTGTTGCCACTTTTCATGTTTTCAGTTATTCAGTGACGAAGCTTTGAAACCTGCTGATTTCTCGCGTTTTCCAGAAAAACGATAGCGATACCTGTACTATTTCAAAATTGTCTACTTTTTCTACTACTTTCTACTAGCACTTTTTTCAGCAGGTCTTTACTAAAGAGCGATCAACTTTTATTGCGCACCGGCAACACGACATTCGTGCCTTTTTTCACTTTTGGGCTTAAACATAGTGAAAAACACACTGAGCAATCCAGACTGCAGGCACAGACGTAATCTGAGGCCCTTCCATAAATGGTTTGAATGTTGCATGGCACGATTTGGCGTCTTTCTGCCACGCCGTGCGGTTTTTTCGAAACCACGAACCATGCCAGAAATTTCGGAGGTCATGGCATTGCGTTGCTATTTCGAAGGTGGCACACTGTGTAGGACAAACAATGAGCACCTGATCCGTGCTGCAAGAATTTCGTTTAAATACCCCCTTCGGCACTATACAAAATCTACTGATTTTCACTGATATTTCAAGGAAAGCTCTACTACTATATATTTTTATCAATGACGTGTGGCACCACTAGTAGCGGCTCGCATAGAGCGCGACAGCATGCAGTATACACGCACCCACTCATGCAGGCGGCGCGAGCGGTATTGTTCTGCAGCACGCTGCGCGGACACGCGCGAACGAAGACCGGAAATGAAGGTGAGCCAGCGCCGGTGACGAGTGAACGCAGTTGTTTGCTTGTCCGTGATTCGCGAGCTTACTTACGTGAACACCCCAGCCGGGCTTAAGCAACACGTGGGCTTAAGTCGCACATTTGTAGCCTACGCACTTTCGAGCGTGCTTTGCTCTCCCGTGCAAGAAAAACTAGAAGCGTTGTAGTTTTCGGCTAAAATGACGAATTTCCGCACATGCTATATAGCCGGCACGAATGGGTGCGCTAACGAATACGAACTAGTGAGTGTCTGCAGCGAGCCGTACGCTTGCAGCAAAGGAAAACCGATTAGGCGACGTACCAGTTCGCAGCCTTTGTTTACGCCAAGTTCGGGAGCCAAGAAGAAAAGCTGAAAGAACTGGAACGCGACGCCAGACAAAGGAGCCGACACAACTGCTCTCAGGTATCTATCAAAATTCCGCGAAATATGAGTTTTCGCCACCTTCAGCCGAGTCATTCCCGTGTTGTCGACTTGTTTAGTGACACCACCGAATGACCAGAGGGAGGGAATCCGGCAGTTTGCCGTCTCGTGAAGTTTAGCAAGTTGGGTGCGTGCCGAGTTTAATGTGCTGTTCTCATGCAAATGATAACGTGCATGTCGTTAAATCTGTACCTATAGTAACGTCGGCACTCCGAAATATTCGTTTGCTTCTGAGATACAAAAGTGAGACGCGGAACTGCATACATGCACGTTTTTCAGCGCGGGGGAATGAAAGCAGTGCCCGCGTTTACCTCCACCGCGTGCTCACGCGCTGTATCCCAGAAATAGGGCATTGTGATGTAAACTATGGCGGGCAGGCTCTTCGGTATGAGAGGTCAAATTTGCAACGTTTTTTTATTCGTGACAGCCGCTTGTCTATCGATGGCTGGCTATCGCTATCTTTATTCCAGCTATCATGATGAGCCGGCACCAGTTCTTTACGCCTACCTTCCTAGCGCATATAAACTGTTTCGTGGATACAGGTCCGGGCTCCGTATTTGCAGATTTCACGCTCTAGTGTTTTGTAAGAGCAAGCGCTGGACAGTGGTGACAACGAGCAGATATTACCGACAATTGCTTTCGGCTAAAGCTCTTACAAACGAGAAAACCTTTAAGAAATTCGGCTCCAGAATTAACGCAGTGGTTGACACGAGGTGGCTTTATCGGCTACGCGGCATCGCTGACGTGGTTAGCTGTGGGCGCAGGCGGCTTTGTGAGCTCCAGTGGTTAGCTGACTGCAGCCGTAACTCCTACGGTGCTGCGCGGTTCTAACAAGATTAGTCACTGGCGACAAGGTTTCCGTGGCTTGCCGCGACCACACTATGACTTCGCAATAATTTATAATTAGCTTTGCGTTTGAGCTGTTTGACTAAAATTCAAGATCCCCGCAATGAAGAAAAGGTCATAACAAAATTATATAAAACGCCTACGTTCACCGAACCTCATCAGGCATATCGTCATGTTCGTGGCGTCTATGCACATTTCTGAAGCAACGTACTGACAAGTCATATTAAAGCCTTTGGCAGTGACCTCCACTAAGTTGGAAAAGTAGTTATTACACCAGTGCGGCCTGAAGGCTATATAGCTTGAGGTGCATTTAAGTTAATTTCCTTTTATGTGCCGAATTAGGTGGATAATCGTTTTTGACTGGCGGCTTCGCAGCAACGCTCTTTAACGGAGAAACCTTAACACGGCTTTCGTGCGTTGTCTGTAAAGATAGTAATACAAAAAAAAAGAACATGCGACGTACGCAGCATCGTTTCACTTTTTTCGGCCGAAGTGGCCTGGCACCAAGCGAAAGAGAGAGAGAGAGAAAGCAAAGCACAGGAAAACATTTATGGCATTAATCAAAAGAGTGCCTCGTGTCAGCTCAAAGCGACGACAGCGGGTGTCGGGGTGCATCCTTAATGTTATAAATTATAACATTGAATGGCGACAATAACACCTACTACCATCACTGAGCTTAAAGCTGTAGTAATTGACTTAAAAGCCTCCATGCATGACTAGTAACCTGCCTTCATCGCAGAATGCGTATACTCAAAAATAAAGAAAAAAAGACGACCTCCGTCACTTTCTGTCCCGCAGCCAAGCTTGACGCGAACCTCGTCTCCTGTCGTACCTGGCGTCCTCGGCGCGACACTTGCCAGGTAAACGCCCACTACGCGAAAGCGTGCACGCCGTACCTGAGCCACATTTTCTTCCCACACTATTCCAAAAAAAGCGATCGCACGGCGATTGTGTGAGGCAGCAACGCCTATAGCGCTTGTTACCGCATTCTCGGAAAATGTCGCGCGCCGCCTCATCTCTGTGTAGAGGGGCCGTTTTAGAGCAGCTTGCAAATTGGCTTCATTATGCGCATGCGCATAGCTCGCCCGAATGACGGGTCGGAATTTGCAGCGAAAACGTCCAAGTCCTCCGCCACCGGCGTATCGCGCGCGATGGCGTGGCTTAGCCGCAATGAAGGGTGTGCAGGGAACGCCAGCCGTAGTCACGATTCTCCGAACCCTTTCCGCGTTCGCCGAGACTTGAGCTTCCGTTTCTTACCTGCGCTGCTGTTCGAAGCGCGTGCCAAGAGCTGAGGTATTCCACGAATCAGTCGCAATAATGCGAGCGCGCGGCCTTTCGGGTGCGTGTGGCTTCTGTGCTTCGAAAGGCAGGGTGACCTTTCCCTCACGGATATTTTAGAGCGACAAGAGTATCATTGTGCTGTTCGCATACTTTTCGTCGTCTCTCCTATAACACACATGTGTCACAATATAACGAATGTCAAGCTTGACGTTTTCTTAACGTCAGTTTTCTTCTGCTTTATCATTACTCTTTTCTTCTCTTTCTTTTTTCTTTTTGCTGGACATCGTAAACTCGACATGGCGGACCAAGTTTATGCCGTTCTCGTAATTTTTCCTCGGGCGTGAGCAGACGTGTGGCGATAACTCTGTGCTTTGGACAGCGAGTACGCGGTTTGAGATAATGCGCCACGAGCGCAGCGCTTGTCAACATCAGCGGGGCTATGCTATATCGGCGTGGTTAGCGTTAATTTCTGGTTAGCAATACAATAATCATAACGTTCAGAAATCCAGCCTCAATCGCAGTCTGTGGAGCGAGCAGCAGTTAGTTGCGTCCGGCGGGCTTGGATATCTGCAGTGCCGATATACTTAGCTCCTTTTATCGGCGGAAGTAGTCAGGCATTAAAAAAAAAAAAATTTGCTGGTATACGCGTTTGTGTAACGGCTTCCTTTAGCTAAGCGGTTGGGCGTCGTGTTCCTTGTGGAAGACAATAGCCCAATTTTCTTTCTCTTGGTGGTGTTTGTATATGTTTACATGATTATTTAATGATTGTAATAATAACGTGAGTAATATTCTGCTTTCTTTGTTACTGTCCGCATTGTACTTCTGCTTGTTCACGTCCGGAAATGACACGAGTGACGAAATAATAATAATAATAATAATAATAATAATAATAATAATAATAATAATAATAATAATAATAATAATAATAATGTAGCCGCTCCTGTCATTTCCGGACGTGAACAAGCAGAAGTACAATGCGGACAGTAACAAAGAAAGCAGAATATTACTCACGTCGGGAGGGACAAATGTGTGCGAGCTCTAGATTCATGAAGGCAAACTAAATAAACGCGAAGAACTTGATCGTGCGTCTCCTTGCACTATGAGCTTTTGAAGTTCTCATCCAGCCGTCGATCGAATAGGGCGGAGAGGTGGCATAGAGAGGTAAACGAAAAAGAGGACTGTCGCATGTTAAGGCCAACAGAGACAGGAAAGACAGGTACGTAGATTAGCCGGAGACCCTTTAGCTCAGCTTGCTTGCGTTGTGGAAATGGATGTTCAGATAAATATATGAACTGAGGAGAGAGAGGGAGAAGCAGTGTAGTCATACTATGCGCCAAGAGATCTCAGTGACCCTGCGTTCTTCAAAACCGTATTTACTCTTTCAAAGCGTTCGGAACCAAAAGTCCTCGCGGTGCTCTTTGTTCTGACAGGAGACGTGGTCCACGCGCGTGTGGCGATATTTAGGCGCATACCGAGAACAACTACCACAACCAGTCAACTGCATGGCCAGTGATTGCGTTACTGCCTTTGCAGCTTTTAACAGGAAGTTGAAGGGAGACACAGTCAACATACGGAAGAAAAAAAAAAGCTTGTTCATTAAAATAGTGGCGGTGTTAAGTGAAATTTATGCTCGATATTTTGAAGCATGAGTGACGGGCGACGACATCTCATTTATTGAACGACTGAGTTGTCGACGCCGTCACAATTTTCGCAAAGCCCAACGAACCTTGCGCTGTCCGTTAATTGAAAGCCTTCATTCAGCTCCTCCGCGACTCTCAAAGCGTTCGCGCTAGCCCGCTTACGTGGTCAGCCAAGCACGCACACATTTCGTGTAGCGTCTTCGCGTGCCACCAGCTTCATATAAAAGAGCAGCAAGAGCAGCGCGCTTTTACGTGGCCGTATTGTCTTTACACGCGCCAAACGGCGACCGTTTATCCTCGTTCTTTCTCGACCGCAGCAGGTGTTGTTCCTCTGTACTTGGCAGCTCTTATCCGGGAGGCAGTGTATCCAGTGGACAACGTTACAAAATGGGACGGGCCGAACCCTGGGAAATGAAACGTCGCGTTAGAATTACACGCACCCGTGGGCGGCCAGCACGGCTGCCTTCGCTGTTACTCCTTTCGGCTGCTGTGCGTTCCTGTTGTCCTCTCCTTGTTTTACCTGCCGTGGCGGTCTTTCCATGTCTGCGCTGTGCTCGCAGCGTCCGGTAACAAGAGTACGGCAACACCACGGCGAGGAAGCGTGGGAGAAAACGAGACGACGATGTCTCGTGGTGTTGGCATTGTGTACGGATGTGGTAAGTCGAAAGGGAAGATGCCATCAACAACCTGGTGGGTGGCTACTGAAAACAGAAAAGGTGGAAGAAAAAGCGACAGCGTCGTTTACGAGGAGTTAACCGAAGTCATCGCGATTCCTTGACGCGAATGTGCGTAGTGTTGCGTAAGACGCCCACGCTCGCTGCTGCACTTCGAAAGAACTGGGCATTCGGGGAATCATGAGGCACCCACGTCAACGCACACGCTATAAGCCTCACCATGAAAATGTAATGCAACATCTACGAGGTTGGAGGTGGACTATGTATAGATGGAGTTCTCGTGTACGTGTGGCTGCGCCTGTTTTGCAAGCATTGTCTCTCGAACCGAGCACCAACGCAAAAGATTCTTGGCAAGGGGATGTCGCAACCTGCGACATCGCTTGTTGCACCACTGTTGATCGCTTCAAGTTTCCGTATTCCTGGTAACCTTCGCGTGCACAGCCACGACGTGTTCCACTCACCCAACGTCGATCTACATGGCGGAACTTGGTTATGACCATTAAATGTGTCCATGGCACGGTGACGGCAACCATCTAATAGCTAATGCATGGGTATAGTACAGTAAAAGCTGTTAAACTTGACGCGGGAATAAATAGAAAAGAAATTTAAATGCATAACAGCCTGCGTAGATTATGCCAGGCGTCCCAGCTAACTTAATACAGAGTTTAAATATATGCGAATGCCATGTAGCTGGACAGAACCAAGGTAATGTTGTTTGCCTTCGCTTGGAGATATTCAAATTATTTTTTTTTGCATTCCGCCTAATTAGATGACTAGTCTTAATTATTCAATCAACTTCTCAAATATTATTATTAGATGAACAGTGTCACCGAGAAAAGTGTAGAGCGACATGAAAATCCTCCCAATTCAGAGAGAGAGAGAGAGAGAGATAATATTTAATGGCAGAAAGGTGGAGAGGTCGGCCTCAGTGAAGTGCCTCTAGCCTGGTATATTCCGCGCTGGGGAAGGGGTCTGGGGGAATAACAGAGATAGGATGTGAAGAGGAAGGAGGGTGGTGGTATGGTGAATATGGTCAGGACAGCACAACATACTGTTTTTCTGAAACGCGTACGTGTACGCTTCACAGCACAGCACAGTCGTCTTCGCAGGCAGAGGTGGAAGTTACTGCTGTGTGGCTAGGAGACTGTCTATAGCTTTCATAATTATTGCCGCTGTTAGCGCCACTGGCGTACTTAAACAAGACAGTAGCAGCTGCAGGGCGTCGATTATTCGTCGCAGCACAGCTTTATGTCAAAGTCCGATGATGACATCTGAGTGCACAGTCCTTGCTCGCGCTGACAGTCTAAGGCCCGTGTGTGCGGCGGCAAGCGTGGCCGTGCATTCGATTCCGGGTTTTGCGCGGCTGGCTTGAAGCAAGGGTTTGGAGACATCTATCGATGCCGATTCAGCTACCTACGGCTGGACCTCCCGATACAGCTTTCAGTTGCTCAATGCGTGCTACATAAATGTGTTTTTTCTGAGCGTGAAAGAAGCCCGCAAATGCACGCACTGGCCGCTCGAAACACGTTGTGTGTATTCGCGGGCTTCTTTCACTCTCTGAAAAACACATTTATGTAGCACGCATTGAGCTACAGAAAGCTGTATGGGGAGTTTTTTCCATGTTGCTCTACAATTTTCTCATTGACACTTTTAATCTAATTATAATATTTGAGAAGTTGATCAGTTAGTTAAAACTAACTATCTAATTAGGCGGAATGAAAAAAAAAATAATTTGAGTATCTCCAAGGCGACGGCAAACAACATTGCCTTGGTTCTGTCTAGCTACGTGGCATTCGCATATTTTTAAACTCTGGCTAAAGTTAGCTGGGACACCATGTATACATTGTAGGTAACGCTCAAGGAAAGATGCCTATAAAAATGTTGCGTCTTCCTGTAAAAAAAAAAAAAAAAAGGGCGGGGGGTGTTTTTATTTGTAAATTATGCTCGGATATCGTGCTTTTACACGTAAAAATTCAAGGGAATATTAGAAGTTAAACACGCTCGCAACTGTTTCATTCTTTAATAAATGCTTGCCATGTGGCATAATGTACTATGTGAGGCCTACATTGTCTATGAATTAAAGGAGTGTTCTGTGGTATCAGTTACCGTGTATGCAGTGGTCGTAGCTACACCGGATGTCCCGGCCAACTTGGACTGAGATAAAAAAAGAAGACAATAAATAACCAGGAGTTCTGGAGAAATCGTACCAACTGCATATTAGCGGAGTTCATTTGTACTTAGAACCAGTATTTTCTTTGAGTACTTAATTGGGCCTGCTGGCTGAACATGGTAGAAGGGGACAGCGCGCTGAATCGACGGAGCGCTGTGTCTGTGCACTTTGCGTGCCTCCTTTCTCTCCGCCAGTTCCCGCGCTGTATTCTCTTCATCACTAGTTATTATTTAGTGAACTGGTTTTATTTGGTCAGATTTTTCGTTATTGTTTGAATCTCTATCATGTCAACTACAAAGCTGCAGAGTGCCTCAAGTAACCTCGGGTTCAAGCACTCTTTTTTCCTGGTTCTTCTTGCCGAAAAAGAAAGAAACCAGCGCAAGAGCCCGCGAAATATTAAAGAAAGCACGTGGTCATTTAAATTAGATTCTCTTACACTAACATGAATTCCCAATTTACTTCCCAATCGTCAGCAATTCACAGCAGCTAATAATTTTTCCTCTCCTCTTTCGCACGTTACTTCAGGCGTACCACAAGGCAGCGTTCTTGGGTCATTACTATTTCTAATATACATTAATGACTTACCGAATAACATTTCTTCACACGTGCGCATCTTTGCAGACAACTGCATCCTTAATCGTTCCATGAAGTGTGCCCATGATCATTCAATGCTCCAAAAATATATAGAACTTATTTCTCTTTGGTGTAACACTTGGGCTAATGAAGCTTAACGTATCTAAATGTGAAATTATCTGTTTTAGCCGCAAGCATACTAAATGTACGCTTCTTTGTCACATAAATAACGTCACTATTTTCCGTGATACTCAATATAAATATTTTGGTGTTAACCTAACTTCGACTCTTTCGTGGTCAACGCACATTGCAAACATATGCGCCAAGGCTTCGAGATCATTAGGGTACGTCAGACGCAAGTTACATAATTCTACTATCAAGAAAGGGGCTGACAGATGGAATAGCATACTGTGGTATAAAGGCTATAAACATAAACAGGGATAAAGTGCCTCAGAAAGGCTGGCCAACGTTTCAATGGGAGGACCTATCTTCATCAAAAGATTCGTAAACTAGCTTATCTAATATTTGTTTGACCTCAGCTTGAATACGCCGCATCCATCTGGTCTCCCCATCAGAAATACTTCTCGGAAAACTCGAATCTATTCAGAATAGGGATGCACGTTTTATTTCTCGTTGTCACGACTATAACAAAAGCATAACACAAATTAAACTCGACCTCTCACTACAGGCCTTGCATAATCGTCGTGATATAGCGCTGCTATCATTATTTCATAAATACATCCATAATACTTCACCATCAGGTCTTCCTCTTGAAACTCCTTATTACAAGTCACACCGGTGGTATAATCAATTCAATTTCATGCACATCTACGGAAAGACTAATTCATTTAACTGCTCCGCTCTTCCAAGAGCCATTCGCCTTTGGAGCGATCTTCCTAACGCCATTGCTTATGAGAGTGACCAAGAAAATTTCCGACGTCTTCTAACAACGCATTTTTCAAACTCTACATAACATAACGTGTTATTTTTTTCTTGCCTTTCCCGTTATTAGTGTGCTACTATACCTTAAGTGCTGTTTTGTTATAGCCAAATATGTCCCGCTCATTCTGTAATTCTATTGATTATATTTTACTTCGTGAAAGTTTCTTGTTCAGTGACTTCTCGCATTCAAAAGCATTTGGTTTGTCCATTATACAATTTTAACCACGTTTACTGTATGGTAGCGCATTTCTTACACTGTATTATTTGTATACGTATTCACATATTTATTCTAATTATTGTATATTATAATCTTCGAGTGTACTCTCCCCCTTACACAATTCCTCTAGGGGCCTGTAAGGCATTTCTAAATAAATAAATAATAAATAATAACTAAAGTCATTTCTTCATATAACATGCAGTTCTTTAATATATATATTCACGCATAGATAGTTCGTGAGCAAATCACACCAAGAATGTTTCGCTTTAAGTAGATGTCGACTGGAGTAGAGTTTGCCAGTTTTTTTTTTTTTTTTCATGAAGCCAAGACAGCGCTGACGCAATATTTGCTTTCCAAACACATACAGCCACCGGTGAGGCAACATTCTCAGGGTTCAAGGTAAAACACTGAAATGAGCCCACAGAACAAGAAATAAACTGCGTAGTCTTTCAGAGGATGCATGAACCAACACTATCTCCCCAACTCGCCCAGCTTTTAATTCTGATACCGGTGAGAGCCTGTGGCATGTGTAAAAGGAACCCCGACCGGCATGTGCACTACTGAATCCGGACAGATACAACTGCAGTATAGCAACAAATCTCCCATGACGCGACGCAACACTGCTTGCTGTGTCGGCAGTTCATCGGGTAGCGTTCACTAACTCAGAAAGCTATCGCATTGGAATCTCCCAACTTACTCACGTTGTCACCCAATACGTCAAGTTGTCACGACACCATAATTCATCTCCTGTTCCACAGTTTTCGCCACGATAAACAACGCCAGACCCTTTAGTGTGCCTTGCTCGTTAACTAGACGCTGCATCTTGCATAGTGCACGGGAATGATCTGAACTCATGTATTATCTCTTTCCCTCCTTGAATACTCCATCCCCTCCTAACGTTAAGGGTAGCAACCGAGACAGTCTAGTTAACCTCCCACTCTCTCTCCACTCCGGACGCAAGATGGCGACAGGATTTGCAGTTCATGGGGTCCCCGTTACTGCGTAAGAACGAAAATGCATTTTACTCACCCTTGGTGGCAACTGAAAGCGTAGATTTCATCATCGTTTTGTGTTCCTTTCGTGACAATGTAACTGCTTCCGTCCCGCCAGCCGTGCACCACAATCCCAATCTCTGGAAACTATAGAGAGGCTGCACTACTGTTCGATGTGGCTTCCCTCAAGTCGTGTTCTAACACGCAACGACAAGAAGCGTTTCTAAGAAACGTTCGAGTGCGCTTTTCTTATGTTCAAGTAAATTGGTTGGTTTTCAGATTTTGTGTAGATGATTGGTTGATTGATAGATTTATTTATTTGGCGGTGATGGAAATGCTGGCAACTTTCATCGCCGGCTTTTCCAAACGTTTCTCAGCAAACAGAAGTGACATATAAGGCTACATTTGGACAGTAATTTTACAGCGCAGCTCTTAATGGCCTGTTGGTGCGGCGAGCGTCGGCGTCGGCGGCGACAGTGTAACCGAGCAAACGAGCACAACAGCGAAAGCTGAAAGAGCAAACAGGGAGCGGCAGGTGAAAGACGCGAGCCGCGAACGGCGGACACTGATGAGAGCGGCCCCTTCAGTGACGTGCGCGCGGGAAACTGGTATTTTGCATACAAGCCCGACCGCTTGATGCGTACTCCAGTCGGACTGCTACTTTCGTACTGCTCGCGTGAGCTCTCGCTCGCGATTGTTTGGTTTGCTTCGTTTGGTCTCGTTCGCGCTTGTTCGCGCTTGTTTCGATTGTCATGGTTTGCAATTGTTTTGTAATCTGATTGTGTACGCGACGCTAATTGTGTAGTACTTTTTGGAAGCCAAGCGGCACCAGCGATTACACTGGAACATTCAATGAGTCATGTATAAAAGCCGACGCGCTTGACCCGCAGATAAGATTTTCGACAGTTGCCGACTCTGCTACATGTCTCTCTCAAGGTCTTTGCCTCAATATATCGCGAAATGAAAACTCGTATAGAGCTGCACTCAAATTTCGCATTTGGGAGCATATCGTAATCGTCGGTAAATTTTTGTCATACTTAAACCAATGTCGCATAGAAATAAATATTTGTACTCATTATCTCTGAAGTATCACAATAAGAATCGCCCGTGAATATTCAAAATATAATCCGGCCATTGCGGCTCTTAGAGCGCGCGGAAATCTCAGGGCACTGCAGACTGCAGCCATTTTAATGCGAGATCATTACTTGGCATTACATGCGACTCCGCCTTCATCAGACAGCCGTGGGAGAAAAAAGATGGCACAAAGAGTAAGTCATCTTGATCTATAAAAAGTGGCCACGGTGAGGATTCGATCATCCGCTCCACAGCCACTGCTACCGCTCCTTCGCCGAACACGTTAACCAGTGCGCCACCGTTGCAACCGGCGACAGTGATGAATCTCTTCGAGCCTGCGCACGTGGTTGGGCTCTGCCTGTAGCGGGCGATTCAACAGGTGGAAGAGCGAGCGGCCGAGGAGCGAGCACGGCGAGCTGCAGCGCCCTCGCTCTGCTTTTCGCGTTGTCGGGGGCCCACAGATGCCGCCACGCCACCACCGGAGCCCATAGATATCCGACACTAAATTAAGAGGAATCGGTCAGTTCGAGGAAAATCCAGACTGGCGCGTATCCCACTTTGCACATCCTCAGTAAGTCCTACGGCATACCTTCCTCGCTGCCCGTGATGCTCAGCGAAAGCCACTCCATATCATATTACGTGGGCATGTCAGGTCATTACTGCCGTACCCCCCATGCAACGCCCTACAGCGGAGCAGTGGGAGGAGCTGCTGGCCAGCGAGAGCCTGGACGATCAGCTGAGTCTGACTGACCGGGCCCTCAAAGCGGCCGCCGCAAGCCCAGCCCTGGACTGAGGGCTTCCCACCGCAACCGAAAGCCTCCGACCATCCGGAGTCTCACCGCAGCAATTTTACTGCGCAATTTCACCCCTCCGCCCACCTCCCCCCCGGAGCGCATGGACGACGACGAATAAGATGCAGCGATATTCAGGTACCCGTCGGAAGACGACTACGACATCCCCCCAGAGTACGCGGTGGAGTTCGCCTACGAACCCGATGACAAAATGGAGTGTCAACACCATGGTGCCGCTCGGAAAAGTACCGTCATCGCTCGGCAAAGTGGTGTCATCGTGCTGAAAAGTGGTGTCATCGAGAAAGAACACACAACGCAATGTGTGTAACACATTAACTTAATGAGAACTCCGCAAATAAAACTCAGCTGAGAGATCGCAGTACGGCCGGTTTGTCGTCTTGCGTTGTGGAGACCTCATACGCAGCAATATTACACTCGGAAACATAACGTAGCAGAACTCATCGACGTAACAAAGAGATGCACTCAGCGACAAATAATGCTCTCGCATTTACGCATCATAAGAATTGCTTAGGTGCGCCCATAATCTTTATCTATATCTGCATCACCTCCTTATACATACGTATGTATTAACGATAAAAAAAAATTGACGTTCGCTACAGAGAGTGCTGGGGAAGTGAGCAAAATACTCAAATAATGAAAATAAGCAAGGCGAGAAAATAATAATAAAACCTCTCAATTTTACGTTGTTAGCCGAGCAGAGCAAGATATGTAAGAGCTACATAAAAATGAATGGCTGTTTAGAAGACGACGAAAAGAACTCTATAATTGCCCCAATCTTGATAATGTTAGGTTTATTAGTAAAAAAAAAAAAAGAACGTTTCGGATGCTTATGTCCTCCTAAGTATTGCTGGAGGCGTGTTTTTTTCTTCTAGGCTCATTTTTACTTTTTAAGACCTATTTATGTTCCTCAGAGCTGCTAACTCAATGCTTCACGGGTCGTTGACTTGCTCATCTGCATTTTAGAGCGTGTTAATACACGATCGTTGCAAGAAGCGTACCGACGTTAAATCCTTTTGGCATTAGATACACCCGAAGAGAGAGAAAGAGAGACAAAGAAAACAGGTTATAAATGATCTCTGAAATGTTCGGAGAAAGTATTCTACACGAGGCATGACGAATTATTCTGAGGTGCCGGGGGCGTCGTTAGGATTAAATGACCGTGAAAAAGACTAGAAGTGCGAACGATGCAACGAGTTGAAGCACATCTTTCTACACTATCTGGTTGATGGCAATGCTGTTGACTGTGTCTGAAGATAATTCGACTAGAGCTTTGGTTCGAGAACCGAGACCGCGGGAAAGTGGGTGGTTCGGGTGCGCCCACGTTGTCGAGATAGGAGCTGGCTTTTGTTCGCAATTTTTTTCTTTAATTTTTCTTCTCTGTTGGAGCCTGAAATACGGCTAGTTTCTAGCTAGTGCAATCCTCTGCTGCATACTCTGCGTAGGCGTCCTTCGGACTTCGTGTCGCATTGTGGGCTTTGAAAGTCTTTGATCGCCGGCCATTCTCGAAGAGTACCGTCGGCTTTGAAGCCGTGTAGGCGTGGCCTACACGGCTTCAAATCAGATCAAATAGTTGAAACACATGTCGGCCTTCAGAAGCGGGCGATGCGCAATGCGGGGCTCAAGAATTGAGCAGTGAGAGGGGGCGGCCTCAGTATTGGTCTAAGTGAGGCGCGCGTCGAGGGCCGCGTGCTATAGTTTCTGCGTGTTCGAGGTCTTTAATACACCGTCACGCGAGAAGGGAAGAGACAAAGCGAAGGACGGGACTACACGCACAAAGCGCAGTGATCTTCCGGTGGCTCTGCACACCGGAAGGTAACTTGACCTGTTCTACGAGTTCAGAAAACCACCCGCATACATATAAGGAATGTGGTCCAAAACAAGAATAATTTCTTGAGAAATATCAAAATGCTAAACAATTCCGGATTCGGGCGAGCTGTTGGTGAAATTCGACTCACTTTCCCCAAACATGCACAACAGATCATGCCACTACAGCTCCCTCCGTGGATGCTATCTCCTCTACACATTCGAAAGTACATCCCTGGAATAGAGTCTAAGAAGAACATGCCTCAAGCCGCTATTTTACAGACAGCACTGGCCTACATGAGCGAGAAGTACTCCATTACGAAGCGCATATTTACTGACGGCTCCTCTACGCGACATAGTTCTTCCTGCGGTATTTTAGTTCCTTCCACAGGCCAGACATTTTCATGGCGTTTAGAGCGAGTAACGCCATCAACATTGTCTGCTGTGCGCGATGAAACAGGCGCTAAAATTCGTACTACAGCAATTTCAACAACAATGGACAATCTTCACAGACTCGAAAGCAGCATTGCAAAACCTTTGCACGTGTGACGAAGATCGGCAGGCTGAAAAGCCCCATTGCCATCGCGTGGCTCGTACCCTGTTCGCTCGCTGGCTGCGCTCTACCTGCTGTTGCCGCGTTGGTCGCTGCTTCTCTACGACCCGAATAAACCCCCTTTACAATTGGTGGAGCTGCTGGGTACAACCGGAATTCTGGAACTTCGCAACCGGACACTGCAGCCTGTCTTCATTATGCCGGAAGAAGGATCACCGCAACCACAACCCGCTACCCCGGTGACTACCGTGGTCTGCCCCGGCCCGCTGCGTCAACGCGACCCACCCATCTTCAGCGGTACCGAAGACCATGACGTAGAAGACTGGCTCGCTGACTACGACCGGGTGAGCATCCACAACCACTGGGACGACACCAAAAAACTGAATTACGTATCGTTTTATTCGAGCGGTGTCGCCAGCGTGTGGCACCGCAACCATGAACGTGATCTCACGACGTGGCCAGTCTTCAAAACTAACGTGACGGAGGTATTCGGGCGCCCCGCCGTTCGCAAGCTTCGCGCCGAGCAACGTTTGCGCAGTCGTGCGCAACAGTGCGGGGAGACATTTACAAGTTATATAGAAGATGTTGTCGACCTCTGCAACCGCGTTGACGTCACAATGGCTGATGCCGAGAAGATCCGCCATATCTTAAAAGGCATTGAAGACGACGCCTTCCAGATGCTGTTGGCGAAAAATCCGGCGACAGTCTCTGAACTCGTCAGTCTCTGCCAAAGCTTCGACGAACTCCGCAAACAACGCCTAGCCACCCGCCAATCTCCTCCTCAGGCGACTTCAATGTCGAGCTTGGCGGTTTCCCCGGATAATACGTCGCTACTGCTACAGATCAAGGAATTCGTCCGTGAAGAGGTGGCCCTTCAGCTTTCTCTGATTCCCCTCACACATGGCCAGTCTAATTCTCCGTTGGCGCCCGCTCTCCAATCTGTCATCAAGGCGCAGGTAGCCGACCACATTCCGCCTTCTCTCCAGGAGGCTCCGGTTGCCGCTCCCCTGACGTACGCCGAAGTCGCTTCGAGGCCTGCACCACAGACCTACGGTCCCCTTCGCCCGCCTTTGCGCCCGCCCGTATCCGCTCCGGTCCGGCCACTGGTGCAGTATGCACGACCTCAAGATCATTGGCGCACGGAAGATAATCGGCCGATTTGTTTTTATTGTGGCCGTGCTGGACACGTAGCACGTCACTGTCGCCTCCTTACCCCCAACGTCCCCAACAATGTGCGTCCATATGCGCCACGTTTCCACCAACGCCGCAACTCTTCGGACACCTTTGACTCTCCTCCTGTTGTCGACACCGCATTCTCCGCTGCTCGCCGTTCACCTTCTCCTCGCCGCCGCTCGCTTTCACCCATGCACCGGCGTCGGAGCCCTTTGCGCCAGGAAAACTAAATATCGCAGTTCAGGAGGCGAGAACTGCGGTGCCAGCGAAATGTATAAGGCCTCACACTTCCCCGAAGAACGTTATTGAAGTCGCAATAGAAGGAACATTGACGCTAGCACTTGTCGACACCGGCGCTGCACTTTCAGCGATAGATGCCCGTATTTGCCGCAAGATCGGAAAAGTGACGACACCGCTTTCTGGACTGTCTCTTCGAACTGCCAACGCGCAGCACGTCGAGCCATCCGGCGCCTGCACTGCTCGTGTCGTCATTCAGGACGTCCTCTATATCATAGAATTCGTCGTGTTGCCATCATGTTCACACGACGTCATATTAGGTTGGGACTTTCTCTCCACACATCATGCGATCATTGACTGCGCCCGCGCCGAAATCGAGCTGTTTCAGTTTTCGACTGATATTATCACTGACCATAAGGACCATTGCCGCAAAATCCCTGTTTCAGAAGACACCATTATACCTGCCTGGTCTTCCACCCTTGTCAGTATCTCTTGTGACTATGTAGATGACGGCACAGTACTCTTCGCTCCGTCTGAACTCTTAGTTCGCCGCCGTTCACTACCACTGCCGTTCGCCGTCCTCGAGTTCAAAGCTGGCGCCTCTCTCATGTGCGTCTCCAACCCATCGGCTGAACCAATTACTTTACGCCGCCGTGAAAGCCTTGGCAGAGCAGAGCCACTGACTTCATCTTCAATATTTGACACGATGGACGACTCCACTTATATTGCTGCTCTCGAGGAATCGCGTCCACAGTCCCTACCGGGTTCTTTTACGCCAGCTATTGCCAGTGACCTTACGACGACGCAGCGCGACGAACTTCTTCGCTTGCTCCAAGGCTTCTCTTCCTCCTCTCATTGCCAAGCAACATCACTCGGCCGCACAACGACTGTTTCGCACACTATCGACACTGGGAGCCACGCACCAATTCGACAGTGTCCCTACCGAGTATCGGCGACTGAAAGACAAGTTATCAATGACCAGGTGAACGATATGCTCAATCGCGGTGTCATCCAGCCTTCTAGTAGTCCTTGGGCATCACCAGTCGCCCTAGTTAAAAATAAAGACGGCTCCATACGATTTTGCGTCGACTATCGAAGGCTTAACAAGATTACCCGAAAGGATGTATACCCGTTGCCACGTATTGACGACGCACTTGACTGTTTGCAAGGAGCGGAGTTCTTTTCCTCCTTAGATCTCCGCTCTGGCTACTGGCAGGTGCCCATGGCGGACGCTGACTGTTCTAAAACCGCATTTGTAACACCAGATGGCTTGTATGAATTCACTGTGATGCCGTTCGGTCTGTGCAATGCACCCGCCAGCTTCGAACGCATGATGGACGGCATCCTACGTGGCCTAAAGTGGCATACTTGCCTCTGCTACCTCGACGACGTTGTCGTCTTTTCCCCTGATTTTCCGACCCATCTTCGACGTTTACATCAAGTTTTGACCTGTCTCCGGAATGCTGGTCTCCAGCTTAACTTAAGAAAGTGCCGATTTGCAGCTCGAAAACTGACTATATTAGGCCACGTTGTCTCCAAAGAAGGCATTCTTCCTGATCCTGATAAACTTCGCGCCGTATCCGAATTTCCGAAGCCCACTAATTTGAAAGCACTGCGCAGCTTCATTGACCTATGCTCCTATTTTCGACGTTTCGTTCGCAATTTGGCTACAGTGATCGCACCACTTAACCAACTTCTTCAAGGCGACAATGAACTTTCTGGTTGGTCGGAAGCCTCTGATGATGCCTTTACGACTCTTCGTCACCTCCTCACGTCTCCGCCAGTCTTGCGCCATTTTGATCCAAGCGCACCTACAGAACTTCACACTGACGCCAGTGGTGTCGGCCTTGGTGCCGTGCTCGCACAACGCAAGAACACTAATGCTGAATACGTCGTCGCTTATGCTAGTCGCGCCCTCATGAAACCTGAGGCCAATTACTCAGTCACAGAAAAAGAGTGCCTAGCTATCGTATGGGCTCTTCAAAAATTTCGTCCATATCTCTACGGTCGATGCTTTGACGTGGTGACGGATCATCACGCTCTTTGCTGGTTGTCCAACCTAAAGGACCCGTCGGGCCGCCTCGCTCGGTGGGCCCTCCGAATCCAGGAATACGATATCCGTGTCGTCTATCGTTCTGGACGCAAACACTCTGACGCCGATGCCCTCTCGCGCTCCCCAGTTACTTCAGACAGCAGCACTTCTACTTATAGACATGACATCTCACCACTCGACATCCTGCACATGGCATCGGAGCAACGAAAAAACCCATGGATCGTCACGATATTCGACTTTTTATCAAATCCTCCGGCAACTTCGGCACCTCGAGCGTTACGCCGACAGGCGCAGCATTTCACAATCCGCGACGGACTTTTATACCGCCACAACTACCAAAATGACGGCCGCAAATGGCTCTTAGTAGTGCCTCGCCACTTACGACAAGGGTTCTGCTCCGCTTTTCATTCTGACCCGCAGTGTGGTCACGGCGGAGTGTCAAAAACTTACACACGGCTTCGCCTACGATATTATTGGCGAGGGATGTACACCTTCGTCCACAAATACGTGCGTTCCTGCACTGCCTGCCGGCGACGCAAATGTGTCCCGCATCTCTCCACCGCACCTCTCCAACCACTTCCCTGCCCAGCTCAACCATTCGACCGCGTCGGCATTGATATATACGGGCCTCTTCCATCTACTGGCGCTGGCAACCGATGGATTGTTGTGGCCGTAGATCATCTGACACGGTATGCCGAAACCGCCGCCTTGCCTGCTGCATCAGCAAAAGACATCGCCTCGTTCATACTAAACAACTTCGTTCTCCGCCATGGCGCCCCTCGCGAACTGTTGAGCGATCGGGGCCGCGCATTCCTCTCAGACGTCCTGCAGTCACTCCTATCTGAATGCCAAATTATTCACCGCATTACTACTGCTTATCATCCACAGACCAATGGCTTAACAGAACGATTCAACAGAACTCTTGGTGACATGCTATCAATGTATGTTGCATCTGACCACTCCAACTGGGATCTTGTACTTCCGTTCGTCACTTACGCATATAACACTGCCTCTCAAGCCACTACTGGATTCTCGCCATTCTTCCTGCTTTACGGCCGCCATCCCTCCAGCACCATTGATACTGTTCTCCCGTACCGGCCGGACCCTGCTGAATGCTCACCTGTTTCTGCGATTGCTCAGCACGCCGAGAAATGCCGACAACTGGCCCGTTCTTTGACGTCCGCTCAACAGTGCCGCCAAAAAGAGCGCCATGACCTCAATCCTCCCCCTCACCCTTTCCCCGTCGACTCACTCGTGTGGCTTTGGGTCCCGCCTGTTGCTGCTCCTGGCCTTTCGTCCAAGCTCCTCCCGAAGTACCACGGGCCCTACCGCGTGGTTGCACAAACATCACCAGTGAACTACGTGGTCGAACCCGTATCGCCATCTCCCGATCTCCGTCGACGAGGGCGAGAGACTGTACACATTGACCGGCTGAAGCAGTACTACGATCCGCCCACCTCTTCCTAGGTCGCCAGGATGGCTACTCTTCAATTCCGGGGGTGATTGTGACGAAGAAGATCGGCAGGCTGAAAAGCCCCATTGCCATCGCGTGGCTCGTACCCTGTTCGCTCGCTGGCTGCGCCCTACCTGCTGTTGCCGCGTTGGTCGCTGCTTCTCTACGACCCGAATAAACCCCCTTTGCACACGAAAAGCACTAAATCAAGCAATTACATTTTGATCCAGGACATAGGCTACCTACACCAGTTGACATCTAACGCTGGACATGCGATACCATTTCAGTGGCTTCCAGGACATTGCGGTATGATAGGTAATGAAAAGGCGGATGAGGCAGCCTGCAAAGGACATGATCACATAAAATTTATGAAAGTGTTTTTCACTAAAAGTGAAGCTTTGGCGGAAGTTACTGCCTTTCTGTGCTGCTTTTCACTTTCTCTTTCACTCAGTTAAGGGCGTGTTTATGGTTTCCGAAGTGAAAAATTATATGAAAAAAAAAACAGAGAAAGGAGTATGGCAAAGCGCAGGCGGACTTCACTTTCAGCTGTTTGGGCGCCTACGCCAGCAGCTTTGACATACGAGACTGTGAGAAGTTCAAAAGGGCATTCTAGTCGTCGAGGGTTTTTGTACGCCTTTCCGGCTGCTGGATCAAGTTTCCATTGATTTGTAGGCAAATGTGACGAAAGGTAAGCCGCCGGTCGATTGTTGAATGAAGCTTTGAATCACGCTCAGAGGCGTCCTGCTATGTGGCCTATTGTATCCATGGGAAGCGCCATGTATACATCTGTCATGTTTTCTCTGGCGTTTTAATGGTCGGACTTCCGTAGAGCTATATATAGTAAGTTAGGAGAGTAGAATATTTGAAGTTGCCTTTCAACTGCTCAAGTTAGACGTAAGGAAATAAACTATGTAACCATGTCGCTTTCGAGGTGAATCAGGAGCGTTATATTACCCAAGATTCTACAGTATTTATGATTAAATAGAAAAAGTAGGCAGCCCGATGGTCGAAATAGCGACGACGTATTGCGCTGTTTGCGCGCGTCTCGTTTCGTGGACGTCGTGTTATGCTGCGCTGCGTCGTGATAGAACTAACGATGTTCCAACTGGATTGAAAAGCTGAGTCACATCTCGCTCACAGCGCGGAAGTTTTCTAGCCTGTTAATACACTGGGCTTCCTGCAAAATACTGAGCAAGCGCGCTCTATACTGCCGCTAGGAGATAGATGCAAACAGAGGATAAAGACACCAGACGTTGTGGAATATCTGCTGCGTTGCTTCCGATCAGTGTCCTCATGACTGTGTAGTTTCGCCCTATGTCACCTGTATCCGAGTTCAAATCTCTTGGTGTTTTTTTTTACCTCCAATCTACCATGGCACCGTCATATTGAATACGTTTCAGCCAAGGCGTGTAGGGTACTAGGTTTCTTGCGACGAAATGCAAACCATTTTCCTTTGGAAACTAAGCAGCTCCTGTATATTGCGAATGTGAGATCTGTCCTTGATTATGCTTGCACTGTATGGGACCCTTAACTAAAGGGCGATATACAAAAGTTAGAAAGAGTGCAAAATTTAGTGGCTCGTTTTGTGTTCCGTAATTACTCTAGGCATTTCAGCGTATCACGTGCAAAAGAGGATCTTGGTTGGGAACTATTAGAGGAACAAAGAAAATCACTCAGGTTAAAGTCCTTTCATAATATATTTCATTCTAGGACTGGTGCTGAACGCGATAAGTGCATATTTAAGCCCGATTATGTATCTTTGCGTCTAGATCATGCGAATAAGGTAAGAGAAATAAAATGCAAAACCGAAATGCTAAGAATGTCTTTTTTCCCCAGGACGATTTCGAACTGGAACAGGTTATCACAGGACTCTCTATGCATCTTTTTCTTCCTTGTTATAACATATTCTGTTGATGACTGAAGTGTTCTCAGGATGTGCATGTTGTGCCGTAAATTATTTTGCAGTTATTATGGAATGACTTGTACTGTCTGTTGTATATACCATACTATTTCTCCCCCCCCCCCCCCCCACCACTGTAATGCCACACTGGCGCTGTGGGTTCTGTAATAAATAAATAAATAAATAAATAAATAAATAAATACTTGCTTTTGGTGTCTGCGTGCCAGCTGTCGCGTGACACTTACTTGGCCGCAACGACGACGCAGCAGTAACTCAGCGCTTTGGTGGTTTCTGCGCCGCTGAAGTTATTTGTTCGCACTCTAATATCCCATTCTTAATTTCCTCTGTTGGCATGGCAGTGCAAGGCAAGCATCTATTAGAGTGATCCAATGTCCTTCGGAGCAGTGCGCCCTGCGGTGAGAGCACAGACTTCGATAGCACGATTGCAAATAAAGGGCCACGTGCGAGCTATTCATTGCCTCTTCAACTCCCCTATACACACTCCCTCTGCCCTCATGTGCAGAGTAGCATGCTCGAACGCGTTAGCTCAGGGCGACCTCTCTGCCTTCCTTCAAGCCTCTCACGTTGCCTGAGGTGTCCAAAATACACGTTCTTTGGGAAAAAAGAAAGAAAGAAGAAACAGGCGCAAGCAGCAGGGAGGCAGGGAACGGATGCGTGAGTAGCGGTGTCTCAAAAATAAGCTACTGGAATTTTTGAAAATCGCTCAATGCACAGGTATTTCTTTTTCGTTCGATCCGGTCCCCTACAGGTGCGTTCTACGGAGCTGTCACGTCCTGCCGGAGACAGCGATATATTTAACACAAGCGGCACCGTAGTATCGACCAGTTGCTGTTGCAAGTCGTGTATTTATGTGCAAAGGCTACCGGTGACGGCGCGAAAATAATTTTTAGAAATCTGGTATAAACCAGTGCTTTGGTAAAAGTGAGAGAGGTGCGCATCTAAATGAAAGATGTATACGCACATGGAGCAAATAACGTGCTAGCAGGCTGAGGCATTTAGATATTGTGTGATATCCCAGATTAGAAAATGCAGACAGATTTGGAACTTAAAGGAAGCGTGGGTATCTATTCTTTATTTAATAGAAAACATATTTTCGGCGGTGAACACCGGTTTTTGGACACGTTACACTGTGATGGGTTCTCGTGTGCTCAACGCGTGGGTATATGCCATAGTGTATGCTTTAGACTCACCTGCAAATAGGCCACTGTAAGTGCGCCTATCCTGTCCTCTTCCCACGTGGCTTGTCTTTCATTGCGACAGCAGTTCAAATGTTGAAACGGGGGTTGCATGGTACGGTTGTCCATTGAATCCCTTTAGGCTCATGACGACCGTTAAGGTGCGTTTAATGTTCGACGTTATCGGCGCGCCGGCGAGCGTCGCTCGACGCTGCGCGCGTCGGAGCGCGTTGGCAGCGCGTGGTTACGTTGGCTACGCCAGTGCGTCGAACCATCGGTCGAAATATAGACCCTGTTGTTCTCGCCAACGTGACGTAACGTGTGCGTGCGCTCACGCTACGTCGGACTATACTTAGCCCCTTATCATCAAAGCCATTGTGTTGTCATCAGACCGCCTCCTCATTAGGAAATTCAACAGCGCCATAGGGTAAAGAAACAAATTGGCAGTTTCGCCCGAAGGCGAAGTATTGAAAGCGATAGCAAGGTTTAGCTCCTTCGCGCCGGCCTCGTCGCAGGCGTCGCACCTCGGCGGTGCACAGGACGAGGGACAACCGTTTATCTCGACGTTCACCACGGTGCGCTATGCACGCGAGTGCTCAGCAGCAACGCCAATGTGTGTGCGCACAGCGCTCGCGCCAGCAGTGGAAGCCGAGCGGAGCGTGTATGGTGCGTCCACTTGGCTTCGTCGCTTTCGGAGCCGAACGCGTCTCTGGAGGCATCATCGCCCTCGCGTGGGCCGCGCAAGCGACGCCGACGGCGAAGGCTCAAATGCGCCTCGAGCGCCCGTATAATCGCTATCGAATAAAAAAAAAATTGGAGGACGCTTAAGCTTCGCCTTCAAGAGTGGAACGCGACAGCGTTCCCGTCGACCCGCCAAGGGGGTGTAAGACGCGCTACGGCGCAGCGACTACGCGCCCCGCATCGGACGCGGTGAGCGTCGAGCAACGCAGCGTTCGGCGCGACAACGAAATGTGCGCCTGAGCAAGCGACGCACGCCTGAGCCTTAGAAACAGCTCGTTTCTAAGGCAACACCGCGTTCACTAGAGGCGCTTTTGTACCGCTTTGAAGCATCGAACTCGTGGCTTGAGCTGATAGACCAAGAGCGATACAATGGAGCATTGATTCGAGCCAGAGCTGAAAGATGGTGCACAGGAGAAATGCCGACAAAACTTGCCTTGGGAGTCGAAAAGAAATATGCTTCCCAAAATGCAATAACAGAAATAGAACATAATGGGTTACTGTCTGCCAGCAAAGAAACAATAGCAAGTTGTTTTTTGGAATATTACAAAGTATTGTTTTCTCGTAGCCAAGTTGACACTGATAGATTTAAAGAAGACTTCATGTCATTGATGCCAACATTAGATGATGAAACTAAGGAAGTATTAGAATTGCCCATAACAGTAGAGGAAGTTAAGAATGCGATTGACCATTTAAATAATGGCAAATCACCGGGACCGGATGGCTTAGGCGCTGCATTGTACAAGGTGTTTAAGGGTGTTATCGCGCCTGTTTTGACTGAAGTATACAACGAGGCTTACGCGAGCAAACATCTACCGCCGTCCTTTTTGTCAGCACACACGGTCCTAATACCAAAAACTGAAGACCCAATCAAATTACGTAACGTCACATCGTATAGGCCGATTAGCCTGACAAATATAGACTATAAAATATTAATGAAAGTATTGGCTAACAGGTTGCAGACCGTAATGAAAGATTTAGTCGGTCCACATCAAACGTGCGGAATAAAAGGAAGGACAATTATGACAAATATACACATAGCACGATCAATCCTTGAATGCTGTGACGCAATGCAACTAAGTGTCGCTATGCTGCAAGTTGACCTTGAGAAGGCATTCGACCACGTGCCGCACGATCTGCTTCTATGTATGCTTGAATATGTGAATGTAGGCAATGTGATCAGCGAAGGTGTGCGGATGGCTTACGCCGGATGTACGACGAGATTGATAATAAACAAATCAGTAGGTGAATACATACCAGTACAGCGCTCGGTCAGACAAGGGTGCCCATTATCACCGCTTCTTTTTTGCATATATATTGAGCCCTTTTGTCTAAGCGTAATTAGGAACAACGTGATACGTGGATTTCAGTTACATCAAGCCGAGGTAAGCCTTCTTGCTTACGCTGATGACATTGCAGTTTTCTGTGTTGATCATGAAAGTATAATGCATACCGTTAATGCTATATCAAGCAAGTGGTAGTGCAGTAAACTGGGACAAGTGCGTTGGGTTCTGGCATGGGGAATGGGACGTCGCACCAAGGATGTTTTTGAACATTAAATGGCAAGAAACACCGACAACATACCTAGGAGTACCCCTACAGTACTACTCTGACAATGAGCCTTATTGGAAAAAACAAACAGAGGTGTTACGTGAAAATGCACAAAAGTAGAAAGGATGGGATAAGTCGATTTTCGCACGGGCCACGACGTGCAACCTATTTCTTGTAAGCAAGCTATGGTATGTAATGCAAGTTTTGCATTGCAGCAGGTTAAATGTACAAAAAATGCACAGAGTGTTCGCGGTCTTTATCTGGAGCTCTCTATGGGAAAAAACTAGCCGAACAAATCTGTTTAAAAGAGGGAGTGATGGTGGGCTTGGTCTAGTGCATCTGTATGTGAGACAACTCGTCAATCGATTTGCTTTTCTCAGAGATGTAGATCATACCTTTCTCAGAACTATGATTCAACTGAGGCTGGGTAAAGTGCTACCAGAGTTTGTTGTGTCTTCGGTTTGTCAGCAAGGACCAGTACGTGGATATCTAAAAGAAGTGGTGTCATCTTTCCGCTTCTTATCGGTGCGTTTTTCTTTGCAATATTTGACAGATGTGTCACGCAAAAAACTGTACAAGGACCTTGTGGATGTGTTATTTCCTGTGCCATTGTACCGTGAATTATACTGTGCAGGCAAAGGAAAAGATGTTTTGAAACGCGTTAAAAAAATGCTAGTTGTGCCAGGAGTTAAAACCTTTTTTTTTAAGCTGCACACAGGAACCTTACCTGTTAAAACATGGTTAGAAGAAAAGGGTTTATTTGTTCCGTGGGGTACTCATTGTTTGTTATGCAAAAAACCAGAGACAATTGAGCATGTGTTTTTAGATTGCTGGGGTGGAGTGTTCTTCTGGGACATCTTACAGAGAACCTTGAAAAAAGAGTTGCCATTAAGTCCGCACGCAATCCGTTATCTCACGGTCGAAAACGACGATGTTGTGCCTTTCGATCTGGTTATGCTCCTGGGCCTGCACAGTATATGGCGAACTCGGACTGCTGTACACAATGCGGATATTGACGCTAGACCGGTTCGCGAATATTTTTGCGAATCGGTGTCCCATTTTGTCGAAGTGCAGAAGGTGCAGTCGTATGTACCAGAGTGGGTTCCAAGATTAGAAATGTTGTTGCAGATGCCGAAATACTGATGGCTTGTAGTCAGCGAACAGCTGACGGTTCTCGGCACTATTATCTTGTTAATCTGTTCTTCTGATCTCGTAAACTCTGTGAAAAGCGAGGCAATAAAGAAAAAAAAAAACTCGTGGCTCAGTGGTAACGTCTTCGTCACACTCCGGAGACCCTGGTTCGATTCCCACCCAGCCCATCTTGCAAGTTGTTTTTTATTCATGAAGTGCCTGCTGGGATTTATCGCTCACGGCCAACGCCGCCGACGCCGACACCGACGCCGACGACACCGGCTTTTCTGCGACACGAGCTCCTTAACGCTGTCGCGTTAAAAAATCGGCAGGTAGACTTAACAGGAAGCTTTAGCTCGGGCCCAACTCCGACGCGGCCTATACAAATACATGTAAAACGCGAAAACGTTTTTCTGAGATAACCGCTGGACCGATTTTGATGAAATTTGTTGCATCTGAGGGAGAAAGTTAGATTCTAGTGACTGTTGGAAGCGGAATTTCGATTTATGGCTTGAATCTTGTTACAAGAATTTTCGAAAATTCTGAAGTTTGAAAAAAATAGAAGCACGAAATTTAAAAATGCATAGCTCTGCATCAAAAACAGATATCGCGGTTCTGTGAACAGCATCCATTAGATAATTGAAAGCGGACAAATTCGATATGTAACATTACATATTACGTGAATTTTTAACGTTGTTTACAAGGGTTCTACAAAAGCTGTATTTCCATGTCATTAAATTTCTTGAGATTCATGTGTAACACATCAATTTTGTCCGCTTTGTATGTACTATTCGATGCCTTTCAGAGAATTGTATTATAATTTTTCGTTGATGATTTACAAAGTTGTAAACTTGATAGTCTCGTTTTTTGAATATGCTTCATTTTTGCCTATTCTTAATAAAAAATTGACAACCTAAATCGAACATTCGGAACCAACTGTCACTAGACTTTAAGTTTTTTTTTTAAATGCAACAAACCTCGTCAAATTTGGTGCAGTGGTTGCCGAGAAAAACGAATTCTCCTTTTACATGTAATTAGATAGGAGCACCCGAACTAAAGCTTCCTCTTAAGAGGAAGCTTTAGCTCGTTTTACAAAAGGAAAAAAAAAGTAGAAAGATACCTATAAAGAAAGGGGTGAGAGAAGGAGACACAATCTCTCCGAATGCTATTCACAGCATGCTTGGAAGAAGTATTCGAGCTATTAAACTGGGAAGGCTTAGGAGTAAGGATCAACGGCGAATATATCAGCAACCTTCGGTTTGCAGATGACACTGTCCTGTTCAGCAACACTGGGGGCAAGTTACAATAAATGATTGAGGACCTTAACAGAGAGTGCAAGAGTAGGGTTGAAGATTAATATGTAGAAAACAAAGATAATGATGAATGGCCTCGCAAGGGGCCAAGAGTTCGGGATCGCCAGTCAGACTCTATAGACTGAAGGCATACGTTTACCTAGGTCAATTACTCACAGGGGACCCTGACCATTAGAAGGAAATTTACAGAAAAACAAAAATGGGTTGAAGCGCATTCGGCATACATTGTCAGATCCTGACTGGAAGCTTACCATTATTACAGAAAAAAAGGTATACAATCAGAGCATTCTATTGATGCTAACGTATGGGACAGAAACTTGGAGACTGTCAAAGAAAGCTCGAGAACAAGTTAAGGACCCCACAAAGAGCGATGGAACGAAGAATGTTAGGCGTAACGTTAAGAGACAGAAAGAGAGCGGCGTGGATCAGTGAGCAAACGGGGATAGTCGATATTCTAATGGGCATTAAGAAAAAAAATTGGAGTTGGGCGGGTCATGTAATGCGTTGGTTAGATAACCGATGGACCGTTAGGGTTACAGAATGGGCGCCAAGAGAAGTGAAGCGCCGTCTAGGACGGCAGAAGAATAGGTAGGGTCATGAAATTAAGAAATTTCCAGGCGCAAGTTGGAATCAGTTGACGCAGGACAGGGGTAATTCTAGATCGCAGAGAGACGCCTTCGTCCTGCAGTGGACACAAGATATGATGATGATGATAATAATAATTATTAATATTATTATTATTTTATCGCGGGCAAGCCAGTGCCTTGAGACGCTTGGCGCGTTTACATTGGGCCACCTTGACAAGCTCAATCGTTTCAATTAGTAGCGAATGTGCGTGTTCGCAGCGTCTTCTACACTTCGAAAAGTGTAGATTGTCCTGAAATTTACGACAATGAAGGCATATAAAGCGTAACAAGCAAAGCCACAAGAACGTTTGAATCCACAAACACGAAGATCAGACAAATCCACGCACTTCAGGTGAAACTCTAAGCTTCCCCTCATTCCCATAGTGGCTGAACGACCGCAGTGCCAGAGTTCCCTCTAGTGGTTATTGCAAGAAACTCTATGTTGTGAATAAAGGTGGCCTTCCTGTGCGTACGTTCGTGTATATGCGTGCGTGCGTGGGCGTATGTGTGTGTGTGTGGTGATATATATATATATATATATATATATATATATATATATATATATATATATATATATATATATATATATATGAGAGAGAGAGAGAGATCTGCGTGGTAAGATCTCGAAGACAGCTCCGGAGGATGAGCTATACGCCGCGTTATTCGCGCCGTTATTCATTGATTTGCTAATGCTGACTCCCTGTTTCGTTGTAGTCTTTAGGGCTCAAGCGCTCTATACGACTGTATCGCCTTTTGTTAAAGCCGCTTGAGCGTCGGCTGAAAGTCGAAAAGCAGTTTCTTACAATAATTCTGGTTGTGAAAAGCTGCTTAACAGCGTGATATGCTGCAGACTTGAATTCTCATAATGCATAGTGCAATGTGACACGGCGATTTGTAGGTCCATTAAAAAAAGAGAATTGCCGATACATTGACCGCCAGCATAACGAAAGAGTTCCAGAAAGGGTTTGGTGGAGCACATCCTTGCGAAAAAAAAAGAAAGAAAGCAAAACACATTAAATAATGTAACAGAGAGATGGCACCATAATTTCTGTTGCCGGCGATGATCTTTATATTTGTATTTTGGTTCGAAGCACCAAGCTTGAACGGGAATCATTCGTTCTATTATTTGGAAAAAAATAGTATAAGAATTTTGACAAAGCGGTCAGGTAATTTGAAACGAGTTCCGGAAATGCGAAAGGTCAATGTGCGATAAAAGTCCCTAAGCAACCAGAAAGAGACGACCCATTGTCGTGCTTCTAGAAAGCTTTTTGCAAAACGTGCGCGGTTACAATAGCAGACGAAAATAGAACCTATTTCCTTCACTCGTTTCGTAAAACATGGTTGTGCTTTTCGCCACAGTGCGTATGCGAACATCGCCTTAAGAGGAAGAAGTCTGTCTGCGAGTGATAATTTGACTCCTTCCGTGCCTATGACTCGCATTTTCGAATTGTAAAGCTTCATTACGAAAGGTAAGAGCCGTTCTGACATCGTAGGCGAGCAATTATTGTATGAGCTGCTGCCTTTCCTGCAGCGTCTACTTGATAAACGATTTTAAAAAGAAGTTGATCAACTATTCCGCCGCAGGAGGTACCGCTTTCCGCTATACAATTACTTACAAGAACACCGAAAACATGCCTCATTTCCTTCTTTCTTCTCATCACATTTGCGTGGCCGTCCGCAGATGTTATTTCAGTATAGAGGTTTAAGACTAACGCCTCGTACACGAGGTACTTTAATAACGACTGCCCCGAAATAATAAAAATGGGGGATTCGAGACAAAAAGATGGTTTTTTTTGCTGGGCAAGCTTCGTCGCGCTGTGATACAGGGTATGAAAGTGAAAGGGGAGCCTTGTGGGTCGTCGTGGTTCAGAAAACGCGGAACGGGTTCCGTGTCCACTTGTTTTTGATATCTGGCTTTCTGAGGTGGAGTGTCATGTCTTTCAGACCATATCGCGTTAGAAAGGTGGCGTTCAGACGGAGCAATTGCCGGCAATTTTTTCCGAGGCTAGGTCCGCCTGCAGCAAGCGACATCCCCCCCCGCTCCTCCTCCTCCTCCTCCTCCTCCTCCTCCTCCTCCACAAGCGGACATTGTGAAACTCGGCAATCGGCAATGAACTGTTTAATTCACAATATCTTAAAAGTTAATTTCCAGATTGACAACATTATGGTATACATGCCTATCGAAAAGCCATGTACCCTATGTCCAATACTTTTTAAGAAATCCCCTTGTTTCCATATATCGTGTGGATTATGTTTCATAGGATACCCATATCCAGTATACGAACACACGGAGACATACGCCCAATATACGTATATGGGAACATACGGGGTTTTAGACGGGAGCCCATATGTCCACGTGAGATTATTGGATGCTTGCATGTACACAGATGGTTCGGTAAAACCCAGCAGCTCTGCTGCTGCAGTCATCATCCCGGCAAAATACGAATAAGTCAAGTTGAAAACATCTTGTGTGACCATATCGACGGATGCAGAGCTTGCTGCACTCTACGCTGCGCTTTATTTCATTAATCAGGAGTCACCGCAACAGTAGGCAGTTTTCTGTGGTTCCAAGGCAGCCCTTCAGTGCGCACGGAACACAACGCCCCACGGACCCAATGAACAACTGGCCCCATAATTTCCGCAACATATCATCGCGGTCATGACAAGGGACGTGACATAATCTTTCAATGGCTCCCGGGACAGTGCAACATCAGCGGGAGTGACCACGCCGATGAAGCCGACCGATCCGCGCATGAAGGCGGTGTTACGATTCCGCTTTCGCGAACAGGCGCTGCGGCTGGGCTGCGGCATTTAGGGCGTAGGATACAGAGACAATACAGAGTAGAAGTTCTACGAGAATCATCTTAAAACTTTTTGTGCGCAAACAAACAGGGACGAAGAATAGGAGCAACACAAGGACGAGCGCTTTCTAACAACTGGTTTTATTTTTGAAGAACCACCTGCTTAAATACCCACAGATCTGCGCGATCTAGTCAACAGAGCACGTCTAAAGCGCATATAATACCCACAGATCTGCGCGATCAAGTCAAGAGAGCACGTCTATAGTACATATAACACTTGTGATAAAAAGACGTGGACCAAAGCCACCCGGTCAACATAAGAACAGCAAGGTGCATGAAACAACTACTTACGATAAAATGCGTTCAAGATGTGATGATAGAAGCGAATTTTCTTTATGCTTTATGCTGCTACTAGCGGGCAACACAACAGATTTACAGACACTTGCGAATATGTGGGGCAACGCAGTGACAAATCTAGACCTCAAGTTTAGCACAGAGAAATCGAGAATTATAATCTTTAATTAAGAGACGAGTGATTACGTGGTGTCAATTCAACAGCAAGTCATACCCACAGCCAAGCAATATAGACACCTCAGCTTATGCATAAACGAATAAAATACTTACACAAGCATCCACCAATATAATCTGAAAACAAAGGGGAAGAATAACGCAGCAATAATGAAGCAGATCACTTTGGTTCTAAAATAATAATGACGTGGTGAGTGGATTTTGGAAAGGAGTAATGGTGACAGCGCTAATGTTCGCAAATGCTTATCTCTCTTTAAAATCGTATATCTTTTCGGAGCTGGAAGTTAACCAAAGATGGGTAAGCTGGTTGGCTTTGGGAGCCCATGGCAAAACCACAAATGAGGCAGTACAGGATGGCATGGCTTGGACCTCGTTTGAAGTCAGAAAAGCGCAGAGCAAAATCAGTTTTGAAGAAAGACTCAGGAACATGGTTGAAAATAAATGTGCAGCTAAAGAGCAAAAGTATATGTTCGTTAAAAGCGTGGACAAAGAAAGGAGTACGAGGTCAAGAAAGTTGGTAACAAAGTACAGGTTAGGTCAAAAAAGTTGATAACCAAGTAAAGGTTAATTGAAAGTGTAAATAGACAAAAGAGTCATCAGAAAGAAAGTGAGAGAAACAGAGACAGTGAATTGGATGCAAAGCATGCAAACAAAAAGACCATGGAGGTTTACAAGAATGAGTTTCTGGTAATCTAAAAACAAAAACATCCCGGAGCAAATATTCGCAACTAGGTGAGGCATGTGTATGCTGCAGCAATAATCCGGATACCACTCAGCATATCCTAATGGAATGCGAAGGGACACAACCAATGAGACCTGCAGATAACGTACACCTTCCAGAAGCGCTTGGATTTAAAGTGGACGGAGGCATCAACCTATTAGCAGGTTAGCAATCGAGATAAGCAAAAGGCGTTTAGAGTATTGGAGGAATAACAGCAGGGAAGAGATTGATACGACCGGATCCGTTACAGGCATAGGTAACGGTAGAAGGTAAATAGATACGTTTTGTGAAAGAGAAAATGATGAACGAGTTTTATACGAAAATTCCAGCATGAAAAGCATGTATAGCATACCTGAGTAACTCAAGCAGGATAGATGACTATTTGTCACCACCCAGTTTCAAAAGGGATGCCAATAAATCATCATCAGCAGCAGCGACTGATGTCCCGTGAATGTACATTGCCACTGTGGAACTCGAACGTATTCGCTGTGTGCCGGTTACGTTGATTGTCTCCGGATATACAGATACATCTATCACCTAGGTTACCACGACACGTACAGACCATGCTGTACCGTTTGTGGCTAGGAGTCGCAAACGTGCGAGACGCTCGCACATGTATCTGTTCACGCTATATAGTGCCGAGCGACAAGTGCTGTGCACAGTGCTGGGCCGGTTGGGCAGTCGTCCATTGTCAGAACTAAATGTTCTAGGCCAGTGCCTCTGAAGGAAGTCCGCGCAGAAGGCTTTATTTGCGCTACTAAAGTTCCCTGCGGTCTGCGGGCCTTCATGATAGACTTTAGGAACGCTGCCCTTTACTGATCTATAGTGCACGCGGTTTGTATGTGCTCGTCTCTCTCTCTCTCTCTCCTTACTCTCTCTTACCTTTTTACCTGTCCCCTCGACTACCTCTTCTCCCCGTACAGGGTAGCCGACCGGAACTATATACCTCTGGTTAACCTCCCTGTCTTTCTGTGTATCCTTTCCCTCTCTGCCTCTCCTGGACGTGGGGCATGTCGGCGTTCCACGTAACTCTGTCTCGCGGAGTTATGAAGGCTTTCTGAGGTGGAAAAGATCGCTGGAATGCAGTGCGGCTGTGCATATCTTGAAAGGTGTTCTAACCTCAGAATTCCTATTAAGTGGCCATGCCTCAAGCACTGGTCGGATTCACTTCCACAAGTGCGGCATGTTTGCTATGGTATGGTATGGCAAAAAGTCCTGCAGATCGTGAGTCTACACGAAGCGGTCCGCTCCCACGTGGGAACCGGAAGGCCATTCCTTCTCGCCCACATCGTGGGCCTGCTGGACAGCCCAGAGTTGGTCAGCCAGCAGAGGGCTGCGGAGAACCGCCTCCCATCTGGCCGAGATGTTATCGATGATAGAGCGTGACCGGGCACACCGCCAGAGCATGTGGTCTAACGTGGCTATTTCTCCACAATCGTGGCAGGTAGCATTGGTGTAAGTATTCGGATAGATTTTATGTAAGAGCGACGGATTGGGATACGTATTCGTTTCTGGTAGACGGAGCGTTAATGCTTGAGCTCTATTGAGCTGCGGATGAGGAACAAAGTAGGTTCTACGGCTGAGATAGAAGTGTTTAGTAATTTCGTTGTAGGTGGAGGGCGTGTCCCTGTTCTCTGGGGAGTCGGCTTCCGATTGGTCGAGGGTAGCGCGGTGGGCAAGTTCACGCGCAGCCCTGTGAGCCGACTCGTTGAGGTTGGGAGGAGCACCCTTTATCTGACCCTGATGTGCGGGAAAGCAATAAATGAAGTGGTGCGTGATTGCCTAAGTTATCAAAATCTTTAGCGAAATATAGTTGAATAGAGGGCTTACTCGCATTTTATGATTTTGGCTTCTGATATGACCCTGGACTTGCAAAAGTAATCGTCTTGCTTCAGGTCATTCTTGAATAACGTGAGAACGTTGTCGCTATACGTAACAACCGACACGTATAACTGTGCCGGGCACACCGTCAGCACAGTTATACCCTGGGCTGTGCCTCATTTGTGCTGATGCAGAATACATGCCACGTGCGCGCGTTACAAGGGAGTGTAAACGTGCCTTGGCAGTTCACACCGTAGTTCCGCGTGCTCCCTATGCGTACGTGCAAACGATAGCTGGTGTTGTCGCTGTCCTTCACGAAAAGTCGACAACTATCCTACTCGATCCTTCTTCTCCTCTTTGGTGCATGCGGCAGCTTTTCTCCTCTCGCCACAATCATCACAATTATAATCGTAACTATCACCATCATCACACCTTGTTGTAATATCCCGCGGTCAGGACGCTTGTCACACACCATGGTGGCTATGGCGTAGCGCTGCTAAGCACGAAGTCGCGGCTTCGATCTTGGATCGCGGCGATCGCGTTCTCGATTGGGGCGAATTGCAAAAGAACGCCCGTGTGCCGTGCACTGGAAACGCGTGAAAGAACTCCACGTGGTCGAAATAAATCCCGAGTCACCCACTACGGCGTGCCTGATAATCAGATTGTGGTTTTGGCATGTAAAACCCCAGAATTTAATTAATATTAATTGCTGCCGCCCCCCGTTTGTGGTATAAATAACTACACCACTACAACTGCCAATGGCACTATCCTCATCATCATCAACGTCTAATCTACACTAATGTAGTGCACAGCGTGTTTTTCAAGACACAATATTCTCACTTGAGCATGCGCTGAATATGAGTCCATGGTTCAGTTTTAGGGGTGTACCAGGCTCGGGATTCGAAACGTCCGTTGTTACTGGGCGTTGTCTGGCTCGGCCAACGGTGCATGCGGAATTTTGTTTACTCCGCTTTCTTACCTGTGCTACCCGGTGGAGAACGGCTTTCTGCGAGATCATCGATACTCAACGAGAACTTCCAGAGGCATAGAGAGCTTGGAGGCAGAGAGTCAAACTTTTCCTGAGCGACGCGAAAGACGCTGTCGTTGTACACTGTTCTTAGGCACACAGCCCTTCTGCTTTAAAGTCGTGGCATAGTTTCATACGCGCGCTTTGTTAACAGATTTGGAATGCTCTAATATACGGGCGCCGGGAGTAGAATAGTTTCGATTGAAGCAGTCTGGGAATTATTCAGATATATATTTAGTTATCTTATACATAGCGCGGCTTCCCTGCCCTATGGACGTCACGGAAACCATCTTCGTTCAATCGCAGTGCCCCCACTATTTGCGCCCCTTGCACGCGCATGCATCCTCAAACCCAGTTGTCTCCGATATCCTTATCCGCGAATAGATCGCCATCACAGTCTCAGCGACTCCTCACTGCAGAGCGTCCGGTGTGACGCAGTTCGACCCAGTTCCTGAGAAATCGCGCCTGCCGAGAGGCCCTCTCGTCGCCGCCGTCGATCCCCCATCGCACGCCCCGGCAGGCAAGCGTTATTCGTCTTGCTCACGCAACACTGGTCTTCCGACGATCGAGCTATCTTCCTACGCAGCAGTGGAAAGGGCGGGCCCCCAGTACGCCAAGCACCCCGCCGCCCTCTGCTACCCTCGACTCGTTGTAGTATGCAGGCCGCGCAGCGCTGTACAAGTTGTAGTCATTCAGTCGGAAGAGAGCATTCCTACCCAGGTCCCAATACAGGCCCTCTGCTTTAAGTAACTGCAATTTATATGACATTTCCGCATCGTTAGATTGGCGCCACCACCGCGCCAGCACGCGATCACTTAAGTTAACTCACTCGCGATGTGCCCAGCACGCGCGTTATGGTGAGTATGCTCGCACGAACAGTGCAAGGCGACGGCACGAGGGAGTAAGGTGGACCAATGCCGCATGCGTATGCAAACATGTGACGCTGCGAAACGCGAGGCGTGAGGTCTCTAAGCGCCGTGCCGGGTTTTTATTATGTAATAAAACCTCTTCCGAAAAGCACGGAACAAGAGCTGCTCGTTCCGTGGGCACGTCGCCGGAGCGCGGTACTATAACGGTGTGCCTCCGCGACCCACCGACCGCCTTAAGCATGCGTGGCAGCTTCCGCAGCAGTGCACAGATCTGCTTGTAGCGGAGTCCAATAAATGCTCCCAGTAGCCGGCGACTCCCCGAAGGAACGGCCGCACTCCAGGGCTGCGAGGGATTTCGACTTGGCGCGGCACAAGTGGCTTCGCGACGCATGGAATGGCCCGCGTGTCTCACGCGCCCTCCGCCTCCCTCCTCCTACGCATCTCTCTTCGGACGCCGCGGCATAGAACGCCGAAGGCTGCAGAAGAGGAGGAGAATGGTGGCCAGACTGCCATTCGGGAAGGGTCGTTGTCTCCCAACACATGGATGGCGTTTGCCGCGACGTCCGTGCGTGCGTCGACGGCGCCGTGTGGCAGCGTTGATCTCTTGATCTCGGCACGCGGCCGGACTGGCTCGAGCCACGTAACAGAGAGTCGCAGCAGTTGAAGCGCATGCCGGGTAAATAGCGAACGAGAAAAGCGCCGGATAATCCCCGGCCATTCAGTGGGACTCCCACCTATATACTCGATGACTCCGAAGGAGCGGGCGGTGGCCACGAGAGAAAGGGCAGGGAAGCGAGCGAGAACAAAGGCGATACGAGACGTCGGCCGGAACCAGCACGCGGACGAGGCCAAGCGTGACCAGAGTTATCTCACTGGCTCAAAAAGTATGAGCGTCGCCTCTTGGGACGCACTGGAGCGGGTCATCTTGGCGTTCTGGTGGATTTCCGGAGAAGTATATCCATAGTGAGCACCGCGTAGTGACGTATTGGACAAGCGCCATTCTCGGTAAAAGTTTTGACCTTTGCAATGCACAAACAATGCGTGGAATTACCCGTTGCGTATGATGAAAATTAAGACAACCGTACGCATCACATGTACTTTTACAGCCTTTAACTAACAGCCTCCCAAAAGTTCCGATTCCCAAAGATTCAAACTTGTGCGTTTAATCTGTGTAAGCTTATTTTCCTTATGCATCGTGTCTTCTCTGCTGTTGTTATAGGCCAAGGTCACGTCCCAACAATTGTACAGCAGACACTTTACAATGTAGGGCATGCGAAAGAAAATAAGATTGGAATTCTCAGAATGGGCGTGGCTTATCCGACGATCTATATCGGTACCAAACAATTTTAAGTGTGCTTCAGTAAAAGGCAGGAGCTGTTACATAGAGCGAAAAAGACATATAGAGAGACTCTTAAATAAATAAATAAATAAATAAATAAATAAATAAATAAATAAATAAATAAATAAATAAATAAATAAATAAATGTGTACACGTCTTTATAATGTTCGCTTCGATCTATGCAGCTGCTCCTGACTTTTGTTGAAAGGCGAAAAAAGAAAAAAACTATATATATTTTCGTTGGCAAGAAAATAGTTGGGGACATGAGAACTTGCTGGATAGACGCTGCATAGTTGATTATTAAACTGCTATTTAGCTGTTTATTCAGTTTAGCTAGCATTAAGTCATTACAATTTTCGATATATCGGAATGCACGAGAAGACCTCTCAGGGTCCGGCGTGGCATTTCCCTAGCGCGAAACACAAAACGGCAAGACTAAGTGCTGGACGCTGATACGATTACTGCTTACCCGGCAGTTTTCTTAAGGTCGATATAACCCCCCCCCCCCCCCCCCCCCGTCTCCTTTTCCTATAAAAAAAAAAAAGAGAACGTTGTGGAAAGCCCAAAGTTACTTCCAGATGTACCGTGAACAGCTACACTCGTATAATGCTTTGCGAAGTTTTTCCTGAACTTGTCCTACAGCGCTAAACTAAGGCGTAAGATGTGCATACGACTCGGATGCTGATGATCGTGTATAGCGGACAGAGCAAAGTTAGGAATACGACACGTGATTGTTCGTCAGCTACTGTACGACTACAGCCTCCGCGCTTGCTTAGTGGGTTTGGCGTGGCGCTGGTAAGACCGAGGTCGCGGGATCGAATCCCGGTCGCGGCTGTCGCATTTCGATGGGGGCGAAATGTCAAGACGCCCGTGCACTATGTATTGGGTGCACGTAAAAGAACTCCAGGTGGGCAAAATTAATTCGGAGTCCCCCACTAAGGCGTGCCTCATAACCAGATTATGATTCTAGCACGTAAAACGGCCGAATCTAATTTTTTAGCTATACAACTAAATGCGCTGGACTGGGCTCCGCACTTGGCGGGTGCTAAAACTGTTTGTCAACATTCCGACGATGCGCACTGGACTTGCGCAGCGCTATTGACAAGGCCGTCGCGGTGGCTATGAAGAGAGCGGGATGAAGCCGCAGCCGGCACAATTAATCGGCTGTATGTATTGAAAAAAAAAGAGAAAAGTTTAGGAAGGCGGCTGTGTCCTCAAGAGCAATTTCTCACGCACAACCTCGCCACATAGCGGCTTCCACTTTAACAGCGCAGCATATCTACCAAATAAGCATGACATATTTAAATGCATGCTATGAATGAGTACAGTGGCCCACTGAATTTAGGTTGTGTGGACGGAGCAGGAAGTTCTTCCCAACTAGTGGATGTTCCTGAATATTATTCACAGCGCTCCACTCACCGTTTTGAATATATATCATGAACATCCCGTGAACATCTGCCAACAGTTAAAAAATGAAGCCAGATGGTCCATTTATATATTACATATTCGAAGCGCTGACTGTTTCGTCCTCTAAGGTATTAAATGAAGGTCACTAAGGAAAAAATGGCGACATGACGGCAACGTTTGCGGTTGTGGCTCTTCGATCTGAAAGCGAGGTAAATTCTCGCGTCTCAAGTCATTTCCCTTAGGATTTTGATTTAACGAGCTCCGAAACAGTGTTTCATCAAACGTTTTACTTTAAATTGTATCTTATGAGACGCTGTTGAAAAGAGAGGCTCTTCAGCAACAACTTCGAGAGTGCTGGTCAGGTTGTGTTCTTGCACTCCCTCCTTAATTATCGCGCACCCTTCGGCGCACAGTAACGCCATAGCGGAAGCGTCTTTCTTTCTTTCTTTCTTTCTTTCTTTCTTTCTTTCTTTCTTTCTTTCTTTCTTTCTTTCTTTCTTTCTTTCTTTCTTTCTTTCCTTCTTTCTATTTAATGATCTTTTTTATGTTGCGAAGCGGTGACTATACATTCCCGCCGGTGAACGTTTATCGTGTCGCACCTTCTCCCGCATCGTCAGAATTTTTTAATCTCGCAAGCAACAGCTCAGTGCTTCCATGCAAACTTCACCTCCCATACGCTTACGTCACTAGGTGTGTGCACGGGCGGCGGAGTTTCTGAAGAACGTGAGCGCTGGCTTTTGCGCAAGCCTGTGAGCTAACTGCGTTCGACGCAGCGAGTGAGAATATCGCTGTGAAATACCAACCGAGTATTTTTCCTGGGGTATATTTCATTTTTTTTCTGTCTCGAGAAAGGACGTTTTTGTTGTTTCTGTATGAGCCTTCAAACGCGTTGGCCTGTGGTCATTTTGAACGCGTCCATCCACTTTATGGTGAACGTTTGCGCTGTTAAACAATCACCGTTATCAGGAATCAATGAGCCCATATCAGCAAACCTCCCCTCCACTTGTTGCACTGGCCCCCATTCAATAAACAGTTCGTATGCTATACAGGCTTTAAGTTTTTGTGACACGAAACGAGACGCTCTGCTGGAGCAAATGGAAGTCCGGGCTGCCAGGCTATAACTCCCCTTGCATCAACGTCATCAATGGTGGCCATCATAACATTCACCAACACCAGTCGCTCGCCATTTCTGGACTCTGCGTGTCTAACGCGGGGGCGTCATAACCACGCAAGCGCGTATTTTCTGCCAAGAATGGCACACTCGTAAGGGAGGGAAAGAGATAAGTAGAAGGCAGGGAGGTTAACCAGAAAAACGTCCGGTTGGCTACCCTACACCGGGGGAATGGGAAAGGGGACACAAAGATAACAGGGAGAGAGAGGAGGGAAGGAAAGAAGGAAATTGCGGTGAATTCGCTGACGTGTGTGGTTCAACAGAAATTGCATTAAAAGTCACAGATGGTCGCACAAGCCCGTCGTCCTTAAGAAGCACAAAAGAGCCTTCACCGCTTTATGGGCCGACGGGCGATGCAGCACCTGCACAGAAAGCGGTCGATTGTCCAGTTTTTGGAAAACTTTGGCAAGTTCTTGTCTCTCTGGAGTGTATCGTGGACAGTGGCACAGCAGGTGGTCGATGTTTTCTTCGGTGCCACAGACCTCGCATGCTGCCCTGTCAGTCATTCCAATTAATGTAGAGTATGCCTTTGTGAAGGCAACTCCTAACCAAAGGCGACAGAGAAGCGTAGCTTCACGTCGAGGAAGTCAGATTGGAGGTCGGAGTTGCAGGGAAGGCTTTAGTCGATGCAGTCGTGTAAGTCGTAAGTTTGGCTAGTTCCACTCGGTCAGTATGAGACTGCGTGCCAGGTGTCGAAGCTGCCTTGCGGCGTCTGTCCTCGAAAGCGGAATTGGAACGCTGCGCTCCTCTTGATGTGCTGTGCGAGCAACGTTATCGGCGGAATCATTGCCACTGATTCCACAATGGCCAGGTACCCATTGAAAAACGACCTCGTGACCTTTTTGTTGGACGTGATGGTAAAGTTTCGCGACTTCGTGTGTCAATTGGTCATGGCATCCGTGTCAGAGAACTGACTGCGTGCACTGTAATGCCGGTTTTGAATCACAGAACACAGCCCATTTTGTAGGTTTTTCAGAATCAATAAATTCCAGTGCTCGACGCAGGGCTGTTAGTTCTGACGCCGTTGAGGTCGTGACATGCGATGTCTTGAACCGCAGTGTCATTCCTCGCGTTGGGATAACCACGGCACCAGCAGAACTGCACGACGTAGTCGATCCATCGGTATAGATGTGCACGTGGTTGCTGTACTTCTCATGCAAAAGAAGTAAGCTCAGCTGTTTTAGAGCAGGGGCCGGTATATCTGTCTTCTTCTGTAGACCTGGAATCATTATATGTACTTGTGGACGGCTCAAACACCATGGAGGAAACGCTGGCTTGGCCGCAGGTGCGTACCCTGAAGTAAACGACGCACGATGTGCACTGACAATACCACTAAATGTCGAGCAGGGCCTTGCAGCAGTGAGGCTCGCCAAGTGGTGGGAAGGGGTCCTAGCATAATGCCTGAGATGCATACGCATTGTCTCAACGGTAATGTGCGTCGTGATTGGGTAATCCTGCGCAAGGGCAATGGTTTGAGCCGTTGATGCACTACGTGGTAAGCCAAAACATATCTTAAGGGCTTGGGCTTGAATACTCTGAATCGTACGCAGGTTAGTCTTGCAGGTGTTGGATATTGCAGGCAGGCTGTATCGCAGGAAACTAACAAACAACGCCATGTACAGCTGTAACATAGCCTGTATAGATACTCCTCAACTTTTTCCTGCAAGGAACCTGAACAGGTGACATATAGCAGTCAGCCGCTTTTTCACGTAATTCACGTGCGGAGTCCCAGATAGGTCTCTGTCAATTACGACTCCCAAGAACCTGTGACTTCTGCTGTATGGTATAAGTTGGCCGTTAATAGATACGCCGTAAGCAGACATTCGCTTCCTCCTCGTGAATGCCACCATTGCGCACTTCCCGCATGAAATTTCAAGTCCTTGTTCACGAAGCTAGCAAGATGTCATTGTGGCTGTCTTCTGAAGCCGAGCACGAAGCTGAAGTCGTGTCACACCTGATGCCCAAATGCAGATGTCGTCCGCATAGATGGAAAGTCGTACGGTGCTTGGCAGTTTGTCAACTAATCCACAGAGGGTGAGATTGAAAAGTGTTGGGCTAAGCACTCCGCCTTGAGGGACTCCTCGGCTACCGTAATGCTCGGATGTCGGGCCATTTGCTGTGTGCACGTAGAACGGTCTCCTCTGTAAGTAGCTGCACACGCACATATATATGTTACCACCAAGTCCGACGGCTTCTAACGTGCTAAGGATGGCTTCATGGGTGACATTATCATAAGCCCTTTGACGTCTAGAAACAGAGCAGCAGATAGTCGCTTACAGGCCTTTTGGTGTTGCACAAATGTTATCAAGTCAACAACGTTGTCTGTTGACGAACGGCCACGTCTGAATCCCGCCATAGCATTTGGGTAGATTTCATATTACTCTAAGTACCATTCCAGACGTGTTAAAATCATTCTTTCCATTGTTTTTGCGACACAGCTGGCAAGAGCGATCGGACGGTATGAGGAAATGTCCAAAGGCGACTTGCCAGCTTTGAGAAGTGGAATAAGGCGAGTTGACTTCCATTCTTGCGGAACCGTACCCGTCTGCCAGGAGTCGTTGTACAGGAGCAAGAGTGCCTTCCGAGCTTGGTCTCCTAGGTTACACAGGGCACGGTATGTAATGCCGTCAGGTCCTGGCGCTGAAGAACGCCTGCACAAAGCCAGCGCAGCTTCTAGTTCCTCCATAGAAAAAGGGCATTCCATGCGGGGATCGCGTGAGAACAGTGGGTGGTCGAGCGTTCCCGTACGCGTTCCATCGGAATTTGCTTCGCCAGCAATCTTTCTGCAGAAAGATTCAGCGACATCAATATCTCTACATTGTAGGTGGAGTGCGAGATATTTAAACGGGTGGCGCTGACCAGAGGTTGTGTGAAGGTCACGAACAGTCCTCCATATAAGCGACAAAGGTTTTCGCGGATCCAGGGACTCGCAAAAGGATGGCACACTCGCAGGTATTATAATTCCTTATACGCACTAGTTTGAGTTTGATGGATCGTACCTACTGTGGCTCAGTGAGCTCTCTCAAAAGCGAGCTATCCCGCTCGGATTGACCAAATTACTCCGAGCTATACACCTCTTTGAACTCCGAGTGAGAAGCTAAATATAGCTCCGATTAAGTCATGTGTGGCGCGACAACCTATGCACACGATAGATGTATGATCAAGTGATGGCTTCTTTCGTCTACGTAACGATACCAGAGTAAGGCGCGTGGGTAGTATGGTTTCAGAGATATAAGCAATACTGCTATAGCATGTTTTCCTAACACGCGGTTTTAGGACGCGTCCACCTCTGACCGATTGACGTCAAAAGCTGTGCGTGCTCACCAAAAGGTTATATAAAACATGCTCGGTTAAAGCGCTGAAGAAGACGAAGCAGACGGCGACAGCAACTTCGCTTTTTCTTTTTTTACTCAATAAAAAATAATAGCGAATGTATCAGCCCGAGATGCACAGGACGAGCGCACTGAAACGACCTCTAGTAAACATTTCAGTATAGTGGACTAATGAAGGTACCTCTCACAAAAACAGATCGCAATTATACTCATTTACATGAATCTACAATAAAGTCAGTCGTCACAAAACGGTGCTTCGTTCCGTCGCTTCAGATGCAGCCTGCGCCAAGAGCGTCGCTCAAAGCTAAACACACTTGTTTTCGAGGCGGGCTCATCACGGATGCCGTGTCGGTGGTGTCAGGCACGCACCGAGTACGATGTTCACGCATTGCGCCGTTGTCGGAGACGCGAAGGGGATTAAATGAAATGTCTGTCACGAGGTGCGTCACTAATTGGGCTTTTCAGGTCTAGTGAAGTAATCCCACATCTCGTTGATATAAGCACGTCGTTCACGTTGGACTGTTCACGCTCGAGCTTTGCTGGCCCGCCTATACTGACACGCTGCAGTTACGATGAGCAAGTGCCGGAAAGAAACGGGACACAATTATGAACGCTTACTCCCAATCTCTCGAAGACGTAAGGTTCTCCACATGCCTGAATACCTGCGGAAAGCTGTGAGGGCTTTCTGGCCATGTTTTGTGTTTACGCATTTTATAATCGAAAAAAGTGCCACGTTTTCTAGCTAGTTTGCCACCGTTCGACTCTCATTACTGCCTTCCTATCCCTGCTGGTGCTTCCTTCCTTCAACTAGTGAGAGCACGCAGTAATGAGGTCAGCCCGCCTTCGCAACTTCCGATTTGCTGTTCAGATCAAGTAGTGCCGCTGCTCTGCGCATGCTCTGTACCTCAGAGTGCGTCATCTGTTTCGCTCATTTCCGAGAAAGTTTTAAGCCCACACGCGACGAGCATTCAACGTAGACACGCGACAGGTTCACCTCGCTCTTTCGTGCGTCATCCACGTGCAGACTCTGAAATCAAATTGCGATGCTCGGTGATGCGATGCCAAGCTACTCGCATACGGACTCGGTCGTGCTTTTCGCTATCTAATTAGGAAGGTAGGCGTTTAAGTTAATTATGGCTATATGGTCTTATTGTCGGAGCGAAATGCTAATACCTGGCCTCCCCGTCCCGAACACTGGTGGGGTCATCGCAACTGTGACTCAAAAGTTGGAGGTTTCATGTGCGCACATTGCGCTCAGCCTCTGCGATGTGAGCTATACTTCTGACAGTGCGGGAATTGCTTGGTAACAGGACAGGTTCTGCTTAAACCCGATGACTGCACGGTCCATTTGCCTGTTTTGATTATGTAAAAGGTTGCGCTAACGAGCTCTCTATAACATTCGGCCTAAACAGAAGGGAGAGGCACGCTGTGGAAGTTGTGTAAGCGAGAGAAGCTGGCACGGTGAGTTCTCACCTTTCTATGGAACTTGATGCTTTTACCGGTCGTAATCGTAAGTCGCTAGCGTAATCAGTCTCTGAGGATCAGAGAACGCCTGTTAGCTGTCTTCGACACAACGCAGTGGAATATGTTGGACAAGACGAAATAGTCGCCATCGGTGCTAACTAGCCGACGAGACTTGCGGAAACTCACAAGTGGGGAATTTGCGGACATGGGATTGGGAGCTGGCAGACGCAAGACAGGAGCGCATGGAGGCTGCTCGAAGAAGCCTTGATCCTGCGCTGGACGTGAAATAGTATGACGACGACGATTTCAGTTACTGTCACATGACTGAAATTAAGACGAAAAAACCACTCCGCAAAGCTTCAGATGATATAGCAGGATAGATAAAAAAATTATAGGTTGACTACTCGTGCTTTATTAGAGTACGTCACGTCAGAAGAAAGCTTCAGTCATTTACTGTGATGCCTGCTTCTGGAAAACTCAAGCGAAAGTAACTAATAACAAGTCAGATTAAACTGAATGAAAGTAAACTGCCTAATTTCTAAAGGGAAATTGTAACGGCTTAGAATCACTTAAAACGCGGCTCTTAGCGAGTAAGAAGCGCATAGTTCGCGGCATGGCAGTTAATATTTTTTTTTTTAGCAAGGAGCTTTCTTCGGTTGTTCCCCATTTTCGACGAAAATGAACTTATGGGGTTTTACGTTTCAAAACCACGATCTGTTTATGAGGCACGCCGTAGTGGGGGACTCCGGAAATTTCGACCACCTGGGGTTCTTTAACGTGCATCTAAATCTAAGTACACGGGTGTTTTCGCATTTCGCCCTCATGGAAATGCGGCCGCCGTGGCCGGGATTCGATCCCGCGACCTCGTGCTCAGCAGCCCACCACCATAGCCAATAAGCAACCACGACGGGTTCCCAATTTTCATGAACGGCTGTCCGGCCGAGTAAACTGGGCCGATCCTGGGGACAGTGTAATGAGAGGTGGTGCGCGTATGCTGACACGTGTCCTCGCAAAGGATTTAATCTGGTTTGTAACGTGGACCAATGCCGGTGGCATTGAAACGTCACAGTGCCCACACGCCTTATGTAGCGTCAACCAATAAAGCTGACCAATAGGTGTTTACAGCAGCATACATCAGCATGTCTAAGCATGTCTAGAAGCTTATCCTTTATTTTGACAATAATCCATCAATTGTTTCTGCGCACTTTGCTTTTCAATTCTGGCAATAGAAGTGTCATGCTAGGCAAAATAAAACAGAATTAGAATAAAACGCTTCGGAAGGTAAGACAGACTCGCAACATAAACACGAGCACAGACGAGGAAGCGCTTCTAACAAGTGATTTATTACAAAAGAACACAGGAGAAGTGAAATCGTGCACTACACCTAGTACGTCGAAGATAGGCAAATAAAAAATCTCAGTGCCCTTCTATTCTGTGAAGAAGGATGACCAGCGAAGCTGTAAATGTTGGCCCCTTAATGGTGAACTGCACCTCCGCCGCGTGTCGGTCCGGCATTGCATTATTTTCAGGATCGGACCACGTATGGGGAGTTTGTTGCTTTTTTCTAAGTTTAAGTTTAGTAAATTTATTTCGACCATCACGTCATACATGATGATGCAGGGGGACCGAAGTAAAAGCTGTCTCTCAACAGCTTGACAGAGCAACGGCCCCCCTTATTTGGCAGTAGCATACAAACTGACATAAAAAGAAGATACACAAAAAGAAACACCGCTCACGGTGGTGACATTGCACTACAGAACAGTATATAATAAACATGTTACATAAAGGCTGCATCTGGTTCATAATTATTTCTTTAAAAAGAATTAAGCCATACACACATGGTAAAAAAAAGATTGAAGGCTTCTAATGGTTTACACAATGCAATGACATGGCAAGGGCACTTTAACAGAAAAACATAGGCATAACATCGACTAACACCATAATTCTGTAAAGCGATTTGGCTTTAGTTGCATAAAAAAAATAACCAAAAGAAAGTTCAGGAAAGAAAGTAAGCCAAGAGTGTCCGAAATGTGACATATTGGGGTGTTATATCTTGTCTCAATAGGTCATTAAGAAGTCGTGGAAGCCGGTGTTCTAATGTTTGTAGTTTGTGTTCTAATGTGTTCTAATGTTTGTAAGTTGTTCGAAATGTTTTAATTTCCCATATATCCTTACTTTTTGTGTTGTACTTTTGTTCGCGCCTTCTCAGGCCTGAAAAAGTTTAAATAAAAGATGTTTTATTTAAATGTTCTTGTTTAAGTGTTCGGCAGAGGCGATAGTGATATATTTTTGTTACTGGAACTATTTTGTGTTCTAAAAATATTTCTCTTGTATGATGTAACTTCGGTAATTTCTTAACAATCCGCATTGTGTTTTTGTAGTACAAGTAATTTGTTCAGGTTTGCCTGTGTTGTAGTTCCCCAGATAAGGCAACAGTAGTTAAGGCGAGAATGAAATAAAAAGTAATAAACTAACATCACAACACAAGAGGGTAAGATTTCACGGTTGCGATAGAGCAGACCAATTATTTGTGATAATTTGGAAGTAATGTGGGCCACATGATCGTCCCAGGACATCTGCTGGTTAAACACAACGCCCAGAGTTTTAAACTGTGGTGCTATTTCTAGCGGACAAGATCTAAAGTATATTTGTTTTGTCAAAGTAACTTGTTTATTCTTGGCCTGAAAAACAACTGCTTTTGTTTTGCTCACATTGCCACAATGACACGAAAATTTCCTTGGACGGTAGCGGTATACAGCTTCGCTGTAAAAACGGGGAAAATTCACGCAGGAACTTCTCTGGGAGTTGTCTAAGTGTGCGTAAGCATTTTGCCACTTGCTCCTCCCCCCGCAGCCCGCTGTCAGTGTCAATGTGATGAAACGTGATTCGACCAGTATGAACGACAGCGCTGCGGCGACCCGAAATGCTGCGGATGATGGCGCAAGGTGAATTGATGACGCAAGAAAACTACTGCAAATGGCGGCGCTAGGTGTGCTGATGACGTTCCGATCATTATTAGCCGTTATCGCTGTTAAGCGCCTTATCCATCCGCGTCAAACTATTATCAACCGTGATCAATCGTACTCTGGGGGCGGCTGCGTATGGCGCGGCCGCGCGTTCCTATGTTGTCGCCGAGCTTAGTTCGCGTCTGCGTTTGGCGGGTGGGCCTTATCTTGAAAGCGATCTGCGATGGCGACAGAATGCGCCGAGTGCTGATAGCTTCGTGTGTGCTGTGTTCTCGTTGCTTAGTTCACGTTGAAGCGAGGGGCAGCACGAAGGTGAATTCTCTCGATGCGGCGGGCTCTATCTTGAAAGCGATCGTCTTGCGTAACGGACGGACTGATGGTTTTCCTCGTTGGGTAGGCATAGAAATGCTCACGCATTAAAAGAAAATTAAATCTGTAGACAAATGTATGAGTGGCATGACAGCGTGAACTTTGCTTGGCACGTATGACTTTGTCTAGGCTGTACTTATTGAAACCGACTACGCTATATGTGTGCATGTTACGGATTTTTGCTGGCCAACCAGAAAAAGACACTTGCCGGTTGGTGACTGCAATTGAGGGCGAGCTTACACGTTAACCGGTTTTTCTGAGAGCGTACTATATGCTTCTATAACAATACTTCTGGACATGTCTACATGTCTCCTTAAAATTCAAGGAGGCATGCTGTAACGACAGGCTCAGAAGAATTATTATAGAAGCGCACAATATGCTCTCAATAGTGTGTTCTGAAAATAATTGGGACTGAATGACAAGCTGTAATCGTTGTCATTTGCATTCCTGGTGCTTGTGCGGGCAGATTGTCTTCATATATTCCACCCTTTTCTCTTCCCTCAGTGCAAATCGAGTAGCCAACCGGACAGTTGGCTACTTTGCCAACTGTGCTGTCTTATGAATTAATTGCTGGCTTGCCAACTGTGGTGTCTTCTGAATTAATTGCTGGGCTAGTTTGTTTCACATAGCTGAAGAAGTGAATTAGCGCAACAGAAGACACAGACATAAGAAAGGGAGGCACAAAAAAGCGCTTGTCTTTGTCCCCCTTCCTTGTACCTGTCGTTTATTGCGCTCATTTACTTGTTCAACATCTCTGCCTTTCATCCGTTCTCTCTCTCTCTCTCTCTCTCGCTCTCTCTCAAGGAACTTCCTTGCTCAGCATGCGCTGATTTTTGTTATTTAGCCTCCTGCATATGCAGGAGGCTACAGAATACCGTCTTTCTCTGTGTGGCGCTTGATTACACGAACGCTGGTGGCTGCGACGATGTCGTGTTCCAAGGGAAAAGCAACTGGTGATGCAGTGCACTGCAGCAGTGAAAAGAACGAATTTGCAAGCCATACAGGGCAATGCCATGCTCAGACTAAGCACCTGGCAACTACCACCGGAGACGGTAATTCGAGTGTTTTAGTGCAGCGCTGCTGCTTTAACATTACCACTGCCGTTGTTAGCCACATGCCAGCTTCGCCCACACAAGCTGTGGTGCTCATGCACTTGGCTCGACTAAAGCCTGGCGCAACGCCTTTGCGGCCCATTCACAGCAGGAACTCATCGGCGGCGCCAGTGATTAATTTCGCTAAAGGAAGAAAACGCTTTTATCGGAAGCTGTTAGCATAATAATCGCGCAGCGCCGTATGAGCACAGCGCAACAACATTGCAGGTGACAAGTTCTGAAGTTAATTGTAGCCACCATTATTAGTATCGATTTTAGGGATAGCGGAGTCCATCTTAACTTCGTAGGGGCGGCATGACGATCTTGTAGCACAGATGAAAGTGTCATTAGCTTAAACAGATGTGACGGCATGTTTAAATATACATGGCTGAGCGCATAACTTTTTCGTCTGCTGTGCTTACGCGAAAAGTGTCACAGGAGCCCGCACTAGGCCGCCTTGTCCCATAGCGTTTTGCGCGCCAACACTTGGCGCTGAAGGTGTGGAAAGCTGGCAAAATACGCAGCATCTATAAATACCAAACTGCTGTCTGAAACCATATCACATTTCAGCACTTGGCGGAATGCATAAAAACGTATACATAGAAATTCAGCCACGAAGAAAACTTGATTCGAAGTCTTCATTTCTTTCGAGGCTCCCTTGAAGGTTCCTATAAAGTTATGAGTTTAGGACGTCTTCTTGTGGTGAATCCTATAATGCTGCACTAGTCGTAAGAGAAATCTGTACTGCTGCGCTACTGCGCTTTTTCCGAGATCTCAACGCTGGTCGCAGAGTAGACAAGTTTTCAGCCCACACATAGAGGGAGACGACAGCATAGTGACCTGACTCACCTGAGACGTTTTTAGAAACATAAACTGAAATGGGCATTTTTTGTCAGAAATGCAAACGCCTTTCCGACATGTCGGCAGAAGCCTTATTCTGAAGACCTCTATTCCTATAGCTGTTTTATCGTCCACAAATGTGTAAACCATCGAAAAAAAAAAAAAAGCTCCATTGCAGGTGTGCACGTGCTACATATCGCTATGAGAGAAAGAAGAAAGTACTTGTAGTCTGCTTTACCGCCTGTTTTGTTTACTCTTGCTTTTCTTGGGATTTGACGACTGCGGAAACACGCTGAAACACAAGCGTTTGGTTTGCTTACCTAACCCCGGAGAACTATTGCTTCGTACGCAGAATATGGAATTGAATGGCGTGGACGTTTTTTCTTTCCCCCTTTTTCCTTGCAATGTACTGTCGTCTTTATTTTATTTTGACACTGCCAAAATCGAATTTTACAATAAAGCTTTTAGCAATGGACAAAACACTTACTTGTCTTGAGATCGTCAAGTGAGGCTAATTGTTGCTAACAAGCACCGACGCAAGCTACTTGTCCAGTTCGTGCGTTCGAAGACGATAACTGAGAGCAATAAACATGAGCTGTAGACCAAGGACATAGCGTGATGTCTGAGCATAAGGCATCCTCTGAAAACGCACAGTTCTTAAGCACCGCCGATTTCCTTTCCTTGACGAAATGGGGAACAAGGAAGTATGAAGAAACTTTTTTCACTTCAGAAGCGTACAATACGCCTTATTTTTTAAAGTTCCTTACCAAAGACACACAGAGAACATGTTCAATAAGCTTAAGGTTGTTAACGTACAATGCATGTACAATTTCAGACTACTTCGACAATATAAACTGAAAACAATTAAGAAAAAATTACCTTCTGAAATCACTCGCGAGGTTGGAAAAAAATTACCCTACATACAACATACGCTATACCGAAACGACCTACGGTAAGCAGATGCTAAGGTACGCATTACCAACCTTGTTAAAGGTGTTGGCCAAAAATGGCACGGGTATATAATTGATCTCTTTGAATCAGCTATGAAACATATATGTATAGCTTTCCATTGTTTTATCTTTTGTTGAAACACTACATGTGTTTTCTCTATTTCTCGTTTCTGATCTAGTGAATATTCCGCAATATTTTTGTATATTTCTGGATTTTCTTTACAACCAGATTTGCCAGTTGTTTGCATTGTTTTGTATTTTTGTGAAGTTTTTGAATTTCCTGCACACTGATTTTCTCCTCTACACGTATGGAGCACATGCCCCTGTATGCCATGCTGCGGTGCACGGACCCAGTCAAGCCTTTTCAGGCCTTTTGTCTGTCTTCCAAACATCTGGCAGATGTTGAATAAAGCTGAATTTAATTTAATTGCAATACGTGATTCAAAGCAGAGCCAAAAAGCGATGAGGGCGAATAGAAAAGGGCAGTCGAAGTTACCGCCGCCACGGCTGCCGCATGTCGATGGGGGCGACATTCGAAAACGCCCTTCTACCGTGCATTGGGTGTACGTTGAAGAACCTCGGGTGAACAAATTTAATCCGGAGTCCCCCGCTCCAGCGTGCCTCGTAACCGTATCTTGGTTTTGGCACCTGAAACCCCAGAATTTAATTTTAAGCCTCTGCCATGTCCTTATTCGCTCAGTCTTTCTAACACTGGGTAGCGTCATGTAGGACAACAATAAAATCTTATGTTGTCGAATTTCACTTGTGCCATTGAAAAAGAGGGCGTCGAGAAATTTCTGGAGTAAATATTGATTTGCAACCCTGGCCTTCTCAGGCTTCGCTTCTGGTGCGGCAACGTTGTGCCGTTTGTACTGAAAAAGAGCGCGAAAGGCATAAACGAGCGATAAGATACGAGCGATCGGGTCATCCTTTTCACTCGTGCGTGTATTCTGCGCTATTTTCAGCGCGAAACCTAACAGACTGTGCCACGCCGACACTCTTACAGGAGTCGTGTTGTCTTTCGCGAAATTCAGCTGCGTCACGCTGCGGTCTGTGCCGATGCAAATAAATGGTGCTTCATGTCGTGCCAGTCGCATGGTGTGTTCGGCTGGTCGTTTCGGAGCTCCCCAGACCGCGAGCGGCGTTCTTTTCGGCTGGTCGAAACACGCCTCGGCGTGCCTCCTCGCCCGCCGCTCCGTACTGGGTGGAGACATCCTTTGACGGAGCTCTCGCCGCCAAAACCGCCATTTCCATGCTTGCGTGTCGAGATGGGAACGCTTGCCGTGTTTCGATTTGGCCTTACCGAGGCGCACTTAGAACACAGGCGAAAAACTTGCGCGGGAAGGAAAGCGCGGAATTCAGCGCAATAACCTAGGGAATTGCGTCTGCAACAACAGCACGAAAGAACTGTCGGAACAGTGCACATTTCAAACTACGCCAGATTAAAGCTGTGCATGCACCTGCGTCCGGTCGCATTGAAAGTACCTAACGGACACGCAAACAAGGCTAGTGCAGGATGGAGCCTATAGTGAAATTGGAAATCGGATTTTGTTGTACATAGGCACAACTCACACATATTTGTTTCAGTTTTGTTATCCTTTTAGATGTAAATTTTGTTCGTGCATTCATTTTTTTTTCACTTCCATTGTACTTATCAAGTTGAGCCGCACAGTAATATCGCCATTTGCGTTGTATAGATTTATTATTAGCTCATTTTCTTAGTTTATGCTCTGTGGTACTTAGATGTACTTAGATTACAACTACGTAACAATAATTACGTATTCATTCGTCATTTATTGGCTCGTCATCTTTACTACCAAGATGTTGCGAATAATTTTTTTGCTATTGCAGTATAATTATTTGTTTCCAAGCAACGCAACTTCGTTGCGCAAAGCTTCCTGAAGCACAGCCTTGCCAGTCACTCAACGTTCGATTGTCTATTCTATACGAATGCTTAAGTAAACGCGTTATTTTACACTTGAAGAACAAAACATTGAGTGTCATGCAGCCAAGTTCCCCTTGGACGGTGCACAAACTACCCCCAAAGAAGCGGTCGTAACGCGTTTCAAAACGATTTCAGGCTACAGTATGACATGACCACGTGAGGCAGCTAACTTAATAGGGTTGCTTCACTGTAAACCCTAAGCAATATTAACTTTTTAACTATGAACACGTAGTCATGCCTTTCCATGGTATTCTTGTCCACATAAAGACCCTGAACTGCCTACAAATCGATTATACACACGCGCGCCGCCAACGCGCCCCTCGGAGTGGGCACGAGAATGGCGGACGCTGTAGTAGACGTCGCGGTTGTCTTCACCCTGTACGAAGCGGCAAGAGAGGAGGACATCGAGGCACCCTAGTGCGGCTAGTTCTTTTCAGTCGCTTTCCTCCCGCGTCTAGCGCTCTCAGGCATTCCAAGCGCTCTCGATGGAGCAGTCGTGGAGACTGTTTTCTGCCACGTCATCACAATACAGCGTCGGGGCTGTTGGCGACGGTCCACTGCAAGTTGGCGTCTCAACAAATGTTCGTCCCCGTGGCGTGTCCGCCGTTCTTGCTGACCACGTCGGGAGCTTTAGCAGGTTTGGTTAGGCAAAATCTGACTTCCGTTATTTTTTTTTACAGTGGCGCTGTTAGAATCTCGCAGGGTTTCTCTTGACGTCCGCAGCTTAGCCGAGCAGGGGGAGAGAGAGCTGAGAGAGAGCGAAAGCCGAGTATAAAAATAGCACTGCCCAGCATAGCGACGCGGCGAGGGTAGGTGGAGCCTGGCGGGGGAGATGGAGTGGCGCGGCGGGGACATAGGTGGTAGGTGGTGTGACATCATTGCTCTCCGATAAAAACCAGCGCGCTCGCTTCGGCGGTCCTCTTTCTCGCAGTGGGAAAAAAAGTGACGTCGCGTTTGCTTAGCGATGGCGAAGACTACCGTCAAGACTTCCGAGGAAGAAGCCGCTCGACTGTAGCACCGTCGAGAAGCTGATCGTGAACGGAAGCGCTGACAGAGATCCGATCCTGAAGCGACAGCTAGGGAAGTTGAAGCAAGGCGTCGCAAGAGGGGAGAGGGTTCTGAAGCTCGCGAACGCGGCCGATTTAATTCTTCGAGATACTACGCAGAACATCGTTAAGAAATTCTGAGCTGGGGGAGGCCCAGCAAAAGTTAGACTAAGTGTGCGGTTTGGCACTACTTTACTGGCCCTCCCCCAGCTCCGCTAGTCTCTGGTGTTTGTGATAGCAGAGCCACGCATAATTTTTTGTAGTCACGTGGTTTCGCCACTGTCATTTTCTCGTCCGAGAGCCAATCAAACGTTTGGCTCGTCCTTTGCCTCTGTGTTCGAGGAAAACCGGATCTGCGCGATTCTTAGTCGGAGGATGGAGGCGACGAGTCAGACACAATTAGTGCCTACATACAGGAACAAGAAGCATATGCAGACCTGCCGTGGTGGGTTAGCGGCTACGGTGTTGCGCTGCTAAGCACGAAGTCGCGGGATTAAATCTGGGCCGCGGCGGTCGCATTTCGATGGGGACGAAACGCAAAAGCACCCGTGTCCCATGCAAACGTCGTTCTTCCGCAAAAATTTAGACGCGGCAACGTTGTAGGTACGGACCTTGCAAGAACCAGACAACATTGGCTAGTTTCAAGCCCGCAACGTTGTTTGCTGCTGCTGAATAGAGCGTCCACAGCCGGTGGATAGATATACAGCAACCTTGCAAACTGTCCCTGCGTGCGGAGCTCAGTGGGTATCGACGAAACTTCCGTTACGTTGGCCTCGATTACGGAGGTAGACAGCGGTTTGTGTGGCGGCTCTCTGAATTCTCGCTCGCAACTGTAGGCGTTTACTGCAGACGTCCATATGCAGATGTCATCCGCGTACATTGACGGCCTGACTGTGGTTGACACGTGCTCAAGCACGCACTAGTGCAATTTATGCGCAAAGCCAGCGCAAACTACAGCGTAATGATAAATGGCCAAACAATACGACGGGTCTGATCATACAAGTTTCTATGTGTCATAATCAACAGGGACTTGTCATGGAGCTCTCACGTGTCATACGTGAAAAAAACGGTTGACAGGCATCTGTCACCTGTTCCAAGTTTTTCGCTGGCGAGACCTGGGGAATGTCGAGAAGTGCCATGTTACAACTGTACAGGGTGCTTTTCCTAGGATTTCTGCGATACAGCTTGCCAGCAATAAACAACACAGGTAAAACGAATCTACGCACAATGCAAAGTCTTCAGGCTCAAGTGCTCCGGATCTGTCTAGGCCTGCCTCAGAGTGCTTCAACAGCGGCTACTATAGCAATCGCTAGAGAACACCTTGTCAAGACCCACATTGAAATTGAAGTACTCAGGACCCATATAAGGCATCTAGCCAGGACTCATCGTCACCACTTAGCCTCTCTAGCAGCGGACAGACCAGGCACATCTTTCAGCCAAACGATAACCGCATATGATGAATCATTGCCAGCTTATTTCACTCCGGCTGCGAGACCTTCGATTCCTCCATGGTGCCTCGCTCAGCCAAAAATCAACCTCACAATACCTGGTATCTCGAAAAAAGATGATCTATCATCCCTTAGACAGCTCACGCTACTATATTTGTACGAGAACTACCGTGGCTCTACGCATATTTACACTGATGGATCTATCCTTCCAAGCAGCTCCACGGCGGCAATCGTCATACCAGCGAAAGTAACAACAATCAAATTTAAGACGACCCACGCGACAACATCGACGGCAGCAGAGCTCGAAGCGCTCTTTACTGCCCTTTATCAAATTGGTGATGAACCGCCACACAAGTGGACGATATTCTGCGATTCGAAGGCGGCACTGCAGTCCCTACTGTCACCTTTACGACGCGGACCGCACGAACAACTAATATTCCATATTACAGAGGCGTTACACCATATAAGTGATGCAGGCCATGAAATAATCTTCAAGTGGCTTCCAAGTCACTGCGGGATTGTCGGCAATGAACGGGCGGATCAAGCTGCCCGCTGAGCCAATACTGAGGAGCACCACGTCCCAATTCCTCTTTCTAGAACTCTGATGCAGCATGGAAGGTCCGCCTACTTGCTCGGCAGTGCACCGCGTCGCAATGGAATGAGCCGCATTTAAGAAATACGCGACTGTACTCACTTGATCCCACATTAAGTCTTCGAGCGCCATCACAGCTCCGCCGTAGAGACGCCACGCTTTTATATCGACTTTGGTTGGGCGTTGCCTTTACCAAAGCCTATACATTCCGCATAGGGATGACCGACACCGCAACCTGCGACCACTGCGGCCACGAAGAATCAATTGACCATATTTTGTGCGCCTGCCCGCAGTACAGTCCACAGAGGGAATGCCTTCGCCACGAACTTGACCAGTTGGAGGACCAACCGCTATCAGAAAAAAGAATTTTACACCATCGAAAAGACCTACCGTCACAGAAAAAGGCCGTGCAAACACTATTGCGCTTTTTGCGATCTACCGGCCTGTGTGAACGACTTTAACTGGAACGCCTCTTGTGTGTGTGTGCCTCCGTGTGTGCGTGTTTTTTTTTTTACGTTTTCCTCTCTATCCTCTTTCTAACCCCTATCTTCCATCCCCAGTGTAGGGTAGCAAACCGGAGACCGGTGTCTGGTTAACCTTCCTGCCTTTCCTCTTTATCTCTGCGTTACGTTGGAGGGTTTAGTCACTGATCGCGTTCGGGCGCCCGCCACTCATGGTAGCGACAGGCGTAATGACCAGACGAAGCTGTTCGTGGTAACCTGCTTCTCCACAGTAAGATGGTGTGTGTGGAGAAGCCTGCTTCGCATATTACCTTTGCGTTCAGGCGATTAACTGTGGGTTGTAGATGTTTGTTTGGGCATGTGCATGGGGGTACGTTTACGGTGTAACCGAAAATGTTACCATGATAGTTTTGTTTTAGCTGAAACAGCTAAATGAACCAACCTGGACGCACTTAGAGTACATAACGGCTTATGACAAAGTGCGAGCATAGCTCAGTTTTCTGAACGCCGATGGTAACTACGGCATACCGTTGAAGGATAGTCACGTGGCAGACATGCAGCACGGTGGCCGTGGCGATATGGCCACGTGTACTTCTTTATTTTTTCCGGTGACCATCTTTCACCGGCTAAAAAAATGTTATGTTATCGCCCAGCGCAAGGCGAACCTTCCTGCGTTGGAAGTTTCTCGAAGGTTATTGCTGCTTCTGTCGGTTGTTCGTGTTGTCGCCGAGCCTTGCGTAGTCAGCTTGCGTCCGCAACCAGAATAACGGTGTACATCCTAGAACGCATGTCAGCACCAGCGATTCAATAAGATCAATAAAAGACATGTATGAATAGCCGCAGCGCCTGATCCGCACAATTATATTTAGACGATTGATGCATGAGCTCAAAAAAAAAAAATTAAATTATGGGGTTTTACGTACCAAAACCACTTTATGATTATGAGGCACGCCGTAGTGGAGGACTCCAGAAATTTTGACCACCTGGGGTTCTTTAACGTGCACCTAAATCTAAGTACCACGGGTGTTTTCGCATTTCGCCCCCATCGAAATGCGGCCGACGTGATGCATGAGCTCGTCACCATCGTTACGTCCGAGTGCAAGTTAATTTTGTGAGTGCAGTTTCGCCCGATGGAGAGTTATTTCTGCGGCTCGTCGTTGTGCCACGCGGTCTAATACTTCACCGTTACGACAACGCGACAATATTGAGCACAGACAGATGGAGGCATGGCCGTCGCACGTTGCAGGTTTGTGCAGTAAACTAGGGATTGTATCGTTAATTTGTAGGCATCTAATCAATACTTGAAGGCGGCATAAATAACTTCCCCGAACTTACATCACTAATTGCCCTCGTTCAAACATGTCAAATAGAGCAACTTCAGATGGCGACACTTCACCCACCGGCATGGAAGCTGCATGCACCTACTCGTCTCCTCGAGCAGCGCTTAACACGTACAGCGCTGCGTTTTCCTCGATTCCCGCAAGTGCGATAAAAAACAACAATATTTACACCCCGTTATTCAGACCCGTAATCTGTATCCAGTCCGCATGCGCGCTTTGCAGGTGAGCATATCGCCCGTCCGCTGCAGAGATTGTTGCCGAGCTGGTGTCGCTTTTCAGTTGGTATCGGTAAGCAATTATAGGCAAAACGGAAAATTGGGCGGGTTGGTATAAGTTGACCACTTCGAACTGTAGAGCGATAAACGGAGCACAAGAGGAGGCACAAACATGACCGCTACACTCGTAGCTAATTTATTATTAGTCAATCAAGTGATTGAATAAATGCCAGGAGTTCACACGCAGAACATTTATTTCACGTACAACAGAAAAAAAAGAAAGTTCGAAAAAGGTAATAACAAATATAAAACCGTAATTTTAACAAAATACCAGTACATCATCAAAAGTGCGAACGACTGCATTTGCAATTGAGATAGGAAATCTCAGCCGGGCGTGGGTGAACAAAAGGCTGACTAACACACATGTCTGGTGATTTGCCAATAAAATAAATCTCCACTATTATTTGTCTTGTTCTAACGTCGTGATGCCGCTGTTTCAATGGGCGGCTACGAGAGTATAGCTACTTTATGAAATCTCCATGTTTCCACCTCGTGCAGCATGGTAGACAGTGTGGGTAGCGGCCACTGTTCAGCAGATCCACGGTGCTGTTGCTGTTTCGACGTTGCGACGTTAGAAAAAACGAGAGGGTGGAGACGTATTTTATTTGCAAGTCACCAAACGCGTGCGCATTATTCAGCCTTCCTTTCAGCTGCACCTGGCTGAGATTTTCTACCTCGATCGCAGATGACGTCGTTCGCACTTCTGATGGCGTTCTGGTTTTTGTGAAAATGACGGCTTCTTTTATTTCTTTTGAAGCTTTCTTTTTAAATTCTCCGTGAAATAAATGTTTCGGCACGTGCGTGTGCACTTCTAGTATTTATTCAAGGTTGTGATTTTGTAATAAATATTGCGTTTTTAGTGTAGCGCTCGTGTTTGTGCCTCCTCTTTTCTTGTGCCCCGTCTTTTTGCGCCATACACTGCAGTTTAAAATAGTTCGAAAATCCTAGGTGCTTTCAAGATTTCTTTTTGAAGTGAATAGCTTTTATTTGCCTTTTTACCGCATTCTGTGGTGATCAGGGGTTGTCGGAGTTTCGTTGCTGCCGATATTTCACACGCTCTCGCGTAACCTCGCTGCCGAGCGCCAGCTAGCTTTTTTTTTTTCTTTTGAGGCGGACGTGCTGCACACGGCAGCTCCGTGGCATCCGAATGGGCGGTGGTGGATCGCGACGCTGTGTCGCGCTTATCTGTAGGCTTCGCACGCACGCCTGAGCACGCGCGCGTAGACGGATGGTTCTCCGGGACGCGCTGTCTCTTGTCGTGACGCGTTGCTTCGTCTTTCCGGCTCACCACAGCTTTGGGACCACCGAAGTGAGTGCGATCTGAATGATTTTAAATCGAGTGGCCGGAGGAGCACCTCGCCTCCGCGGGGTCCACGAGCCCAAAAGAATGCCCAGATGCATAGCCTTTGTCGCGCCGTCGTCTTCGCGCAGTCGTCATTCCGTTGCCGTCGTGCCGCCTTGTCCACGCGGCCGTCGTCCTCGCGCAGTAATAATCTTCGTCGTCACACCGTCGTCATCGTGCCGCTGTCTTCATCTCGCTGTCGTGCCGTCTACCGAAACGTATCGACGATAATTTTAGCCGCCATCATCAAACACCGTTGTCGACGCCAGCAGTGTATACTTCGAGCGTGGTGACGTGTTTCATTTTGTTCCTGCTGTCCACATAAGGCTATTCGCTTGCTTTGACAATCACGTCCATTTGTTTCTGCAACAATCTTTTTTTCTCAAACGTTGCTGTAGGGCACTAAAGTAGGCTGCCGAGCTATGTCTGCGGCTTTTGTCAGGCTCCATCTTCAAAGATTAAACCATCTAGAGTTCTGATTGTACGAAACCAGCTTGACTCTGTTTCGTAAGGTTCCTCTAAACAGCCCGCTTGCTTGTGCTTTCATCTTCGGGTATCCTTGCATGCCGGCTGGGGCTGTCATGCCATTGAAATCATTGTCGAGTCTCCGACCGGCCACGAGGTTTGCATGGAGCGCAGCGGGGACTGTTCTCGGTATGCTCAGTGAAATTGCCCTCGCTATAATGAATAAAGTGATCATCGCAGTAGCGACGCAGACAGTGTCCGCTTTGTTTGGTTGGTCAGCGATGGTAATTACGACGTTGCAATATGATTCTGTTCCGCGCTGCGAAGCACTGTTTCACTTACTGCACAGGATGTCCCCGATACATTATAGGCCTCACGAGCAACCGCAATGAAACTACAGTCGAGGACGCGCTCATGTCTGTGTCGCGGATTGGAACATGAGCACCCATTCATTGCGCGTTCTGATCGTCCCTATGCGGGAAGAGATCTCACGGCAAGCGCATGCCTGCAAATTTTATTTCTGACTTTTTGTTTTGTTTCTTACCATTTGCACATGCGCTTAGACCTGAATATAAATAATTTGAGATAAGACGTACCTTGGATTCATTCGGGACGAAGAGTTGTGTCACGAAACATTTGCGAACAATTCGATATCACGAGAATCAAATAGCCATTTAGGTGTGTTCTCGCTAAAGTGCGCTTTAGAAATATGCGTTGTTAGTAATCGCTTGCGGTCTGGTCGCAAATTGCGAGATGAACAAGGGCTCATGTATAAATTTTCTTTTTTTTTGTCTTAAACAATGCGCTCGCTTTTATTCTGCGCAGGCAGACATCGTTATATAAAAATGCTCGGCTTCAGGTGAACGCTTTAAATGGTGCGGATGGACAAATACACTTTTTTTCTTTATAGGCGCTGGGCTCAAGATACGCTCAAAATGCGCAACACTAATTCCGCCAGCACTGGGCCATGAATCCAGAGCTGCAGCCTTAACGGCCTAACCCATATCTTTGACCCATAACTTCACCTGTTAGCCTATTGGGAGGAGCAAGTGGCTCATCGAGTTGAGGCGCGGATAGCGTTCGTGCAAGTACACACACCACATAAGCGTCAGTCGATGTGCGCTGACGTTGCCTGTTTCCCAGCCTACGTATTTCGCATTTGGAGCACGGGAACATGAAGGTAGGAAATGAAGCAGGGAGAGTCGTGTTACTGCAATGTGTTCAGGGTGCTTACTCATTTGGCCTTCATAGCGTCTCTCGCAACAAACTTCAAAGCCCTTTTTCTTTGCTGACGTGATCTTAAAGTGGTTGTCTCCTTTAGGTGGCCCCGACTACCCCTCGTCGCATTCAAAACAAAATGAAATTACAAAATGAGCCGGAAAACGCCATGCGTAGTCAGTGAGTATGAATATATAGAATGTTCTGCAGGTACACGAGTCTAGGAAGCCACAGAAGATAGACATGTTTAGTTGCATGAATAAATAAAAGTACTTGGACTTGTTCGAAAACACACGCAGAAGTTCGCATTTTTGAGCCGACGAACGCAAGTGTATGCGCTTACAGAATGTAGTACATTACTTCACATTATATAACAAACTTGGACTTGCAAGACGCATATATAAATAGTATATTATCTGTATCGTTGTTACTTTAGTATTAGAGGGCACTAAATTTTAACATGAACCTAAGAGATTGTTTTTTTATAAGAAAGTTACTAAAGTGGCAAGCAGCTCTCTTATGCAACCCTGCGTGCTGTTGGCCATGGGCCAAGATTTTTCAGTATGCGTGGTCGTCGATCAAATAGAATTAAATCTGTATTCAGTGTTTGACATGCAGTTCACGTCCCTGACAATGCTTCTCTTCCCTCCTTCCTGAAGGACAAGAGGCCACGCCGTCTTGAAGTTTCCGCACGATTTCCTTGTGGCCTCATAAAATATGGCAACGCTTCAGTTGTATTTCCTAATTTTCATTAAGAATGTATCATTGCGCACTATGAAATTGATTAAAAGTAAGTCTCGTCAACTCATTCTACCTGGCTATTTTCGCAGACCATTTCTTCTCAGACACGCGGAAAAACCTACCTAGAAACATACCGAACATGTGAATTGCCGCTGACGTCATCTTCTTTGAAATTTTGGCGCGAAATTGACAAAAAAAAACATTCGGCCACCATTTTTTTTTGTTGCTCTCATGAAACACCTTTTACAGCTGAGCGAACGCGGAGATAGTTCTGAATTAGTCATCAAACTATCAAGCCGCATTTCGTACTTACCTTCAGAGTCCTCTTAGTACCACCCACACTATGTTGTTATAAATGGCGAGTGTGGTTATATAATGTTATAAATGCAGCCTTTGTATTTCATTGTCTTTCACTGTCAATTTGTTAATTACTGATTATCCTTGTTCTTGTGTTACATATCTTTCTGTGGTTATTCTTCTCTTTTGCTCCTCCTCCTTTATGTATTTCTATTTGTTTTAATTTCCAACTATTGATATTGCTTTACCCAGTATTAACGACATAAGTTTTGTTCTTTGTTGCGCTCTCCTTGGAATAACTTGTTTGGAAAACGGCTGCCGTTCTGTTAATTATTGCATTCGTTTTATGACACGTCCTTTTTTGTTATTTCTCGCCTCGCCCACTCTATGTAATGCCCTGCAAAGGGCCCTTAAGGGTGAAGTAATTTATGATGATGATTACTATGGTGATGATGATGATGATGACGATGAGCGGCGGCTAATTTCTTCTCGTAGCAAATCATAAACAGTAGCAATCTTGTCCGACATGTGCCTAAAATGCACGAGCCAGCGTTAACTTGGAGCTACGGTGCTTCACGCTGGCGACAATAATACGATGCGTGCTTGCGTTGCACGGATGACCGTCTCGTACATTAGGGGCACGTCATTTGCTACTACAGCCCATTCATTTCTTTTAATGCGGCTTTAATAGAAACCACGCGCGCGGATCATGAACAGCCAACGCTAATTAAGCAGCATTTGCCTATAGCGGGGATTTTTTTAGCGGCAACGCCACGGATCAATGTAATGGCACGTTTGAAGATTGTTAGCGTGAGCACGTAGCCCCGTTTGGGGACAGCGTTTGTGGACCGCGCTGAACTTTCCTGACCTCACGTCCGCGTCGCCCACTGCATAGGAGTGTGCAGTACGCAAGCGAACGGCTTTAAGTCTGGCGCCAATTAGGCCGGCGCATCGCTGCGCAGCGACCGTGTGTGCAACCTGCGCGCTCCGTTATGCGAGGTGGTGACACCCGTCCGTGCATCGGAGCGGGCATTACACGCCGCTCTCGCGCTCAGTTTGGCAATCGTCACGATGGCGCGGCGTCCGAACCTCCCTTGCAAGCGGTGCCTGTACGAACCGCGCCCAGCAACCCGCGGGCTCGCGGGCTCTCTCCAAGTCGTCCGCTAATTATTCGCGAATCAAGAACAGGGCCGATCTGCTCCCCGCTCCATGTCGACGTCCCGCTGCGCGACGGATGAGCCGTGATGCGCGTGGAAACTTTAAGTTACCGGTTCGCATCTGAGCGAGCGATACACGTGGCTCGGCTAAGCTGAAGCTCTAGCTAGATCAGGGTTTGCAATTAAATCGCGTAATCCTGTTGAATTTGGGGCAAACAGCGAAATCCGCCCGAAGCCACAAACTGCGATGCTTCTCTTATGTTCTTATGTTGTGTTGTACGGTCCACCAGAACGATGAAAGGGACGCCATAAGGTAGTGCGGTCATAGTATTATTTCGGTTCGTGGTAAAAGAGTAGAGACAGAAACATTTCACCTTTGACTTTATTCCTTTTTCTTAGTTTGCGGAGGACCGCCACGGTGCTCATGCACAGACTGCACAGGCTGCACAGACTCCGCTGCGTGATTGAGTGAGCCATTCGGCGTAACCACCTTCGCGCACTTTAAGAGCGCCTCTGCCTCTCAAGGCAGAGGCGCTCTCTGCCTTGAGGTGGGTCACCGAGCCCACTGGCTCGGTGACCCACCGAGCCAGTGGTGGCACAGCAATGAAACGTTCTGGGGACAGTTTCGAATCCAAGGAAGAGTCCAGTGAGTGCGGAGGAGAACACTAGAGCCTCGAAAAATTTTAGGGAGCGTTGTTATAAGTACATGCCTCAAACAACAGTTGTTTTCATTAGCTGCTCGAGTCAAGTGCGTTGGTCGTTGCGTAAGCTCTATTTAACGGTTTCAGCATCGGAAATATATGGGCGCTTGCGCATTCATATAGTTCGAGGATGTAGGTACCTCTAACTAAGCTGATGGTCAGCAGCGTAAAATCCGTTGCTGAGTCCCAGGCCTATGAACAACAGATTAGATTATGGGGTTTTACGTGCCAAAACCATTTTCTGATTATGAGGCACGCCGTAGTGGAGGACTCCGGAAATTTCGACCACCTGGGGTTCTTTACCGTGCACCTAAATCTAAGTACACGGGTGTTTTCGCATTTCGCCCCCATCGAAATGCGGCCGCCGTGGCCGGGATTTGATCCCGCGACCTCGTGCTCAGCAGCCTAACACCATAGCCACTGAGCAACCACGGCGGGTTATGAACAGCAGCTGCAACGAAAGAAAGTTCACAAACATTGTCAATGAGTTCGTTTCAAGCGCAGTCGTTTTTCATATTTCGATGTTATCGCGATTCGCCTGTGAGATGCGCGCACCTGTTATGTATCTTGAAAATCGTCTATTGTCTCAATTATTTTTTAATTGTTATGGTAAACGGTCTCTGCGCACTGACTTGCATGTACAATTAATCGCATAATCTGGTACCTTACACATGGAACATTTCTTCTATTGGACAAGCAGTACGTTAACATGTCCTCCTTCGGTGTGACTGGTTCAAATGCACACCGCTCGTACGTATAGTCAGTCACTCGAGATCATCTGAAATCACTCTCACATGTTGTCTCACGGATTCAAGAACAACTGTAATCTTCGCGACTCAGACTTACTTTAACTTACTGCGATTCAATGAGACTCAATAAAGCCTACACTGACTTCCACTCGTCTCGATGCAGATCTACGCTCACGCCTGCTTGGATTAACCCCGGCATAAAACAGCGACCAAAATAACGACAAAATTTAACAAACATTCTGACAATTCTTTAGTAAGGGGTAAGCATTATTTGGTTCAGCTGATACTTTGATTTTGCGTACTTATTTAGCTTATGCATGCCTACCCAACGCTACCAATCATCTCCTATTACGCTATTACAAGGATTACATGTGTTAACTTGACCAATTATGTATTTATTTTGCAGATAAATCATATCAACGGAGCCGCAACGCCGTTACAGCCGCTTTTCTTTTTCTTGCCACACCACAGCTTTTTCTTATCTTTATTTTTTATTTTCCTTTGTTGTTATTACCTTGACGCGGCGGCGATGGCGACGTCGCTAGCTTTTTTTTTCTAACGCTACCAACCATCTACTATTACACTAACATAACGATTACATGTGTTAACTTGACCAAATATGCATTTATTTTGCAGATATAAGGCGTCACGGGACGGACAGATTTTGCTGAGGTAATCGCCAAAGAATGCTTACGCATTACTGTAGGACTGCAGGAAACTGAGGAAACAGAGGAAAACCTCTTCATATCCTTTTGACCTGAACCGGGTGTGATGTAAGCTGAGGCCAAAGCAACTTTCACTCCCATGAATGTGATGTGGCTCACACAAATATCTGCTTGCCACGCTGCGGTCCATGGTTTGAATAGCAGTCAGAAGTATATATATATTTTTCTAACGCTACCAATCATCTACTATTACACTATTATAACAATTACACGCGCTAACTTGACCAGTTATGTATTTATATTGAAAATATAAGGTGCCACGGGGCGGACAGATTTTGCTGGGGTACTCGCAAAGGATGCTTAGGTACGCTGAGGTCCATGGTTCGAATCGCAGTCAGAAGTATATATATATTTTTCTAACGCTACGAATCATCTACTATTACACTGTCATAACGATTACAGGTGTTAGCTTGATCAATTATAAATTTATTTTGCAAGTATAAGGCGTCACGGGACGTACATATTTTGCTGCGGTACTCGCCGACGAATGCTTAGGCATTACCCAAAACAATAAAACCTTTTATTACGGTTCACAGTTATGCATTGCATACCGAGGAAGATTGGGCTAAATGTGTTTTCAGTGGTTGACTGACTCGAACACTGACTCGAACTCACTTTGGCTCAGAATCGCTCACACACCCCAGAACGAATTCGACCTCTCTCGTACTCATTGAGACTCGCTTATATAGACTTAGACTCACACTCACTTGGACTCCACTTCCTTCGACTATCTGAGAATCAGTCCCGAACTTGTGAACTCACGTCGACGGCCACTCCGATTGATTCAGGCTCACTTATTCTCAGACTCGCACCAATCTCTGACTCACTGTGACTTACTTAGGCTCAGCCTAACGAATTGCTTGTAATCTGAGTGAGGCGACTTATGAGTGAGTTCGCCAACGTGTAAATTTGACTTACAGCTACAGTGGTTTTCTTTTACTTCTGCAACAAAATGAAATCACCTGGCGGCAAAGTAAGCTCACGAGAGAGATAGAGAGAGAGAAACTATTGTCACAACAACTGTAAAAACTTTCTGTGCTTAACGTCGACGGAAGATTAACAGTAGTTGCGACAGTTTTGTTAATTGCGAGAAAGGTACGGCGAAACATTATTTAACGCTCGGTGACAGCGACGTTGGCAGCGACGACGGGGCAAGGTAAACATGAAATTAGCAAGGAACTGCGCTCGTTTCACTGTATTACCAGGCAGCCCCACGTTGTCTATGATACCACAACATGTACAGAGCCAGGCATGCGACCAGGCGTGCGAGAACACTTCAGAAAGTGTGACTTCCTTCTATAGCGCATCATAGTTGCCTCTGAAAGTTGGCGGCTCGAAAGGTAAAAACTTCAAAGTTTGCTTTCATGCTTCAGTCCGAGTTTGCGTGATGAAGCAAGCGAAATAAATAAATGTTCAACGGATTTGGAACACTTAGGACGCTCGTGTCCTACTGGTGTTCTCAAATAAGGCTGCGCGGATAGTTCCACCCTAAAGGTGTGCCGCAGACGCGGAACAACGCAAGAGAATATTATTGTTTACTTTCAGTGCTTTCACAACGCTAAAGAGGAGAAAGAAACACAGAGTGGGGGCTGTGAGTCATGCGAACATTGCAAGCACAAGTGAAAATGAAAGACGTAGTGGTTTAAGAAGTGGCTATACCTGCCGTGAGAAAACACTAAGTTGTCTAATAAGACCACATGGAAAGAAACTTATGCAGGTCCCGGCAAAAAAAAAAAAAAAAAATAAGTTGCGCTTTATAATCTGGAGACTTCAGCGAATCGTCAGGCTTTGAATTAATTTGCTGAGACAGCGGCAAGTCCTCACGGCCAGCGGGCACTGCCCTCTTCTCGAGAACAAGTTCTTTGAGATTCGCGCAAAGTCGTCTTCGAGCGCTACAGTATTGCCTGCAGTTGTGCCCCACAAAACACATGCAGAAATGTCATCACTATCAGAGTCTGCGCACTGCACAACACACCGCACCAATTGCTGAGCCAGAGTGCTGCTTAGTAGCGTAGGGGTTAGAACGTCTGTCCTCAGTCTTCAGGGGTGGGTAAAAGTGACTTTGTTTCTTCGCCGTATGGGGAGGAAGAAGCTTAGCATGTGGAGGTGGTCTGATGATGGCTGCGCGATAGTGACGACATGATGGTGTGAGCAAAATGCGGACAGGCAGACTAATACACGAAACCGAGTTTTGAGCTCTGAACCACTGTAGCAACGAAAAAAAAGAAAACATTGACACAAACTGCTTTACTCAATGTGCCCCGCAGCGTGGGAAGACTTCTCTGTGAGTGCTTTTTGGCAAGTACGAAGTTGGCTTATTTGTTGTGAGTGAGGGAGTGATAGAAACAGACAAACGAAAATAATAATCCATTTATGTTCACAAGCCTCTCCGTTACCAATCATCTAACTGCATCTAAGTTCTTCAGTACCTACCTATACCTACCAATACCTTCCTACCAATACCAATACTGAGCAAGAAACGCAAGCATGCGTAGAAGCAAGAAAAATTTCGATGGAAAGTGTTTCTGTGTAGAAACTAACCATTTGCAACTATCACGGATGCCGCAGACCGCGAGCAAGGTTGGAAAATGTTAAACGTGCTTCAGAGAAGTGATGCGAGTTCGTGTTCAGCAACTTTCTCTTAGGTAAGAGGGTTTTCTTATATGACAGCGTCCGGACGTGTACCAATCATGACAACATGTTAACAAGGTAAGGGTCGTGGCAATGGCCAATCGCGACGCCTATTTATGTACGATACGTTTTGAGAATAGAATTCCCAGTTTCTAGTTTGCCTTGGTGACAGCCTTCAAGGAGTAGGAGGAGAAATAGACGGAAAGACGGGGAGGTTAGCCAGTTCGCAGACCGGCTGACGACCTTGTGCTGGGGAAAATGAGTAAGGGGAATAAAATATAATATGAAAGACATATTACAAAAGAAAATGGGAAGAGCAAAAATAAAAGGCGAATACGGCACTGCATATGGGATCCCGCTCAAACCACTCTAACTCTTGCCCTCGAATCAATACAAAACCGTGCAGCTAGATTCGTTTTATCCAATTACTCGCGTTATTCCAGTGTTACAGCAATGAAAAATATCCTAAACTTACCCGA